>NW_023494801.1:25346872-26039372 GCF_904425465.1 Colossoma macropomum | reverse complement strand
TGTTGTTGATATGTTCCTGAGCATCTTTTCAAAGTTTACTTCATCTAAAAAGGACCACTCAAGATAAAATGTCACCCAATCATCAATCAGTGTCAGTCTCATTCTTTTAGTTCAGTGATCACAGAGCCAGAATGTTTTCTTAGTTTTCATAATAAAACAGTGAAATGAAAAAAGATCTCATACATAAATGAGGTAAGGCTTTGTCACATACATAATCATTCAGAAAAGCTATACTAATGAATGCTAATTGCTAATCATTTTGCAAACCCACGGAGGATGAACTTGGACATGAAAACTGCATTATTTAGAAAGAAAAAACAAAGAGATGTTAATTAAAATGATATGATGCGAACAAATGATAACCAATGATTGGTGCTGGATGCTGATAAGCGACTGAAAAGAAATGATTTCAATCTAAATGACCATAAATATAACCTGACTATTTACATGAGGCATTCAGAGACGAATACATTTCACACATTAGCATTAAACTGCTACTTAAGTATAAATGACACATTTAATGTGAGCAAATTATATAGTAAGTTACTACATTATCTTTCACTGTGGATATCAAAAAGAACAGGAGAGCTCTGTCATTATTTGGGTCATTCTACATAAATGTCCATTTTTGTGTCCCTAGCGTTTAGAGATATGTTACACTATATAAAACATATGAGGGTTACAATTTATTTATATTTTAAAATAAAGCAATACGTTATTATAACAATTACACCTTCTTCAGCCATGAATTTAGCAATATTGTTTTTTAAATCAATTATCTAGAATTCCAAGCACCACAGAAGAGCTCATCCTCACAGTCATGTGTAAAGGGTGAGGCTATATTTTGAAGAAAAATTATGCATTTTTCTGCAGTTTTAACTACAAAAATCTATACATGACTATGAAATATATAAATTAAATGACATAAAGAAAACAAATGCCAAATAAATATTCTAAAATATATAATGAAAGTTGTTGTCCCCAGGAGTCGTGTCACCGGTGTTAGCACGTAACAAAAAATCTCTTATATTGAAATAAAAATCACACTGATGACATCACTTGACTTCCTTTTACCTGTTTTCTGAGGATCTATGAAGAAAAGCACACAGTAAGTCCACTGTGTCTTTTCAGTTATCAGAGATTTTCTCATTCAGCTCATGATTTCATATGAAGCATTTAGTTGATGTCACTGGTATGACCTACTTTATTCTTGGGTGATTGTGAAAAAATAGAATACAAATGGATTAAATTACATATTTTAGTGGATATTCCATGACTGACATGTGGTTTGATGCTCTGTGGCAGCCATTTTGTAAAATGCATTTTTTATCAAAAATGTCTCTGGTGTTACCTTTTTTATGTGTAACACCAATGAGGACCAGTGACTCCTATGGATAGATAAAAAAGTGGACGTTCCTGTAGAATGACCCATTTGTGTCCCACATTCGTGCCAACTTTTGCTAATGTAGGAAAAGATAAAAATCCATTTTAAACATGCAGAAATGAATGGTGACCTTTTTTGGTTCTAGATGTCTGAATAAATGTATTGCTTGTCAGCAACAACATTAATATTTTATCATATTCAGCAATGCAGTAATGTCATTTGAACTTAGCCAAGTTCCAAATGCAGCCAAACTAATGTTCACTGTAGCTAGCTAATCAACATACGTCAATGCTTTGTGGATATAAACAAGTAGAATGGAATGAATTAGGTATAATGTAATACACTTGACGACAGGGAAAGTCAAAGAAATTGAAAAAAACAGAAGTTTCTGAAACCGGAGTTCAAAAATTGATTAAAAACTACAGAGAAAATAGAACTCCTAACAACCACTTGAAAGATCTGGTAGACCACCAAAACTCCCCATCAGATAAACAGCACTTAAAGCTTTAATCTTTGAGAGAGAGGAGGAAATCAAGCTCCTCTTTTGCTTCAGATCTGAAAAATCCACAGGTGTTTTTACTGTAAGAAGATAATTATGAATCTGAAAGGATGTCAAGAAGCCATTACTGAGTAAAGGAAATAGACCGAAAAACATTTGCAAATCAAACAAAGAAGCTGCTGTTGTTCTCAAAACAATGGACTGGACAGACCTCAATATCTTTCAATGTATTTGGGATTACTTGAGAAGCAGAAAATGCAACCAACTTCTAAGACTGAACTTTGGAGGTGTGGAAAAATATTCAAAGTGAGTCTCCTGAAATGAATGGAAGGAAAAAGTAGACACTAAATATTGGACTATTTGATATTGTTGGGAGCTTCTTCGTAATTTTCCGATATATATATATAGGGAGATTCACTCAAAAGAGGCCCCGAATATTCTGTAATAACTCTCGCTAGGACGAAGCAATCTAAACGAAACACTGTGCAATGTGCTTCTCAGTATATGGAGCTTCGAACAAGCCGGGATGCCCCTGCATCGGAGCGATGAGGTAGGCGCCGGACAGCTGTTGCGACGTTTAACCTCTGTTTTCAACTTCTGGGTGCATGCCCCCGTACCCCTTCATGTGTCTGGCAGAAAACAGTGATCACTGTACAATCCAGCATTATATGTCTCCTATGTGGTTTTGCACTAATTTGATAATACAACTTGCACTAATTTGACATATTGCTGTCTCTCCTCTTCAGATCGTCCCTTAAGAAAAACTTCCAGTGTAGACTAAATCAAAGCAACCCTACAAAAACCAATGATGCTATTTGCCCATTTAAATTAAGAGTGCCTGAATGCATTTCAGGTCGTAATTATGACTTCAGAAGTTGTAAATAACAGTTTACAAGGAGGGCACAAGCACATTGTGTTGTTTTTTGGGATCTTTCAAAAGACACGGTTGGAACACTCTTGAATAGATTAGCTTGATTGTTTGAGATTGTGCTTGTGCACATCCACAGTTGTAGAAACAGACGTTGCAACGTGCCGTGCGTCTGGCCAGGAAGCATAGATTAGTCCTGAAAGCTCACATTTTCCCGTGAAATTCCATCTGAATCCTCAAGCGAGGGAGCCTTTGGAGTGCATCACTTGTATCAATTCCAGAGGCTGGAATGCAATGTTGGCTGCCGATTACAGCGGCGAAATTGCGTTTCGGCTGCGATTTGATACGCTCGAGATTAGTCGTGAATTATTTGTGTGCTTGCTGATGCTGGGAGTCAGCCGCTATCCACCGAGAAGGTGTCCACTAGGTCTGCTCGGCCAGGTGATGCGATTGGCGGCAGCCCAGGCAAGACGAGGCCCGATCCGATAGCGGCTGTGGCGCCCGCCGCTAGGCCCAAATAAGATGTGACTTTGATTTTTCACCTCATTTCGTTCTCAACTGTCAAACCCGTTTCCTCTCAGTTGACGGCTTCCTTCGCCACATCACCGATGCAGCGCACGGCGGTGGAGGAAAAAAAAGGAATAAAAGTAGGTCTAGAGATGAGACAGCTGTTGCCCCTGCAATCGTACCACACATACTGATTCCCAACCTAACCCCTCATGCAAAATGACTCACCAGCGGAAAACAATGGAGAGCCATGCAAATCCTCTAGTTTGGCTTGCCGCGCCTCTCTGCGAGGAAAGAGCTGTCGGCAGCCTGGCAGAGCAGATGCAAAAGCAGCGGCAAGACCGCGGCACGACCCAGGGCTTTGCCTGTCCGCGCTTATTGTTGTTCGAGGATATGACTCAGTTGATACTTTGGTACACATTGTCAATGAGCGTCCATGAATTTCCATTTAAAGTTCATGCAGAACTGCAGGAAGGCTGTTATTTTTGTAGTGTTTTGTTTTGGAAAAGGAAAATGCGATGAATGATGAACAAATCATCAGCTTTTTCGGATGTGTAGCCTATTTACAATTGCCTATTGAGCTATGAATAGGTCTGGGATCAAACAAAATACAAGGAACAGCTGTACATGTTCATTTTTTACTGATGAGATTACACGTAACGTTACACTGAATGTAGCTTTATTTTGCTTCTATTAAACCTATTATTCTGTGTTGCCCACATTATGATAATGTTAAAAAATGTACAAAAAATTTAATTCACTTTTCTTGTATGAAATGGACCTAACTGTTGAATTCAAAAACAGTTAAAAAAATAATGGCTGTGGGGAAACTTTTTTGGGGCAACTGTGGAAAGAAACGATGCAGAGTGTAACATGGAAAACTAGATTAAAAAAATATATATCAGAAGTAATGTACATAATTTAATGATCTTCATATACTGAGTAATTGGTCTCATTTAGTACTTCATGTACTAAATAAGGCCAAATATATTGTATATTTCTTTGAAAATGCTATTGATAAAAAATGCTAGATACAGTGTTACTATAATGAAACATTGCAAAAATCATGGTATAACATAACAACAGCAAAGTAATTTTGATAACTGACGAACAAAAATTATAACTACAGTTCTGCCAGAAAGACTCGGGATGCAGGAGTGTAGGCACCTGAAGGCAGCAGAATAGATATGCAAGTCCAGTCATTTTAAAGACATATGTAGGCCCATGATTGGTCAGGAGTAATGAATGAATGTATATATATATATATATATATATATATATATATATATATATATATATATATATATGAATTTTTTTTATTGCTTTTCTGAGGGCAGCTGTCCATAGCAGAAATGTGTGCTGCCCAGAAGCTGCAACATGCAAGAAAGAGACACCCAGTATGAGTTATTTTTTTTTATCATCTATTCACACTCTTCTCTTCATTTTTAACTCCTTCATTGCTTTCAAATAAGTTACATGTTATTTTAAAGTAAGGAAAAATTATTTGTTGCCCTGAGGCAACATTGTGCAATAGAGGGTTAAGAACAATGGACCTCATTCACCAACCATTCTTAAGAAGAAATTTCGGTAACACTTTCTATGAATGTCACCTTTGTAAGCATCTATAAACACATTCATAACATATTATAATGCAATAAATAAATATTTATAAATATGCATTACACATTATAGCCATGCTTATTATGCATTATGAATTGTTAACATAATACATTATAAGTACTGATCATAACAAATTATAAGAGCTCATAAGTGGTATTTGTCCGCTCTAAGTAAAGTGAAGTGTACTGTACTAAAGCCTCCTCCAGTGTTAAGAGTGAGGCTTCAAGTTGAAGTATTTACTGAAGGATTTACTGAAACACTAAAACATACATAATAAAGCACATTACAGGCTTCAAATGTCAGAGTTTAAACTAGTGCTGCCATCAGTGCTTTACCCAATGTGGGAAAGGTAATGTACACCACCGTTAGCTTGGTATTTGTCTTTACGCTCTCCAAGCTGGGACTGACTTCATTGACACTGACAGTATAACATGTTATCGACACTACTTATAATGCATTATATTAACAATTCATAATGTATAATAAACATGGCTATAAAGCGTACTTCATTTTATAAATGTTGATAATTATGTTTATAATGCCATATGAATGCATAATAACGTTATAAATGTGTTTATAGATGCTTACAAACGTGACATTCATAGAAAGTGTTACAGAAACTTCTTCTTAAAAACCACTTATGCAGTTTTCACGAAGATTCTGACATTCACCAGTGTTTTCTTATTTGAGACTTGTTCTTAGTTAAGCACAGAATCTACACCCACAAGAGCACAAAGGTGTGAACAATTCTGTGGTTTAAGAACATGAATCTGACATTTTCTTAGGCCCTCTCTCAAGAACACATTTAAGAAAAAACTTAGATAACTAAGTAGACATTATACTTAGATAATGAGGACCAATTACTTTAATCAGGCTCACTTTAACATTTTACCTTATTCTTAGTAATTTATGGCTCACAACAGGCACAAAAATCATTCACATTATTATGATTATTGTGTTGAAAGTTATGAAAGTAAATCAGGGCTTTTTAACTTGTTTTAAGACATAGCCTCCTGTAAAGGATTTTGAGATGGTATTTGATGTGATTAAGAAGTTTTTGTGGTTCTGAATTTAAGGGTTTAAGTTGTGTTACTGTGGTGGATTTAATATGATCTGAAGTTGGAGATGGAAACTTCATGGCCTAATCGAGTATGAAGTCTTCTCAGTTTACTAGCAATATAGTCTTACAAGGAGATTTGAATGACAAATAGACTTAGATAGCGTTGCTGTATCTTATTATTGTGCATGGAAATGCAATCTTTGATACTTGTATCATGTTTTAAAATATCCCATACTACATTTTTCTTATATTCTATTTTCCTTGAGGTTCACTTACAATGTTTGCGTGTTTTTTGGACAAAAAACAGGCATAATTCACTTTTAAATGAATATTTACTAACCTCTCTTTATCCTTTTTGTTACTGTACCTTTAACAATGTAATTTGCAAATGACCTCTGTTCTGAATGGCTGTTCCATGTTGTTCCTTATTAAAAAAACTGCTGTAGGCTGAATAGTAGGCCACAAGAGCATCCTGCTCTATTGGTCAGTGCTTTTCTATGGAGAATATTCAAGCTGCGTGAACAACTGTGGCAGTGATGGCCTTAAAGTAGCTGAATACCTTAAAAGTAGTTGAATTCCCTCATTAGAAGGGGTGTCTACAAATGTTTGGACATATACAGTTCTGTGCAAAAGTCAGAGACCACCCTTTAATTAATTTAATTTCCAGTCAAAATGGCTGTTAAGTACAAAATTATTCATTTTTTTGTGTCAGCAAAAATAAACAGAAAAGAGAAAATTACACTCAGTCTCAACAGCCGAATATATAACATCATTTTTTACTATGTCTAATGATCAATCTTTGCTCTTATTACACCTTCCATTCTTTTCAGAAGACTTGCTTTCAGTTTTTCAAAGAAATCTGCAGGGATATTTTTCTACACCTCCAAAGTTCCGTCTTGGAAGTTAGTTGAACTTTCTTCTTTTACTCTTCTTACAGTCTAAATAATCCCAAGGACATTCAATTATATTGAGGTCTGGACTCTGGGGCGGTCAGTCCATTGTTCTGAGGGCACCAGCAGCTTCTTTGACTTGCAGATTTTCTTCTTTTTTGCCTATTTTCTTTTTTCATTAATGTCTTCTTGACAGCTACACATCCTATCGGACTCATAGTGTTAAGTTGTCTTCTTGCAGTGGAAGGATGGACAGAAACTACGTATTCTTTCAAGATCTGAAGCAAGATTTAAATCTTTAAGTACTGTTTATATCATTGGAACAGCTTTGGTGGTCTACCAGGTCTTGCAGGTGGTTGTTGAATCTCATTTTCACTGCATCTTTTAATCATTTTTGGAACTTCAGCTTTGGAAACACCTATTTTCCACTAGTTTCCCCTTCATTATGCAACTGTGAACTGTGTAAAATCTAATCTTTGAAAGACCTCCTGAAAAATGAATGTACTTAATGGCCATTTTGACTGGACTGCTTTGTACAAAACTGCAGTTGATATGGACAAATCATGATACAGCACAGCTGTTTCATATGTGCCTTTTCTACCTAACCCTGGCAGTAAATAGGTCTGGCTGTGCCAGATTTATCTGCATGACTTCAGTTCTAACGCTGAGCTGTATTTACTCCTCTTGGAGCTGTCCTCTCCTGTTGTCTGGCCTGCTATGTCCCTCCTGTGAGATCTAATAAAAAAACAACGGTGACAAATAGATGTTTCTGGATGACCTCAAGTCTCGGAGGAGCCTCTCCCCATGAATAAGATATGTGGGCCGTAACTGCATCCCGTCGCTGGCCCCCAGGCCGTCTTGCCATCTTGTCTCCCTTGGGGGGAAGGGTTGGGGGATGAAGTGCTCAGGGGACGGCCAACGGCAGGACGGAGCCGGATTGACCAAAGCCCAGAGAAACCCTAGCTCCTCTCTCTGCGTCGTCTTGAAACAGAGATTTATTAGCCATTGGGGACAGTTCAGCACTTCTTCTGTATTGTGTGGCTATTTGGTCCATCTCACTGTTCGAGACACCCGCGCCACTGTCCTTGTGGGGATTTATTTAAGAGGCGACTCATAGATGGTTTATCAACTCATGTTCTCTCCATTCTCTCTCTCTTTCTCTCTTAGACATTCACTCCTTTCATCACCCACGGAGTGTTTTATCTTCCAGCCACTCCTTGTGTGCGTTTATGATTGCAGCCAGGCTCTGGGACAGGTCAGCAGTCTCCTGTTGTCATGACGCCCACTGCGAACTCTCCTTCAGGGACTCATGATTTTGGGTTGGCTAATCCTTATGAGATGTTATGTTCAGAGATGGCATCATCATCATCATCACAACTCCAGTCCTATTCTTTCAGACTCTGCATGCTTTCTTTCTGACCATAACTGGGTTGCCATTTGATTAGGCACACCTACAATGGCATGAAATAGAATTTGCCCTCAAATTTGCATATTCGTCACACTTAATTGCTTGAAACCAAATTAAACCAATCAACCAATAGCCAAAACCCAAATTTAGTTAATTATTGGGTTCAATTAAACTAGAAACACCTTGATTACTGCCAGCCATATTGAATCTAAACATCACTTAAATAGAAGTTTTCAGCAGTATGAAGCTCAACAAACTTACAGTGCCATGGTTAAAATAAATTCTGGCAGAGTTTTGAAATATATATGTCTGGAAAAGGTTGCAAAATCACTTCAAAGCCAAGTGGTGAATCTTCCCTGAAGTTCTAGGCCTGCCAAATTCTGTCAGGAACACAGTGATCTCCAGGAACTCCAGGAAGTTACAAAAGAATCCAGATGAACATAAAGGCTCACGTAGATAATAGAGAGGAACATAATCACGTACCACAAAATACAGCTCATACCACAGAAAAACACCTTGCAAGACTTTTGGAATAATGTTTTGTGGACTGGTGAGTCAAAAAATGTTTGGAAAAGAGGTTCTGTTACATCAGGCGTAAGGCTAACAGAGCCTTCCACAATAAGAACATCATACCAACAAGAAAACATGGTGGTGGTAGTGTGATGGTGTGGGAATGCTTTGCTGCTTCAAAACACAGGCAACTAGCCATAATTAGCAAAACCATGAATTCTGCTCTTTACCAGAATATACTGCAGGACCATGTCCGCCCATCAGTCCATAATCTGAAACTCAAGTGCAATTGGGTTATGTGGCAAGACAATGATCAGAAGCATAAGAGCAAGCCTACTTCTGAATAGCACAAAAGAAACAAAATTAGGGTTTTCAAATGGCCTAGTGAAAGTCCTGATTTTAACCCCATTTACATGCTGTGGCATGACCTTAAATGGGCAGTCCTCCATTGAGGCTGAATTAAAGCAATTTTTTAAAGAAGATTGGGCCAAAATTGACTGATCTCCAGTTATAGGAGGTGCTTGGTTGCAGGTGTTGTTGCTGAAGGTGAATAAAATGAAAATTAAATATGATAAAAATCTTTTAATTATTTTGGTTATTGTTGTTCTGTGTTTTCTCATGTTTTTGCATTTTGTATGAGCATCTCAAACTATTTAGAGTGACAAATATGCAAAAATAGAAGAAATCAAGAAGGGACAAATGCTTTTTCATGACAATGCATCTCATACCAACATATATTCATATACATATATATATACTACATATATCAGGGGTTAAATTAGGATTTTGGAGGTGAGAGAGCCCTACTTTTTCCATAGGTGTTAACAATATGGGATTAATGTTGTTGAGTTTATGTGTTTTATATTGTTGAGTCTATGTATTACATGGCCCCTGTCAAGCACTGCTATCACAGTGAAGAAACTCCTGGCTCATGGTCCTGTCAAACCCCACTCCCGCAGTGCAAACGTCCAGAATGTGGCCCAGTCACACTTCGCTACAGCAGTGAACAGTGTCGTGGCTCACGGCCCAGTCAAACTCTACTACCGCAGTGAAAATGTCCACAGTGTAGCCCAGTCAAATACTTCTACAGAAGTGAACAGTGTCCTGCCTTGCATCCTGGTCAAACTCACACAGTGGTGCTGCAATGGTGGAAAGTATCCCCGATTGGAGCCCAGTCAAACTCTGCTACAACGGCGTCATGTGTCCCATTTTGTGTCCCTGTAAACTCTGCAATTGTAGTGGAATGTCTCTCAGCTGGTTCTCAGTCGATGATTGAAAAACTCACAGGTGAGCAAAGAAAGTTCCAGATCATTTAAATAAAATAAACAAACTTTGCTACCTTGGTGAAAAATGTCCCAGCTTGTGACCCAGTCAAACTCTGCCACTACAGCGAAGAATCTCTTGGCTCATGGCCCAGTCAAACTCTGCTACAATGGTGCCAAGTGCCCCAGTTTCATGCTGAGTTAAACTCTGCAACTGTGGTGAAAACTGTTCCATCTTGCACCCAGTCAAAATCTGCTACAGTGACAAAAAGTGTCTCGGCTTTCAGCCCAGTCAAACTTTGCAACAGTGGTGCAAAGCATCCTAGTTAGTGGCCTAGTTAACTGCTCTACTGTGGGGAAAGGTCTTGGTCAGTTCTTGTTCAGTGTTGGAAAAACCCCCAGGCCAGCAGGGAAAGTTCAAATCAAAACATCACTAAAATACCACAAATAATGCAAAAGCAAACAAAACCTGATGTAACACAGCAGCCAAAATGCACAGTGTTCTTACACTGGATACACCCACAGACACACACACACACACACACACACACACACACACACACACACACACCCACACTCGCACACAAATAATACACACCCAGACCTAATAGTCTGGCAGCTCAGTGTGCATGATGCTCCACGCAGTATTAGTGAATGGAAGTTGATAAGTATTAAGTACATGAATAAACAGGTGGACCTTGACAATTAAATGAATGGAGATTGTACAGTATGTAATTTAGAGTGGTGTGCTGGGGGTCTGAACACCTGGGCTAGTCCAGGGAAATCAGTGAGCTGGGACAGGCTGCTTATTAAAAGCAAATTTTCACCTAATACTGAATGAAGGCTCTTAGGAGGTATTAAGCCTCGTTAAAATACAATCATGCTAACTGGTCCCCATTAACAATCATTCATTGTTAGCCACGTTAGCATTTTCAGGGGTACTCCTTTAAATAGGTTGATGCTCTGCCAAAATCCCTTCATCCCTTTGTTGCTTTTGATTTGACGCGGCCCCAAATCCTGTACGTGTTTTAAACCCTCGGCAAAATGAACAGAATGACTCTGTAACTCTTTTCTTTGGAGCAGTCAGTCATGAAAAAGCAGATCAAGACTGACAGGCATTTGTGGGGGCTGCCATAGTCTGTCTCTGTGTATTTTTAGACACACAGTGAAGTATTTTTTCCCCTTCGTACTCTATATAGACTTGAACTCTGAACTCTGAATCATATTTGTTCAGTTTTCTTCACTTGCATTGATCACTAGTGGTGGCTTGGGTAAATACATAAACTCATGCTTATAGTTTTAAAGAAGAGCTCTGGCTAAAATCTTCTCTTATAGTCTCGAGAGTGAGATCTTCTGGTTCAACAATTAGGAAAAGCACCTTCAGATGATGTATCTTGAAGCTGCGAACAAATTATCATTATCATTGTTATTTTGCTAAGATATAAGGAAGCCAGATGGGTAACACTACTGCTTGGATGCCAACTATCTCATCTGCACTTATCTCTATCAGTGGTAGATCGGTGGGCATTTATTTATTGCCATTGGTGCAATTCCCAATGGTTGTATGGTGTATTTGCACAGTGCATGCTGGGTATTGTAGTGAAAGACCATTCATGAATGAAAACACAAAATGGACGCAAAATCGTGAATTTTGTCAACAATGCAACATGCAATGCTGCTCTACAGACTACTACATAACATAAGTATAAGTACATTGCACTCTTCTGTCCAAATGGAGGTCAGATATTGGTTTCTAGTAATTTGACTGCTTTCTGGATTTGACTGCAATTGTTAATGTCAGGTTTCATGGAATTTAAAAGTGAAATCAAGTGAACAACTGAGAGCGGGAGATGTGGAAGTGGAGCACTGCAACTCCAGGCCAGTTGGTTGCAGTGGTTTCAAAAAATTGGGCTTGCCAATGCACCATGTACCATATGTGTTTGTATACAAAATCTGAAGAAAATGGGATTTTTAACCTTCACCAGTTAGTGTTTTCCCAGAGAACTTGTAGAGAGGAGAATTACCACTCTGCAATGTCTTCTGGGTTTCTCAAAAGCTAGAGGGCGCTCTCAAGCAAGTCAAAAATGAATGGGTTGATATGGAGCATTTGAGCAAAATCATAGTTTATAAATGCTGAAACACTTTTAATGTAAAATAATACATTCATTTCCTGAACACTGAATAGCATAAAAGAGTTTAACACTGCTGTTATATTTTTAAGAGCTTTTAAACTCGAGTTATAGGACTTTAAAACGACACCTCATTTATGTTCATGACGTACGTTCAGCCAATGAGCTGCTTCGCTTGCCAACCAATCAGCACTCGCCAGCAGTAATGCCCGCCTTTTGCTGCCCAAAACCCATTTGCTGTAGAAAAAAGGAAACATATAGGTATGTTTTCTTTGCTTTTGTGAAATACATCCTTCTACTTTCTAAAATTAAAGAAACTGGGCGAGTGATTAGAAACTATTTAAACTTTTCGTTTTTAGCCGTTGAGCGCCATTGACTCCCATTTATTGAGGACTCCCTTGCAGGCGCCCTCTGCTGTTTAGCAGTCCTCTTTTTGATATAACGAGGGAAATAGGAAGTGGCCAGGCTCCTCATAAACCAGCTCTGGTTTTCTTTCCACCCCTAATATGATGCTTGTTAAGTCATCTTGCGATGCATTACATGAACCCCATAGCCTTCATCCTTAATGCTAAGCATGTAGCATGCTTTGCCCAATCAGTGCGTACCCATTGCTACCATCCTCAGGATGTATTCAGATTGTTGAAGCCCTAATCAGGCAAAAGCTGTAGCTGCTACAGAACTAAATCTGTCTCACTGAAAGCTCGGCGGATGTAGGGCTCGGCCTACACAATGCTAAGTGCGCATTGTCTTCTAACAGTTTGACCTCTGTTGTTGCAGTTTCAGATCAGCATTGCAAGTTGCCATAATTTCTGATTGGGGATTTGCATTGGGAAGCAAAACAACTTCAGAAGGAAACATTTCCCAATGCACAGAAACATGTGTTTCACACAAACTGAACTACAGAGAGTGTTCGGCATCGTGTGAGCACTTTATGTAAATAGCAGTCATCTGTTGGTATATGCGGATTATTTAAACAGCGGTCAACTCAGTAAACTCCGAATGGCATCCCACACGGAATTCGTTTTGGGAGAGAGAGAGAAACTCATAAAATCCCTGTTCAATAATTCAAAAGGCAAATATTATATTACTGGACTTTGTTTATAAATCTTCCGCCGCCCATGGATGCATGTTTTGCCTGTGGGCATGGTGCTCCGTGCTGATCCTGTGAGGACGAAAGCTGCAGAGTGGGGCGATATTAATGCGGAGAAAGGGAGGGGAGCATGGGCGTAGTTTCCTCTGGGGACTCAGGGGGCATGTCTTCCCCACTTTTTAAAATCCAGTTTTTGACATCCTACTTTCAAAGCTGAAGGTTGTGGGAAAAATCACGAAATAGTGTAAGCCTACTCTTACTGCCCAGCTGTCATAATCTGGATCTTAGAAATAAAATATTAGTTATATTAATGGTTGATTGATAAAAAAATCATCTACGCTAATTTCTATGGTGACACTACAGCCATTTCCACAATCATGCTACAGCCATTTCTATGGTTACACTACAACCATTTTCATGGTTAAACTATAGCCATTTCCATGGGTACACTTCAGACATTTTTGTGGATACTCTTCAGCCATTTCTATGGTTACACTACAGCCATTTACATGGTTATGCTACAGTTTATTCATGGATACACTACACTTATTTCCATGATTATGCTACAGCCATTTTCATGGTTACAGCAATTTCTGTGGTTACTTCCATGGTTATGTGACAGGCATTTGAGTGATTATACTAGAACTATTAACAGGTTATGAAGCAATTGTTTCCATGGTTACAGTATAATCATTTCCATGGTTATGCTACAGTCATTAACAGGGTAAACAACAATTATTGCAGTCGTTACATTACAGCCATGTCCATGGTTATTCAACAGTCATTTTTGTGGATTCACTCCAGCTATTTCCAGGGTTACACTGCACCCATTTTTGTGGATACACTACAGCCATTTCCATGGTTACTCTACAGTGATTCACACAGTTGTGCTACAGCCATTTCTATGGTTCCATTCTAGCAAGTTCTGTGCTTACACTACAACCATTTTCATGGTTATCCAATAACCATTAACAGGTTATGCATAAATTATTTCCATGGTTACATGGAAACCATTTACATGGTTATGCTGCAGTTTTTTTATGGATACACTACAACTATTTCCATGATTATGCTACAGCCATTTTCATGGTTACATCATGGTAGCAATTTCTGTGGTTACTTCCATGGTTATGTGACAGGCATTTAAGTGGTTATGCTACAGCCATTAACAGGTTACGAAGCAATTATTTCCATGGTTACAGTATAATAATTTTCATGGTTATGCTACAGGGTAAACAACAATTATTGCAATCGTTACATTACAGCCAGGTCCATGGTTACACTTTGGTTTCGTTTAACCATGGACACTTTGGTCCATGGTTAAACAATTATTTCCATGGTTACATGAAAACCGTTTACATGGTTATGCTACAGCCATTAACAAATGAAACAACAATTGTTTCCATAGTTACACTACCGTCATTTCCATGGCAATAATGTCATAGTTTTTGGAGCATTATCTGATAATAAATGGCAATTGGTGACTGTTAGCTTCTGTTGTCTGGCACTAACACTTCCCTGTAGAAAAAAAAAAAAAATAGCCAGGTAAACCTGGTTAAGTTACTAGACAGCTTATCTGGTTGAACAGCATGTCTGCATGTTTTCATTTTCAAGTTTGATAACTTGACCAAGCTGACCGAGCAGTATGACCATAACCATAAAAATCAAATGATATATTCTGACATAAACATTGTCCGTTCTTCAGGGTACATACTATGTAAATGTACCCTCAAAATGTACAACAATGATTTTAAGGTCCAGTCATGTACCATTAATAGCTTTTTCCAAAGAAAAGATACATATTTGTACCATTTCACAATCTAATGTTTTAAAAAAGAACACTGAAATAAAAGGGCTGGAGTCAGAACAATTTAACAAATATAAATTGCAGTAGAATTTGACACAGTTATGTTCCCTATCTAAAGATACTGAAGATGTACCCTTGAGGGTACCACCAAAGTGACAAGAAAGGCACCATCCCAGTGACACTTTACCACCTATTTTTCTGAAAGTGCACACAAGTCAACCAGCTAAGCTGGTCCACCATCTTAACCAACTGGTTGACCCACATGTTATATTGTTTTTTACATAGTGAAGCTGGATGTCCAGCTTATCACCCACCTTGACCATCAAAGTACCAGCTTAGACCATTTAAAGTGATCTACCAACATAATCTGGTCTCAGCTTGATTTTCCGACAGGGATAAAATGAGCTTGATTTCCAACTTCACAGTGCTCCACCTCTTCTGAAACCAAAACTACGCCCTTGGAGGCGTAGACTGAGCCGTAGCTCCTCTGCTGCCTGTGTGTAAATGTGCGGGACCTTTAGAACAGCTGGCTGCTGAATATTGGAAGTCAGATGCCCTTGATATTCACTGAGGGGAGCTTGCCCTGCCACTCAGATCTAGCTCTATCGAGGTCACGACCTTTCCCTCTGCCTCCTCTCCATGGTGTGTCTGCCAGGCAGGCCAGTTATGAGGAAGGCAGCGAAAAAAGGATCCTGCTTTTGCAGGCTTTGATTGGATTGTACTGCTGGGCTCTGCGGGATGCTGTTCATGTCCTCTCTGTGGTCCCTTCACATCCACATATCACATCACAAGAGGGCCCGGCTGAACGGTGATGTACTGTCATGTTCAGCTGATTCTGTTGTCCTTTTCAAAGAAAGCAATACACGTTCCAGTGTGTTGCGGTGCGCGTTTTCACAGCGAAATGAATTTTGGCATGACATGAAAGCATCTAAGTGTGAAAATGCAGCATTCGAACGCTCTTCACTATCTGTAATTCGGTTTATTCTAAATCCTCCCGTGTACAAGACTTCTGCATCACAAACATTGATTTAGTGCCTCATAGGCTCACTGTACACGTACACAAAATGTTATTTGATAGGAAATGCGATGTGAAATGTCTTGTGGTGGGACCTGGACAGCAAAGCATTTCCCTTTTTCACACTGCACTGCTCCTTTGATGGAGCTCAACTCAACGCGAGCCATGATAGCGAAAACGCAGGACGGGAATTTCCCATTATATCTGACACGTTTTAAATATAGCACCCGATGCCGCACACCCAGAGATAATGTATCATGCTGATAGCATGCTAACTAAACTTCATATTACCCTCTACGTCCATACATTACACGCTGCTGGGTTAATAAACGCCTTGCTTTTATTTATGACCCTTTTTGTAGTATAGAGAAATTAACATAATCACCTCCGATGATTTAATCTGGCCATAAATACTCCTTAATTCCCTCTTTCCTTTCTTCCTGTTATCTCTGTTATTTTAACTCATTCTTTTCAGACGTTTTAAAACTTCAACTGTCAGGCTTCAGCCCACAGCACAAATCAAAATGAATTTTTGTATCTAAACTGTCTCACAGCCTGAATTGTGTATAGAGCCATTAGTCAAACTCAATCAATAAAGATTAAACCCTTTAATGAACAGATATTAGCATTCTGAACCCTTCTCCTAGACTCTTCTGGGTTATTTATGACCTTACAGCATTTAGTTTCTAATCTAACACATCTGGATCTAATCAGCAGATGCCCTTGATGACCTTCAGTTGCTTGCTGTGGTATTTTAGACTGGGGATGAAACGAAACTCTTCAGTTAAAAATATGAGCAGGTCTGGACACCTGAAAGAGAATAATGAAACACTTAAATTCCAGCCTTTAAAAAATGCTTAGAGTCCCACTTTACATTAAGTATCTCTAATAACAGTGTAGTTTTACATTAATAAGGCAACAGCAGCATAGCTACTGATGTATTCACTGCTATCTATGGATTACATTAATATAGCTTATGTAAATCTGAAACTTCAGTTTTGCTCTAATGTATCTTAACAGTATATTTTTTCTTATTTGGCTTCTTATACATGTGTAATAGAGTGGGCTGATGTTGTGCAACAAGACTTTTCTGATTGTAACTGGTGTGTAATTACCCACATTATGAGAGTACTTACACTGGCACAGGCCACACTAACCTTCCCAACATTGAGTTGGCTGTAGTAGTATGCTTGTATTGGGACATGGCAGCCCAACTAAAGGTCTGGCTTTAAAACATTAAAATAATTACATATCTACTTCAACATTCAGAGAACTCATCATAAAACCAGTAGTTCTCACATGTATAATTACCTTTACATTATAACACATGTATTATTACTTAAAAGACAATATGCTATTATAACTATCAGGATAATCCATCTGTAACAGTGAATATATCACCAGTAGTTACATTGTATGCATGCATCATTAATGTGTAACACTTGATATGAAGAGAGACTAATATTTGTCTTGCATAAAAATATGTTGTTAAAATTAACATGTTAATGACATGATAATAATATGTAATAACATGTTAATTCGATTAATAAATTATTAATTCTGTTGATTTTTAAAACGATGTTTTGAAGTTGACCTGAAATATGTATTCTCCATGCTGAAGCTCAGTGCATAATTGTGCATAGTATAATTCTCCATAATTGACTCCATAACTGTAGCCCTCTTGTTAAGATACAGCTTTAAAATGGCAAATTCCTTTGATGACTTTCTTGATAAAATCAAAATTATTTCCACTTACTACCACCATTAATTTCTTGAATCAAGATCTGAAGTACCATTTGCAGGCAAAACACACAGCTGATGCCACCAATATCAGTAATATCAGCATCATTAGCACTGAAGTTTGCATTTGGTAAACTAGGCTAGACAATGATTCTGATAATCAATGAGCAGCAGGCTAACAAAAGCAGAAGTAACAGTAAAAGCAGAGCTGTATGAATGACAGCAAGAGGGCTACAAAGAGCCAAATTGGAACCACTGACTGTATATTTTAGGGATGGTGAACTCCAGTCCTGGGGGGCTGGTGTCTTGCACAGTTTGATAGTTTTGCTACTCAAACACATGATTCAACTCAGCAGCTAATTGCCAGATTTAGTAGGTGTGTAACGAGCAGGAAAATCACCAAACTCTGCTGGCCACTGGTCCTCCAGGACCACTGGTGCAACCCTGGGAACATACATACACTAATTGGTTGGAACATGCAGCCACTGCTGCTCTCACTGGATGCCAGTGATGAAAGCTGGAAACTGTGTTCACTGTGGAAATCATGGATTTTCACATTCAGATTCAGTTGAACTCTGCCTTCATATGATCAAAATAGTGTTATTAAGTAGTTGAAAGTACATTCATTATTCCCTTTTTTTCATAATTTGACAGTCATAGTCAAAACAAAACTGCCAATGTTTCCACAAAATGGTGATGTCAGTGGAATACTATCAGTACAGTCGTGTACCAGTTGATGTCATACTTTAGTACATACTTTTCCCCAGTATTGAATCTTGTCAGTCATTCCATCTCCATTTGGCTCCATCTCCAATGACTTTTCCAGAATGCTGGCACAGTGCCATAAGATCTGATTTGATTCTTCATTGTTCTCCAAAGAGGAAATTTGATTTCATTGTCTGTGCCATGTGTACAGTTATAAAGACCCAGAACAGATATAACTACAGGCATCCCCACTAATAAAACACCAACATAAATGTCTGTATATCAGTTTTTCCTTTAAAATTAAACATTTTGAAATGCCTATTTCAGTGGAGTAGCTTGTGTTTTGCCTTTTACAAGCTAATGTTCTGTATCTCCAGCCTGGTGGAAGTAAAGTGAAGAAAGATTGTAGTGGAAGGTTGGGGTCTTGTACTATTCTCAGAGCTGTATTGTCAAGGTCTAAAATAGCCTTGTTGTTGAGGTTTGACAAGTTGTATGTAGGAAGGCCTGTGATTTTTAAGGCAATACGTGTGATGCATGTCAGTTTTTCACATCGTGAAGCAAAGAAGAAAAAGGTTGAACAAAACATGATTGGCTCAATTACGCTTCTATAAAGGGAAAAGAGTAAAAACGGTGCTACATGTAGTGCCTTTGGCTTTCTAATGATAGAAATGGACCCTATTGTTACTTGTATCAAAAAATGTTTTGTGTTTTTTTATAGTAGACACATCATGGGCACAGAAAACATCCTGAAAACATGTTGAAGATAAACAGCAGGACAAGCAGTTATATTATAATCTATGTTCATAAAGCAGCAGTTTGTTCAGGTTACTAAGATGTTTCCTCTGTTTACTTTCATTCACTCAGTTGAGCCTTTGGTCTCCCTGCTAGGACCCCATTATTCTGTTTAGTCCATGGATTGCTGTCCCACCTTGGGGGATGGTCTTTGCTGTAGCACAGATGAAATTTTGAGTCATTGCAGTGCAGTGATGGGGCAGAATAAGAGGAAACAGCAGAATGGCTTGATTCCCTTCTAGAACCAGCAAATGTTGTGTTTTTGATGCTGGTATGCTGGTCAATAGCAATTGAAACAATTATGCTGATCACCACCAAAACCAGAGTATGTTGTGCTTTGGATGTGGGTATGCTGGTCAACCAGCATGACCATACCAAGTGACCAGCTAAATGAGATGTTTAGCACCCATGGCTCCCAAAATAATCAATATCTGGTTTATTTCATGGCTGCGGCCGACAGCAAAAGTTGAGATAATTGACCTCTTGATGAAATGTTCCTCTTACTGCTGCGGTCTACTTCCAGAACACTGCTACTGGAAGTAGCGGAATTTTCCCTTGTGGCTCCTTTGAAGGCATTGCAATACCCGGTTTACCATTATCCGTCGACTGCCAATGTGTAGACGCAGCAAACAAGCTGTTTTTTTCAGAATGGTGGATTTATTGAATATAATTGAATACAATACAGAAAAACATGATAGCTTTGCTGATTAGGATGGCCTGATTCCTCATAGAGGGCAATCAGAGTTAGCTGGCCAATGCTTGTAAAACACATCTTAGCTAGCAAAGCATGGCTTTTGCTTACTTGCAGTTTCTAACCCAACGTGTTTGTGTAATTCATTTCAATTACACTTTCTGCTTTTAGATTCCTAACTTCCATGAGTCATCCAGACCATGTTAGCCAGCTACAAGGTCAGTACTTTGGCCAACTGTTTTCTGAGCTAGAAGAATCAGTAATCCTGCAAAGGGTTACCAATCTGTTTCTCTGTGCACCATGGGACAACCATTGCCTTAGTGGAGATCTTTCGCTAATTGCTGAAGCATTTGTGTGAGCTGAATTTAACAAGGGTACCATTAAAGGTCATTCGCTTGTAAACAAATTGCACAGACCACAAACACAGAGACAGTGCTAGCATGCAATTAGTTCCCAAACCCCTCTTTCAAGTGACTTGGCTCCTTAAGGGGAGCGAGCGACTGCACTTTGTTCCTGTGTATCATTATCTAAGGGGTGGTAAAATTTTAAACCATCTTTTCTGTTACTTTGTGCGCTAATAATGAAATGGAAGCTCACATCAGCCTTTCGCACTCGTGTAAGAGTGAAAGAGTGTGCATGAGTGAGTGTGTGACTGGAGGGCTTGCGGGAGAAAGCAGGATGAAGACCGTGAGTGAGGTGGGCAGGCTTTTGAAACCATCAGAACAGCAATTCTGAGATTGAAACAGGTGCAACATACTATTATGTCCTGAGGGGAACGATGCTTTGATGTGCTCAAAAGGAACCATTGTTGCCTGTAAATGTATCTGTCTCCCTCTCTCTCTCTCTCTTTCTCTCTCTCTTGCTTGCTCGCTCTCTGTCTTTTTTCCCTTTGAGAGTGACAAATCAATCTCGATGCAGTCCAGTCCGTCTTCGCCTTTTTCAGTGCTGCTCATTGAGATTAATGGAAAAGAATGCCCCACAAAGAAGGTGTATCGATCAAACGAGACTGGAGAAATGTTACACAATGTCTAGAATATCAGTCTAAGAAACAAGTCATTTGCAACCTCTTGAGGTTAATTTGTAAATTCCAATTTAGAACAGAGCTGAGCATCTTTTTTTTGCAAGTAAATAACAGAGATCACATGCAGTTTATACTAGACATACAGATGAATGAGAAGGTATAACAGTTATAATGTTATGTCAAATACATCTATGCATTGTGTTGCAGAGATATCTAATGAAGTTAGCATGCTAACCAGCTAGCCCCAGCCTGTCCTGTCTCGTAATACCACTTTATACCTCAAGAGCCGATAGTGAGTGATTGTAGCATTGAGTCTGCCCTCAGTCCAACATGAGAGGATGATGAAGTAGCACTGCCCTGAGGGTGTATCCTAACCTCTTGTCAATCATGTTGAGGGTACTGCCCCCTGTACGACCATTCAAGGACATGTAGCCAATGAAAGGAACAGTAAACGCAATGAAGGCTGAACATTGAATGCTGCTTTCCACCGCTGGAGACAACTCTTGGTGAGTAAAGGGATAAAGTTTGAAGCCGAACTCGCAACATTTGTTCTGGACTGGTAAGGAGGTGAAAAGGGTGAAGAGGGAGGAGGAACTGTGCATTTCCTTGTTTCTTATGACAGAGATGGACACCAAAACTTTCTGGTGATATGTTGCCCCTTATTTGTTTAGAGTGTGGAGTATGAGTTCGACAAGTTGCGTCACCTCACATATTTCTCCTTTATATAAAAAAAGAATAACCGAATGAAGAAAAAGAACAAGTACAGACACAAACAGTTGTACTGCATGATACATTTAAGCAACTAACATTTAAGCTCTGTGACAAAATAAGGTGCTACCAGGCGCAGCTGATCTTGATTTTGGATCAATGACGTAGAAAGACATTCATTATTCGTTTATTATTGGTGAATGGATGGCAGAAGCTTCAGTAACAAAGACTGGCAACTGTGTCAGCAAGAACAGTCTTTCTACAGCTACACAAAGAGGAATATTACAGTAGGGTTGCAGCGTACTCCACAAGTGGAAGACTGCATGCATGGTGTACAACATGAGCAAGGTACAGGCCTGAATGCTTGACCCCTACTGTGAGTTGGTCTGGTGACTCTATTATACTGTGAGACAAATTTTGGTGTTCCCCCAGTTGAGGGAAGGTTAAGACACTATAAATTGCTTTTTCCCTTGTCACCCATATGTTTATGGTGATATGTTAGCGTTGTGTTACTGTGTGTAACTATGTGATTGTAGATTTGATGTTAATAATTTCAAACTTTAATAATTCCTACAACCATGTCTGTCTTTTGTCTTTATGAAAAAGTTTTTGCATAGTCTTCCTACAATATGGATGTGTACATATACTACATGGACAACAGTATGTGAGCACCCCATCTTATTAGTGGATTTAGCTCTTTCAGTCACATTCATTGCTAACAGGTATATAATTTCAAGCATGCAGCCATGCAACATCCATATATCGTGAGTAGAAAGGGTCAACATGGCACACAATGGGAACACTGAGTACTGAAGCACGTAACATATAAAAATTGTCCTAACTTGCAACATTTACTATCAAGTTCCAAACTACCTCTGGAAGCAACATCAGAACAAGAACTGTTCACTATTTGGGTTTTAATTCCTGAGCAACCACACACAAGCCTAAGGTCATCACATGAAATGCCAAGTGTTGGCTGGAGGGGTGTCAAGCACACTGCTATTGGACTCTGGAGCAGTGGAAACATTCTTTTGTGTGATGAATCACACTTAACCATCTGGCAGTCTGATCGACGAATCTGGGTTTGGCCAATGCAGGAGAACCCTACCGTGTTGAATGCTTAGGACTATAAAGTTTATAAACTATAAAGTTTGGTAGAGGAGGAATAACAGTCTGGGGCTGTTCCCTTAGTTCCAGTGAAGGAAAATCTTAAAGCAACAGCAAACAATGACACTGACCAGAGATGTATGCTTCAAAGCTTTATGACAACAGTTTGAGGAAGACCATTTTCTGTTTCAGTATGACAGAGCAAAGTCCATAAAGAAAGTTTGCTGTGTGGAAGAACTTCACTGGCCTGCACACAGCCCTGACCTCATCCAACACCCTTGGGATAAACTGCCATGCCAACCGTGAGGCTAGAATTATCACCCAGCTCTAGTGGCTGAATGGAAGCGAATTCCCCCGAGTCATGATCCAGGATTTAGTAGAATGTTTTCCCAAAAGAGTGGAAGCAATTATAGCAGCAAATATATGATCAACTCCATATTAACACTGTTAAATTCAGAATGAGATGAAATCTGATGAAAAATTATTGCGTGTACAGTCTTGCTTTGCAGAAAGAAAAAAAACACCTTTTACAGTTTTGCCATGGTTTTGTCCTTAGACATCAAACGTATCATGATAGGACACTGTCCCATCCCTTATCTGGACTGTTGGTGATTGTAAATGAGGCTGAAACTGCAGAAACAAGATGCAATGATTAGTTGAGGAGAGATTAGTTTGGAGTCTCTGCACTGCTGGAAGGATCAGAACCGTCTGGGCAAACGGTCACTGATGCTGTTCTTCTGAGCTAACAGACTGCCCTAAGCATCAGAGTCCATTTTCTTTTGGACTCTCACTGTTTAATCTTACTGCTCACTGCTCCCAGTTACAAAACCAGAAAAACATCTGAACGAAAGCTGCTTTTTTTACACTGTTAATGTAGTAGCAACTCTTTTTCTTGTAGTTTTTCCTCTGAATAAATGGGCTCATTTTGCAAACCAACCATAATAATTTTTCATGTAACATGTCTTGAAAATAAGAGTAAACATAAAATTGTATTAAACATAAAAAGGTGTTTTTATTACTGTTTCAGTAAGACTGACAGATTTGGGTTATAACAGAATACATGTAATCCCACTACATAATCAGGATAGTTCAAAGGTAATTAAGCAGTAATCAGATTACAGATACATTCAAATTGGGTGAGTACTAGCAGGAATACATTTAAACCATTGGCACAGCCAAACTGACCAAGTGGTTGTGTCTTAGCAACTTGTAACAAATGTCAAAAGGTTTGTCCTCTGATTTGGCTCATATGGTGCTTCATTTCCAAAAGCATCTCAAGCTGGACTACAAGCATACAAGCTAAAGCATGGGCCAGTAGAAATGCTCCAAAATTACTTTGTGGCAACAGCAATGATATAGAACAAAGAGGACTCTTAAAAATCATGCAAGACCTGGTAACCCACCAAAGACAATCCACTTGTGTGAGGAAGGAGAATGAGAAAGAAAGTGTTTCCAAAACTGGAGTTCAAAAACAGTTAAAAGATACAGAGATAATGAGACTCCTAACAACCACCTGCAAGACCTGGTAGACCACCAAAACTGTCCACATCAGATAAGCAGCACTTAAAGGTTTCATCTTTGAGAGAGAGGAGAAAATCAAGCTGCTTCAGATCTGAAAACAACCACAGGTGTTTCTGTCCATCCTTCCACTGTGAGAAGACAACTCAGAGCTATGGGACTGAAAGGATGTGTAGCTGTCAAGAAGCCCTCACTAAAAAAAAGGAAAAAGAAAAAAAAAACAGAAGAAGAAAAATTGCAAACCAAACAAAGAAGTTGCTCTTGTTCTTAGAAAAATGGCCTGTCCACCTCAGATTCCAGACCTTAACATCATTGAACGTGTTTGGGATTACTTGTATCGTGAGATGCAAAAAGTCCAACTTCTAAGACTGAAATTTGTAGGTGTGGAAAAATATTCAAGCAGATTTCTTCCCAAAAAGAGAATGGAAGCTATAATAAAGGTGAAAGGTGAGCACAATAAATACTGAAAAATTGGAAAGTATCTTTAGTTGTTAAGGGTCTGGGTAAATTTTTGTAAAATCAATGCTTCCTGGTTTTTAAACTTTTTTCCTGACACTGAAAAATGAACAACCGCACAGTACTGTAGGCGTGAATAATGAGTCTTTGTAAATATCTGCTGTGAATTAAAGCAAACTAACTTTGTGTATCACTGCTCGGTCATGCTTTTTTTGTGTTTATTGCATGGCTGTGCTTCCCTGCAAGTAATTGACAGTTTGCTGTAATCTCTCCCTCCCACGTAACTCTGCTAAACCACATCCTAAACACATACCCAGACAAAGTGCAGCGTAATACCTCTCCTCCACCGCACACAAAGCTAATGCGGTACATCTGTCTTCAAAATTACCGTACGTGTCAGGTAGAGAAACTTTTCATTTGCGGAAAGCACACCGTCGCCTTTTGTGTTCTGCTGCTAGATAGTCCATTTACACAACATGCTGCCCTGCATGCTGCTCAAATTGACTGTCTGGCAGTGTAAAACAAAATACGACGTCTTCAAATGAAAAGTTTCCTTGACACAGATTAAACATTGTCCTACAATACAAAGAACGTGTAAGGTAGCTAAAAATACTGCCTTTCAAGAGCCTGTCAATGCACATACGCTCAAACTTACAGCTTTGTACATTTGATGACTTGAAAAAAACCCATTCCATTAAATGACTTCCTCTTCAGTATATGGATGCATTTTAATTGCTGTGCTACATCAGAACAAAATGTTCTTCTCTGATACCAATCTAAATAAATTACCCTCTAATTAGCCATTATTTTTAGCCCTTTCCTTTGGTTTGGAAACAGCATGCTCTTAAAAATCACTCCATTCAACATATTTCAAGCTACTGCGTTAATTAGGCCGAGTTGGAAAAAGGCTGTTTTTGTGCAGCCTTTGTAAAATCTTAGTGGAAAAAAACAGAAAAAGAAAGAAAAAGAAATGGAATACAGTACTAGTGACAGGCTTTGGGGTTCAGGGTGTGCTTTGAGGGTCAGGAGAGATAAAAATAGCCTCGGCTGGTCAGAGGAGCCAGACGCACACTTCTTTGTTTGTCAGCCTGGTCTTGCCAGTCTTGCACCAAAGTTGCACCTGGGACTCGTCTCCTGTGGCTGTGTTACTAAATTACAGCTAACACATCAACTCCCGGCCTGCGCGGGCCCGTCGAGACCCAGTCCACCGAGCCATCAGTATCTTACATACTAGATCACTGTCAGCTCAACAGTGACTGCTACAAATATCAGGCAACCCGGATGAAACAGTTTATCACATTTCATTGCTTTTCAATTGTGCTCCAAGACGAGGACGAGGTGATTTATTATTTATGTTTGCGCGGCCACCCTATCCTTCTCCTCCGAAGCGTCTGCTAAAAATACGCTGCTCATTTGGGACCTAAAAGAAGGATAACGACTCATCACTCCCCCCCTCCAACGCCCCGCCCAACAGCTACAATATGTGCCAGACCTAAGTAAACTAGCTTTGAGGATATTTTCACTGTTTGTAAATGTGGACATGCGGGACCCTGTTAATCCTTGCTTTGCATCTGGCCTGTTCTTCTGTCTACATGCTTGATTTATGCAGGCGCTTATTAGAGGAACAATGCATAATGTTGCTGTGGGAAGTCAATTTATGTTACCAAGGGAGGAAATCAGAAAGAAAGGTCAGAGGGCTGGAGGGTCAGTCAGTAATTGGTGTGTCACCTCCACACTAGGGCCCGACCGATATATCAGTTGGCCGATAATGTCGGCTGATGCTGACAGGTTTATTGCTATCACTGAAACACCTGCCAAGAACGATAATTAAAGCAGCACTATGTATGTTTCCTTTTGCTGAGTTTTAAAGAAGTAGCATCACTAAGTCAGGAGATCTTATATGTTTTTAAGTATTAATGCCACACCTACACTGTTAGAAATAAAGGTTCAGCACAGGTACATTTTTCATTTATCAAGGTACAAACAATGTAAATGTTCCCTCAAAGGTACAACAGTGGTTTTAAGGTCCAATTGTGTACCTTAAATACGTTTTTCCCAGGTGAAAAGTACAGATTTGTACATTTTCATAGCCTAACGGTTTAAAACAGAACAATAAAATAAAAAGTCTGGAGACGAGACGGGGTGTGTGGAGTCAGTGCAGCTTAGAAAATATAATTTCAATGGATTATGGTACAATTATGTTCCCTGACTAAAGTTACTGAGATGTACCATTGAGGGTACCACCCCAGTGACAAGAGGGGTACTACCCAGTGACAATTTAGTACCTTTATTTCTGAGAGTGTACAGGCTCAAAAAGTAGGTCCAGCCTGATGTTTATATCTCAAATGCACTATCAACATTATACTATTGAAGATCTGATGATAATAATTCACTTGCATCCTCGAAAAATATGTCCTTCACCAACTTTTGAGTTATCTTTCAACATGCTTGCAATCATCAGAAAAGGGGTCCGAAGCACAATCGATGTTACTAAATGTTCTTCAGCATATTGCATGAAGTTACATATTTTCACCAGAAAGTTCTCCAAATCTCCAAATCACAAAAAGTGTGACTATTATTATTGTTAGTTTTATATCACTATAAATAGAGGAATTGCACAGCCTTGCAATCTCAATAGACAAGCAGTAGAATGGGTCATGCTGAAGAGCTCAATGACTAAAAATATCACTGTCATAAGATGCCGCCTTTGCCACAAGCCAGTTTGTGAAATTTCTGTCCTGCCCTGGTCAAAAATAGGTGCTATTATTGCGAAATGGAAGTGTCTAGGAGCAACAACAGCTCAACCACAAAGCAGGAGCCCATGCAAACTCATAGAGCAGAGCTGTCGAGTGCTGAAGCACACAGCACCTAATCTTCATTGCATCATTCAAACTCCAAACTGCCTCTGGAAGCAACATCAGCAAGAGAACTGCCAATCGTTGGCTGGACTGGTATAAAGCACACCACCACTGGACTCTGGAGCTGTGGAAACAAGTTCTCTGGAGTGATGAATCACGCTTCACTGTCTAGCAGTCTGATAGATGAATCCAGGCTTGACAGATACCAGGGGAACGCTACCTACTAGAATGCATAGTGCCAGAACTAAAGTTTGGTGGAGGAGGGATAAAGATCTAGAGCTATTTCTCAGAGTTTGGGCCCCTTAGTTCCATTGGAGGGTGATGTTAATGCTGCAGCATATAAAGACATTTTAGACAGTTATATTTTTCCAACTTCTGTGGCAACAGTTTGTTTAAAGACCCTTTCCTGTTCCTGCATAACTCTGCTCTGTGAGCTTTATAAAGACATGACAAGAATTTGGTCGGGAGGAACTCCTGCACAGAGCCCTGACCGCCCACTGAACATCTTTGGGGTGAATTCGTTGATTGCGAGCCAGGTGTTCTCATTCTGACCTCATCCTGATCAGGCCTGACCAGACCTGACCTCAAAATGCTCTTTTGACTGAATGAGCACATACTTTTGGCCATATAGTCTGCCACTGATGAGAGAAGGAACCAATGGTTTCAAGCCCATACACCAGTTTCTGAAAGAAATCGCTGCACCTGTAATCATCACCTGTTTCTATTACAGCAACAGAGGCTGAACTGGTAAATTTAAACACAAAACAGGCTGAACTTGGGCCTGTCTTATAAATCAGGATTTTGTGTTTTTAAACTTTAATCTTTGATCTGACCATGGACTTTCTGTCTCACAGTGGTCAATCACTTTTTTACTCGGCTACAACAATTATGTTTCATGCCTAACCTGCTTCAGGGCAGATTCAGTTTGAGATATAGGACAGTTCTTGAACCAGTCAGGGCCAATCATGACCTTTAAAAGGACCCCCGCAGTCCTTTTTAGGTCTTTTTTTGTCTTTGTGAAATTTGTGACTGCAAATCTCATGAAACATCACTTTGCAGCAGAGAAAACATAAATATAAAAAATATAATACAGGTGTTACTCCAATGAGCACTTACACAGTGGCAGTGGCAATGGTGTTGCTTCTTACTATTATAAATGTTTCACTTTGTATTCATGTAGTATTTTTTCTCTTGGTTTGAAAAGCAATTTTTAGAGACAGTTTTTCGCAGATGAATCTCTGCCCACCTTTGCTTCTGCCTTTCTAAAACGCTCTTTTTATACCCAGTCATGGGAGTTAGTTGCAAACTGTTCCTCCAGCTGTTTTTTTATTAGTACCACTTACTTTTCCAGCCCTTTGTTGCCCCGTCCCATATTGTTTGACATGCGTTGCTGCCATCAAGTTCTAAATGAGTTCATGTGTTTCATGAAATGATAAAATGTCTCACTTTCAACATCTGATATGTGCTCTATGTTCTATTGTGAATAAAATATGGTTATATGAGATTTGCAAATCATTGCATTCTGTTTTTATTTACATTTATTTACATTTTACACAGCATCCCAACTTTTTTGGAATTGGGGTTGTAGAGCATGACAATGTCAGAGAGGGTGATTGGGAGAGTCGGGAGAATTCCTGGTAGGCCAATAGTGTTTTAGGACACAGTGAGGCCATATATAAACTCACATATATAAGCGCAAAAACGCTCAAACTATAAATGCTACATCCAAGTGTACATCTGTAGTAATTTAAGGGTTAAACCAGCAACCTCCCCAACATCAATTTGTACCACATAGTTTGCTGATTGTAACTTGTACAGTGGATAGAAATCAGATGAAGCTGAAGTTAGCTTCTTATTCTTATGTCCCGTTCCACCTTAAATGATATAGCACTTACATTCAGCGTGTAGTCGCTGCAGTATTTGAGGTAGAAATTTCAATAAGATTTTGAAATCTTAAGAAGCTAACATCAGGCTTGAGAGATAGCTTATCAAATTCAGCACGACAGTGTGGCGCTGGCTAACACAACAGGAACTGCTCTGCTGAGGTTATCATTGTTTTCACAATTTTCACACATAAATCATGTGAAGATGGACAGCGGCGGCAAGAACTGCAGAAACTAAGTCAGCACTGGGAAGACTTGAACAGCCATTTAAGGAGGATGAGGACATATCCAAGCAGGTGGGCAGTGAGAAATGTCAACAGGATGTTAAGCTATTTAGATTATTTAGTCATGATTATTGCACATTTAAGACAACAGCTTTTGTCAGTTTTCATTTTATCACTATCTAGTGACTTTTGTTAGCTCAGTGTATCATATTAATAATAAATAAGAGACAAGGAAGAAAAGAATAAGAAGATGAAAATGTGCAGTTAGAAAAAAATGTTGCATGAACACAATGCTGTGTGTGTATAGCAGAAAAAATACAGTTAGATTTTAAGGTGGGCTGGTCTGGAAACTCCCAGTATGAAAACAAGTCCCACTCAGGCCATGGACCATGGATTAATTATAGATTGAGTATCTAAACCTGGATTAAAATAGGAAATTCTTGATGACTGTCATAAAAAGAGGTTTGAATTTAGGAAATTTCACAATTAGGAACAAAACTCATCTGTAATATTTTTTAAATCATGTTTGATAATTCACAGTTGATAATCATGTCAGTCACTGAAGCATGGTTGGAGTCATTTTCAATTTAAAATCTAAATTGAAATTGAAATTTGCCATTAAGATCAGTTATCAGACTTTTAAGCCCCTTAAGATTGGTACTGGTTATATAATTTTTACATTGGTCAATCCCTACTTCTTCATGAAAATTGAATTGAGAAGCTGGAAGCTCCATTTCTGCTAGTTAAAACTCTCTGACTAAGAAAGTTGTTTGCTTGGAAAGGGGGAAGAAAAGGAAAATGAAATTGAGGTTTTGTCAAGTCGTGTAATAATTGTCCAGCAGCCGTGGACTGTGATTTATTTTCCGCACCTTTAATTTGGAAGGCCCCTGCCTGCGCTCAGAAGGCAGTAATAAGCTGGGCTCCAGGACAAGGTTACCTTGCATAGCTGCTTATCATGGAGAAAGTGGCCCGCGAGGACAAAGCAATTCTGAATTTTATTATCATTCAAATTAGAACATATAGAGGGCTTCTCTCAGATTGGTGAAATAATGGGAGTCATTTATCTAGCTCATGCCGACCTTTCATATCCCATTCATGTCTTATTAGAGGAGCATACATCATCATCTTGGCATAATTAAAAAAATTACATACTGTTATGGAATACCTATATGTATGTATGCATGCATTTATGTACCAAATTCTATTTATAAGTGTCTGTGTGTATCATAGCAAAGCCTTGTATCTAAAAAAAAAAAGTACAATATATTCAAGAGATGCTTGCAAGTTCATGTTAGTTGATTCGAGTCCAATTTGAGTGTCTCAGATGCAAGTCTGAGTCATGTCTGAGTTTAGTCTTAATTCTCTTAGTCTATAGGTTGCAAGTCCAATTTGTGGGTCTGATTTGGGTGGTAAGTCTCTGAGATGTGAGTTCAAGTCCAGTCTCCAGTCTCTGGGCTTCAAGTCTCAGACTCTGGGCTTCAGTCTCAGACTTTCAAGATGCAAGTCTGAGTCATGTCTGAGTTTAGTCTTAATTCTCTTAGTCAATAGGTTGCAAGTCCAAGTTGTGGGTCTGATTTGGGTCTTAAGTCTCTGAGATGTGAGTTCAAGTCCAGTCCCCAGTCTCTGGGCTTCAAGTCCGAGTCAAGTCTCAAGTCTTAGAGACGCGAGTCTGAGTCAAGTCTGAGTTATAAAAAAAAAAACTTTATTTAAATACGTATTTTTATTCCTAATTTAGAATTTCTTTCACAAGTCTTAAGTCTCGATTCAGTTAAGGGTGAGTCCAAGCCAAGACATAAATCAAGCTACATGCTATTCGAGTTCAACTTGAGTCCAAGTTGCTGACTTGAGTCCCCATCTCTGATATATTTTTAAATTTAATGTGCATTAGAACACAGCTGAACATACATTCCATTTTCAAGTGGTGATGATAGTGAAGATATGTATCAACTGATTAATAGAAAAGATGCATGGAGGTGTTGCTGGATGAGTCTTGTTCAGATGGTGTGGATTATCTCCTCTCTCTCTTTCTCCCTCTCTTTGAGAGAGCGGTTAGGCCTCCTGTGTTGACTTTTCCCACTGGTGGTGGGAAAAACCTGATGGGCCCCAAGCGACAGGTAGCCTTATCAGGCTCCAGAGGTGTTTATGAGCCTCCGGTTAAAGCCTAAGCTAATCACAACACACTGCGTTAATGTGGTTTGGATCCATGCGGGCGGGAAGCGGAGGCGTCTCCGGGGTTCATTAGTTTTTATGATAGATGTAGGAGAGGGTCTTGCCCACTGCGTGCTGTAAATGCCAGCGGCGCTCGGTGGTGTTTGGAGACAGGGAGGAGCGTGTACGAATCTGTTTGTTTTTGGTTGTGTAGTTGGTTTTTTCGAAATGTGGAAGTGCCTTCTGTAATTAAGGCTATATTTCACCAACCTGGGGGTTTGTACTCTACAACAAATTTAAGGTAGTTTTGAAACCAAAGAAACTTTGCTTACCCCAAATTAGAGCTGATGATTAGCTGAAGATTGAAAGTTAATTTAAATTTGAAGTCATAATACGTTTTCCTTTTATAATACGATACATTTCTGGGTTGTATTAAGGAGGGTTTCTGTGCTACCTAAACATTCAGTAAACAAAAATTGATAGCACTTTACTTTAAAGATCTGTTATAAGTGTGTGATAACATGTTAATATTATTGCAACAAGTTGTACCAATAATAAATAATAAGTTAATAATTATATCTGTAACAATTTAATATTAAAACAGTAATAAGTTCTACAAACTCATAAATGGCATGCTAGTTTTCTAGTTGTTAATAAATAATAATTGTGAACTTATTTCAGACTTTTTTGTCAGATCTGTGCTTTATAACAAAGTAATAGCATTGTGTTAACAAGTAACAGTAAAGGAACATGTGATGTACTCCAGCTCTGATTCAGCATCATTTTAGTATAGTTACCTCATCTTTCCCTATAAATAACCTGTCTGTAGGTGTGTGTTTTGGAAAAGTACAACAACCATGTGTGATTATAATGCAGTAACTAAGTCATAATTACAGTGTAATTACCAATATTATTTTGACGAACTGATGGTTTCACCTGATGTGAGATGCAGTAACTGAGAAATAGAATGGAATTAAGTAAGTCTGTATTTTACAACACTAATATTATTTGGTTTCACTGTAATTACAGTCTGTAACTGTAATGTGTAACCATTTAAACAGATAACAGGTAAGAAACAAAATAGGAACAAATCAGTTAGTATTTTCAGCAGAACTACGCTTACATTTTGATGAGGATGATGAGAAGAACAAGAAGACTTTACCCCCTTAAATCCCAGGCTTATAACATCCTAATGCTAAATATTCTGTAATTACAAAGTTATTTTTATGTTATAGATACAAGTAATAAATAAGTTTATGGGTCCTGACCATTTAAGGGATTAAAAATTATATAATATAATGAATTATGCTTAATGTGACCACTGATATGGGCAAACAATGTAAAACTGGATGAGTTCAACTGACTTTCCTGTTTGTCTTTTTTCCTTCACCTATTTCAAGCATAATTTTTCAATGACTTTTGCCATAATATGTCCAAAATAAGCTTCAGCTGGGTATTTGGTCTTCGCATGAGAGGCCTGATTTGGTTAAGGTTTGTTTTCTTAGCCATCCAAGTTATTCTCTAAAGTCTTTCCCAAGACCAAAGTCATCATTATTTGTCCTGTCCCTTATTTTGCCCACCTTTAAGATCCATAAAGAACCACAGAAAAGAGCATATCTTGGACAATTCCGATCTTTGTTTGTAGAAACAAATCTTTAGGTTTTAAGATCTCTTCAAGTTTCTTCATCCTTGTTCTCATGAGTGCCCACCTGTGTCGTATTTCTTTGATCCATTACTGTCAATAACTGACCCAAGTCAGGAAAAGCTGCCCACCACTTCTACATCTTCACCATCATTGGTAAAGTTAGCTGACTTTCCCATTGCCATAATCTTTATCTTTTTCCATCAAGCTTTTCACTCCCTAACTTTCCTTATAAGGGCCTTTAAGTCTTTCTGCTGTGAGTGTCGTATCATCAGCATACAGAATATTATTGATGTCATTGATTGTCTTCCTCCAGTCTTGCTTCCTGTATTATATATTCAGCAGCATGCAGGTTAAACAAGAATGGGGATAGTGGGCAGCCTTGTCTAATGCCTTTTCCAATGCAGAACCTGTCTGTTTGTCTATTTTCTGTCATGATTATGGCTTGTTGATTAGTGTAAGTTCTTCATTAGCCCAAATTTTCACAATTCAGATAAATTTAGATGACCAGCATGATCTACCTTGAATATATTGCTGCTGTCGGAACAAAATGTTAAAAAAAGAACGCTTTTCAGTTTTTGGCATAATTTGAAAATGCCTGCTGCCCTTTACATTGTGTGTAGATTTCTTGATGAATGGACCAAAAGGAATGGCCCAAAATGAACTGGAAAAAGTCTGATTCCATTGACTTACATTAAAAGTAATGTATATTTTTTCTGTTCTCTGTAAAGTTACTTTGGAGATACAAGGTTTTGTTCTGACAGCAGCGACATACAGTAACATGCATTCATATTTGTAGTGAGTCATTCTGTCTGATGCTATTTACTTTGTGTGAAGGTTAGAAATGTTATTTTTAAGCAGTTTAGTTTCCATGTTCCAGTCTGTTCTACTCTTGTGCATGACACATTTCCCATAATTACACATCAGCGCTTGGATGCCTCCAAACAGGCCGTTTGTCAAGGTGCTTAACTGACAAGAAAATGGGTTTAAACAGGGATCCTCACAAATACTCCCTCTCTCTCTCTCTCTGTCTCTCCCTCCCTATCTCTCTCTGTAGATATGAGAGTGAGGCCCACCTGGGCGGGGAGCCGATGATGATGAATGAGTGAGTGTTCTCCCTAACGTTCCCTAATGAGAGCACCATGGGTAACCCTCCTATTTCATCACAACTGATAGAATGAAGCCATTCTCCCCAAAGCCCTCTTAAAGACTAATTGAATAGTAAAACATTGCCTGGGGCTGCTTGTTGTCAGCTCATTTGGCCTGCCATTCATCTCAATCTGTCATAGCCTCTTTATTTATTTATTTATTTTGTTTTATTTGGCAAACGCTCAAGGAGCCACTTGCCGAACATAACTTTGAAAACCGCTTGCTGTCGAAAGGACGTGGACGCCAAAGCCGTCCCTTCCTGTCTGCATGCCCACAGGTTTGTTTTTTTATACAATGTGAGGACTTGAGAGCATGCATAAATCCTACATGTGTTATATATTTAAAGATCTATATGGTGATATGATAGCATGCCCAATGTGTATTATATACATATAAATACTTATGTGTAATAATATGTTCAATATTTATTAGGTATACATTTCTATGTTTCATTTTTATGTTTAAATGTTTTGTATATATGCAAGCACTTACATGTTATAAATCCCCTACATGTTACATGTAAGTACCTATATGTATTAACAATACGTCTCATTTATATATATATATATATATATATATTGTCACTGTCCAGTGAAAAACATGTATCTCCATTTTTTTGCCATTTTTACTTTTCTACATCATTTAAACTCGTTTAAATTTAACATCATTTAAACTAAAAGCAATCGTGCTTTACATTGTATCAAAATTTCATGATGATTAGACCAATAGAAATGCTCCAAAATTGCTTAGAATAAAATCTCTTTCCATTAACTTACATTGAAAGTAAAGAATGTTTCTGCCCTCTTCTATGAAGTTACTATTTTGGAGATATTTGTTTTTATTTGGACAACAATAATATATAAGTACCTTTAGATAATATGTCCAAAATCGTATATCTCCATTTTGGTCATTTAGTGGTACCAGCTGCTTTTTACATTGTCTCAAAATTTTGTGACAAATGGATGAACAGAAATGGTCCAAAATGACATACAACATGTGATGAATTCCAGTTCTGATTCAGCATAATTTTAGTATAGTTACCTCATCTTTTCCTATAAACACCCTGTCTGTAGGTGGATGTACTACAACAACCACACATGATTATAATGCAGTAATCAAGTCATAATTACAGTGTAATTACCATATTATTTTGAAGAACTGATGGTTTCATCTGATGTGAGATGTAATAACTGAAAAATAAAATGGAATCAAGTAAGTTTGTGTTTTACAGCTCTAATATCATTTAGTTTCACTGTAATTACAGCCTGTAACTGTAACTTGTAACCATTTAAATGTATAACAGGTAAGAAACAAGTTAATTAGTTTTAATTTTTAGCAGAACTATGTATACATGAGATAAAACAAGAAGTTTTTTAACCCCTGAAATCCCAGGCTTATAACATCTAATTATTCTGTAATTACCAAGTTATTTTTATCTTATAGATGTGTGTAATAAATAAGTTTATGGGTCCTGGCCATTTAAGGGATTAAAAATTACATGATATAAAGAATTGTGCTTAGTGTGACCAGTGATGTGGGCAAACAACATAATAGTGGTCAATTTCAACTTGACTTTAATGATTCATCTGACCATATCCATCTATGTTGGACTTTCCTATTTGTCTTTTTTTCCTTCACCTGTTTCAAGCATACATTAAAGTGTATGCATACAATAAAATCTTGTTGCATTAACTTTCATTCAAAGTTAAGGATGATAAATGTATTTAAGCATTCTTTAAGTAAAAAGAAATCATGAAAAACATGTAGATGTTAAAAGCACTTTACAATGTACAGACCATTTTGACCTGACATTACATTTTTCTCTGGATTGTCCTGAAAACACACAAAAACAAACACATGCTAAGTGCAAACACATGCGCTCTCCCTCTGCGAGCTGCCTTAATAAACATTTATTGGACCTGTCATGGACTTGTCAAAGACTGCCCTCTGCTCACTCCAGGTGGACGTGCACCACTGCTCTGTCCACCTCTCCCTCCCTGTGCACCGCATGCTCTTATTCATTTAAGATGCTGATGTGGAGCAAATGGATTCCCTGAAAAGATAACTAAGTCTTATCTCACTGCTGCACTAATAAAGATGATGGATGGCGCGACTCGAAGACAATCGGAGACAATTGAATTTCGCCCACGTTCTGGTAATTCAAACGGCGCAGGGAGGGCGCACGTGAGCTCAGGTTCCTCTGCTCCGTCTGTCACCATGCCTTGGCTATTAAGAGTTCAAAATATGGCTGTGTCTAGAGAGAGAGAGAGAGAGAGAGAGAGAGAGAGAGAGGTGTGGGGGGGAGTATGGCTTAACAATATACACAAAATCTTGTTTTACAGTTCTCATGCTTATGTAGCTCAGGGGTTCCAAACTTTTTGTCTTGGGGGGCCACAATGCAATGTTTCTGGTGGGTTGAGGGCCAAAAAAACAAAACAGAATTCAAATAACGAAAGTGGGTAGGTTTCAAATCAAGTTTAAAAAAAACAAACATTTTATTTTATTGTACATTGCTACTAAAATGCTACAAAAGTGCACTTATAAAAGTAAAATAACAAATGAATATTTTTACATACTACAACAACATGTTTTTTTTCTCTTGTTAAATAGCAGGGTGGGGTTAGTGCAGGGGTCGGCAACCCAAATGTTAAGAAATGCCACTTTGTCCTTTCAACAAAAATCAAACCACGTCCATTTTACCATCTTGGCTGTAAATATGTCTCAGTACATGTTAACGTACCAGTATAGGCTGAAAATGTAATATAAATGAAAACGCAGACTTACGTTGCTTTGCTTTAAGCTTTAGCTCAGCTATAGCTGCTTTTCTCACATCTCCAGCAGGAAACTTTTCCAAAAAAGTAAAACAGTTTCTTCTAAAATGTCTCTCAATGTTTGATTTTTTTACTAAGCTGAATTCAGCTTCTCATTTGCCAGCTTCTTGTTCAAATTTTGTAGTTCTACCCTAAATGGTACCTAAGGTGCCAGAATATAACTGCTGCACCATTTAAGGTGGAACAGGAGAATTCAAACAAGAAGCTGGTGAATGAGAAGCTGAATTCAGCTTTGCAACCTTTTAGTGTTTGACAGTTTCTCATTGCAGATTAAACGTATTAGGAAACCAGGATTTATGGTTTATAAAAGCAAATAAGTACATTTGTCTCTAAATTATGTTTGTCTTAAAAACTTTCTCTTTGCTGTTTTTGTCAGCTACCAGCTAGTCTGCATTACTATGGCGACCAGCAGTCTGTGCACCAATCTTCGGGGTTAAAGGTTGTTGAATTAGCAGTTATACATTAACTCCAGCGTTTAAGACCAATAATTGTTAACACTGTGTTGAATGATCAGCAGAGCTTTATTTTACTGCAAAGAAAGATTCTTTTATTTTTTACCTAAAATCTAATTCTGCTGTGGAGGCATAATAGGGCAGTAAAAGAGCCACATTTTGCTGAACCTGGGTTAGTGTAACTTTCTGATGGGCAAGATCAAAAGTCCTGATGAGCCAACTTTGACCCATAAGTCACGTTTGGCAGCTCTGGTGTAGATGCTACAAAAAAAAAGTTTGAGACTTATACTTTGGAGCAACCGATTTATTGAAAGGAACTAGATTACGTGAGCAAATTGTCCTTGAGTTGCTATTTAGTCATGGATGTCATTGTTCTCTAATCACAGAGCCGGTCCTGACCTCCCTGGGGTCCTAAGCAACATTCTACAAAGGGGCCCTCCTACCTGACCTGTGATCCATGTAAACCATTTGCAACTGCCACACAGTCCCACCTGATACCCCAGTGCTCCCACTGCAATCCCTCCTTTAAAACAGTTTGCTCCATCTGATGCTCTGAGAATAAGAAGACCTATAATACTATTATTAATTATCTTCAGCTGCAAACTGGCTCCCCCCGATTTCCTTTTATTTTCAATTATAAAACACTATTTATACTATGCCTTGGCTGAATACTTGATGGTTATTATTTACTAGTTGTGCAACCATATTGCCCAGTATGACCAGCGAATTCAATATTTAATCAATAGTCAATTTAATCCATTGTTTTCCATTTTGCTTTTGTCCAGAGTTGTAACTAAACCATGACTGAGAGAGTAGATAATCATTGGGTGTGTTTACATGCACTCAATAATCTGATTATAATCCGATTTCTGCAGTTGTCTGATTATTCAAATGGTAAACAGCATACTCCAATTTCTTAGATCTGAGTAAGGTCTAGAAATCTGATTAAGAAATCTGATAAAGAGAGCTGGATTTTATCTCAGTAATCTGACTTCTTAGTGCACGTAAACTCTTACTCTGATTTCTTTCAGATCTCTCAGTCTGCGCACATGTGAAAACATATGGCCGTACCAGAAAAAAGAAAGCAGTGTTGCCACAAAATGGCAGCAAAACACTTTTTAAATGACGCTGAAACCAACTACATGATTGATGAAATGAAGGATTTCATTTTTCTCCATCTTCTAGAAGATTTATGTTCATATTTTCAAATAAAGTGGTGTGATGTTTAAAAAAAACCGCAGCATGAAGTTTGAGTTTTATGTTAAGTTTACGTTACGTCTTCTTCTGTAAGTTTATTGGTTGGTCGCAAAGCAGAAATCTGATTACTGTCTGACTCATTTAGACCTGGAGTTTCCCCATTTTATCTGACTACTCAAGTGCATGTAAATGAGTTGATCAGATCACTGGCAAAATCTTATTTTCTGCAGTTATCAGATTATTATTAAGCAATAGAACATGAAAGGGAGTGTGTTATCGTGGAATAACGTCACGGCTGTGATTTGGTCCCGAGTGTGTTCTATTGCCTTCATACAACAGTTAAATAAATAAAGTAAGAAATAAATAAATTGGGCCGTGAACGTGTCATTTAATATTTTTTTCATGTTAACAATTCCTTCCACCAAATTGTAGCTCCTTAACAAGCAGCTTGTTGCTATGTCAGAGTAACGAGCTCCGCTCACTCGCTGCACTGCCGGCAGTTCGTTCTCCAGCTCCACACAGACCAGCTGACAGTTTGGGAATTTAGTGTAGTCTCATCTTCAGAGTCTGACCAAATTGGCTGTAGGTCAATGTGATCTTAAAAGTATCCATTTTCTGTTTGTGGCAAACTAAGAAGTAAAAAAACGTTCAAATGGCTCGAGCGTCTCCTACAGCTGTCAAAGTTGTTACTTAGCAACGGCAACTCAGCGGAGTGATAGTGTTTGTGAAAAAAAAACAAGATGTTATGGCGAAATAACAGCACAGTTAGGATGCTTCTCAACCAATCAGCTGGAACTAACTGTTGTATAAAGTGTATGTAAACACACTCACTGTCTTGTTTTAGAACGTTGTGCATCTATGAGGAGTTGGCCAGGTCTACACTGAGGCTGCTTCTGCAAAGCGGGAGTTTTATGTTATGCACATGAACACCTGTTTACACACAACGTGATGATCTTTTCCGAACTGCAGTTTGTAAACACTGTTGCCCGTTGATGCTCATCAGGCATTATACATAGCTGTATTTCTCTCCCACAGACTCGAGAGAGATGCACTGCCCACCAAGCACTGCAGATTTTATTTGTTAAGCCTTACTGTTATTCGCTGACATCAAACTTGGAGAAAAGAGAACACAAGTCTACCTGATTGCTGTTCAATTCACTCAAATCGTGTTTCTTTTTTCATGACGAGATGTATAGTTCTGCTTCATCTTCTCATCAAAGTTGCAAATAATAAGTAGCTTTGACACGAAGGGGAGGCGGGACCCTATGCAACGCGTGTAGGGAATGTATAGGGCCAACCGGCTCTGGATGTGTTCTCTAATCAGCACCATGCTGCAGCAGTTAATGACAGAGAGAAAGGTCCACTCACGTCCCACGTGTGTGCTGTTGTGGGTTTGTTTACTTCAGAAGAATGTTACACAGCGGCATCTCCAGTGTTGAACGAACACCCACAGTGCTCATTTACGTCCTGCTGGACACAAAAGAATCCTGAAAGAGAGAACTCAACTCTTTGAGTTTTGCTATGTAGGATATTGTTATTGTGGCAGTACATCTGTTTCTATTCACCTGTAGCAAGAAATGGGGGTTGGTTGTTTATGTTAGGTATGTTAGGTTCTTCAGTTTAACACATTGTGTTTACATTGTCTTAAATTTGTATATATAGTGCATTTGGAACGTCTTCAGACCCTTTCACTTTTTGTTATGTTGTGGCCTTGTGCTAAAATAAAATTCAGTACCCCATATTGGCAAAGTGAAAGAAATTTCTGCTAATTTATTGAAAAGGAAAACAAAAATATTGCATTGACGTAAGTATTCAGACTCTTTATTCAGTACTTAGTTGAAGCATCTTTGGCAGCGATTACAGCCTCCAGTTTTCTTGGGTATGAGGCCAAAAGGTTTGAACTCCTGGATTTGGGGATTTTCTGCTATTCTTTTCTGCAGATCCTCTCAAGTTCTGTCAGGTTTGATGGGGACCATCAATGGCTGGCTGTTTTCAGATTTCTCCAGAGATGTTCGATTGAGTTCAAGTCAGGGCTCTGGCTGGGCCACTCAAGGACATTCACAGAGTTGTCCCTAAGCTACCCCTGTGTTGTCTTGCCTGTGTGCTTATGGTCATTGTCTTATTAGAAGGTGAACCCATCCTGAGGTCCTGAGTGCTCTGGATCAGGTTTTCATTAACAATATCTCTGTATTTTGCTCCATTCAGCTTTCCCTCAACCCTGACCAGTCTCCCTGTCCCAGCTGCTGAAAAACAACCCCACGGCATGATCCTGCCACCACCATGCTTCACTGGGCAGGTGATGAGCAGTGCCTGGTTTCCTCCAGACATGACGCTTAGAATTGAGGCAAAAAGTTCACTCTTGGTTTCATCAGACCAGTGAATCTTGTTTGTCACAGTCTGAGAGTCCTTTAGGTGCTTTTTTGCAAACTCTAGGTGGGATTTATGTGTCTTTTACAGAGGAGAGGCTTCTGTCTGGCCACTCTGCCATAAAGTCCAGATTGGTGGAGTGCTGCAGTGATGGTTGACCTTCTGGATGTTTCTCATCTACACACAGGATGTTTGGAGCTCAGCCAGAGTGACCATTGGTTCTTGATCACCTCTCTTAGCAACTCTAGGAAGAGTCCTGGTTGTTCCAAACTTCTTCCATTTAAGAATTATGGAGGCTACTGTGTCTAATAGAGTGGACCATGAGTGGACAGTGAGTGGACACAATGTTTAAAACTCCAGCAGCACTGCTGCATTCATACCAGCACAACACACTACCACATGTCAGTGTCACTGCAGTACTGAGAATGATCCACCACCCAAATAATACCTGCTCTGTGGTTGTTCTGTGGGGATCCTGACCATTGAAGATGAGTGAAAAGGTGAAAAAGGGCTAATAAAGAATGAAGAGAAACAGATGCACTACAGTCTGTAACTGTAGAATTACAAAGTGCTCCTATATGATAAGTGGAGCTGATAAAATGGACAATGAGCGGAAACACGGAGGTACACACACAAACACACACACACACACAATTTTGTTTCTGTGTATTGTGGGGACATTACATAGGCTTCTATTCATTTCCCGGAGACTTGTCCAAACCTTAACCAGAACTACTACTAGCCTAACCCTAACCTTAACCCTTCCCTTATCCCTGACCCTAACCTTACCCTATGCTTAACCTTACCCTTACCCTAAAATTTAATGACTTACATTGTGGGGACCAGCTTGAAGAAAGGTCCTTGCAGTGTGAATGTATGCACAGGCATTGGTCCCCATAATGTGGCATACACCTCACCATACACACATACACACACAGTAAAAATGTTGCAATGTTTTACCTTAAAAAAGTACCCTGTTTGCCTTGATTTCACTTAATCTCTAACAGTAACTTAACAGAATATCTGTGTTTTACATTCTGTTAACTTATTATTTAAAGTTCAATGAACTCAACATTTTAGGGCAACCAGGTTACTTACTTTTTTAAGTTAAAACTGAATAAAACAAGGTCTCTCTTATCCTCTATTGGACTGATGTGCGATTTTTTTTTCCTCTTTTTTATCAAATGAATCAGAATTCCAGATTACAACCATGTATCACAGTTCGCCAGAAGGGTTTGATTTTTCTTCAGGAAGCTAGAGGAAGCTCTGGACATTCCTGCGTGCAGACAGTGGTCCTGTCCAACAGAAGCTGGGCTTTCCCCTTAAAGAAGATCAAGTCCTCTCCTTTGATGACACGTGATCTTTGTTTGCTTCTTCTTCAAACAGAATACATTATGGCGGAATATGGATTTCTGGTCGATTTCCTGAGAGGATGTGGAAACAGAAGACCTTGCTGTGAATGTTTTGTCCGGGGTAACAATCCGACAGTTTGTTTCTGTTTGGTTGGGGAGCTGCTGCAGTGTTTGAATGCGTCTGAGTGTCAGCAGGAGTTCCACGTACGGCAGAGCGTAAACACTGGTCCCACTGGCACGCCGAGGGGGAGTTCAGCAAAATGAAAAAGGCCCTATGGAATTATTGCGTTTGATAGGCTGCCAAATTCATTCTAAGCTATTCACAGGCAGCCCAGAAACACTCACACATACACAAGTTTGTACTCCTATCTTTGTGGGGTGCTTTTGTGAACTTGTATGAGTGTCTATAAAAGCTGTTGTACTCCACTGAACCCAACCCTAACCTCAACCTTCTGAAAGATCAGCTTAAGCCTCTCTTACTTTTTCTAATAAAAGCTAGTTCTTTGGGAAAACAATCATGGAGGGCATCCAAAAGTCCCTGTGACCACAGAATGTTCATGTTTTCATTATCCAAGGTGGCAAAATCTATGGAATAGCACATACAAATCTACAAATAATCTAGACAGCTTTTCTACTTGGTGATTTCTGCTTCTTTTATGTGCATCCATTGCTGAAACAGGTCTGCACACACAGCTTGTATAATCTCCATAGAAAAAACACTGCCAATAGATCAATGGGATGCTCTGGAGGAGCTACACATGAGGTCACCAGACATCAGCTAGAGGGGTGTGAAACCCCCCAGCACTGGGCTGTGGATGAGTGGAACTGCATTCGCTGGGGTGATGGAACTCCATTCAACCTTTGGGATGAATGGAAGTGATCCAGAGCTAGCCATTCAACATTAGTAGATGACCTCACTAATGCTCTTGTAATTGAATGCAGCAGCTTTACCTGGGCATGTACAGATCCAGGGCTCAGCCCAGTTCATTGTCAAATTGTTTTGGGATATTGTCCCCTAGACAGTTTTTTAAATAAACCTGTAAAATGTGGAGTTGCCACTTTTTCAGCAAAGGATTTACATGTTAGTAAAACATGCAGCGATTCAGCAATGTTTACAGGGTCTGATAAACACACACATTATCTAAGCCACTTATCCCAGCAGTCATTGGGCAGAAGGCAGGAAATGCCCTGGACAGGCTGCCAGTCCGTCACAGGGCAGACACACAGACAGATGCAAGCACACACACATTTACACCTAGAGGCAATTTAGCATGTCCAGTTGACCTGACGTAGACACGGAGAGAACATGCATACTCCACACAGGCAAGGACCCTGGTCGCCCGGCCAGGGAATCGAACCCAGCACTGCCTACTGCAACACTGTGTTTCCATCTGATGAACAAAATCATTAAACTAAATTGAAAAATTGAAATAGAAATTGAAAAAAGTCTCAGAAATGGAGATGTTTCCTCAGTGATGGCATTATTACCACCTCTACTCTCGCTCCCTCTCCAGACCCAAATAAGGAATCTCTCTCTCTCTCTCTCAAACAAACCCTTACAGCTATGTTCCAACATCTACTGTAAACTCTTTTTTAGAAAAGTAGAGGCTGTTACTGCAGAAAATAGGAGACAAACTCCCTATTAACACCCATGATTTCAGAAGGAACACTAGATGAGCATTGTAAATTATTGCATTGTTGTTCTTTCTATTTTATTTGTTTTTACTTTCTCTATATTCATACAGAACTAATGTCAGAGACCACCCTTCAATTTTTTTAATTTCTAGTCAAAATGGCTATTAAGAACAAGATATTTGTTTTTCAGGACTTGTAAGATAATCCATTTGGAAAGGGAAATGTGGAGTTTCAAAACTGTAGTTTATAAAAGTATTGTTGCTAAATGGTTGTTATTAGTATGGTTGCTTTTACTGGACTAATTGTGTCCAAGGAGGGTGGGCTTTGTAGTGTAACAAGTGGATAAAAGTGTGTCGTGTTCTCCTCTGTTATCCCCTCCCTGTGTCGTGTGCTGTGGTAGCGCTGGGCTGGGCATTTCTTGCTATTTCTTGCCTATTTCTAGACCATCAAAACTGTTACCATCAAACTATCACCGTAAACACTACATAACATTTTTATCTTTGAGAAAAAATCAAGCTCTACTTTTGCTTCAGATCTGAAAAATCCACTTTTTTCTCTCCATCATTCCACTGTGAGAAGACAACTCAATGCTGAAAGGATGTGCAGCTGTCAAGAAGAACTGATAAATAGAAAAAGACAACAAAAAAAGCTCTCAGAACAATGGACTGACCACCCTGGAGTCCAGACCTCAACATCACTGAATGTGTTTAGGATTACTTGGATCATGAGAAGGAAAATGTGCAACCAACTTTGGTCTCATGTGGATAGTCAACTATAGTCCCCTATAGATTTTCCACAGATGTTCAAATTGCCAACAAACTGTCTGTTGAAACTCAATTGACTCTAAACACTGATGGGGTTAGGGTTAGGATATGGACCAGGGTTAGGGCTAGGACCGGCGTGAGGGTTGGGTTTAGGTTTTGGGTTGAGGTTAAGGGTAGGGTTAGGATTAGAGCCAGGTTTAGAGTTAAAGGCAATTATGGTCAGTTTAGTAGATATTTAGTTGAATGTAACTTGAAAGTAAATTAAATGTCTACAAAGCATCTAAAATGTGCTCTCCTAATAAAGTGTTACCCCAACTTCTAAGACTGAACTTTGGAGGTTTGGAAAACATCCCTGCAAATTTCTTTGAAAAACTGGAAGTAAGTCTCCTGAAAAGAATTGAAGCGGTCAAAAACGGCAAGGTGTGGACACACTAAATACTGAAACAAATGTTAGGTTTAGTTAGTGAGGTCATTATTTATTCATATGTTTTTTGGCGTTTTTAATTTATACAAAATAATTACAAACCATTGAAATTGAACTGCTTCATATAACCATTCCTAAAGAATCCTTAGAGAACCCCATTTTTTAAGGATATCGACTAAACACTTGAATTCGATCTTAATGATATTTGGTCCCCACAAAGTGCTAAATACACACACACGCACACAACACAACCTACACCACTGTACTCCTTGTAGTTCAGCGGACATCAAAGCGACACCTCCCACCTCGTTAAGAACGAGAAAAGCTAATTATAACATCTGTACGTCTCAATCTGTGCATGGCCGTGTGCTGATTATCATTAGCGCTGCGCCTCAGCGGAGGCCGAGCCGCATGCGCCACGTCTGCTCTCTCTCTCTCTCTCTCTCTCACACTGTGACTAATGTCTTTCTCTGACTTTACTGCGCAGTGAAGGAGACAGATAGTCTTTCAGTCGGAGATCACAGAGCCAAAGAGGCAGATTCACTTCGCCGTCTGACTCCGCCGCCTTAATCCGAATATGTCACTGTCACTCCTCCTTTAAAGTGCTGCATCTAGCAGCAGTAGTGGAGAGCTATTTAGCCCTAGCCTGAGTCACAGCCAGTGCAAACAGGATGGATTAACAGCAGATTGGTCTCCTCACAGTTCCACCCAGAGGTGTCAAACCCGGGCCCAGGAGGGCCTCAGCCACGCGGTGATTTGTGTTTTCCCACTTCTAATCAAGTTTCAGAAAGTAAAAGTCCTGCCACCTGTTCATTCAAAGTTATTTTTCCAGCCAAAAATGACATTTACACAGTGTTCCCCATAGCCCAAATGTAGTCGATCTGCCAAAATTTGTTTTATTGTCTAAAGTTTGCTTCTTTATTGGAGTTTACTGCACTGGAGTTACTGCAATGCTTCAGCACCTGATCGCTGGCTTCTATTATACATTTGTTTCGAGTCAGTTGCTCTTTTATTAAGCAAACAAAAAGTACTTGGTCAGCCTAGACATGTTTGGTGTCTCAAGATTGCTTCTTTACACTTTAAAAGTATAGAAACTACACAGATCCCAGGCAACACAGAGTAAAATGTTAAAACATTTTATTTGGATGGTCCACTGTAAATGCCTTGTAGATGCTCAGTCTATCTTTAACTAACATTAAGTATCATTTAAATGCAACTGAACTTGAACTAGCATGTGAAAGATTCTATTACATCTATCCCTAACCCTGAACCTAACTTCAAAGCAAAACCTACACCTTAATGTTGTTGATAATCAACTGAATTTCACCAGAAAGTTAGTCAATATTTTAAGTGTCGGTAGATCATCTAAGGGGACCATCCAAGTAAAGTGTGATCAAAGTTTGTATGATGCTAAACTTCAGTGTCGTACTAACTATCTGGGGTCGACAAATGTGGTGTTTCTCTGTGTTTATTTTAATATTTTTGCAATAATACAGCAAAGAAATATGGTTCAAACAGTTCCTGAATCTATAGAGTTGCCCTTTCCATTCCACCATATCTCAAGATCATACATGACTCACATCTGGAGTTATGAGCCAATGAAGAGAAGCTGAGATACACGCCATTTGCGTCTCAGTAGTGGATTTGTGTGTCCATCATTTTGCACGAAATTGACTAATGGGAACTCAGGAAATCACTAAGGACTTACCCATCAAGTCAGAAACCTTTCATTGTTCATTCAGTCACCTATAACACAGACTAAAACAGTATTAAAAGGTTTAGAGCCACTGAAGTTGCTGTAGCAGTTTTGGAAAGTATTGATGTGGATAATGTTTATTTACTATTTTATTCATATATTCCAATACTTTTGTGAACCTAAGACTTTGCTAAACCCATTTAAGCACCTAAACAATTCGTCCATAAGTAAAGCTATGTTTTCACAAGAGATATTAAGAATTTCTTAAACCGAACTTCAATTTTTCAGCTTTAGGGACGAATTTGTTTCTTTACCCAGTGCTCCAGGTAAAATGGGTCACAAGTCATGGATGAACAGATGTGTAGATGGATGGACGCATAAAGGAACAGACAAATGGATGTACAGATGGATGGATGGACGAACAAATGGATGGATGAAGCAGCATGTGAATGAAGGCATGGACGAATAAACAATGGGAAAGATCCCAAGGAAAAAGTCTACATCAGATTCATGGGAGACAGGCAGCAACAGTCAGGTGGTCTTGCTTCTAGCTTCTGGTTATGCTGAGTTAGCTTTAGCTCATTAAGTTTTTCTGGCTCTGAAACTGTTTTGTGTGGGCGGGGCAAAAGACGTCAACCTCTTGATTGGCAAGGGGAATGTTTACGGAAGCATTACCAAAGATTAAGATGCCCAGTTTACACTGAGAGAGAGAAATATAGTCAAATATATTGGTCAGTTATTGGCCATTGGGACATTATTCAAAGGGTATTTGTAGTAGATGTTTACTGTTTTCCTGCCAGAACAAGATTAACCTAAATAGAAAGAAAACATGGATTTAGGCTTCAGCGACAATTTTATTCATCATTGTATATGTGCCTGAAACCCTGTCGTGTTGTTATGTAATCCCAAACAGACTTACTTAAGCCATTTCAGACACTGTAGGACATACTGCTCTCTATACAAATGTCACTAAAACTTTTTCTGAAGGCTACTTACACTGGGATTTCATAACACTTGCATAAGCTTTAAATAACATGTGCAACACTCAAATATTGATGCACAGCTTTCGCCAGTAATCAAAAGATGGCATTCAATGTTCTATGGAGTAAAAAAAAAACATTGTATTGATAGAAGGCATCTTAAACTAAAATGATGGGAGATTTTGATTCCCTCAAACTTAAGAGATTGTTTTCATTCATCATCTCACCCTTGCCTCAAACCATAATTAGCTATCAAATAATCTCAAAAAGATTTGCTTGAGTGGTTTCAGACACTGTGTGCCATACTGATATCCATGGAAATATGGGTTATGCCATATTTGAAGGCTACTTACAAAGGGACTACATGAAAGCATATGCATTGGGCATATTTGTAAAGCAATATGTGAATATTTACACATAGCTTATGGCAGTAATGGCAAGATTGTGCTCCATATATATATATATATATATATATATATATATATATATATATATATATATATATATTTGAAAACTATATTTCTGTAACTTTAAGGGTGTCAAAATCACTTTAGTACTTTTTGCTTCTTATATCAATGAATTGTTATTTACTTCATCAAATATCTTAAATTATCTTGTGATTAATGGCATTAACTGTTCACTGCTTTATAAATATGTGATTCAAATGCTTATGAATGTGTTATGAACTCTCTATGTAGGTAGCCATTAAATAAAATTTTGGTAGCACCCTTTTTTTACAATACGGTAATTATCTAATATTTAACATGTAAATATATAGCACTTACCAGTAATTTTCTGGGACATACTTTGCACATACTCAGTAACTGTATGAAAAGCCTCAGATATGTACAACAGTACTTACTCACAATTTCATGGAAAATATGTAGTACTTATGAGTAATATTTAGTGCATAATTTGCAAATTCAGTATCTGAAGTACAGAGTACCTAATGTAAGAAATATCAGGTATACTTTAGCTTTCAGTAATTCAGCATTTCAGTATTTACATGCATATGTGAGAGAGAAGTACATGGTAAGACAAAGCAAGTATGTTTATTCCAGCAAGTATTTCATTCCATATTATTCGGTACACTGTAATCCCGCATTTTGTTTTAACTCAAATAAATTAAGTCTGTTGTATATAAAATTCAGTATATCCCACATATTACTCACCAATTTTAAGTTAAGGGAACATTTTTGATGATTTTGTACACTCAAATGGCATTTTTGAGTTGAATTAACTTATTGTTATTTTGTTTAGTCTGTTGCTATGGCAACTTTGAAACCCTACATTCAAAAAATGATGACATTTCTGTTGGTTTTAATTGTTTCTTTCTCACTAAAGTTGCTCAACAAATGTGTGAAACTGAGTGAAGCTAAGTAAGCTGTAAAATACAGTTACATGTTTGTTTTGTTAACACGATCTTATTAGATAAAACGTATATTTCTTTCCCATTGACTCCTGGCTCCATCTATTTGCATATTGAGTGTTTCTTTCCATTTGTTTTACTCACCGTCAGTGTGCTTTCATTCCACCCAGGCTGCTTTTCCTCAAGCGTAGGTGTTTTATATAGGTTTTACTCAGCTGCCTGACATTGTGTTGGTGGGTAAGAGCGTAAGTTATCGTTCTCTTTGTTTGTGTGTGAGCATTTGTGTTGGTCAGTGAAAGTTTTCGTTGTAGAGGTTAACTCTTCGGTGTTTGTCGAAGTGGTCAGTATCACTTAATTAGAAAAAAAATCTCAATTGCCTAATGAAACATATAGTTAAATTAAATTATCAAGATGTTAAAATAATTAGAATTTATGATTTGCACAAACATGTGTTTAAGTTAGCCTAACACAAAAATTACAGTCATTCTGACTCAAGTTTTCATTACACATTACTTAATTTTTTTAAGGCAACCAGTTTCCTCAAATTTTTTGAAAATTTTTGTAAATTCAACTTATCCAGGCTTACAGTGTACATTTACTAGGCGGTTCTCTGTAACACAGTGGTAATATTGTGGTATCTGAACTGTAAAATAGTGCAAGTTTGTACCTAGCAATTAGTTAAGTCAAGGCAAAGCTTATTTATATAGCACGATTTACAACAAGTGCCACAAAGAAGCTTTACAGAAAAAAACATCCAGGTCCGAGCCACTATGAGTGAGCCAGGAAGGAAAAAGCAAGGAAAAACTCCCTAAGAGCAAGAGGAAGAAACCTTGAGAGGAACCTAGACTCAAAGGGGGAACCCATCCTCCTCTGGTCAAAACTGGATAGCAAACAATAACAGCAGAGAATGTTTGACCATCAGTATAAGACTAGTTACATAGTAACTACCTATTCTTTTGTCATTAGCACATGCAAAAATGAAAAAAAAACATACTAACAGGTACATACAGGTAAGTCCTCTGTAATATGATGGAAGCAGGACTGTAAAATAAAGTGTAGCTTTATACATAGTATGTATACAGCACCCGCTTTCTTGTCTTTGTGGCGTGCATTGCATTACTATACATAATGTTCACATAACCAAACATAATGTTATGGATCTAGGTTACAGCACAAAAGAATGGTAAGTAGTGACTATGTTGTAGTATGAAATATGGATGATTGAAGCGAGAAGGATTTAAAAAAAATGGGACTGTATTGTACTAAAACAGTGAATTACAGAACACAATTAACTGGATTTCAGAATTTAGATTTAGACAAAATAACAGGCAAAATTCCAAAATATGGAAGATAACAGTGGCTTACTTACTTACACAGAGAAAACAACACATAGACACAGAAAGTGCCATCTGTGCCTGAATACCAAACACACACAAACACACACACACACAAAGGCTCAATCCCATTTCTTATTTTTACCCCTAGCCCTTGTTTTCGATTGTCACCTTGCCCCTTGGAACTGAGTTACAAGGGGTAGGGGTTGAAATCTTCCCTACGAAATGGGTCAACCATCAAAAAAATAAATAAAAAATTAAAAACAAATTACTTCATTAACAGCTACTAGCAGTGCTCTGTAGGCGACCCTGCCAGTCTGCAGTGATAGCAGAGGAGGGTAAAGTTCAGCTCCTCACTGCTGGGCTTTAATTGAATTTGGGCCTCGTATGTCTTCAAAGAGGGCGGATGCAACAATTATTTATTATCACCCACCCCTAATTCTTTGGTGATATGAAGCTGAAGTCAGCTATTCAACAGCTTCACCATTTAAGGTGAAATGGGAAATTTAGTTTGCTAGCTACTGAGACATCAGCATACTACTAATGATTTTTTTATATTTGTTATGAAGAAAAGGACCATAATTCATTGAAATGACAATAAACTAAGACAATTCAATAGTTATCGTAATTTTTTTATTTTTTTTTATTTTTGTCACCTGTGCAGCCATCTTGACATTTTTTCTTTTTAATTTCTCACAACAATCCATTTGGAGTGTACCTCTGAAAAACCTCTGTTTGGAGGATCATGTAGCCCTAACACTTTGCTTTACCCCTCTATCTCAACAAAATCAGGACTTCCTACCCCTAGGCATGAACGTGCATCATGGAGGTGTAGGGCTGAGTGGTAGGGGAGAGGGTTGAAATGGGATTGGGCCTTACACACACATATGCACCTACAGCCACAGCCAGACCCAGAAAGAAGAGACTTGGGTAACACTTTCTATGAATGTCGCATTTGTAAGCATCTATAAACACATTTATAACATGTTATAATGTATTCATAAGGCATTAAAAACGTGGTTATAAATATTTATAAAAAAGAATTACACTGAATTACACTTTATAGCTATGCCTATTATACATTATGAATTGTTAATATAATGCATTATAAATAGTGTTAATAACATGTTATAATTTCAGTGCCAAAGAAGTCAGTCCCAGCTTGGAGAGCGTAAAGTAAAGACAAATACCAAGCTAACGGTGGTGTAGATTACCTTTCCCACATTGGGTAAAACACTGATGGCAGCACTAGTTTAAACTCTGACATGTGAAGCCTGTAATGTGCTTTATTGTGCACGTTTAGTGTTTCAGTAAAACTTGTAGCCTCACTCTTAACACTGGAGGACGCTTTAGTACAGTATGCTTCACTTTACTTAGAGCACACAAATTCGACTTATGAGCTCCTATAACTTGTTATGATCAGTACTTATAATGTATTATGTTAACAATTCATAATCCATAATAAACATGGCTATAACGTATAGTGCATTTTTATAAATACTTATAGCTATGTTTATAATGTCTTATGAATGCATTATAACATGTTATGAATGTGTTTATAGATGCTTACAAAGGTGACATTCATAGAAAGTGTTACCGAGATTTGATATGCAGAATATCTACAAAACAGTGGAGAATCCAATAGTAGAAGAGCAAAACCCCTAACATCTAGGTTAGTGTTGCCAAAGCCTGCTGGAAAAGTCGCTAAATGTTGCTAGATGACGTCATGCACAAATTAGCATATGTGTGATGTAACTGTGCCATATTTGCATTCTGCCTGGTGTCCAATGGTATCAGCCCTTTACATCTGGTTGCTCCTCTCCTGCTCTCTGTGCTCACACATACTATATTTTATCACAGCCGAATTCCCAATAAAGCCATTCTCGTTTACATGTTTCTCTGTTTCTGGTGTCAGAAAATGGGACGAGTGTGAGGTACTGACTGAAATGAGTCCCATTAAGACTACAACAAGCAGTCACTTCCAAGCCATTTCCAAGCTGCTGCTCTGCACGGCTAAAATCCTGATTTTATAACCTCAATATCGTCTGACAAAATGACCATACACATTATTTAAAGACAATGGCTGTACAAACAATACTGAATAGTGATTGATCCTTGGCAAGACTGTTTGCGGCTCATTCATGTTTATGTCAGCTACTGTGTGGACTGAAAGTGAGAGAGGTGAGCCTCTCGCTCGCGTGGCAGTACTGTCCACTCCCTTCTCTGCAAAACAGCTAAGGTTTGTCCAAAAAGTCACTAGATGTATTGCTTGCTGCTCTTGTAAAAAAAAAAAAAGTCACTAAATGGGTCTGAAAAGTCACTAAATTCTGTGCCAAAGTTGGCAAAATTGGTTGGACTAATGAGTTACAGAAGCTAACAGGCCAGCGATGCCCAGTCCTGTGCAGTGGAAACCTGGATGAAGTGGACAGGAGTACTGGTTTTCACTGGTTTGGCTAAATCAAAGAGAATAGGCTGTTACAGTTCAATCCAGTGCTCCAATCCACATCTTCCATGTTTTTGTGCAGGCACTGCTGCGGGACAGATGGGAGCTGTAGTTCTGTGCATGCTCATTTGTTAGATTCTTTTCTGAGTCCAATCATCTTGAAGGCTTTGATCATTTAGGCATTCAATTTTCACAATGCTAATTGGTCAGGTATAAGCTACTATTGCTTGTTAGCCACATTAGCTTTTAGCAAAAGGGACTACTAAAACTGTACATTTTGTTATTCGCAGTTCTTTTAAGTGAACAGGTGGGAAGAAAACCTGCCAGGACTTTTTGGAAGCTGAACTTCGGCATCTCTGCTTCTAACAAACCAAACTCAACTTCTGAAGCCCTTGCTAATTAGCTGATGTTGAAACAGGTGTGTTAAATGAGGCAGAATGCTGCCCTCCAGGGCTGGAGTTGCGCACCCCTGCTTTAGCGCCTCATGGGGCTTCGGCCAGGTACACAGCCGGAAGATCAGTGGGCTGGAAGAGAAGGTGCGTTGGGGGTTAGAACCCAGTGGGGGCACAATCCACCCAACCAAATATCAACTCTAGCCCTTGGCTTGCGCTGGCGCTACTTCTGCTCTCGTCTGATAAACACATCTGGAAAACATTACGTTTAAAGCAGCAATGCTCCTCCTGTGATCCTGCTAGCATTGTAGTCTACTCTAAAAAGCACTTACTGTACATGCAGACAAGCTGCCCTAATGGCGCGAAGATGTGTCTGTCAGACTGTAAGCCCTTTGTTGATTATGGATTGTTGTGTTTTATATAGATGCCAAATTGCCTACCAGAATTTTGGGGACATCTAACTTGAAGAAAGCTGCAGAGGTGGGAATTGATTTCACGGCTGGGGGTTCTTATCCCTCCTCTTTCACCCTTCCTTGCTCACTAGCAGCTCAACACAGATAAAAACATATTAAAATATTTTATTTGACCATATTAATTCAAAATACCTGACTCAATTTCCACTGTGACAGCAGGTTGGCCACTAGGGGTTCTGCAGAAAGAGGTTAAAACATTTCTGCATTAATTTTATAAGCATTTAAGTTCATATGTAAGTATTTATATAAGCTTTGCTTTTGTAACCCATCTGTAACAGTGAATACATCACCAGTAGTTGTTGTTACATGTATTATGAATGTGTAACTACACGGTTATTAGAGACACTTTATCTAATTTTCTTTGTAATATGCATGAAACATAATGTTCATGACTGATATCTGAATGTCTGTGAAAGACATTATTAAACTAAAAGTCCAGCTTGCTTTATGGTTTTGGAGAAGCCAAGCAGGTTATTTGTTTCAGAAAAATCGAACACAAGCCTCTGGATCTCATCCTGACTTGCCAGAACTTACTATTGATAATTCTAATCATTACTGCTGACATGTAAATAAATAATGAACACAACAAAGCAGTACTTGTCTATAAGCTCCCCCAAGTAGCTGTTCAAGTTTACCAGCAAAACCTTATTCCATATTAGTGGGGGAGAAGAAATTGCTTACAATAAATAAAATGAAAATGATCTAAAATTGATTTCTAGATTTTTGATAACACTTTACAGTTTATAAGGCATGTTTTAGCTCCTACTTCATCATTAACTAATCATGAACTAATTAGGTATTTAGAGTTGTTCATAATTAATTGATGAATTAATTAATAAAAAAAAAAGTGGCCTGTGAAAAAGTTTGGGCACACTTTCAGTTGTTCCATTAGTGTTATAACTTGTTGGTAATTTGACTTATTAGGCCATAAAACAAGTCATTTCCAGAGCTTAATAGGTTATGTGACCTTTTAAAACCATTCAAGGTACAAATATTTAACATGATCATTTCCACTGTCGGAAAAGTCATTAAAAAATAGAAATCTTTGATAGTACTTCCCATAGACTGGTCAAAATGCAAAGCAAAACCCCCATATCACTGTCAATGACCTACAGCTGGCATGGGAATAGCAATGCAGAACATCAGAACTTTTTTCGGTTGTCTGTGCTCAAATTTGGTTCAGATATATGAAATCTATGCACACTATATAATAAACAAAGCTCTACGACTTCTGGAATTCCTTCACAAACATCAACCCATTGGCACCATTCAGAACAACAGTGAAAGTTAGTAACTTTCATTCAACAATATGAACTGATTTATTAGGATCTCAATGTTTGTTAAACATAAATGTCCTGCACCTTTTTAAAGGTTAAAGTAAGCACTAATGCAGCCATTATAAAAACATCAAAATATTACAGATGCTGCATAATTGAAACTGCCTTTATTTTTCATGCTTCAAGGCCAAGTAATTTTAAAGTATATGGGCAATAATGCTGCAGAAATAGGAAAGGGTGAGGAAGATGTACCGAGTGTGTGTTGTAGATCATTCCAGTGGTGTGGGGAAAGGAGCAGCTGCCGTTATGTTTAATGGAGTGGGTTATTGCAGCTGAGCTTCGGCAGTGTAACTCACCAGCCGCGCGCCACGCCTTCGCTCATTTCACACTTTCGCTCAGCAGCATTTCTCGCGCCGAGAGGGACGCCCAGATCACATTAGCACCGCTGTCCATTCATGAGTCGTGCTGCTGCAACTTCGGATTCATTTTCATCCGGGCTTAATATGGCAGCTCTAAAAAAGGCTAAAAATTAATCATAATAAAAAGTTTTTTAAAAGTCAAAGAAAAAGTTTGTTTTGTACATCTGCCATGAAATGATTTGTCCATAAAATAGTATTTTAGGACAGTGAAGCTAAGACAGACATATAGATTTTGTCATTACTGCACATTACCTTTCCCACATTGGGTAAAACACTGATGGCAGCACTAGTTTAAACTCTGACATTTGAAGCCTGTAATGTGCTTTATTATGTATGTTTTAGTGTTTCAGTAAATCCTTCAGTAAATACTTCAACTTGAAGCCTCACTCTTAACACTGGAGGAGGCTTTAGTACAGTACGCTTCACTTTACTTAGAGCAGACAAATACAACTTATGAGCTCTTATAATTTGTTATGATAAGTACTTATAATGCATTATGTTAACAATTCATAATGCATAATGAGCATGGCTATAATATATAATACATTTTTATAAATATTTATAGCTATTTTTATAATGTCTTATGAATGCATTATAACATGTTATGAATGTGTTTATAGATGCTTACAAAGGTGACATTCATAGAAAGTGTTACCGTAAAAACAAGTGTGCCCAAAAAAGGAAGCTGTAATAAAAAGACTGGGTTAAGGTTAGGGTTAAAAACTAAGAAACATGAAAACTAAGATAAAATGAAAAGCTAAATGAAATGAATTACAGTAGTATTTCAAATAAAAAGATAAGCTAAAAAGATATTTTCTAATGTTTCTTAAAAATGTATATTGAACCTCACTGACGAATTGTAAATGTAATTAGTTCCAAAAGTTTAGAAACACAATAGCAGAAAGTGGCCTCTTCACTTTTTCTGTTATTTACACAGTTACACATTGTATTTGCAGAAGGGCGGTATCTGCATATCTAAGATCATGCATTGGAACAAACACACCCCTTTCTTGCTTTTGTTAGATTCCGTTCTGCTGCATTCTGTACAAGATGTGGAGGTTGAGGAAAGCAGTGGCCTTAAAATGGAACCTTGTGGAACTCCAAAGAATTTTTTTTACTAGAATGATTTCCCAACGCAACACACTGTCAATTCAGCAAATATAACTTAAACTATTGGAAGGCTTAATCTTAGTCCCAGAGAGGCCTACGTGTTTTCAAGTCAATGGATCAGGAACGCTACACTAAGATCTAGTATGTCAGTCAGCACTTAGGTTGTTCAGCACATGGATCACTGTGATTAAATGTGATTCAACTTTTTCAAGTAAGTTATGAGACACCAAATATGCATTCAGTTGTTTCTAATCAACTTTCTCTTAAAACACAGGGTTTGAAATGGGTCTAAAAACAGTAAGTACAGTGTTTCCCATGCTGCTGATGTTTAATTAACGAGGGTATGTAAGGAAGTTGGAGTACTTAATGCCAATATCTAAAGTTTTTTAGTATCAGTGCTGTTGTTACACAGAAAATCAACAATAAGAGCAGTGAATATTAAAAATAGAAACCAATATATCAATATTTTCTTTGGCACCTTAAAGTAATACCCCCGCATTTTCTGCTGCATATTTAACAACATTCCCAATGTTTATTAAAATAATAGAAGACATTTTGGCTTAAAGACTGTAGCTGCTGAACCAACTGCCCATTAGCCACTATTGTAAGTGAGTTTCAAGCGAACAAGTTTTCTGTTTTTTTGCTAAATACAGCAAAACATGTTGAAGACATGCAGCATAAAGAGATTTAGTAGAAAAATTAATATTGCTTTAAGGAAAGGAAGTTGTTCAATAGCATTAAATGAAAAATGATGTGTATATATATATATATATATATATATATATATATACATACACATATATATATATATATATATACATACATATATATATATATACATACATACATATATATATATATATATATATATATAGTATCTGATATTCACAGCAGCACTGTATGGTTTAATAAAGGCATGCTGCTACAAGATTCTGCATTTGCATCGTATCTGCGCCACAACCCAGTTAGATCTGATAGAGCGAGGATTACTTTCATGGACATTGTGGAAGAAAGTGAAGTGTAATGCAGCTTTCCGCATGTGGAGGTCAAATCATCAGCCTTGCTAACTCGCTGTGAGATTACATACTAATTGATGCTGCATGCTAACTGGCCCTCATATCTCTTTTACACACATGAACTCAGTGGACATGAGCCGCTGGACATGATTCTCTTTTTATAGATGTTCACAGAACACAGTCTCTCTCTTTCCTCTCTCTCGCTCTCTCTCTCTCTCTCTTTGCTTTTTTCTGCCTTCCCTTTCTCATCTCTCTCTCTCTCTAACACACTGACACCATCACATCTTAGTATTTTTTTTGTTGTGCATCTCTCTTGCATCTCTTTCTATCTCCACTTTTCTCTTTTCCCTCCTTTTTGTCTCCCTTTCCTTCTGTCGCCTGGATCTCTCTCTTGCTCCATCTCTCTCTCTCTCTCTCTCGTTTACTTCTTCTCTCCACATTCACTCCACTCTCTGTCTCTCTCTCCTTCCCCTTCCTCCTCTATCTTTCTGTCCTCTCTCTCTCTCTCTCTCTCTCTCCCTCCCTCTTTCTCCCTCTCGCTCTCTCTCCCTCTCTCTCTCTGATAATGTGTTGTAGCTGTGATGTGCGCAGTGGTCAGAACACTGAAACAGAAAAGAGCAGAAGCAGCAGCAGTGTGTGTGTGTGTGTGTGTGCGTGTGTGTGTGTGTGTGTGTGTGCGTGTGTGTGTGTGTGAGTGTGTGTGTGTGATGCCCCCCCACCCACTGTTCCAGAGTGCTCCACAGGCCCTGTGGGAAATCTCACACACTGCCTCCAATATGAACATGTGCTGAGGGAGCCTCATAATAAACAATACTCAGCCTCTCTCTCTCTCTCTCTCTCTCTCTCTCTCTCTCTCCCTCTCTGACTCACTGTCACTCACTCTTTCTCTCTTTGACAGTCTCTTTCTCCTCTCTCATTCTTTCGTTTCTCTCCTGCACTCTCTTTCCTTCTGTCTCTCCCACTGCCTGGCTGTCTTTCTCTCTCTCTCTTTCACTCTGTCTCTCAATGTTTGACTTCTTTTCTCTTTCCCTTTCTCTCCCACAGCATCTCTCTCTCTCTCTCACTCTCTCTCAGCCTTTGACTCTCTCTCTCACCCACCCTCTCTGTCTGACTCTTTTCCCCTTTTGCCCTCTCTGTCATACTCACTCTTTTTCCCTTGCTCACTCTCCATCCCATGCTCTTGTATTTACTTGCTCTCTCTCTCCTTCGCTATCTGACTTACACGCTCTGCACTCTCCCATTTTTTCTGTCTCTCACTGATGCATGCTTTCTCTTTCTCTCTCTCTCTCTCTCTGTCTCTCTCTGTCTGTCTCTCTCTCTTTCTCTCAGTCTCACTTTTGCTTTTCTCTTTAGTTCACACTCACTATTTTTCCTTCCCACCCACTTTTTGTGTCCCACCTCTCTCTTTTTCTTTTCTCTCTCTCCTTTAGTTTATACTCTCCTTTTTCTTCCCACCCACTTTTTCTGCCACCCCTCTATCTATCTATCTATCTATCTATCTATCTATCTATCTATCTATCTATCTATCTATCTATCTATCTATCTATCCTCCTTTCACCCACTTGTTCTGTCTGACTCTTCCCCCTCTTGCCCTTTTTCTTTCTCTTTCTTTTCTCTCTTTCTGCTCAACAGCCCTGATCTCTCTCTTTGTCTCTCTCTCTCTCTCTCTCTCTCTCTTTCTATAAATATATATTTATATTTCTCTCTCTCCATCTCCAGCAGCCTCTCTCTCTCTCTCTCTCTCTCTCTCTCTCTCTCTCTCCCTCTCACCTCTCTTTCTGATTCACTATCACTTGCTCTTGTACTCTCTCCCTTTTTCTTTATTTCTTACTGATGCATGTTTCTCTCTCTCTCATTCTCTGACTCTCGCACACTCTAGCGGTCTCACATTTTTTGTTTCTCACTGATGCATGTTTTTCTCTCTGTTTCTCTCTCTTTCACTCTCTTTCTTTCTCTCTCTCTCTGCTACACTTCGGGCACAGGGTAACCTTCTTCCGTGAGCTGTGTGGCAGGTAGAGACGTTCTCCTCTATTTTAAGCAGCTCCTAACAAGCCTCGTCAGACAGACTGCAGGGGCTGTGGACCCACACACACCTCTACATGCACACACACACACACACACACACACACACACACACACACACACACCTACACATGCGCCGCTCCGTCAGACAGACTGCAGGGGCTGTGGACCCATACACACACACCTACACACACACACACCTACACACACACAGACACACGCACACACACACACACTCACACACACATACCTACACATATACACCTACACACACACACACCTACACACACGCACACACACACACACTCACACACGCATACCTACACATATACACCTACACACACACACACCTACACACACACACACACACCTACACACACACACACACACACTCACACACGCATACCTACACATATACACCTACACACACACACACCTACACACACACACACACACTCACACACACACACACACACACACATACACACTCGCACACACATGCCTACACTTATACACCTACACACACACACACACACACACACACACACACACACACACACACACCTATACATGTGCCGCTCCGTCAGACAGACTGCAGGGGCTGTGGACCCACTGCTGGCAAACCTCAAACAGCACAGCCAGAGGGGCTTACCGGCAGCCCGCACCACCTGCCGCCCCATGTCTTCACACTCACTCCGAGCACTCCAGAGTCTTCCGATCAATACAAGCCCCCCGTCCGGAGTGCTGCTCCGCAGGGATGATTCATTCTGGGATGTGAAGGTTAATTTGGTGCTGGCGGCTTCTATCACTACACACCTAGAGTAAATATAACACCCCCCTCCACCCTTCCCCCTAAATCCCACACTTTCAAATGAGTAATACTTATTCAGACACAGGCAGGAATGGACTGAAATTAATAGCTCTGCAATAAATCAAATATACACGATTTTCCCCCAGCAATCCGAAGTTTACTTCTATATGTTTGTTAATGTAGAAAACAAGTAATGAAACTTCTATATCACCAATAAGTCGTGTTGCAGTCGTGACCACTAGTCTGAGTCTGAGTCAAGATCAAGACTTTGTAGTAAATGAAACTGAAAGTTTCACTCTCCATTTAAAGCAAGTAATAACAAAAGCTTTCTTATTCTATCACCTGTTGTGTGGATATGACACTAAGTAATCATTTCTTCAAGGTTTTTAAATTCAGAACTGTGAACTTAGTAATAAAAGTTATTTCTACAGTTTAGCTCATCACTTGGCTGTGTTGACAGAACTGGCGTACTGATGAGTTGTACTACCTTGTCTGACTGTAACACACATTTATTGGCAGAGCTCTACATAAAACTGCTATAAACCGTCATATTTGCCAGCATCTTGTTCAAATTTTCCACCTTTTTCAAAGGTTCCATCTTAAATAGTGCATTCATTCATCATCATTAACCGCTTAATCCAGATAGGGTTGCAATAGCCGTTGGGAGAGCAGAGCTCATTCCAAGGGACCCCCAGCCAGTCACAGGCCAACTTGAAGATATAATCCCTCCAGCGGGTCCTAGGATGACCCTGGGATCTCGTCCTAGTAGGCCATGCCTGGTACACCCCCACTCGGAGGCATCCAGGGGGCATCCGGATGAGATGCCCGAACCACCTCAGCTGGCTCCTCTCAATGCAGAGGAGTAGCGGCTCTATTCTGAGCTCCTCCCGGATGATCGAGCTCCTCACCCCATCAAGTAGAGTGTAGCCCAGCACCCTGCGAAAAAAGCTCATTTCCACCGCTTGTATTCGCGATCTCATTCTTTCGGTCATTACCCACAGCTCATGACCATAGGTGAGGGTCGGGATGTAGACTGACCAGTAAACTGAGAGCTTTGCCTTATGGCTCAGCTCCCTCTTCACCACTACAGTCCGGTACAGTGACTGCATTACTGCTGCAGCCTGTCCCAGTCTGCAGCCGATCTCACGATCCCTCTTCCCGTCACTCGTGAACAAGACTGTCGAGATACTTAAAATCCTCCACCTGGAGATGGTACCTGGAGTGGGCATGCCATCTTTTCTGGGCAAGGATGCATGGCATTATGGAAAAATGGTGCAGCAGCTACATTTTGGGGCCTCAGGGCACTCAGGCAACATTTAAGATAGGTCAATCAATCAATCAATCATCTTTATTTAAACTCAGAGTACATTGAGGGAGACCCTCATTTACAATGTAGCCGAGCCAATACAGAGGTCAGGAATTGAGAAATGAAATATTAAAAACATTACAAATGCTTAAAAGTAATATTAATCATACTAGTACATTTTTAAAAAAGTAAAACAAACAGTTAAAATTGTAACAATATAGTAACTCAATAAATATGATAAAAAAGATAAACAAAAATATAATTAATGAAGTGAATAAAGAAATAAAAAAAAACAACAGCTTTCCAACATAAAAATAAGAACAGAATAAGAAAAATGTGAATCAAGTGAAACAGTTGCCGGCTAATTGGAGGTGGAACTCATCTCTTTGGTGGTTTAAAAGCGCAGTTAGCATGATGCTAAATGGTATAAGCTTCCAGAGCATTAGTCTTGTAGCTCCAGTGTAAAACAGAAACTTCAGACAACAAACGTGTCTCACCTTACACTCGGAGTAAGAGGACAACCTGATTTTTCACAGAACTTCATTGTTTGGACAGTTTGGAAAGAGTGTTAGAGCTTCCACAGTACATTAGCACTGTCATGCTGCAACATCATAAGGCTCCTGGCGTGTGAACACTTTATTAATGTACACAGTGAAGAGTTTGTGCCAATTATGTCAGTTTTGGTGTAGTGTGTACTGGTTTCCAAGGGACCACAGATGTCATGGGCCTGATTTCCCCCAAGGAAGGAAGTGTGCAACTTTACTTTTTCGAAAAAGCAGCCTTTGATGGGCTATGCTAGGGGAATATACGCTTTTAAAAGAGAGCACAGTTCATTACCTGTCATAACTATACAGTTATACACTTCACTATGAGCATAAATGCTTTTAAAGCACAGAGAACCATTCATTACATACCATAATTATGCAGTTCTTAGCTACAGGTTTACTTAGCTACAGGTTTAAATGCTCTGAAAATAGAAGATTCATTATGTACCATAAATATATGATTATTAGCTTTGCCACAAGCTCTAAATGCTTATAAAATAGAGAGCAGTTCACTACTTACCATAACTATATAGTTTGCTATGAGTCTAAATGCTTTGAAGTGGAACACAGTGCAGTTATATATGTAGTCATTCCATGAGATCAGAGCCAAATGGACAAGCTAATTAAATGTTTTCATGTAACCAAGTCATTTTGTTAATTATGTCCTTACCAGCTTTTAAACCTGGCTCCTCTAAAGACCAATGTAAAAATACTCTTGTTGCATGCCGTAAATATAGTCATATACCTTCATCCCAAACAATGGCTACATGCTGCACCTTCTTTCTCTCCAACGAGCGTTTAATCTAGGTAAATAATTAAATAAACAAATAAATAAATAAATGGTTCTGGTTGCTTCAGATAAACATTATTACCTGAGCATCCTGAGGTGGCTTCCCTCTGGCATGCAGGCAGTGCAGGAGCTAGTTAAAATTGGAACATCATCTGGCCCTTTAAGGAGAGCTGTCAAGCGACACCAGTTGGAGGCAATCAAAGCCCATCATTGTAAGCTTGTTAGGAGCGCAGAACATGACAAGCCCAGGTAAGGCTACAAAAGTGCCTCGAGAAGAGCCACCACAGTGACTGCGGTAGTTGCCATCCTGTGATTTCCTGGTTAGTTGACTTTTATTTAGGCCACACCAGCTGTGACAGTGTTGCCTAATTAGCGTTTGAACAGCTCCATAGGTTTTTTGTTTTGTCTTGTTTTTATTCAGCAGAAGCCAAGGCATTTGGGATGGGAGGCGTTAGCATGGTCGGAAAGTATAACTTTTGCTCAGTGCCACCCACATTAAAGGAAAAACCCAAATAAATGAGTGGAGAAACATAAGTGTAGATGCTTCCACTCAGGTGCACTGCATGACACAACTCAAAATATTTGTGAACCCTTCAAAAGTTAAAAGCATTTATTGTTATTGATAACCCAATTGGGTTTATTTAGCAGTTCCTGGTAGTTGCTTTAGTGTGGCTACAAGATTGCTGTGGCTTTCCAGCTTGTTATTAGGGCATTTCTTTAGTCGTTGTTAGGTGGTGGATTTTAACGTGTTGTTATGCCATTGCTATGGAATCCCAGGTGCAGATGCTGGAGAGATTGAGGTGCATCATCTTGCCCTCCAAACTGCGTAAGCATCCAGACTGAGAGGCATCTGTAAAAATCCAATTGAAATTGCATTTCAAACCACCTTGAAATGTGGCTTGGATCCAAGTTGCAATCGGATTTCATGTGTTTTTTGCTGTCCAGACCATGAAACATTAATCCGGATACAATCTAGATATGCCAGAAATCGGATTTTAGCTAGTAGTCTGAACAAGGCCAAAGTATTGCTAGGCCACTGCTATGGTCTCCCATATACTACATGGACAAAGGTATTGGGACACCTTCACATTACACCTACAGAAGCTTTAATGACATCCCATTCTAAATCCATAGGCATTAATATGGAGTTGGTCCCACCTGTTGCAGCTACAACAGTGTCCACTCTTCTGGGAAGCTTTCTGCATGATTTTGGAGAGTGTCTGAGGGAATTTTTGCCAATTCATCCAGAATTTGTGAGGTCAGACACTGATGTTGGACGAGAGGGCCTGGCTCGCAATCTATGTTCTAGTTCATCCCAAAGGTGTTTGATGGGGTACAGACTCTGTGCAGGCCTTTGTAGACTGCATCTTTCAAAGGATGCAGCCCCTAAATAGGGACACAGCTATAATGTCTACGAGTGGCAGTGTAAGAAATGACCTTTAGGACATAATTTATTTGTCATGTTGGGGCACTGGTGAAAGGAGCTTTAGTCATTGCTGACTCGGTAAGTGTTTCAACGGAAACAGTGAATAAAATGACATCTGCATTTAGATCTATGGGAAAGACATCAGTAAATAGGGTTGGAAATTGTGGATAGAAGTGCACATTCAATGACCCTGAGGCTCATGCATTAGAGCAATAAAAACAGAACAGCAACTGTCTCTTAGGTGACTAAGAATATCAAGGCAGGAAGAACAGCATAAAGAGGGATGTTATATGGTTGCAGAGCGTGAATCTCTGATTACAAAGAGAAATGCACGTTTGAGAGTTTAGTGGTGTAAAAACCATAAACACTGGTCTACAGAGATGTGACAAGGTCAGGTGAATCATCCTTCACCATAATTCTCCACAAGTGGGCGAGTGCATGTGCTGTGTACACCAAAAGAACTCTACAGGCTTTAAAACTTCACTTCTACAGTAAGAGGCTCCAGGGGCTCTGCTATGCTCTAAGGGGCAATTTGCTTATCACTGCAAATCCTTTCAAAGTTATTCTGACTGACCACATTTTTCCCATGATAAAACACTTCTATTCTGATGGGAGTGGTCTTTTCCAAGATGACAGTGCCCCCATCCATAGGGCAAGAGGGGTCACTGAATAGTTTGATGAGTATGAAAATTCTGTAAATCATATGCTATGACTGTTGCAGTCACCAGACCTTAACCCTATTGAAGGCCTATGGGATATTTTGGAGTGACATGTTACATCCCTAAAAAAGATGGTTCTTTATTCAAGAACATGGTTCAATATAGAACCATGAACATTCAAAGAACCCTTTTCATGATTTAATGGTTACTTGTATCATGAAAGGGTTCTTCAGATTGATATATTATCAATCTATTATTGTATGTGCTGTATTATATATCTATTATTGTATTATTGTATGTGCTGTAGATGGTTCTATAAAGCACTAAAATGGGTTCCACCAATGTTACAAGTCAAAGAACCCTTTTCTGTTACTATATAGAACCCTTTTTGCTAAGAGTCTAGACAGTGCTCTCCACCACCATCATCCAAACACCAGCTGAGGGAATATTTTTAAGAAGAATGGTGTTCCATCCGTCCATTATAGTTCCAGAGACTTCAGAGACTCTATGGCATTGAAGCTGTTCTGGTGGTTCATGGTGGCCCACTATCTTACTAAGAACCGTTATGTTTGTTCCTTTTAATTTGTCAACTGCTTGAACTATATTTAAAAAAAGTTTTGCATCTAATTTTCAATTATGGTCAGTAAGAAACTTCAAAAGTCATCACACCCTTTCCTCAAAGTACACTGAGTTGTTCAGTATTCCCAAATCACATAATGTTAGCTGCAATAAGGGACAGAAATGCAGACAATGCATTTACTATGCAAAATATACTCTGTTTTTTTTAGATAACAACAGGCTATTTAATACAATTTCTGAGAAATGCAGAGCAGACTTAAAATAGCAAACTTCAGACACTGAGGTATTCTTTCAGTGCCGTATGTTTGATGAGGTGAACTGGTTATGCTGAAAGGAACTGAAACAAACCAAATGTCTCAAGCACTTTGTGCAAATAATTGCAGCCATGTCTCCTTTAGCTTTGAGTTGACTTTCATCGGCTGATCAAACAGCCGCTGTATCAGGCGTCTCCATTTGACTTTCATATTGCTAAGCAAAGACATCTCTGATAATGACATCGGGCAGGGAACTTGCTGAGGTCGTGAGGGAGATTGTGACTTGTGTAGAGAAATGGGAGAATGAGACAGTGTTAGGTAAACTCAGGTTTAGGGCTGCAGTGAATATGTAAAAATGTCTTAAATAAACATTTGAAAATGGTAAAATCTTTCATGCAACCATGTTAAGCTTGCAGTGTAATTCAAATAAGGAAAGAATGAAATCAAACTAATCAAACTGTTGCAAATAAAAGGAACTTGGTGTGTGTCTCAGCACCTCCAGAAGCCCACTTTTTGCAGTTAGGGGTGGTCTCTGAATTAACATTTTGGTGATTTGGACCAATCGCAGTGAGGGGATGTCTTGGAACAAACGATACTGTGATTAGGAGTCCTCTTCAGCAAGCAGTGGTCACCACACTATTTTGGTCAAAACTGTTTTTTGCTTGAAAATGTCATTTTTGTTCAAAGAATATTGCTGTGTGGATCTCAACTACAGGAGTGAACCAAATAACTGATAACTTGTGACTTACTAGTGAGAGTTTTGATTTAACAGAGCCCAGCATTGCTAGCGGTTCTGTTGGTTTATGTTAAGTAGATACTAATACGCTATTTTAAGTTTAATTTTAGGTTAAACATGTTATCTCCATGTTAATGGTTCATACATACATACATCATCTAAACCGCTTATCCTTCTGGGTCACGGTGGGGTGCTGGAGCCTATCCCAGCTGTCATTGGGCGGAAGGCAGGATACACCCTGGACAGGTCGCCAGTCCATCGCAGGGCGTTAATGGTTCAGTGTAGATTAATTTTACTAGTATTTATTAAACTAACCATAATGGTGTTTTCAATTCAGCCTACATATTAAATGTAATATGTAAATGTAATATAGTTAATCTAAAGGTAATTTGGTTGTTCCAGTTCCACTCTAAGCAATGTATAAATATATGTATTATATGTGTATATAATATCTGTATAATCAGAAACTATACATACATATAATACATATATTTATACATTGCTTCTAGATGCTGTTATCCAGAGCAACTAACAATTTAATCATGTTACATAGGTAGCACTAGGAGTCTTGTCCAAGTATTCATATTGGTGTAGTATTATGTTCTTGTCCAAACTGGGAATTGAAGCGTAGCCCCTGTGCAGTCTCTGAAATAAAGGTACGAAACTGTCACTGGGGCAGTACCCCCTACTTTCCTTAAGGAAAGGTACCTTAAGGAACCAGCCTTGCGACCGGAAGGTTGCTGGTTCGATCCTTTGAGCTGACAGTCTGTGACTGAGGTGCCCTTGAGCAAGGCACCTAACCCCCAACTCCGGGCAAGTGTGCTCACTGCCCCCTAGTGTTTATCTTCACTAGTGTGTATGTGGTGTTTCACTGCACAGATGGTTTAAATGCAGAGGTGAAATTTCCCCATTGTGGGACTAATAAGGGTCACTTACTCTTAATCTTGTCACTGGGGTGGTACCCTCAAGGGTACATCTCAGTCCCATTAGTTAGGGAACATAATTGTTCCTTAATTTATTGAAATTATATTTTCTAAGTTGTATTGACTCCACTCCGTCTCGTCTCCAGGCTTTTTATTTTATTATTCTGTTTTAAAACATTAGATAATGAAAATGTATAAATATGTAGTTTTCCACTGGGAAATACATATTTAAGGTACACAATTGGATGTTAAAACCACTGTTGTACCTTTGAGGGAACATTTACATAGTTTGTACCTTGATGAACGAAAAATGTACCTGTACAGTACCTTAATTTCTAACAGTGTGTAGAGGGTAGTAGTGTTATCCACTATGCCATACAAATCAATGGGATTTGATGGAATGGGTGATTCCCATCATTTTGAAGCCATTAGCTATGGAGAATGCATACGGGGCCAGACATTATTGGGTACACGCCCTCTTAAATTTCCTTGTAAAGCTGCTTTGTGACAACACCTGTTGTAAAAAGCGCTATATAAATAAGCTTTACTTACTTACTTACCTCCTTTTTATTTCTTTTTTTATTTATTTATTTTTTTTTAATTCCCGGGCCAACATTCCTTGGCCACACCACCACTTTTCCAGGGGATATATATATATATATATTTTTTTTTTTTCACTTCGCTTTAATGTCACAACTCATCGTTTATTAATGATCATATAGATATAAGGTGATGTGGCACCACAACCACCCAACACCCCTCCAAACACCACCCCCCCACCCTCTCACCCACCTGCTTTGAGTGAAACAATGAACAGAAATAACAGAGAAAAAAAAAAAACAGAAGAAGTTAAGAGAAAGGATGAGAAAATAATAATAATAATAATAATAAATGATAATAATAATAATGACAAACTGGACATACTTACTTACTTAAACACACCACCAAATTTCTGTTGTTTGTGCTGTTTCACTGTCTGGAGTCAAATCAGTAACACAGGCAAAACAAGCTAGCTAGCGAACACACTGTCGTTGACTAACAGAACTGTTTTCCACGCTAGAGAGAATGTTTCTTTTTACTGTATGTAATGTGTATCTACATGCTTAATTGCAAGTTTTGTGGGGACTTTTCAGCCATGTCCATGAGCTTGTGGACTATTGGACAATGTTAACAAACGCACCATCACCCCTTACTTTGAGCTCCACCTTTACAAGGTATTGGATCAGAAATTGCAGTTTGTTCTCACTCTAATAAATCTACATTCCCACCCACATGTTGTCCCCAGATGTTCTCATTGCAAGATCATGTCTTGCCTTGCCACACTAATGGAGATGTCCATTAAGAAGTGTCCTTTGATGTCAACATTCCTGTGGTACAATCATTAGCTGAGTGTTTGTGGCAAAAACAGGTTAATTTAGCTTAAATGGATTGAGTAAGTAGTTATATTTCCATTCATGACGTTTCCTCCTATTGCATTTAAAAAAGATGATTCTTCAAGAGTTCTTTAGTGAAGAAAATGATTTTATGGACATTGGCAAATGGATTTAGAACTTTTCTAAAAGTGGTTCTATATAGCACCGAAAAGGATTCTTCTATTCTTACAGGCTTGACATTGTAACAGCTGAAGAACTGCTTTTGGTGTTACATAGAACCAAAAACTTTCAAAAAGGTTCTATATAGAACCATCTACAGCACATTCTCCATCAATCTGTAGAACCCTTTCACAATGCAAAGAACCCTTTAATCATGCAAAGCGTGTTTATAGTTCTACATAGAACCGTTTTCTTTATTAAAGGACTCTTGAAGAGCCATCTTTTTTAAGAGTGAGGCAATCAGTTGGCCCAAATATTAAAGTGGTTACTCATAGAATTTTGAGTTGTAATTACTTTTATGACTTTAATTTTCTTCCTCAATAATTGTGCAATAAAAGTATATATATATGTAGCAAGTTCTATAAACTTCTGACTTCTGTCTAAGGTATTTTAAGCTCTGCTACTTATGCAGGTTTACAGTGAGGGAAGATGCTAAATCCTTTTAATTTTGAGAATTACAGGGACATGAAAAGGAAACATAATTAATGTAATGAATAAAAAGAGAGAAAAATAATCTCAACCAGTCAACACATTTACACAAAAGTGCAGAACCTCACAGATACAGGCTTGATGATGATATAAAGATTGAAAATAGAAGCAAAAGTAAATCAGCAGACTAAACTCACTAAACTCAAAAAGCCAAATGAGAGAGTTTGAAAGACAAGGCAGAAGAGGAACATAATAGTCACTCTCAGTCAGGCCGAAGATCCTGAAGATTCCTAAATCATCTCCACAAAGTCAACTTTCAGCAAGTTACACAATGAAGGAAATGCCCAGTTCTAGCTCCACTATCATAGACTGTGCCAAGATATCTGGTAAGATAGCTTGGAGATGGACAAGGGCAAGTCACTGTCCAAGCACCATGACTCCATGAAGAGAAGGAACACTACACAAAGATGCCACCACAAAAGTGAAAGAAATGCATATTCTGTATGAAGGGATACATTTCACTACCAGTGTTGGGGTAAGACATAAAGTAATGAAGTTACTTTTTCCTGTTCCAAAGTAGTGCAATACATTGCAATAACTGACTTTACAAGAATTACATTAGTAATTAATTATGCAAATTAGAAGCAATTATGACAAAACTGACAGTTCTAGTGCTAAAATTCAATAAACAACCTTATCCTTCGGAGCCCTGCTGGTGACATTCCACATAAATAATAATAATAATCCATGGGAACGAGATAATTAAGTCATGGCCACAACTTAGTAAGGTGTGGGAAATATATAATGAAGTCGTGGCCACTACTTAGTAAGGTGTGGGAATGAGATCATGACATATTAAGCTGTGGTCAAGGCTTAATTGTCTCATTCCCACATGTAAGTCATGGCCACAACTTAATTATCTAGTTCCCACACCTTACGAAGTTGTGGCCACGACCTAATTTTCTCATTCCCACGCTTCTCTAAGTTGTGGCCACAACTAATTGATCTCATTCCCACACCTTACTAAGTCATGGTCACAACTTTATTATCATGTTCTAACACCTTATTGAGTCAGGGCCGCGCCTTATCTCGTTACCATGCCTTACTAAGTTGTGGCTGCAAATTTATTATCTCGTTCCCATGCCTTACTAAATCGTGGCCGTGACTTAATTATCTCATTCCCACAGTTCTCTAAGTCGTGGCCACAACTAATTGATCTCATTCCCACACCTTACTAAGTCATGGCCACTACTTTATTGTCTTGTTCCCACACCTCGCTAAGTTGTTACCATGACTTAAACATCTTGTTCTCATGCCTTGCTAAATCTTGGCTGTGACTTAATTATCTCGTTCCCATGCCTTACTAAGTTGTGGCCACAACTGATTTACCTCAGTCCCACACCTTACGAAGTCATGGCCACGACTTTATTATCGTGTTCCCACACCTTACTAAGTTGTGGCTGTGACTTAAATATCACATTTTTGAAACATTTTAGGTAACAAATTTGGAATAAACAAACATGTCCAAGAAAAACAAGCTGATCAAACTTTAAATATCTCATTTTTAGACTATTTTCAATTGAATACAAGTCAAACTGAATTAACTTCTCACTCTTTTCTGTTTTTTTATTTTACACGCTGTTCCAACTTTTTGGGAACTGAGGTTTCTATGATGACCTTTCCTTCTCTTAATTGCACATCCAAAAATCTGAGATAGTTTTTAATAGAACATTCCAAAGTGAAATTATTAGCTGAAAGTAGACCAGCTGCAGCCTTGCTCAGGTAATCTGGATCATTTGAGCCACTGAGACCTGGAAGCTGTCAGGTGGCATGACACATGTGACACACACGTCCCACATAATTATCACTCCTGTGATGTGGGAGCATTAACGATGCATGAGCACCAGGCAGGGGGTCCTGACAGTCCAGAAGAACTAGACCTCATTATCTGGAGAAAAGATCTCGAGAGGAAGAGTCACCACTGGACAGGAACATAGCAGTGTGTGCTGCTCTGGAGGTCATCAGCTAGTACATTCAGGCCAGGATGAACCTCACAACCTCCACGGGGAAGATTAGTGACCTGTACCGAGGTATAGGTCACCGCTGTGTTTGTTCAAGCTCCAGTAGAGACCGCAGTATTGACCATCGCCGAGCGTTCACAATTTTCAGCAGATAGAATGAATCACAATTAACTCATTGGAATGGAAAAACTTGACCCAACGAGTCCAGATGGCGGCCCTTTTACCGAAATGGACAAGATGTCTGCTTATCACTAATTAAAAATGATTAAGCACCTACTTACCTTCATCGACGGCCATCGAGCGAGCGGAATGCTGATGCGGAGAGAGCGCTCTGGATGCTTTCCAAAGCTCCGTCAAATTCCTCTCCTCAAAACAGAGTGGATGTGCATTGACCAAAATCCTGATCATTAAAGCCTCTACTGCATGTTTGAGAGTATGTGTGCCACTTTGCAGGCCGTATGGATCTAACTGCCCCCCCCCCAACCCCCCCTCCCACCAGCCTTTAGCAGGGAGACTGTCATTAATTCTAAACAGAGAAGTGGGTGAAAAAAAAATGAGACCGCTTTCTATTTCAAATTCTCAGAGAGCAAAAAAAGGCAATTAATCATATTTTATGATGCAATGGAGTGGCAAAAAAACCATGACACATGGCGTATGAATGGAGAAAGATTTTTTCGCTTAGAGAGCGGACCAGGTCAGCCTGGAATAGCTAACTTTTTTTCATGCCACACTCTTAAATAAAAAGACCAAAAAGCATTCTTTAGAGCAATGCTGGTGAAAAACTATTTTAGTTCATTAAAATAGAGAATTCCAGCTTTTCAAAATTTCTGCATAATTAGGTCAGTAAGTTTCAAAAACAGGGTTTTTTTCATGGCTTAATGTGAAGTAAAGAAACTGAATTACACTAGTGGTGATGGGAACTAGTCATCCAAAGTGTTTATTGGCCTCTAAAAGCTACCTCACAGGTACACTGCCTTAATCAAAACACTGCCTGTTGGCTACATTGATAGATTAAAATATTAATACATTGATACTGACATATTGATATTGATATACATTGATATTTACATAATATATTTAAGAAATAAGCCACTTGAGACTGTGCATTACTGTGTTTTTACCACGGGAAAAGGGTGTTCTTAGGCATGACGCGAAGCAGAGTTCAGTTCAGTGTGTATATCGTAGATTTTACATTGGCTTCAAATGCGGCTCAACCATCAGATTTTAGGACCAGAACTACCTGTTTTATAAATATTGATACAATGATATATTGTTTTACAACAGTTTGGGAAGGCTTTGGCCTAAAATGTGCTTTTGGTGGAGAGGTACATGCACTGAAAGCAAAACAGTCCCCAAGAAAATGTATATTTTACCACTATTTTACCATCATCAACATTACAAATGAAACTCAGAAGCCATGTGTAGGTTCACTGGACATAAATCCAGATAACTGCTATATTTGCATTGTAGATCATGCAACCCCCAGTTTCTGTCACCACCACTGTAAAGAAATCAAGATGTTTCTCTACAATGAACCATCTCATGTCAAATCACTCTGAGTACTTTCTTCACATCTTGCAGGTAGAATTGTGCAGAGATAGTGAAAAATCAGTGGAATTTCCTTTATAGAGCTTGTCATAATCCCAAAAGCACCTTTAGTTTTAGGGTGTAGCTTTGTTCTTGTGGTCAGCTGGTGTTCACAATACGTGCATACATAGCTCCAAGTATATGACATCAACACAATGCTGTCTTTCAGTTTACTCATGTTTGCTAGTTCAGTTTGCTGAGTTGTGCTGGTGTAATATTTTTATTCCTGTTGAAATTATGGAATCAGGTAAACTCAACTATTTTCTTTGGAGTAATAGAAAATCACATGAGACACAACTGTGTTAAATATGGCCTAGCATCTGCCCAAGTGTGAGGTAGCTCAGAAAATGCTATTGTAATTAACATAGCACAACACATGGTGCTGTGAACAAAGCACTACTCTGGGAATATATGGGACATATTAGGAAAATGGGGTTCCTAACAACTGGGAAAGATGTAGTAGACCACCAAAACATCAGATAAAAAACAGAGAGGAGAACATCAAGCTCCACTCTTGTTTCAGATCTGAAAAACCACAGGGGTTTCTATCTGTCCTTCCACTTTGAGAAGACAACTTAACACTATGGGTCTGAAAGTGGATGTGAAAGTAAATAGACAATAAAACAAACAAAGAAGCTGCTGGCCACCCCAGAGTCCAGACCTCAAAAGCATTCAGTATTTTTGGGATTACTTGGATTGTGAAAGCAGAAAATGCAATCAAATTTGAAGACTGAACTCTGCAGGTGTGTAAAAATATGAAAAAAAAAAATCCCTACAGCCTTCTTTGAACAACTGAGTCTCCTGAAAAGAATGGAAGCTGTAATAACATGCGGACATACATACTGAAAATCTGACACAATGTATAATCTGACATAAAAGTTATGTTTTTTAAATATAGATACAATGTTTCTGTTAAATATATGTTTTCTGCTTTTTTTCCCCAAGTCTAGAAAATGGAAAACCTGTACTTAATGGCTCTTTTGAGTGGAAATGAAAGAAGATTCCCTGACCTTTGCACTATACTATGTGTATACGTATATATTACAGTATATTGCAGTTGTTGGAAGAAAACCTTGTATCTCCATTTTTGACTTTTTTCAGTTTTTGACATAATTTGGAAATACCTGTTGCCATTTTCATTATATGTAAATTTCATGATGAATGGACTAAAAGAAATGACCTAAAATGACTTGGAAAAAAGTCTGGTTCCATTGATTTAAATTAAAAGTAAAGTAGGTTTTTTCCTTCTCCTGTAAAGTTACCATTCTGGAGATACAAGGTTTTCTTCCAACAACAGTGATATTCTGCTTCTTCATTCAATGGAAGACTCTTTGATGAACATCAAGCTCAGTGATGAAACTAAATATACCCAAATATTTGCTGTTTAATTTGAACAAAACTGGAAAAGCAACAATGAAAACTGAGAAGTTGTCCACAAACTGAAGATCATCAGTTGACTCTCTATTACTATGTAAAGATGTCATGTAGTAACCATTGTGGCGCATTTAGTCATTGCAGAAGTGTATGCTTTGCCTGCCCTGGGCTTCAAAATGTATATTGAAGACTAAATGCCAACTCAAAATTTGATTAATATTCATAAAAACCTTGTGTGTGGACAAACTAGCTACAGCCTGCTGAAAAATGGACTCTTGTTGGCCGTCCACGAATGGTACTAAGAGGGCCCGTCAGAAAGAGTTTTCCTCCAAAAATCATATCCATAATTAATGAAAACTGAAGGTAAGAGGGTTACCTGCAGAGGGACAGTCAGGAGATTTATTCTGGGCCAGCACTCCTCCTGGCACGCACTTCCACACGCTCGCACGCGCACACACACCTGGCAGACACAATAGGGGTGTGAAAAGCACTTGATTATAGGTTTTTGGCTGTAAATGATGAAGCCTCAAACAAATTTCTTCTGACAGCAGGGTTTGACACACTTGCTGCTTCATTAGTGTTTAAAATAATACAGTAGGACAGTTCTGTTGTTTGTTGCCGAGCAAAGCAAATCTAGACGACAATGGGCCACTATTCTTTTTTATTATAATTCACAAAGCCTGATTTTTCATTGGCAACGGACTTTTGTGTACAAGCTTGAAAAACACCTGAAAATCTTCCGTGTTAATCCATTTGTTATTCAAATTTGGAAGACTTCTCCCTTTTTTTTTTTCTTGAAGATGAATGGTTGGTGGTTTGTCCACCTCCAGTACTGTTATTGTGCATGACGCTGGGCTCAGCCAGGTGTCGTATCCATGGCAACAGCAGAAACAGGAGGGTCATGAGCGTTTGCTGTGGGTTTACAGCGAAAAACTTTTGTCCATCTATTTAAAATGTATCAAAGTGTGATTAAAAATGGCTGTTACTACTAATTTCAGCTATGTAATGTACATTAGTCCATGTTTAATGCTTTACTTAAAGCATGCTGTATAACATTGACATAACAATGTCATAAACATATCATGAAAGATGCTGTCATGACAGATTGTCATTTTGTCATATTATCATTATCAGTAGTTGTCATTACTCATGTCATAATGTGTGATGTCATGACAGCTTATGTCACATGCCAAGTACACTCTAGTTAGCCAGTAAGCCAAACACATGTCAACACAATTAATGATATGGTACACGCTCTAAATGATGGCGGTGAGGGTTCTTTAGCAAAGAACCCCTTGCATGATTAAAGGGTTCTTTGCATCATAAGAGTGTTCTTCAGATTGATGGAGAATGTGTTGAACATGGTTCTACACAGCACCAAAAAGTGTTCTTCTATTATTACAACTTTGACACTGTAACAACAACAGAACATTTTTTGGTGCTATACAGAACCCTTCTCGAAAAGGTTCTATATAGAGCCATATTCAACACATTCTCCATCAATCTAAAGAACCAGCTCATGATGCAAAGAACGTTTTAACCCCTTCATAGGCCAGGGGCCTGCTGGACGTCCCAGTGTTGTATTACACACTTCTATAACTTAAGAATAGCTCCTTTAGTTTGTATTGAAGTCCCTGTTACCAAATAATACACCTTTGTATGAAATAACCTAGATTGTTAAGGGGTTAATCATGTAAAGGGTTAATTGAGTGTTCATGGTTCTATATAGAATAGAGAATCACATATAGAACCACTTTCTTTACTAAAGAACCTGTGAAGAACCATAAGTGTGTAAGATAACACTGTTACATTACTGGACACAACCTCTCATGTTGCATACAGTATCTTCCATGACTTCCTTATGGCATGATTATGTCAAAGTCTATTTGAAATTACTTAACAACTCATCAAAGCCCAGATAGCAAACATTCATCAGTGTGCTGGATCACCCTCGGACCACCCAGATCACTGTCCTGCAGACAAAGTCTAAGTAACTAAAAAGTCTCCACAAACAGATTTTAAATGCGCATAGACTTTTATTTTTGCAAATAAACTAAGACTAATATTACAAACTACTGAGAAAATAATGACTAGGCTTAATGTAAAATGATTTTGTTGAAAATGTTGTTGCTGACACTGTGCTAGATGGGTCACAGCTGCATAACCAGCTTTATTTATGTTATTGCTGTAAAGATTATTTACTAAATTAATTTACAAAGGATAACTAAAGAGGCAAATGAAGCAAAAATAATGAAATAAGTAAATTGGACTGTGAGTGGAAAATGAGTGATTAAAAGTGGCATTTTGTCAATACTCTGCTAAACTAACAGTGGGCCGCCTAGAAAATGCTGAGCAAAAAGCTAGTAGGCCGCCAGCTTTTCCATTAGTGGGCCAACAATGGCCCACTATCCTCTTGATATCTGGAAGTTTGAGGAAAATGGTGATGATTTAGGCATGCGGTTAACACAGTGCTAATTGGTGGGGTATAATGCTGCATTGAACTTAACTCTGAATTAGGAGGTCTTACTATATCATTGTTGGAAAAACAGAAAGTGAGTATTGTTAGCAAAAAGCTAGCCAACTAACACTGGTGATTTTAGTGATACCTTTAATGTTCCTGATGTTTTTTATGTTTTCAAAAGAGACATTTATGGTAATTGCTACAGATTTAATCACCTACTATGTCTGCAAGTTGCCTGATCTAAAGCAAATACTACTATAACCTCATTTTAAAGTGGCAAAGTGGTATTTATCACTGCAGCTGTGGTGATATGACCTCACGTGTCAGACTTCCCAACTTTCGAAGTAGGAATTTCAAGCTTTCTTTGAATGCAGCACAAACTTCCATTACTTGTCAACTACATTAATTCCAGCATAAATAAAAGAAGCAAATATCATACCTCAAATATGTCTTGGCTAATCAAACGCATTTTGATTTGTATTTGACATACAAATACATGAGGGGACACTTTTGTGATCAGATTTTTTGCTCAACTCTTCTTTTTAGGCCTACAGATCATGTGACCACTATGGGAGCCACTCTGTAGAGAGCCATTGATGAAATGAAACTTAATGACATCATATGACTGTAAATGCTCAAAGGTAAAATCAAATTTCAATAGTCTGCACCATTTCTACCGTTAACTTATCCTATAATGTCTGATTAAGATGACTCATGCAAACTGTACTGTAGAATAATTTCAATATAATAAAATAAGTTCCTTTCACAGTACTTTAGGCACCTATAATAATGCCAATTAGCACATGTTCATGGCTCTCAATATAGCGTTGGAGAGCCCTCAGGGCCTAATGATGTCTGGGAACATAAAAAACAGGTCTGTAACTTTAGTTCACTTTAGATAATCATCATGCTTGCATTCAGGCTCTGTAAGTATTGTAGAAATACTCTTCATTGTCCAGATGTATTTTTAAACTAACAGGGTAAAATCTTCAACAGCACACTGGACAAACGTCCAATCAGGATAGTTTTCTCTGTGGTATCCCACAAAACAAGCTCTCTCATTAGTTAGGGCTTCAGCAGCTGGATAGAAGGCCTTACACAATTAACTACCAGCATAACCAATCACGTTTTGATTTACAATGTGTGGGATCAAATTTCTCCATCTGTTTCTCTGTATATTTTATTTGTCCCCTTTCACCCTGTTTTCAGTGGTCAGGACCCCCACAGGACCACCACAGAGCAGATATCATTTGGGTGGTGGGTCATTCTCAGCACTGCAGTGACACTGATGTGGTGGTAGTGTGTTAGTGTGTGTTGTGCTGATGTGAGTGGATCAGACACGGCAGTGCTGCTGGAGTTTTTAAACAGCTCGGTGTCACTGCTGGACTGAGAATAGTCCACCAAACAAAAATGTCCAGTCAACAGCGTCCTGTGACCACTGATGAAGGACTAGTGACCAACACAAACTGTGCAGCAACAGATTATGTACAGCTACCCAGAGAGCTTTATATCTACAAAGTCGACCAACTACATAGGAGTGTCTAATAGAGTGGACAGTGAATGGACACACTGATTAAAAACTCTAGCAGCACCATTGAGTCTGATCCACCTGCTCTGTGGTGGTCCTGTGGGGGTGCTGATCATTGAAGGGTAAAACAGGGCTAACAGATAAAAAGAGAAACAGATGGACAACAGTCTGTAATTGTAGAACTACAAAGTGCACCTGTATGGTAAGTGGTGCTGATAAAATGGACAATGAGTGTAGAAACAAGGAGGTCTTCTTAGTAAAGTGCCTGATCAGTGTATATGTTCATGTGTGTTACAAGCTTCAAATAAAATATATGGAATATCCTTTACAAAGCTTTAAATATCAAGCAGTTAAATCAGCTTAAATCTAACATATTATTGGAAATCCCATAGAGGCACTAGCAGAAATTAACCCGGTTCTGACATTTATGGCCCCAACTTAAAGCCCAGTTCCAATAGTCACAGTTCACTGCTAATTTTTACGATGTCCGAGTTAGCACACTACCACAACAACGTTTTTACAAATGAAATTGTAGGCTAAAACTCTGAACTGGTAGCTATGTAAAGCTACTGCATGCTGAATACAGAGTAGTACACATATTGAAGAGCAATGTATTGAAACAAAAGTTCTTCATAGGTTAAATTTAGTTTTTCTTCTTTGATGAAATGTAAAAAACGCATATAATAAACTTCCAAAAAACCTAAGAGGATTACTAAGGGGACGAATGCAGCCATAGTATTGAATTGAAAACTTTTGTAGCTCTTTGATATGCTGTGTATTTCACCGCGAAACGCAGAGCCAGTGAAATAATTCCTCTTAATGCAAAGCGTAATTACTGCAGGGTCGTACTTGTTTACATCTTGAAGAAAATGGAAGAATGGACAGACTAATAGTGTAATTACAGGATTAGTCTGTCCTGGGTAATAGGGCGACAGCAGTACATGCAGCTAATTACCCCTATTTCCACTGCTGGGCTTTTATTATTCCTGATGTAAGACTTTGGCACGCAGAGACTTCCTACTGAGTAGGACAGACTCAATGAGTCTTCTCACATCTGCACATGTGAGAAAAGATGGTTTTCTGCGATAATCACCTCTTTGAGAGCAAAACCAACACTTTCCGTTTCCATCACTAAGGTGGTGCGGAGCTTCTGAACCTGAAGCTAAATATCTGAAACCCCTCAGAAGTTTCTGCCAAAACAAAAGCGCTGTTTCTGCTTTGCACTCCATTAACAAATCACAGTCACACGTTTGATTTTCCAGCGTGGGAGTGCGGGGAAGGAAACCGATCACCGTCACCAGGCTTACATGAGAAATGAGAAGCTGGATCAACTTTAAAGTATGTTAAATTCATCACACTTCAATCGGATTTCAATCTGATGTGAAAAACTTATTTTTCCTTTGAATAATTATATGAATATTACTGCTACTTCACATTAGGTAACACTCTATCTTATTGATTACATAATGGGGGTTTAATAAGGTGTTTACATGCAAAGTTTGAGTTGATAATCTGTTTGAATATATTTCGATTATAGATTAAGAGGTGTTTATATGCTCTACTCAACAATCTATTTACATGCACACCACAAGTAATCCAATCCATAATTATGCGCATGTGTAGACTACACACTCAGATGTTACCATGACAACGAGCATCACGTCAGTCCAGCCAGAGTAAGATGAGCAGCAGTGAGCAGTGCTTGTGTTTTTTATTGCTTTAAAATGATGTCAGGCTCAGGAAAACGTCCTTCACGTGTCCTTATTAAAGAAGGCCGAGAGGAAGACGTCGTGTTCTGAGACACATAAGCTGGACACCTGTCCCACTGCCATCTTTTAAAGATCAGAGCATAAACTTTGTCTCCTCGGCAAACCAGTTTCTGCTCCTGCCCTGTTGAACATTATAAACTTTCACTATGACGTGGCGCATACGCACAGAATGTACTTAAACTTTCTGATAGGGAATGTAATCAGATACAGGTATTTACATGGCTACTATTCTTCTATTTAGTGGATTATTTACAGGATTACCCACCTCGTTCAATCGGACAGAAATTGTATTCTGAATGGCCTCATTCGGACTAGTGTGTTCCAACTGAGGTGTATACATGGATGTATTCTATTCCGTTTGAGCTATTAGTCAGATTATTAATGGATTATCAGGCTGCATGTAAATGTGGCTAATGATGCATGGCCACTACTTACTAAGGTGTGGGAACAAGATCCTAATGCATGGCAAGATTTAGTATGGTGTGGGAATGATATAATTAAATTGTGGTAATTAAATCATGGCCACAGCTTGCTAAGACATGAGAATAAGATAATTTAGTCAGGGCCATGACTTAGTGAGGCAAGGGAACAAGATAATTAATTTGTGACCACTTTTTTGTAATGTGTGGGACTGAGATAGTTAAGTTGTGGACATTACTTTGTAAGGTGCTAGAACAAGATGATTAAGTCACAACTTAGTAAGGCACGATAATGAGATTATTAAGTTATTAAGTTGTGACCACAACTTAATAAGGAGTGGCAGTGAGGTAATTAAATAGTGGCCATGAGGTGAGGGAATAAAATCAAAGTCATGGTCACAACCTTTGGCCAAAGTCTTGGCCAAAAGTGGGAACAAGATAATAACATCATGGTCACAACCCAGTAAGGTGGGGGAATGACATAATTAAGTAGTGGTCATGACTTTGTAAAGTGTGGGAGCAAGATAACTAACATTGTTATAATGAAGTCATGGCCAAAACTCAGTGAGGTGTAGGGATGAAATAATTAAGGAGTGGCCATGACTTAGTAAGGTGAGAAAAAAAGATAATTAACTTGTGGCTATGATTTAGTAAGATGCAAGAATGATATCATTAAGTTGTGGCCACAACTTAGTAAGGTGTGGGAATATGATATTTAAATTGTGATAAGTCATGGCTAAAATTTAGTAGTGTGTGGGAATGAGATAATTAAGTTGTGGCTAAGAGTCAGTAAGGTGTGGAAACAAGATAATTAAATTGTGATTATTAACCCCTTAAAATGACTGGCCTATTACATACTAAGGTTTTTTATTCAGTAACTATATTGACTTCAGTGCAAATCGACTGAATTATTCTTAGGTCATTAAAGTGTGTAGAGAAACTTTGGACCTGCTGGTGGGTCCTGGCTATTTAAGGGGTTAATTCATATCCAAAACTTAGTAAGATGTGGGAATGAGATAATCACGTTATGGCCATGACTAAGTAAGGTGTGGAAATGAGATAATGAAATTGTGGCCACGGCTTTTTAAGCTGCAGAAATGACTTCATTATCTTGTACCCATACCTTATTAAGTTGTGGCCACACATTATTTTAATTCAGAAGGGATGTCCCCAGCAGAAGTCTGGGTAGAGACTTTTTAAAACTAGAGCGGTTTTATTCACTCTGCTTTAAACTGTATATTTAATGTCCTGTACTAATACATAACTAAGGAAAAGTTTATTGTGTGAAAAGCAATAATACTTATATTATTAGTTGCAACAATACAAAACAAACACTTGTTCACATATTGTTATGCATAAATAAGCATGAGTCATCATATAAATTATAATTTACAGTCATAAAATCCTATACCCTATAAATTATACACTAATAAAATCTTATTAGTGTATCACTATTTAATAACTTGCTAATACTTCAAAATGTGTTTCACATTCATAGAGTTTTAGTCATTAATTAAAAAAAATAAATAAATAAACAAGTTTTCAATAAGCAAGTTTGCATTCTGAAAAGATTATTTCATGGCCAAAAAAACAGTGAATACCTTACTTGAGTTCCATACACCAGATTTAAATACATCTGATTTTCAAAAATGTATGCTGCAATTTCACATGGTCATATAATAGAAAAGACATTTTTACTGACATTTGATATTTTATTTAAAAATTTTGATTTTGCTGTTAGCAGTATACGCTCAAACACTGTTATCGTATCACAGGAAAAGTAGATCCCTAGATTCTAGGCTTAGCTGATGGTCCAATAATCAGAGGCCACCAAAGCCATAATGATAAAGTCATAGTGCTTTATTATCCAGCTGTTGGTGGCTCCAGCTATGCCATACATAAGAAGCACCTTCTCCTTAATCTCATTTAGCTCATTTGCTACATAGCTCATGTCTTTCCCTCTGAGCTCTCAGCTCTTTTCCTGCTCTCACATATATCCCCCAGGCAGACCAGCCCTGCCTTCACAGCTAGAGTCCTTATCAAAATAACCCTGTGAACAAATGCAGAGGAAGTAATAACCTAAACTAACATGTCTAACAATTTTGGCCTAGAATTATGTTAACCTGAATAATCCTAAAATCAATTTAGCCTAAAAAAAAATCCATGACTAAGTAGCAAAACATTTCACCACACAGTGCTAACCTTAATTATGAATTTCAGTCATAGGCCTCTTGTTGCAGTCATTTGTAATACCAATTTTAGATGGAAATTATCTTCTTCAGTAAAAATAAAATGTATTTAACCATTTGTTCTTTTGTATTTTTCACTGTAACACCTTTGTTTTACAATAAAATGCTAATGAATTAAACTGTATGATACTCTTGCTAACATATTAATGAAGACTTTGGAAACCAAAACACTGAATTTGTGATGCAAATTGACTCACTGAAAGCTTGTTTAGCATTTTTCAACCTCTAATTTGCGATGACTAAAACCGCGTTTGTAATTTTTTGCATGATTTGCATAACAAGGTCTTACAAGGTGTTTAAGGTGCATTATTAAAACTAACAGTTACTTAAAAGTTTAAACATTTGCTTATACAATAAGACAGAATCATCGTACACTGGAAATATGACACATACCTGAAGCAAAAACACAAAACCAATTTACATTTTATGCCCAAAAGTATTCATACATTTCCAAGCAGTGAATTCAGTGAATGCTACCTTAAGATTCACCCATTGCTAACACAGCTTGTTTAATCTTCATAGAAAAGCATCGACCAATAAAATGGGACGCTCTGGAGCAGCTGCACATGAGCCTAAGGTCACCATCTGCATTTTGCATCGTGTTTATCTGTTTTGACACATCTGTTTTGAGAGTGTCGAAAATCATAAATATATAAATATATTGGGTAAAGTCAGCAGTTTTGGGATTTTGTGTTCAGCTTCAAAAATAAAAAGTCTAGCTCAGTGAAATGTGTGTAAGCAATAGGGGGGAAAACTCTGAAATGGCGCCTCTGCACTTGCAGCCTCCATCTTTCTTGTCTGTAATTGTCGCCCCAAGGCGAAAAAATGCCCTCACTCGCTGAAATGCTTGTGTTCTGTAACTGTGCTCCAAAGGGAGGGGTGGTGGCACAGCGGTTCGAGTGCTAAGCTCCAGGCTAGCAACCTGACGCTTCAGAGACTCAAATCCAAGCCGAGCCAGCAGGCGAGCACACAAGGCTTCAGGTTCAACTGAGTCAACAAACTCCATCCACCTGCCCGCATTGTGTCCGTCAGCGAGACACTTAACTCATGGCACTGTAGAGTGGCTGACCTTGAACTCTGACCCTCTCCCTCTGACTGAGGGTCTGTAACGAGAAACATTTCATTGCACACAGTGGTGAATACAGTCAGAAGCAACTTCTGCTCATACTACCTTGACTAGGGTGACAAGGTTATCCATGGTCTGTTATGAAACAAAGTGGAAAGGTGATGGAGATGGTGTCCATATTAACTTTTGTACTTATTTTCATGGTCACATATTGACCACAACAGCAGACAAATGCTGTGACAAAAATTTACCCTCTTTAAATAGATTTTAGAAATCAGGCTACAACTTCTTTCTACATTGCTTAAAAATGTCAGCTTAGCTGTCTGGAGTGTAGAATCTGCTTGGACTGCCGTCAGGACATGTGACTGACTCGATTTCATCAAACCAAATTGCCTCCATTCACCTCTATTATGCCTGACCCAAACTACAGGATAATCAGGTGAAAAATGGGGCTGATTTGTGTCTCCTGACAATCGCAAAGTGTCCCAATTTTAGGAAGATCTTAAACAATTATCTTTGCAGAATTTCATGTGTTAATGTAGGGTGTACTTTACCCCTCCATTCTAGTCACAGTCCAGCTGTGACTGGCCTCGAATTCGAATTGTTAATAGTAAACATATTTAGAGGCCAAGTTTTACCAAAGGTTGATCTGATTGGTGACTCTCTTTCCTTCAGAGGCATGTCTGTATTTTTACTTCATTTTTATTTAATAGAATTATCATGTTTGTTGTATTTAATCTCGGCAAGTCTTGTAGTAATATTCTATTTCATTATTATGCTTGGTTGGAAACAAAAGGGGTCTTGAAATGCCCAACAAAATGATGTCCAATCAGATATCTATCTAGGTAGATATAGCCAAGTGAGATCTCTCTTTGGTTAGGTCAGAAGACCTCATTGGTTAGATTAGGTACCAACAGACCAACAGAAATGAAATCGGTGGAAATTGGTGGAATCAACCAATCATGCTTTGATTCACAATGGAGGGACCAATTTTGTGAAAACCAACATCACTCTTGGCTTTCTGGAAGCCCTAGATACATCACTGACTGCAAATACGAGCTGTAGTCTAACAAGGTTTCAGTCAGTTGTTAAAAATGGAAAGAAGTGGTGGCAGCTCAATGCCAAGACTCTACTGATAAACAAGCAACACACTATAAAAATAAAATAAAAATGTGTTTGTCTGTCACAAGTTTCAAATAAAACACATGGAATATCATTTACAAGCATCAAATGTCCATGTCTAATGTAGAATGGGCAAAATATGTTCATGCACATCAGCTAGTACTAACACACTATTAGAAATCCCATAGAGGCACAGTATTTTGCTACGGTGGGTTTTTCTTGACATTCATGACCTGATAGGAGGACTGAGCTTGAGTAGACATGGTTCACCATTGTTATTAGATGTATACTGGAATAATCACAGATAGTGATAATTAAATTACAGGGTCACCCTACTGTGCAACTCCTTAAAACACTCTCAGAAAAAAGGTCCTGTGTAGATACGTGTTTTTTTTTTTTCATCAAGGTCCAAACTATATCGATGTACTATCAAAGGTACAACAATGGTTTAAAGGTCCAAAAGGTCCAAAGGTCCATAAGTTTTTCCCAGGGAAAAATGGTACATATTTGTACCTTTTCATAACCTAATGCAGGGTTCAATGTAAGCAATGGCTTTGGGCAAGTTGATTGGCCAGTCTCTGGGCTGTTTGGGCTAGTGTCAGTCGCTGTGGCTCATTTAAAGGGCTGTTGCTAGATAGGTTGTGTCCTTTGCAGCATCTGCAAACCTGAAGTGAACACACTGGTGTTTATATTTAATGATTCCATTGTTGCAGTATCACTGTGATATGATACAGCTCTAATTCATGTGCCTGTAGAGATGTACCTGCTCAGCATATCTCCCTTCAAATTCATTCATTCTTTATGAGAGTGAGCAGGAAGTTACAAAAATTCTGAGGTGCATGGCCATGCACAAAGCATTTGAGGCCAGCGTTGTGGGGTCAGAGATGCCGCAATTGCGTCATTTTCGGCGCATGCACTCTCATACCACTTACAATGCCAAATAATATGAAATATCAAAGGTACAACAATGGCTTTAAGGTCCAACTATGTACCTTAAGGTTTTTCCTGGGGAAAAAGAGGTACGTATTTGTACCTTTTCGTAACCTAATACAGGGCTCGACATAGGCGATGGCCCAGTGGCCCGGGGCCAGTACAGAAGAATGTCGGAGAATGCCCGTTGGGTCCAGTGTCAGTCACTGTGGCTTATTATAAAAGACTGCTGCTAGGTAGGGCATTTGAGCATTCCTAACTACAGCAGAGTCATAACTCCTGACCCCCAGTCAGCTGTGAGCCTGAGTTTGAGGTGTTTGAACACTGAGCAAGAGGTGAGGAAGGTAGCTATTCGGGTTAATGAAAAGAGAGGGCATAAAAAATGATTTTGAGAATTTCAGCTTGCAGTATTGTTGCACAAGTGAAAAATGTTGTGTTGGACCCTGCCTAATTTTTAAAACAGAGTAATAAAATAAGAAGCCTGGAGACAAATTAGGGTGGGCTCAGTCAAAAACACAATTACAATTGTGGTACAATTATGTTCACTTACAAAAGGTCCTGAAGACGTACCCTTGTGCCGAGAAGGGTACCATCCCAGTGACCTTCTATTTAATAGAATTATCATGTTTGTTGTATTTAATCTCGGCAAGTCTTGTAGTAATATTCTATTTCATTATTATGCTTGGTTGGAAACAAAAGGGGTCTTGAAATGCCCAACAAAATGATGTCCAATCAGATATCTATCTAGGTAGATATAGCCAAGTGAGATCTCTCTTTGGTTAGGTCAGAAGACCTCATTGGTTAGATTAGATACCAGCAGACCAACAGAAGTGAAATCGGTGGAAATTGGTGGAATCAACCAATCATGCTTTGATTCACAATGGGAGGGACCAATTTTGTGAAAACCAATATCACTCTTGGCTTTCTGGAAGCCCTAGATACATCACTGACTGCAAATACGAGCTGTAGTCTAACAAGGTTTCAGTCAGTTGATAAAAATTGAAAGACGTGGCGGCAGCTCAATGCCAAGATTCTACTGATAAACAAGCAACACACTATAAAAATTAAATAAATAAAAATGTGTTTGTCTGTCACAATTGTGGTACAATTATGTTCCCTAAGTAAAGGTCCTGAAGACGTACCCTTGAGGGTGCCACCCCTGTGCCGAGAAGGGTACCATCCCAGTGACCTTTTTTTTTTACTAATGTATAGGTCTGTTTGTGGGTCTATTTACATATCTTACATATTAGTTAGTATAAATTAGTATATATATATATATATATATATATATATATATATATATATATATATATATATATATATATATATATTAGTTACTGAGTAATAAGTCTTAAGCCTACAGTTTATGGGGCTGAATCACCTTTGCTTTATTTCCTGCTCAACTCTCTCACCCAGAGGAAGCCGCTTGCAGGGGAAAACTCATCATATCTGTCACTGTTGTTCTGCTTTGTGTCTCTCGTTGAGTGTGTCCTCAGAGCTGAGCTGGAGGTGTATGAGCAACACTGATCAACCTTTCAATCTCCCATCACAGACAACGGAGAGAGGGGGGAAAAAACAGGTAAAATTAATTAAATAGCAGGGAGACAGAGGCCCAGGACATAAAGGTCTGCTGTTAGCATTTTTCTAGCCCATTGATTCCCTGTTACACCTCCACATTATGGCTCCCAGACTTGCCATAAATCAAGTCGGACCCCATTGTCCTTTTTCCTAGGGCTCTCCCTAACACTGACGCTGTTCTGCAGAAGTGACCATAATCTATTGTTGGAGTTTAAAGCAGCCACAGGCCGGAGGCCTCCTGAACGGGTGCCTGGCCTCGCCTGAAGATGCCGAAGTTTTGATGGCTGCCGAATGACCCGCTCAAAGCCAAACAGTCCAAAGAGGGGGTGGGGGACTCCATTTCTATCAGTTAGTGATGGGAGTACTGTACGGCATTCCAGCTCTATTTGCCATGACCCAGATAGCAGACAGAGCATTCACTTTGCATTCACTCGCTTATCTGATGCTTTTATTCCAGACCAGATGTGCCCACTGTGTAACATGGAAGATAGCTTTTAAACCTCTGTGTGTGTGCGTCTGCGTTTGCAGGTAAAAGTATATGTTATTATGGGACAACAATGCTTGGCTTTACTTGGTCATTTTCTAGCAAGATAAGGACATTTTTAAAAATAGATAAAAAGGAGAATCTTTTGTAGCAAAACAAGTGACGTTCTAGCACTACAGATGCCTACTATTACTATGTGCCCTGCCTTTAGGACTTCATTCAGTACCAATATTGCAAACAGAAAAGAAAACTAGCAGAGGCTGGATAGCTTACTGTAAATGACTGCTAACACATTAGCTTTTTTATATGAGCATGCTAGCATTTCTGGATTGATTGCTTATTTATTGCACCATAACTGGAAAAAAGGCACTAAGTGAAAAGTTCTTTGTTCTATCTTTGTTAGCATGCTAGCATTTTTGGACACTTAAAAAAAAAAAAAAACACATCTACTAACTGATCAAGAAAGGCACTGAGATCTGAAGCAGAACCTGCCATGGTTGGTTGTGCAACCAGCACAAACTAATGGAGAAAGATCATAAGGCTCTATGACACCGACATAAGCTTATCATGACAACTGACATAACCCTACCTAAAGGTTTATAAATGCTTATTCTGACCAGCGTCACTCGCTATAAAGGTTACATTTGCCAATTTTGATCAAAGTTAGTTGAAGTAGCCTTTATGATAGATGACACCTATTGGAATAAGCAATTATAAACAGTTATGTAGGGTTATGTCAGCTATCATGAGAAGCTTATGCAGGCGTCATGTAGCCTTATGAACAGCACCCTAAAAGTAAAGTGTTACCGAGATCATTTTTGTTTGTTAAAATGGTAGCATTTTTGGAAAAATATTGGTTTAATGTACCGTAACAGATGGACAGTGGCACCAGGTTTCTTTGATGTAAGCATGCTAGTATTTTTGGATAAATAGTTGATTCATTGCATCATGACTGATGGAGAAAGGCACAAGGCAAACCTGCCATCTTTGACTGATTGCATGCTAGCATGCAAACAATTTTGATTTGTTTTCTTAACATACCATATGACTGATGGAGAAAGGAAGAGAGATCCGGAGAAGAACCTGCCTTCTTTAATTGCTAGCATGCTAGAAGTTTTGATTGACTTGTTTCTGTGGAACTTGACATTTTTGAGTGTTAGCTTCCTAGCAGTAAGTTGACTACTGCCTCTAACATGCCACAGATTTAATGACGAAAACAATGAGATCTAAAGTAGAGTCTGTCATCATGCATTGCTAGTATTTTAGCATTTTTTGGATTTTTTGTTAACATATAAAATGACTGATTAAGAAAGGCAATGAGATCTAAAGTAGAACATGTCACCTTTGTTGGCATATTAGCATTTTTGGATCAACTATGGATTTAATCTACAAGAACTGATGGAGGTAGAACCTGCCATCTTTGATTGTATGCATGCTAGAATCTGCAGTACAACTTTCAGTCTTTGATTATTAGCATGATAACATGGATGAATTATTTCTTTCATGCACCATATAACTGATGGAGAAAGGCACTGAGATTTGAAGTATAGGACCTCCAGAGCTTGTGTCATTTCCTCTCCTCTAATCTCTTCATCACCATCCGTAATGGCTTCATACCCAGTGAGCGCAACATCCGTGACACTGAACATTCCTAACATTGAACACCCTTGACAAAGATGGGCGATCACCCCGCTAAAAAAGCACTTAATCGACGGCTCCTGCCTGTGCATGTAGGGCTCTCCAGTAATGGCTGCTTCGCCGAAGTTGTGCCCGTGTTCCTCTGGGGCTCCTTCACCTTGCATGCTCTTTTCCTCTCTTGTTCCTGCACCACTCGCCTTCCTGCTTCCAGAAGAACGAGGCTTAGCAGTCTTAGCATCAGAGCTTCACAGAAGCGTTCCATGTCAGTGAAGGGTGAGGTGTGGTTCAAAAGCTTGTCTAGAAATGAGCCACGAGAGGTTTTCTCCCCAACCGAGAAGAGCCTGCAATTACCGCACAAGAGTTCTTGAAAAACTCTTTCCAAATGAGGATTCAGAGGGTGGGCCGAGGAGGAGGGTGCAAACACTCAGTTTGAAAAATGTGAAACTGTTTAACTTCAAAAGTTCTTTTTCTTCCTTTTTGCCGCTAAACGGAGCGCATTAAAAGGCCACTAAATCCCCCCCCCGACCCCCCGGTTGTTATTCCCCAGGGGAGCGGAGAGTTCTTAGCATTAATCTTGCGGTGCGCACTGAGCAGTGAGCTGGTTTATACTAATGGTTTAGCAGCTGTGTGTTTTAAAAAGTTAAATTGAGTGATCTGTGGCTTTCGTCAGGCTGTAAACAGCGAGCTTATGGAGGTACTGAGAAGAATGTTAGAAGCCATCTGTTGATTTCTGCTTACTTGTCTTCAACTTGTGTCGAGCTCCATAAGAGGAGGATGGAAAGTATTCCTCTGGGATCCGCCTCAGATAGAGTTTTTGTGTGTGCACACTGCCTGTGAAAAAATCGACAAGATGCTGAATTTCTTTGAAATTTCAATTTTCGTCGTGTTTACTTATTTTGAAAGGTTTGATTTTTACTGTTACTTTTAATTAAAGTAATGATTAAATCAAAAACTATCTGCAAAGGTTGTGTTTGCATATTTGCTATTACTGTAAGTAATGCTCAAAGCATCTTCTTTGGTGTGAAGAGCAAGTTCTGCCAACATTTATTGAATATATTGAAACTTTTTTGGTTACAACACCTGAAAGCTTTTGAATGTTGACATCACAGCAAGGGAATAAAATAAGCTGGGTTTGGTGTTATTCCCAGCATTGTAACTAATATTGACACAAATATTTATGTGTGATATTCTTCAAAATGAATCTTCTTAGTCGTAAACTTCTTAAACTGAAGATTTTTTATGCAGCTAGTATTGTCAAAATGTATCGTTTTGTTGTAATTTACTCAACACATGCATACATTCAATAGAAAACTCTGCCCAAAATGAAAAATGTAACCCTCACTACATCTGTTGTGATCCTACAGTGGTGCCATAGTCACCTCTGGAGGGAGAGCCTCTTTGAAGGGTTTTTTTAACAAGGAAGCCCCTTCTGATGGCACATCTTGATGGGAAGAACTTTTTAAAAAAACTAGAACTGAATTTTTAGAGGCAGGCTGTCAGGATTGGTTAACCCCACAGGGATTTTCAATGTTTCTATGATGTATGACGTTTTTTCATAATGCATGCTGGGTATTGTAGTGAGAGAGCATTGATTAACAAAAACATGAACACATTTTCAAATCATGAATTCTCAAACCAATGGGGCTGAGGGATATAATGCCACACTACAAGACACTGCATAACACTACAGTTAACATACACGGAGATTCACCTGAAAGAGGCCCCAAATATTATCTGTAATAACTCTCTAGGACGAAGTAATCTGAATGAAACAACATGCAATGTGCTCAGAATATGGAGCTTCAAACAAGCCAGGATGCCCCTGCGTCGGAGCGATGAGGTAGGCGCCAGACAGCCGTTGCGTTTTTTAACCTCCATTTGCAACTTCTGGGTGCATACCCCTGTACCTCTTCATGTGTCTGACAGAAAACAGAGATCGCTTACAACAGTATATTCGGGGCCTCTTTTGAGTGAATCTCCCTGTATTAGACATATCAAACTCTGGCTTTCGGGTTGACATCATTGAAAAAATTATGTGTCCACAAAGTTTTGACGAGGAATGTGCAAATGGGAGAGCCTCAGCATTGTCAATGCCTCTAACTGGGCTGAAGTTAGCCAGCTGGTGAGCTACCGAAAGCACTGGTGAGGTAACCAACATTAACATTAGTGAAAGATTACTAGCGAAAATAATTTCAGTGAGTGTCAGCTGGCTACCTAATGTGATTGGGCAAGTACCTGATGCTAACCCAAGCCCCAGCCATAACCCTTTCATTTTGCAGTAGCAATTTCCATCCGCCCGGCTTGAAACTTCATGTCATGGGTCTATGAGGCTGCGGCTAGATACCACTACGAATTTATGTGTCTGTGTTTGGATGAGGCCGTCTGATTGCACAAACAACTCACCATTTTATCTCCAAGCTAGTGTTAGCATGCATAGTTCATCTCCTCCACATAGCATTTGACCCCTCACAGGGCCAAATAGTGTATCTGCTTCCTGTCGTCCCATTGTTTTGCCTCTAAAGCATGCGCATTCCATCCTGACCGCTCAGCCGTGTTCTCGTGATTTAGGCCGTCTGCGGATCTCACCTGGTTCCATCCAGCCGGGACCGCTTTCCCAATCCCAATTCCCGTCAGGGGACTTTCAATCGAGGGCACGGCGGGGCGTCCACCTCATTTAGCAGTGGGAGGCTTTATGAACGTAGGGGGGAAGTAAAGGACAGAAGGTTAACTGAGTAATTCGCTTGTAATATCAAATGCCTCCCTATTCTCTCTGGTATTGCTGTTTGCTCTGACTCTTTTTTTTTAATAAAGCATTCTGTTTTTTTAAAAAAGTCCCTCTGCAGTTTTTTTATGGTATGTTTTACCCTTTTTTTCCCCCCCGGTCACCGTCTACCGCAGTGGCTCAGAGACGGGCAGCCAAGGGCAAAGTTGGCCATAGCGAGGCCCCTGCTGTCAGCAGTAATGCATTCAGAGCAAAGCTCCATGCCTTTCAGGTGCTGGGTGAGCATGCCCCGTCAGCACTTTATAATCAAATCCAATCTGTTATTAAAAGATGCTCTTGACACTTGACTCCATCAAAGGGAAAACAAAAAGTTGGTGTAATGCAATTGGGGAAGGGGGCAAGGTTGGCTCCAGTGGCAGCGAGCACTCTCTGTGGAATTTAATACTGCATCTTCAGCGCTCGCTCCAGATCAAACTGTTTTCTCTGAGTTCATGACCGGGGAGGTAAAATTACTTCTTCGCTCCTCCATTAGGTTTGAAAAGGCTCTGTTAAGATCGTGTGAATGGTGTTGCATGCTTGAAAACGCACATTTTCTCTATTTAAAACTGCTGCATTTAGGTGCTCATTGGAAAGCTGTACATGCCAGGTGGCTAGGTGGTGAAAACCACTCTGTTCGGGTGCTTGTTGAAGGATGCGCCCACCATGCGAAAAAAGAAAACAAGAGGCAAGGAGAATGTGCGTTCTGCTTCTTCCTTTTTCACAGCCCTTGAAAGTATATGGCTTTTCAGAACATTGGGCCTCATTTACCAACTATTCTTAAGAAGAAATTTCTTCTTAAAACCACTTACGCAGTTTTGACGAAGATTCTGACATTCACCAGTGTTTTCTTATTTGGGATTTGTTCTTTGGTAAGAGCAGTATCTACACACTCAAGAGCACAAAGGTGTGAACAGTTCTGTGGTTTATGAACGTCATGAATCTGACGTAAACCTTTTTTAGAAGCTTTGTCAGGAACAAATCTAAGAAGAAACCTAGGAAGATATTGGTGAATGAGGCCCACTGATCATTCAGGAAAACTTAAGAGCATCAACATTGATCACTCAGCATGAGAAGATAGCAATGTTTTTGGGCAAAACAGTCCATCAAGTTATGTTAAAAAGCATATTAAACACATAAAAGTCCATCAGGTATATATATATATATATATATATATATATATATATGCATATATACAGTAGGGCAAAAAAGTATTTAGTCAGCCACTGATTGTGCAAGTTCTCCTACTTAGAAAGATGAGAGAGGTCTGTAATTTTCATCATAGGTACACTTCAACTATGAGAGACAAAATGAGAAAGAAAAATCCAGGAAATCACTTTGTAGGATTTTTAAAGAATTTATTTGTAAATTATGGTGGAAAATAAGTATTTGGTCAATAACAAACAAGCAAGATTTCTGGCTCTCACAGACCTGTAACTTCTTCTTTAAGAAGCTCTTCTGTCCTCCACTCGTTACCTGACCTTGTTATCTGTATAAAAGACACCTGTCCACAGCCTCAAACAGTCAGACTCCAAACTCAACCATGGCCAAGACCAAAGAGCTGTCGAAGGACACCAAGAAGAAAATTGTAGACCTGCACCAGGCTGGGAAGAGTGAATCTACAATAGGCAAGCAGGTTGGTGTGACTAAATCAACTGAGGGAGCAATTGTAAGAAAATGGAAGACATACAAGACCATTGATAATCTCCCTCGATCTGGGGCCCCACGCATGATCTCATCCCGTGGGGTCAAAATGATCATGAGGACGGTGAGCAAAAATCCCAGAACTACACGGAGGGACCTGATGAATGACCTGCAGAGAGCTGGGACCAAAGTAACAAAGGCTACCATCAGTAACACACTACGCCGAGAGGGACTCAAATCCTGCAGTGCCAGGCGTGTCCCCCTGCTTAAGCCAGTACATGTCCAGGCCCGTCTGAAGTTTGCCAGAGAGCATATGGATGATCCAGAAGAGGATTGGGAGAATATCATGTGGTCAGATGAAACCAAAATACTTTTTGGTAAAAACTCAACTCGGGGGTGGAAACATCATGCTTTGGGGGACAGGACGACTGATCCGTGTTAAGGGAAGAATGAATGGGGCCATGTATCGTGAGATTTTAAGCCAAAACCTCTTTCCATCAGTGAGAGCATTGAAGATGGAACGTGGTTGGGTCCTCCAGCATGACAATGATCCCAAACACACCGCTCGGGCAACGAAGGAGTGGCTCCGTAAAAAGCATTTCAAGGTCCTGGAGTGGCCTAGCCAGTCTCCAGACCTCAACCACATAGAAAACTTGTGGAGTGAGTTGAAAGTCCGTGTTGCCCAGCGACAGCCCCAAAACATCACTGCTCTAGAGGAGATCTGCATGGAGGAATGGGCCAAAATACCAGCTACAGTGTGTGCAAACCTGGTGAAGACTTACAGGAAACGTTTGACCTCTGTCATTGCCAACAAAGGTTATGTTACAAAGTATTGAGTTGAACTTTTGTTATTGACCAAATACTTATTGTCCACCATAATTTACAAATAAATTCTTTAAAAATCTTACAAAGTGATTTCCTGGATTTTTTTTTTCTCATTTTGTCTCTCATAGTTGAAGTGTACCTATGATGAAAATTACAGACGTAGGAGAACTTGCACAATCAGTGGCTGACTAAATACTTTTTTGCCCCACTGTATATATATATATTCACATTAACCACAAAGTTATCACTTTTTTTTGGCAGAAAAAGTAAAAAGTCACCTCACGCATCACTTCTGGTAAAGTCACGCGTCACCTAGAATCCCAAGTTCCCCACTTGGAAATCCGACTTTGTAAATTTCCCAACTTGTAAATGCAATTTACAAGTCGGGAAATTGATATTTTCACAGTTTCCGACACCACTCGAACGCAGTGTCTGTCAAAAGTTTGGGTACACCCTGTTTTCCAAAAGGTTTTTAGTAAATGTGCATGTTTTCTTTCTTAGCTTGCGGTAACATTACACATCACACAGAAACCCGATTAGATCTTGCCAAAAACTCAGCACTAAAACCTTCTATGTATTTAACCCCTCTAACATCTCAGGCTTATTACATACTAAGGCTTATTATTCAGTAATTACTGGGACTTCAATGCAAACTAGTTGAGCTATTCTTAGGTTATAGAATGTTTAATAAAACTTGGCCATGCAAAGGGTTAAACCATGTTTGAGCAAAGTTTCAATATGTACTTTAAACAATAGTTTGGAAAAGAACAAATCATTTTTAGGCAAAACCTGCTTTTTATATATCTTTATTTTAGCCCCTTACTAAAGTTTTATTACACACTTCTATAACCTAAGAAAAGCTCCATTAGTTTGCATTGAAGTCACTGTTGTTACTAAATAATAAGCTTTAGTATGTAATAAGCCTGGAATGCTAAGGCGTTAAGGAAGAAGCTTTGATGAACATGAACCTCAGTGTTGCAAAAGATACTCAAATATGTTTTTTTGATATGTAACTAAAAAAGTAACATTTCTCTGAAAATTTCAAAAGAAGATTTCCCCAAATTTTGGCTGGGCAGTGTATCCTCAAAACACATCTGACCTCTGGCATTTCAATGTTCAGTGTTAATGCTAGGATGTTTTGATGAGTTATGTGTTATCCTCATTTTCCCTCTGGCAGCGAGTGTCATGATCTCACTCTTCCACACACAAAGCTGCAACCTTCTGCATCGACAGTCTTGAAGTTCACTTAGGCTTTCATAACTCAACAGCCCTCGAAAAGAATCGGGACCTTCAGAACATTGATCATTCAGGAGCTTTAAGAACATCGATGACTCAGCAACTTCAAAAATAAGAGCGCTTTTTTTGAGAAGACAGCAATTTTTTAGGCCAATTTATTACTTGAATTTCAATATGGTGACAAAATAGTCTGTCACGTTATTCATCCAAGGCATTGGGATTCTATGTAAGAATCAACTAAACAATAAATAGAGCAGATTGGGCTTTTTTTTAAGCACCAAAAAAAAAAAAATAAATAAAAAAATAAAGGGAGCCCAAACAGCGTGACGGTGACATATGCTCCGAAACGGCTATTTAAAATCAGACAGAAGCATCGATAGCGCTCAGCACCTGCGTCTATTTATTCACACGTTCATTTATTTATTCATTCGCATCACACTGCCACCTTAAAGGGAGAAACTAAATCGGGAGGAAAATCAATATGATAAACTGCTACTTGTTTTGTCTCCAAATTGTTTCAGTTTGGAAATCGATATGGTAGCTGAGGTCATTCATCAGAGTATGAGAACAGTGGGGGAGTCTCATGAGATAATATTAAGCTTCAATGTGTTTTAAAATGTCCTGAAAGTGTGGAGGGTATATGGTGATGGGTGGGAGTGGGAGAGAGTGAAAGCGAGAGAGTGTAACACATGAATGATGGAGAGTAGGAGGGTTACAGAAAGTGAGAAGGGGGTGTGACGGAGACAGAGAGAGAGAGAGAGAGAGAGAGAGGGAGAGAGAGAGAGAGAGAGAGAGAGAGAGGGAGAGAAAGAGGCTGGTGGAAAATAGAAGGCAGTGTTGGAGCACTGATGGATGGGTGGTGGAGAGCAGGTTTATCAGCCCCTGACAGACACAATAAAAAATAACCTTCGCTGTATGGGCCCTGCTCAAATTAATATGGAGCAGCCAGGCGACGCCGGCACGGAGCCATTAGGTGCACATTGACAGCGTCATTAAGACAATGGGCAGATTATGGGGGTTACTGATGACACGTGGGCGAGCGAGGAACGGCAGCGTGTTTGTCACTTGACCTCTGGAGAACACTCCTGCTGTCGAGGCAAAACGGGGCGATTCAAGGCCTCCGCCTCTCCTCCCTCAGACCTCCTCCTCCCCCCCACCAGCCATCCAAGCACGGCGCCCCATCTGAGAAGCGGCGTCCATTAATTCAAGCCTGAGTCACAGTCTCCTGTAGACTCATTTCCACGTTATCGGTCAGCGTCAGGTCCTTGATGGCGTGTTCGGATGGTTCTCGCAAACCTGTGAATTTCTGAGTATACCGCAGGGAAGTTGGCTTTGAAAGGCAGGCTAAAGCTAAAGGCCTTATTGGTAAGTTTGTCCACTCTGTGGCCATCTTGGGCCACAGCATCCTGTGTAATCAAAATCTGAAAAGCAAGCTAGGAAAAAAGATTTGAAATCACTGGTCAAATCTAATTAGCTTATGAACAATTTCCATCACGTTGAAGAGAATGATGTCATCAGCTGATCTGAGTAAATATATTCATTGGTCATATCATAAATTTACCAGTTGCCAATGACCACCAGTGGTAGTGACATGTTTCTGACTTTGACGAGGACCAGCTGGCCATGGTGCATCTTCTCTTGTCTATTACTGGCCATTTCTTCTCAATCAGATGGGCTGGAGGATGATGGGAAGACACAGGAAGATGGGGGCGATGGACACTTTGGCCCTAGTCATCACTTACCATCCTAAGAGAGCATGAAGGGCTGCTGAAATTAGCTGGCCTCTTGACCTTGGAGCAGATTCATTACCATGAGCATGCTCATTACCAATCAGTGTTCACCACCTGTTCTGTCCAATATTCACTGACCACAACTGTCTGTGCTCTAGCTTGTTGCCTTGTGTTGGCACAGTCTTGGGTATTCTGGAGGACATTATTCAGATGTAGTCCTCCTCCAGTGGCTAAAATAATCAGATCGATTGAAAGAGGTCACTGGGTCGAGATTTCCTTTTTTGTTGCACAAGATTTTGAAAGGCATTAAAATTGTTAAGTTGGTCCATTCGTAAAAATGGTTAAGCATAAATGGAAAATCTGATTCAGTTACATTTTGTTTCTGTCAAATTGAAATATGGATCAGTACATTTACAGTGACCCCAAACAGTATTTGGACATTTCTGCCATAACTAAAAGTGTATATATTTTGCTACACTGTTAAAAAGTAAAGGTTCTGTGCAGGTACATTTTTCATTCTTCAAGGTATAAACAACGTAAATGTACCCTGAAAGGTACAACAGTGGTTTTAGGGTCCAATTGTGTGCCTTAAATAAGTTTTTCCCAGGTGAAAAGTATATATTTGTTCCTTTTTTATAAACTAATGTTTGAAAACAGAACAATAAAATAAGCCTGGAGACGAGACGGGGTGTGTGGAGTCAATACAACCCCATTTCCAAGAAGTTGGGAAGCTGTGCAGAATGTAAATAAAATAGAATGCAGCAATATGCAAATCATGTAAACCATGTTTTTAAAAGGAAGTACTACAAAGACAACATATCAAATGTTCAAACTGAGAAATTTGATTGTTTTTTGAAAAATATAAGCCCATTTTGAATTTGATGCCAACAACACATTCCAAAAAGTTGGGACAGGGGCATGTTTTTCACTGTGTTTTTCACTCTGTAAGCATTTGGAAACTGAGGAGACCAATTACTGTAGTTTTGAAAGTGAAATATTTAGGATATATGTAGAACTTCAGCTGCTCAACAATTCAAGGGCCCATTTGTCATTTTTTTCATTTCATAATGTGCCAAATGTTAACAGTGGTGACAGGTCTGGACTGCAGGCAGGTCAGTTTAGCGCCCAGACCAAAGCTGCTGTAACACATGCAGAATGTGGTTTGACATTGTCTTGCTGAAATAAGCAAGGCCTTTCCGTCGTCTGGATGGCAGCACATGTTAGCGTGTCGTAGACCTTGTCACATACGTCAAAAATTTGACAGGGCACAGACGGAAACAGAACAGGTTGCCAGCTATTCAGAACTAAGATCAGTATACATTTCTGAGCTGATTTGTTTTAATTTCAAATGTTTTCCATGACTGCGATTACTTTAAAAAGAAGTCCAAGCAGAAACGCACCCCGCACCAGTGTAATTGCCCCCCTCACTTCACTTTCAGACTAATCAGAATTTTTGGGAGAACCACGAATCTGGCAACCCTGCATGACGGAGAAAGAGCATGCGAGAGAAACACAGCACTGGTTGCTGTAGTGACCCTGCAGCCTAAAATCCCTACTGTTGATGCAGTTTCACTGCAGCAGCTGTTTTCTGTTCTGTGTGATTTCTCTGCTGCTTCATTAGCTGCATCGTCGTACGAGTTTTCATAGAAACTACAGATGATGTCCTGTTCCGATGTTATTTCGCTGGCACAGGACTATGAAAGCCTACAGTGCTTTCAACCACAGCATTTTTTGTCGCACGACACTTGTTGCCTAGACTATGAATTGGCCTTTACTTTTCTTAAGAAGATAGGGCTGCAAATTCCAAAAAATGCACGTTGCATATGTGCTTTAATACTGGATTGCTTCAGATGAGAGGAGCGCAAAGAGCAAAGTAAAGGAAATCAAGACTTTTAACATTAAGATCCTGCAAAAAGCAGATTAGCTGAAATCCAGTAGGCTGGCAAAAAACCACTTCCAGTGACGCTTCCACATGTGACAAAATTCATTTTCATGCTCGGCAGATTTTCACTGGCATGATATTAGTTTGAGTGATCCGGGATGGTGCTTATCCGATTAGATGAACTTCGGGCAGGTGAAAATTCTTAGGTGAAGTTATTAACGCCTTGTAATAAACGTGGTTTTATAAAGAAGCAAAGGCTGAAAAGACTTTTGATTTGTGAGAAAGCTGCTCAATATGTGCACCTCTTCACCGTGCAGTTTGTCTGGCCCGTAGAAGAAATAATGAGGGTTAACGTTTCATCATGGTGACATTCACACTACAGTGCCTGCACTGATGTCAGATGCCACTGATGTACAGTGAAAACTTTACGATAGCACCCTCAGTCAGGTGAGATCAGTGCTTAGCATCTAGTCGGAGGCCTTGCTATTACTGTCACTGCTGGCAGTTATCTGTTAGAATAATGGCCCCAGTAAGTCATTATTTTGGGCCAAAAGGAAAAAAAAAGACAAAGAAATCTCTGTCAAATAACTGACAAAGTGCCTCGTCTACCCACCAGCGGTCTCAATCGGAGGCGCTTTTTAATCGTCGTCGAAATTACTCTTGTGATCTGTATCTGCACTTGTTATTCAGCGTGAGAGGAGATAAATTCATATTCGAGTCATTTTTTGTCAGGAGCTGTTTTTGTTAACAGATGTTCACAGCAGCGGTGGCTAGCTGTCACCACTGTGTTCGCTTAAAGTGATAGCCTTACAAAAAAAACACAATTTTATCCTCGCCCAAAATATAATCAACCAACAAAGACATGTTTAGTGTCAGGTGCTTGCTTCTTCCAAAGTTTTGCACAGGAGTTACAATGCTAATGAAAATATAGACAAAACATCATCAGGAGGTCATGAGCCTGATCCCTGGAGTTGCCATAGTTGGTCATCCAGTCAAATGTGACTGGATGACCAACTCCACTCATTACTCACTTTGATGGTAGCCAATGCAGGCATCTCTAAGCTGATGTAACAGCATTGGCAGTTAGTATTCTCCTCCAAGCATGTTGAGCTGTCCAATGGCATGAAGTGGCTGCTTCATGTGTCTGAGAGGAAGCATGTGTTGGCCAGCTTAGTAGCATTGTGTGTAATGGGGGACATTACAGGCCCAGGGGTTCTTTTAGTGGGGCGATGCCCCACCAACCAGTCATAATGCCCCACTAAACTATTTTGTACATGTGTTTATTTTGGCAAGTGGCATATGAAAGTGAAACTAAACCTTGTGAGCTCTTGTTGCATTGCTCAGAATAAAGACTTACATAAGAAAGTTTGCATTCATCTATTGTATGCCACTTTGTGTTGCATGCTGCACTTTGTACATTTGCTGTAAATGCATCTCTTCTGTTGTTCCTCTTCTGAATGTATGTCTCCTTTGGATTGATCTATTTTCCTTACCTGTTTTTTCTTTCTTTCTGCCATCGTGAATATATTCTATGATTTAGGCATGCGGTTTACATACGCATTCTACATTAGCCTTGTAGCTTCAGTGAAAAATAAAAGAAGCACATACATCTAGGCTGATTGGGATACTTGGAAAAAGGGACTAACTGTGTAAATATGATTTCATTTGGCAGAACTATCATTTGAAATGCGCCATAAGCAGAATTGTACCTCCAGCTTGTCATTCTGTCTGTTACTTGCCTGGAGCTGGCCAAGTGGACTGCCATTAAATCAGCATGAGTTGTAGTGTGCATTGCTGTTCTTGTTGATCTAGGAAGAATAGCATGTTCTCAGTTTTAGGGCACTTTGAGCCTTCATCTCTCATCACCTTGCACCCTTGCTCACTACTTGGGGTCACAGCTTACTGCAGACAAGTAACTTTTCTTACTGTTTAGAAACAGTGCTGGTTCTCCCCATTCCCAAACTCTGGGAACTGTGTAAGACCACCCACCTGCTGAATGGGGCATGCAAAAGTTTGCTCATTAAAATTTCTATTACTGTCAATAGTTAAGTGAGTTAAAGATGAACTGATCTCTAAAAGGCATAAAGATGAAACATTCTTATCAACATATAATATAGATTAGTATATTATTTTTGTTTTCTACAATTTTAGAGTGAAAAAAGGAAACGTGCATCATGCAAACATTTGGGAAGCCCAAGAGATACCTTTTACCAAGGTGTCAGACCTTAATTAGCTTTTTAGGGATACAGCTTGTTCACAGTCATCATTAGGAAAAGGCCAGGTGATGCAAATTTCAAAGATTTTTAAATACTCTGAATCCTCAAACCTTGTCCCAACAATCAGCCACCATGAGCCCCTCTAAGAAGCTGCCTAGCACTCTGAAAATGAAAATAATTGATGTTGCAAAAGCTGGAGAAAGCCATCAAGAGAAAGCAAAGTAGGAACGGTGGAGGTCAAGTTGAGGTCTGGAAGACCAAGAAAACCTTCTGAGAGAACTGCTTGTAGCATTGCTAGAAAGGCAAAGTAAAACCCCTGTTTGACTACAAAATGCTTTCAGGAAGATTTAGCAGACTCTGAAGTGGTGCACTGTTCTACTCTGCAGCGACACCTGCACAAACATGACCTTCATAGAAGAGTTATAAGGAGAAAATGTTTCATCCTCCAATTCAGTGTGAGAGGTTTGCAAAGGAACATCTAAACAAGGGTGATCATTTTTGGAACAAGTCTTGTGGATTGATGAAGTTAAAATAGCACAGAAAAAAGGGTGCAGAATTTAATGAAAAGAACACTTGTCCAACTGTTAAAGACAAGGTGGATTGATCATGCTTTGAGCTTCTGTTGCAACCAGTGGCACAGGGAACATTTCACATATAGAGGGAAGAATGAATTCAATTAAATTCCAACAAATTCTGGAAGGGAAATTCCTGCCATATGTAAAAGCTGAAAAGAGAATGGCTTCTGTAACAGGATAATGATCCTAAACACACACCTCAGAATCCACAATGGACTACCTCAATGGGTACAAGCTGAAGGTTTTGTCATACTCCCATGAGCTAAACATCAACAAAATCAAAAATCTGTGGATAGACATCAGAAGAGCAGTGACTGCAAGACAACCCGAAAATGAAAAGACCTTTGCATGGAAGAACAAGAAGTGAAAGGCTCTTACGCTACACAAAAACATTTACAAGCTGCAATACTTGCCAAAGTTACTTAATACTGACCAGGTAGGATGTCCCAACCTTTGCTTTGGGCCCTGTTTTCCTGTTTTTACATTTTGAAGAATAAAAGATAAAAAAAAAAAAGTAATCATGCTTCAAATATTAAAGAAGTTTGTGTCATTTTTAACTGTATGCCTTTTGGAAGTCATCTTTTACTCGCTTAACTATTCACAGTAACAAACACATTGTAGATTGCTAAAGAGCTCAGGGTACTCTAATGGGCCGAAGCAATTTGCTGTTTGGTCAAAGTGTTATTGGGCTCGTGAAACAACGGGCTACATCCACACAGACATACCAGCGGCAGACATGACAGGAGGGATTTGAAGTGCCGTTACTGATGGGCGCTAAAAAATGTTAACAAGCTGCTGATTTTAAAATGATACAAGAAAATGCAGGCAGCTACACGTTGTATTAATCACGTAAGTCATCATTATCATATTATCTCACCTCATTAAAGTGTGAAAAAGTGATCAAAAATGTTTGCAAGCTTTCTGTCACTGTCTTGCTAATTTTCTACCACTGGATGAATCTGAAATGGCTCCAAACTCCTTATGTAGTGTGTGTAATGTGTAGAAGTCATGTTTGTGTGGCCTAAGGAGTGCCCTATATAGAGGGCCACATTGAAATGATAAGCAGAGCTGTTCCTATAGTCAGTCTGTAGTTACTGGAATGGAAGATGCGTTGGAAATACAACCCCATTTCCAAAAAAGTTGGGATACTATGTAAACCCTTTATTTCATTGAAAATGCTTCAAAGACAACATATCAAATGTTGAAACTGAGAATTTTATTGTTTTTTGAAAAATATATGTCCACTTTGAATTTGATGCCAGCAACACATTCCAAAAAAGTTGGGACGAGGCAACAAAAGGCTTGTGTAATGCTTGAAAAAACACCTGGTAGTTAATTGGCAACAGGTCAGTAACATGATTATGTATAAAACAAGCATCCCAGAGAGGCTTTCAGAAGTAAAGATGAGGAGGGATTCACAACTCTCAACATAAAATAGCAAAGAACTTTTGCTTTTAATCATCTATGGTACATAATATCATTAAAAGATTCAGAGAATCTGGAGAAATCTCTGCCAAAAACAGTATTTGCTGGCCATGATCTTCAGGCCCTCAGATGGTACTGCATTAAAAACAGACATGAATCTCTAGTGGAAATCACTGTATGGGTTCAAAAACACTTACAAAAATCACTGTCTGTGAACACAGTGCATCACTGCATCCACAAATGCTAATTAAAACTCTTAAACGCAAAGAAGAAACTGTACATAAACAGGATCCAGAAACACCACCACCTTCTCTGGGCCCGAACTCATTTAAAACGGACCGAGGGGAAGTGGAAAAGTGTCCTGTGGTCCAACAAATCAACATTTGAAATATTTCAAAATGGGCATATATTTTTTTAAAAACAATCAAATTTCTCAGCTTCAACATTTGATTTGTTGCCTTTGTACTATTTTCAATTAAATATATGGTTTAAATGATTTGCACATCATTGCATTTTGTTTTTATTTACATTTTGCACAGCATCCCAACTTTTTTGAAAATGGGGCTATATTTAAACATTGTACTGTTCCTGGCTGTCAGGAAGAAAATGTGTTGTCACAGCCATGCATGTAAAAGGAGTGAGTGATGCATTTTTTCTTTGAAGATTTCAGTCCAAACTCCTCAACAAATCAGAACAGAAGTCATTTTCGTATATCTCTTCTAAAGGCAACATTTTTGGTACATAAAACCACACAAATGCAGTCACCTTCAATGAAAAATGTAGAGTATGGAGTAGGACATGATACTTTGAATGCTCTGTTAACCAATCCAAATAACAACTAAACTGTGTTTAGAGCATCCTTGGTGTATTTTTGGTCCAAATATGAATTTCTGTTGCAAGCAATCCGTCTTAAATGCATTGGCTTACTGTAGAAAATTCTGATTGCTCCTTTTATTACTCCTGCTGCGATTCATACTTTGCCCCCCCCCAGGGGACTAATGCTATGGAATAGAGTTTGCAAGAACCACTGACACCCCAACCACATAAAGGCTAAAGCCTAGGTACTCAACACAATCCATCTAGGGCTGCGACATTCTCAGGTGTTTGTTACAAGCTGAACAGTAATGCAGTTCTTGACATGAGTTGGCTCGCCGTGGAAAATTGTACCGATTGCTCCTTTAATACCCCTGCTGTGATTCATACCTTTCCCCCCAGGCGACTAATGCGATGGAATGGCTCTTGGAGAACCACACTGCCATACCAACTGTGCTAAATCCTGGGTACTCCACTTGATCTATGGAGGGCCTAGGTGTGAACAGGTATGCACCACAACACCTGAAATCACTCGTTAGCTTAAAGAGGAGGGCTCATTAGTCACTCGGGAGGTGTTATGCAAGGCTTGGATGGCTCGGAACCTCGAAAAGATAAAGTCAAGTACCCTCGCAAGTCAGAAGTTTAATTTCTCTCTCTTTCACTCGATGGATCAAGTTGAGTACCCCTCGCCAGGCAAAAGTTTAGGCTGCCTTCGCAAGTCTCAGCGAGGCAGCGCTGATAAATAAATGAATAAAGCGCGTGCAGCATCGCTGAATGCTAAGACGACGTTAGCATAAATAAGGCGCACGGTGCGAATCTGAATGAGGCCAAAGCTCCAGCCCCTGTGGCTTTGATGTGTGTTGACGGCAGCCGGACAGGTAGGCAGAGTGGGATCAAAGTCAACACAAACACCCCCCCTTGCCTCTCAATATTTCATAAGCCACCTGACCGCTGGCGCGCCTCTGGAGCCACAGGGCTAGCGGGCCGCTCCCCGCGTGATCGATGCGTGTTGATTATTTGGCCGTCCGGATTTTTGCACATGCCGCAAGCTTTTGAAGTGCTTATCTCCCAGACATCTCTCTTCTCTCTGTCTCTCTGTCTCTATCTCTTTCACAGAGGGCCTAAAATGATGAAATGAATATGAAGCTGCTAGCACAGAGGCTAGCTGACCTGCTTTGACTTTCTGTACAGTTGTTGAATCACGAACGAAAAAAGAGCTAAGTGACGTGCGCCCTGGGAAACATAACTCAGCTCACTGAAGGAGACAAAATAATCTCTCTTTCTCTCTGCCCCTCTCTCTCTCTCTCTCTCTCTCTCTCTCTCCCCCTCTCTCTCTCTCAGGCTCAGTTCGCAGTGGGCTAAACGTAATATATGGTGCAGTGACTGGCATATAGCACCTTCTTTTCTCTCCATTTTTTGACGCTTGCTAAGCTAGGCGCATCTTATGAAACCGAAAGATTTTTCATTTTAATTTGAAATGAGCGGAGTCATTGGCCATCTGCACATCTTGGAGATTGTTTACCATGACTGATAACCCACATATGTGAGCACAGGGAGCCACTGCAAGAGCCATTCTCTCTTTCCTTTTCTCCATGAAAAGCAGAAAGCACTTTGCCGCTGACCTTTCCCTGCTAGCGGTAGCTGAAATTGGCTGATTGCTTGCTGTGTTGCTGGACAGGTGACAGGTGGCGGCACCTTTGAGATCGGAGGCTGGAAATCTTTCCAGTCCAGTCTGGCTCTCGGCTAGGGGGGGGTGCTTGGCCCCCCACAGTGATCAAAAAGCATTTTGATGCTGTACACCAACATACTCATATATTAATGCCATTATTGCCTCTCGGGCTGCTACGATTCTTGCTCTGCCTTTGATCTGGAGTCATACTGGGCAAAACCAGAGAGTACAGCTTCACTAAGAAATATGCAAGTCTTTGGTTGTGCATTTAATGTGTGTATACACTATATGTCCAAAAATTTGGAGACACCTGCTCATCCAACATTTCTTACAAAATCAAAAGAATGATTAGGGGGAGTATGTTCCAGCTTTGGCACCCAGCCTCCATTCTACTGATCAGGCTTTACACAGGTTCCCAACCCTGGTCATGGAGAACCCCCTGTCCTGCATGCTGTTATGTTTTCCCTGCTCTGACACTTTAATTCAACAAGCGCTTGTTAATAAGCTGATTAGGTGGGCCAGGCGTGTTGGGAGCAAGGGAAATGCTAAAATATGTAGGGGGTACTCCAAGACAAGGGTTCAAGAGATCTATTGGTCTGTCCCAAAGCCAACACTTATGCTTTGTGATCTTGCATACAGTCAATGTGAATGGGAAATGATAATAATGATGTAACTGTGAGTGAAACACTGTATTGGGAAGAGTCTCTTAGTTAGCTGAACGTTTTCTCTCAATGATGATGGAGGTGGTCAAAAGGGTGAAACATAATATTACTGCTATAAGGCTCTACAATGAGTCTCCCTAATGTAGAGATGGCACTGACCTCCTGCTGGTTGAACTGTGTTGAATCACATCACTATATCACCTCTCTTGTTGATATAAACTGCGCAGTATATCATAACCAGCTACCGTAGTAACGCTCTCACTGTGCATTTTAGACTGTAAATACTGCTGCTACTCAGAGTTATGTTTATACTCATTGTGTTGTAAACCGCCTCATGCCACTTATGTAAATTCAACTAATCTGTTTTATATGCTATCTAAATATGCAAATAGATATACTTCTATTTCTGCCCTCTTATACTTTAGTCTAACTCATGTCTACTGTTTTATTTCTGCCTAATTCATATCTATTTTCATTTTGATTTTTACTTCTGCCTGCTATATCACTGCTGTCAGAACAAAACCTTATATCTCTAAAAGGACAACTTTACAGGAGAAGGAAAAAACCTACTTTTTTTACTTTAATGTAAGTCAATGGAACCAGACATTTTTCCAAGTCATTTTGGGCCATTTTGTTGGTCCATTCATCATGAAACTTATGTAAAGGGCAACAGGTGTTTTTAAATTACGTCAAAAACTGAAAAACGACAAAAAATGTAGGTGTGAGGTTTTGTTCCAACAGCAGCGATTTGCAGGTTTATGTGCAACTATAAGTCTTGCTGCTGTAACACTGCAGTTTCCCTTCAGGATCAATAAAGTTTGTTCTTTCTTTCTTTCTTTCTTTCTTTCTTTCTTTCTTTCTTTCTTTCTTTCTACCTACCTACCTACCTACCTACCTACCGACTGACTGACCAACCTACCTACTGACCTACCTACTGACCGACCTACCCACCAACCTACCGACGTACCAATATTAGTCATAGCCAAAAATCAGAACATATACATTACATAGAAAATAAATTACATTTGAAGGAAAATTACAAATGTGACCAGAGACATGAAGTAATGATGTTAAAGTCTATTTTGATTTAGGTAGACTCTACATACACAAATACTTGATGCAAAGCACTTATTAAGACCAGAAGTGTGTCAAAATGTCTTATGTATATAAGAGCTAGTCAAAATTGACGTTAATGAGCTAATGCATATTAATGACAAGTGCTTGTTTGGATGATCAGATTGTAAGAAAGGGAACATAGTTTATTACTTAAAAAAAAAAATTTAAATGGTAAATACTGGCTATATTTGACAAATGTAACAAAAACTTCAATCCATAGTCAAAACAGTGGTGAAAATGAAAGAAAAGTGCTTGACAAAACTGCATGATTGTGCAGAGTTGATGACTTAAATCTGATTTCTTTTAAATCTTCACAGATCAACAGAATTGCACGTCTCAATCTACATCTTTTTTTTAGCCGGATTAACTGAGGCATTATAAAATACTCAATACTGAATTCCTCTTCCTCTTCTTCTGTTCCTACAACTGCAGCTGATTTCCACAATACTCAGTCCAACCAGTTCAAAACGTATCAGTGGAAAATATTGCTTACTCAACAGATTTGGTGTACATGCATAATTTGACTTAAACATTATAGAAAAGATCATTCGATTCACATCAGCTTTTCACTAGGAAATCTGCCACCAGACTGGTTAAGGTGGTGCTTTTTGGCACATGCAAATGACAGGAAAGGGCAATAGTGCCACATATCGCGCCTGTGAAATGGCTGATGAAATGTGTTGGTCATCTTCGTTTATGAATGAGCAAATGTGTTACCACAAAGTTATTAGCTTGTAACGTCTGGTGGTGTGTGTTAATGAAAGCATTAGAACATCCCGATGTATGTGTTAAATCAGCAGTTCTCAAAGTTTTTTAATCTAACGCCCATGGGCTGTAAGTGCCACTGTACCCTCCTTCACCCATCTGCCATTAGTTTAATTTAACAAACGATGACCATGTCTGACTTGAACAGTGTCCATTTTGCTAGCTTTCTCCGCTGTTATCACTGCCCTGCAGATACAAGAGACAAGGCCCTGTTCTATAACATTACAGATAACATGTTAACCCATTAAAATCCCAGGCTTATTACAAACTAAGGCTTATTACTCAGTAACTACAGGGACTTCAATGCAAACTGCCTGAGCTGTTCTTAGGTTCTAGAAGTATATAATGAAACTTTAGGCCCTCTGGTGGGCCTTGGCCATTTACAGGGATAAGTGATTGTGAATTGTGATTGTACTTTGTTTCAATTTTAACATTGAAACAAGTACCAGTTTATTAGGTTCAATAAACTGACAATAATTTAGAGATTTACTTAGTAGAGAAACAACCTCTGAATTTTTTTTTGCAGTCGCGTTAGTGCCCCCCTGCCAAGGATTGGTGTGTTAAAAATATACTGTACACACTCAGAAATAAAGGTAGTAAACTATCACTGGGGCAGTACCTGTCTTGTCAGTGGGGTGGTATCCTTAAGGGTACATCTCAGTACCTTTAGTCAGGGAACATAACTGTACCATAAACCACTGAAATGATATTTACTAAGTTGTATTGACTCCACACACCCCGTCTCGTCTCCAGGCTTTTTATTTTATTGTTCTGTTTTAAAACATTTGGTTACAAAAAGGTACAAATACATACTTTTCACCTGGAAAAACTTATTGAAGGTTCACAATTGGACCTTAAAACCACTGTTGTACCTTTGAGGATATTGCCATATGTCATTAGAATAAATGCACTTGGATACTTACTAGAAAGCATATGTACATGCAAACAAATATTTACAACTGCAAGTTGCCACATATTTGTACTATAAGTGGTTATGGCTTTAACTGGAAATGTGAGTGAGGTGCCAAAAGTGGGTATATTTATGGATAGAAGTCTAATAACTGAAAGGAACAGCTTAATTTTGGCTGAATAACCATTTTCTTTGCTAATAATATTAATCATAAAGATATCACACAGTTAAAATATTGCAATGAATGCTCAAACATATTATTTTCTGTAGTTAACTGTGAATTTTCATGATTGATGTGTCTTACTTACTTAAATTTGACCTTAAATAGATACTTTTTCCTTCTACAAAGCAGTGCACTTAGTTGTAGCCATTTGAGCAGACAAAACAAGCTTCATCAGAATGTAATTATTAGTTACAGTAACTCAGCAACATTATTTTTGTCATGTAACATTAAAATGGGTGAATGCAACATCATCAATGTCCAGTGAGAGCAACAGTGGCTGCATGTTCCAATGAGTGTATGTATCATATATATCAAATATACAGTCAATGGTTCAGCCATGACTGTAGCCTCACTCTCATTCACGAAGCTTGTTTTTTTTTTTTTTTATTAACTGAAAGTTCTCAAGGGGGACTAAAGCTTTCTGCTTTGGATTTATCCATAGATTTCCTGTGAGCATCAATCAGTTTAGGCTGCAGAAGCTGCTGACATTACCACTTTAGAAGCCATTTAAAGGCTGCATTTGGGCAAGAAGTCTGGTGGAAGTACTTGATATTTCTAAACATGAGTCATAATCTCTGTGAATGAAGACAGAGATACACAGCCAAACAAGTTTATTTTACATGATCGATACAAACCAGAATGCTAAAAGTTCTCTTTGTTTGCCTAATGCTTTACTGTTACTGTGTCACAGCCCTGCTCCACCACCACTACCTCCTTTTCCCAGAAGCCTTTGTGTTTTTCCAGTGCCACATCATTAGAAGTGAAGCCTCTTTACGGTTGTTTTGCTAAATAATTGGTTCCTCTGCTCCACCCTCCCCAATTGATGGCAGAAGGCCAGTGCTAGCTCAAGCTGTTTGACGGGTGGGCCAATAATAGTTTCCCCCTAAGTTACAGAGCTTGGCAAAAGGTACTTTGGAAAAGCTTCCCGCTGCCAACCCCCCCCAGTAATGAGACCGTCTCAGAAACAGCTGCTGGTAAAACCCCTGCAAGCTCCTTCCTAGAGGCGGTGAGGGACGATACGAGACGCAAGCCTCTCATCAGCTTGAATGGGGATTCCCTTTGTGTTGCCTAATGAATATCATTGTTTTTACCAGTTGTCTGCTGATACTGCAGGCCTTAGGGGGGAAAATCCAGCCATCTCAGCTTCATCATCACTGTAGGAACATGTGTTGCACCTGTACAGATGACTACAGGTAGGAGGAAACAACTGATGCGGTATAATATTGCCATATTTTGGGTTTAAACATAGTATTGATACTTGAAGGCCTAAGTATCAATATTTTGTTGCTTAATTCTAAATATTTTTAATCGTATGAAGCCCATTGTTAAGCTAACACTACACCAAAATACATTTCTCTCTTAATCCACAAGATGGCTCTTGTTTCTTTCTGGTGAAACAAAGGTTTTTGTCAGAGGAATTGCTATGAACAATGGTTAGAAGGTGTAGTGGACAACACGCTCGCCCTTTGCAGTCTTAGAAGTATTTTATGTTTCTCAAAATCCAAGAAATCGCAAAAACATTTAGTGATATTGAGGTCTGGACCTTGGGGTGGTCACTCCATTGTTCTCAGAACATCAGCAGCTTCTATGTTTGATTCGCATTTTTTTCCTTCTTGTCTATTTCCTTTTCTCAGTAACGGCTTCTTGCCAGCTACATGTCTGTGTTGAGTCGTCTTCTCACAGTGGAAGGATGGACAGAAACACCTGTGGATTTTTCAGATCTGAAAAAGAGTGGAGCTTAGTTTTCTCCTCTCTCTTAAAGAAGAAAACTTTAAGTACACTTCAGTAAAAAGGAAATGAGATGGACAAAGTGTAAACTGTGTTATATAAAACAAAGTTTGAGGAACAATTTGCAGTCATATCACAATATTTAACATAGAGCACAGCTTTAAATATTGCAGTAGAATTACATCATCACTCAAGCATTGTAATAATATCGTATTGTGTGGCCTGTAGTGATTCCCAGCCCTGCAGGTGACTCAGATGTGAATGGACTGTGAACTTCAAGGCTCTGTACCACAGAATACAAAGCCATCTGCTCAAATCAAAACTACCCTAAGTCTATAGTTATTACTTTTGCTTTGTTATACTATTCAAATGGAATTTATTCATTACTTGCGGCATCGGCGTTCGTACTGTGAATTATTAATGCCATTTTTTTAAAATGTATTATGTAATTTCCTAGTTTGTCCATTCTAATCATCTGTAGTCCAGATGTATTTTGCAATGATATGATTTGCAGCTTTAGTTGAAGCTTAGTTAGCTTTAAAATGGCTTTTAATGTAATACCATTGGCCCCTTTATCACATGATTTTTCATGCTGATGTTCACACACATTCATGCAACATTCATTAGAACACTTAGCAACACCTTAGCAACCACCTAGGATATCATACCAATGGCCTAGCAACACCTTAGCAACCACCTAGGATATCATACCAATGGCCTAGCAACACCTTAGCAACCTCCTGGCATACCATAGCAAAGGCCTAGTTACACTTTAGCATAACATAGCAACAGCTTAGCAGCACATTAGTAACCACCTGGGATACCATAGGAATCGCTTTGTCAAACCAACTCAAAGTTTGTTGAAAAACTTTCCCCTTATAGTTGTGCATGAAAATATACAGAGATGTGTTCTCTGTAGAGGATGTGTTCACTTATTTTCACTTAGGAAATCAAAAACTTTTGCATTTTTTAAATATTTCATTACAAAGTGAATTATATAGAATTACATTCACATTCAATTTAAATTCTGCATTGACAGGTTCGAATCTGCACAACATCCATCTTTTTTCTGTTTGTTTCGATATCAAGCAATGCCAAACATTGAAAGGGTGCTTCTTCTTTCTGCCCAGCAAGAATTACCTTCAAATCATAGTAAAATATCAACTCATGAACATGTAATGTACAAAGATACAAAGTTTAGAATCTCAGCAAAATTTCTCCATTTAAATAAGCTGGAAGTGGGAAACAATAAATATATTACATTATACCATTACTGCGATAACCACAACATCTAAGAATTATGGCCATGGTGACTCGAATCAATGCAACTGTTCTCTCTTTGATGTCTCCGGTACATGTGGGACCATGCTGTGCTTATTTTATTTGCATGCTGGATATGTAAGTGAAATTATATTGTTAACGAACAAGAACATTGAAAGAGGGAGCTTTTATATCTACATAATATCAAGCTCTTTTTTTGTTATAATGAGGCATATTCAGCTCTGTGATGTATGTCTTGCATAGCTAATTACAGGGATTGCTTCTTTAGTCCTTTGCAGTTTAGTAAATAAAATCCCCAGGGTTCTCATTTGAAGCCTAGAAATAGGCCATATCCTCCCACAGCAAAACACCATTAAAACTGACACTGGTGTTAAGAGGGATTTGAGCAAAAAATAGAATGGAGACAAAAGGCAAACGTTTGATTATTCAATCACAAACAACAGGAGCAAATTCCCAACATCATTATGCTTATCAGGGCATGACACTGCATTTTGCCAAGATGAAAAAAAAAGAGGTTAGCTCATGATCAGATCCTTTCGCAGCGCAGACGGTTCTATGATGCAGCTGCCTAAGCTCGTTTGAGTGACATTTGACTGATGCCACACTTCCCTCTTTAAACTTAGTGTGGAGTCTCCATGGTTTTCATTCTTCATTTCCTTCATTCTGGCAGTAAACCTCAAGCGTGCACTAGTACACTCACAGTGCTTGCAGAGAGATTACTCTTACCTCTTCACCCCACCCCCTACCCTCCTCTGGGGTAGTTATTTTTGACCTCCCGCCCACTAACGGTAGGGTAGGCAGGTAAAGCTTGTGCGAGGCGAGACCGCTCCAGACAGTCTGCAGTAATGTCCATTGACAAATCTGTCAGGAGAGCTGAAGCTAGCAGAGCTGTGATGGATGCGGAGCTGAAGGCTGGGGTGTGCGTGGGGGTAGGGGGAGGTGTGGGGGTGGTAGGTGTTTGGGTAGGAGTGGCAGGTGCGGAGAAGGGATGGTATATCCTCCAGCACTGATCTTCTCTGTAAAGGAAAGGTGTTCAGATTCGTATTTATATTAAAGAAAATTATTTGTTTTTGACAAAAGTGCAGACAAATTATTCATACTAAATGGAAGTGGGTGGGGCCTGAACCAGAAGTCCTAGAGCTGCTGGAAACAGCTTCATAACCCTTTCCAGGGCCAATAATAATAATAATAATAATAATAATAATAATAATAATATCTTAATTATACTCATCTGTATAAGGATTCTATATAGTACCAAAAAGGGTTCTTCTATTGTGATGATGTCAAGCTTCACTCTTAAAAAAAGATGGTTCTTCAAGGGTTCTTTAGTAAGAAAAATGGGTCTATATAGATTCATGAGCATTCAAAGCTCCTTTTGCATGATTAAAGGGTTCTTTGCATCATGAAAGTGTTCTTCTGACCAAAGGAGAATGTGGTGTAGATGGTTTTATATAGAACCTTTTTGAAAATGGTTCTATTTAGCACCCAAAAGGGTTCTTCTAGTGTTACTTTGCCAAGCTTGTAACAATAGAAGAACAAGGATCTATAGAGAACTGTCTCTGGCACATTCACTCTAAGTTTCCATCAATCTGAAGAACATTTTCACGATGTAAAGAACCCTCAAATCATGCAAAGGGTTCTTTGAGTGTTCATGGTTCTACATAGAACCATTTTCCTTACTAAAGAACCCTTGAAGAACTGTCTTTTTAAAGTGTGTACTACAATATTTTCCAGGTAAAACTAAATAAATAAATCTCCTTCTAATGTATCTTAAAGGTGGGAGGGACCGGCCGAGGGATGTGGTGCTCCACTACAGAATATTACATAATATGAGAAATAAAATATATTATCCTAGTTGTGAGCTGCAATGCCCCTTTATGTCTACTGTTATTCTTAAATTTGCTAACATCTTTTCTCATAGGGGTCAATTTGATGGCAGCCATTAGCCTCTTAAATGGCCAGGGGGCCCAACGTTTTATTACACTGTTTTATAACCTAAGAATAGCTCAGCCTGTTTGCATTGAAGTCCGTGTAGTTACTAAATAATAAGACAAGTTCTGGTGGGAATTTTGCCCCGCCCCCCCCCCACCCCCTAATGTGGTGTGAACTATCAGTGGCTCTCACACTATTACAGGTATGATTATGTTAGGTTTGAGGCCTAAAGCAGAGGGAAGTTTTTGAAGATTATAAAATTACACAATATACTGACCTCAATATCATCCAAAACAACCAAAAAAAGGGTGTAAAATATTGATATTTGTTATGTTTTATACAGCTAAAACAGCCTGGGGTCAAAGAACACTAATGCATACAAAATATGTACAGGACATTGAAAACATATCATCATGTTAATTTTATGTTTACACAGTTGTCTCCATTAAATTAGGAAAAGTATTTATATATGAAGCAAAAAAATATGCCAGTCTAAAGATTAGATTAAAGATGTTAAACATTGAATGGAGTCAAATTGACCACAACGGTAATAGGAGGGTTAAATGCTAATACAGAACCACATCATAACACAATTATTATTATTATTATTATTATTATTATTATTATTACATTGTTTTGTTTTCTAAATGAGCATTAAAGAGGCATTCTTGCCTAAAGCTGGTAGTTAATATGTTATGTTGTGCAGCGTTGCATCTCTCAGCCTCATTATTTTGACAAAATTCACAATTTTGTGTCATTTTGCACACACAAATCAGAAGAGGATCGCCTTTAGGCCAGAAAATCCCACTCTACAGACTACTGCATCACCACTATAGGAGGCAAGTAGGCATGCGATTTTTCATTTTGTGTCCTTTTAATCAATAATAATGACAATAATATAGTAATTATTATTTGTAGTAATAATAAAAGAAGAAATCATAGTAGTACAAAACCATGTTACCACAATAGATGCAAGTAGTAAAACCACACATGAATATCAAACATGCCACATTTTAGAAATGCTAGAACCCCACCCAGTGCCTGCCTGCTAAAGTGAGTTTAGCTTAGGAACAAAAGCCCATATTCAAAATAGCACTGAAAGTATTCAGAGGGAATGTATATTCAAATCAGACCCATTGTTTGTGCCTCTTTGAATAATGTATTTGTATTCTGGAAAACCCTTATTGTAAAGGAACCTAGACAAGTACAAGACAATGCAGCAAGAAAAAAAAAATATTTGAGCATAACACCTTACTGCAGTGCTTCTGAATCACTTTCAATTACCTTACTGAAGCACTACACAATAGCCAATATCAGGGATTAGTTGTTGTTGTCATTGAAAAAGTAAAAAACAAAGTTAATCTGAAAAGCATAAGTTTAGTTATCTTATAATTATACTTATGGTCAGCTTCCTGCTATGTAGACCACTCTTAGTGCATGATAACTACCAAGCGTGGACCTTCGCTGGTTGATAATAATAGGCTATTTTGAATGAGAATGTCCTTGAACGCTGCTTTTGATGGAATGGAAATGGAGCTTTACCAGTCTGAGCTGTTGAATGGATGTGTTGTCAGTCATCGTTGTTTAAGCTGGCAGCTAAAGGAACTAAAGCATCAGGTTGATGGCGAGCCTCGGCAGGGCTGCCTTTAATAACTGAATTAGCTACATATAGTTTTCGATACAGCAGAGCACCCTTGCTTAACTGGATGTAAAAAGACAAGCGATTTATTGAGGATGACTGCCTCTAAATGGGGCGCACTTTCTCACTTGTGGCAGCACTTAGGCCACTGTCTTGTTTAAGGCCATATATCTGCAGCCTCCTGCACTGTCACCAATGCAAATATGCCTGGTCTCACTGACATCAACCCACGGCAGCCGTTCCTGATATACCGGCATGGACATGTGTGCCATCTATTTCAATTCTAGGACTGTGACCTTAATCCTGGAACCTTCCTCAATCAGTCACACTCATGATTAATTACAGGAATATGTTCAATTTACATGCTGGCCCACTGCAGAAGTGCAGGCATGGTATTGACATTTAGTGCCACGGCACAGTACTGATGAATGGGGGGCAAAGTAGCTCTAAACCAGCTAAGGCGATTACATTGTGCAACATGGGCACCTCGAGGTAATAGATCTGTTGTTTGGACCAGGCAATGCAGCAGCCCAGATGCCAATACGAACGAATGTGTTATTTGTTACCCGGCTCTCACTATTGATGATGCTACCGATGAAATCTATACGCCCGTACACCGTTACTGTAAAATGCAACGCAAGACATTGACCATATAAATTCTTTATGCTGAAGGGCACGAGTGAGAAGTGAAACAGATTCAGGCAGAGGGGGTTGAGAGCGAGCAGGACGGGAGATAAAAGACCGAGGGGAGAGACAGGGGGAGACCGAGGAATGGAAAAGAAAGAAGGGGCAGTGGGGGAAGGGTGTGAAAAGGAACGGAAAAGAAAAGGGAAGCAAAAAGGGGAGGAAGGGAGGTGAGACGAGAACCGATGATTGAAGAAGCCGGAAGAGAGGGGAGGTTAACAGGGCTGTTGCTGAACCAGCATGATCCTGGGCAGGTGTTGGGAGTGGGACTGTGTTTCCCTGGGGCACTAAACTCCAGGCTTGTCAAATCCCCTTACTCACTCTCAATCAACCTCCCTCCTCACTCCTTTTGCATGTCACCTGTCCAGAGCCCAGATGCAAGGTGACTTTGTCTCAAGGAGTCTGGAATGACAGCAGAATTCCGGAATGACAGCGCAATTCCGGAATGACAGCTGGAGCGTTGGTTGCCGAGACCCTTGTGGAAAAAGCATCGGCCCCCTTCCTCCTGTTCTTCCTCTCCTCCGTGGTCTTGCCTACCGCTCCTTCAAGATGCCGTGTCTCGGGATTGCTCGGATATAGTCGAGTCACTCTCAGTAATAATGTATTACAGTGGCCTTCTGTCAGAACAGGTGACCACGATGTAGATCACTATTTTACCTGGTGTCTGAGTTGGAGTGACAGCACTACTAGTTGCCTGGATGAGGAAGACTGCTATGCCGCTACTAAGGCCCATTTCTGTGGGGTTTCACAAGCATGCACTGCAGGCTCAGTTACTGCTTGCAACCTTGCTTGAGCTTCAGAAAAAGTCTTGCTCTGATTTGGACTGTTCTTATAAAGCAGTATAGAATGGTTCAAAATGAGTTTATTAATGGTTATTAATTATGTAATAAACACAGTGTAATTATTAATAAGCAGTTACAACAGTGCCCGGTTGTTTGCCTAATAGGGAACCTACATCATTTATACTGTTAAAGTTCAGATTTTGATGTTTACTAATCTTACTTTGTTTTCTCTATCAGTCAGCATTAAACTGTCATCATGTATTCATTTTCATATTTAATTGTACTCAAGTGAAATTATAGAGTCAAAATCTCACTCAGAATTTGTGTCATAATACATTTATAATTGAGTGAAAGTCAGAAAATATCAACATTTAAACAGAAAATTAAAAAAATTAATTCATTAATTCAAACAAAAAATTAATTCATAACATGCTTTCTGCTATTTTTCATTGCTTTGTTGGCCTTTGAAATTTGTACTGAGTCTAAAATAAATGTCTAAATGAAAATGTAAGAAACAGAAATGTGTTTCAAAATATGTATATTCTTGTAATATATAATTGTAATATATACATATATGAGTGTAATAGTCATATTCATTAGATGTAACAGCTCACCTTTTTTACTAATGTGTTATAACTGCTTATTATTGCTTTGTAAAGTCTTTATGGCCTAAGTAATAATCATTAATAAACTAATTTTCCCCCCCTAACAAAACTGAGGGCCCGCCAGTGGGCCCATAACTCAATCACACACTCCTATAACCTAAGAAAAGCTCCATAACTTTGCACTGAAGTCCCTGTAGTTAATGAGTAATAAGCCTTAGTATGTTATTAAGCCTGGAATGTTAAGAGTGGTTAAACCATTCATAAACCCTTATTCTAAAGTGGTACCACATTAGGTTATGAAACAGTAAAAATATGCATCTTTCATCTAATCAAAAAAAATATCTTAGGTGCACAGTTGGACCCTAAGGTCATTGTTGTACCTTTAGGGTTACATTTACATTGTTTGCACCTTGATGAATGAAACATGTACCTGCACAGTACCTTTATTTCTAACAGTGTAGATTTAACTGCTCACCTTGTTATTAATGTGTTATAACTGCTTATTAATGATTTGTAAAATCTCTGAGCTAAGTAATAATCATTAATAAACTCATTTTACCCCCTTACCAAACTGAGGGCCTGCCAATGGGCCCATAGCTCAATCACACACTCCTATTACCTAAGAAATGCTCTATTAGTTTGCATTGAAGTCCCTGTAGTCAGTGAATAATAATCCTTAGCATGTGATAAGGGCTGAAACAGTTCATAAACTCTTTAAAAGGGTGGTCTTATTCTAAAGTGGTACCACATAATGTTATGAAACTGTAAAAATATGCAACTTTCTCCTAATACAAATAGTATTTAACATACCCAGTTGGACCCTAAGGCTATTATTGTACCTTTAGGAGTACATTTACATTGTTTGTACCTTGATGAACAAAAAATGTACCTGCACTATACCTTTATTTCTAACAGTGTGAATTTAACTGCTCACCTTGTTATTAATGTGTTATAACTGCTTATGAATGCTTTGTAAAGTCTTTATGAGCTAAGTAATAATCATTAATAAACTGAATTTACCCCCTTACCAATGACCCTAAGGCCACTGTTTTTCCTTTAAGGGTACATTTACCTTGTTTGTAGCTTCATGAACAAAAATGCACCGCTACAGTGCCTGTTTTTCTGACAGTATGAGTGGCGTAGTCTTTTCTGCTCCCTAGCCCATATCTTCTTTCTTTCTTAAGAGATGTTCGAATTGTCTCAGAATGATTTAAGCGAGAAATGCCACGCCGATGAATGCAAGACTTTCAGCATTGAGTGGTGTCCCTGTGTCACAAGCTGTAATAGAAGAAAAGGCTTGAGACGTTTAAACTCGTGCAGAGCTGCTTTCACAGGCCACAAGCACTCTGTCTGCATGTCGTCTTCAGAAGCCGTTCTCTTGTATCTTCCAGATTGAGATTAAAATATGATTTTGCCAGGTGTTTTATTTCTGCACCCTCACATACATACAGAGTGCAGCTCTCTACTGCAAACTCTCAAACTAGCTCAGCTCTGTCAACATTGTCACCAGATAAAAAAGGAAAAAAAAGAGGGGGGAAGCTGAAGCAAGGGAGGAGGGAGATAATGTTTGTGTGCCTTTTGGTTCCCTGGAGCTTTTATGGGACGCTGGCGCTTTGGCGGCACGCTGAGATAAAAAGAGAGGAACGCGATGTCAAACTAAGCCGTCCACCTGTCTGCTTCTCCGGGGCCTTCATCCTTGGCCAGCCTTCCTTGCGGCTTCACAGCGCCAGCTCTAAGCACTTAGAGCTATCAAAACCTGCTGAACTGCTGGCCTGTCCGCGCCCGAACTACAGCAGCTTATTTCAATCATCTGAGCCCTCACTTTTCTTGCATTTCGCCTTCCTGTTGGAGCTATCCTGACACCAGCTCTTGGTCTTTGCTGTTTTTCGCTAGTTCTGAGACACGTCGTCCTCCGTGCGTCAGCTTGAAGACGTAGGTGGTGAGAGAGAGAGAGAGATCTGTCTGGGAGCTTCATAAAGACTCATACTGACATCTGCCATCGTGTCGGAGTTGAGCCGCGTCTGCCAGGAGAGAGCCGAGGGCACTAGCATGCTAGAGCGCTAACAGGCTAGCGCTGGAGGACTCTTGAGCCATGTGCAGATTGGACGGAATGTTCTGGGTGGCTCAGCACAAAACAATGAGAAGTGGAAGGGGGTCCGCTGGCTGACAGTAGACTGTGAATGAATAATGTCACAGACGGGGTGTCTAATTCAGCCATTAGCTTCATTCACGGCATGCGCCAAACATGATCAGTGCCAAGACGCAGGCAGAAAGAAATGAAAAATTTCCACTCGAACATTCTGAGCAGTGTAATTTGTATACAAATATCATTTAGAGATGCTAGGACTGGTGTTTTGTATCTGTAAAAAGGTTTATGGGGTTACTAAATTGGTTTCAATCCTCATACTAGGCATTTATTTTTGTTGTTCAAGTTGAATTTCTGACTTCTGTCGAATTTCTAAATGCACAATGAAAACAGAATGAATAAAAGAGCCAGGCTCTGATTGTAATAGCACCTGGGGGCCATTCCCACCGCTTCAAATGTTAAGAGCTCTCACTAACGCACAACTCGCAATAAACAGACAATCATAAACTCGGCATGATTAGGGGAGGAGAGGGAATGTTTTTTTGTTTTTTTTTTGCAGCTGTAGATGGGCTTGCAATGACTGCAGCAAAGTAACATACAAAAAGTGGAATAAGTACAAAAATTGTACTTAAGTGAAAGTATGGAGTCAAAATCTTACTCAACAGTTGTGGCACAGTATGTTTACAACTGAGTGAAAGTCAGAAAGTATTAACATTTAATCATAAAATCAAAAAAAATTATGTTTTAACACAAAATTGAGTCATAGCCTGCTTTTTACTGTTTTCCTTGCTTTGTTGGCCCTTGAAATTTGTAATGAGTCTAAAAAATGATATTAAGAAATAAAATATATGTTTTAAAGTATTATTTTCTTGGAAACATAATTGACTGAAGATACAATTACATTTTTTCCCAAAATGACAAATATTGAGCCATGTTTATGAGGCTGTTTTCACTTGTGATTTTACATGTATAGGGTGAAAAATACAGCCTTACCACATAGGAAAGAGGGATAATTGTAACAAATAACAAACAAACTACTTTTTACAGTCACTAAAAGGTCTGGAGAATTGATACAAACACAATTAATTCAATACAGTCCGATGTTGTTTGAACCAGATGAGCTTTCCAACTTAAATACCTGTCAAAAACTGGGAAATTTATTTTTGACCACAAAGTAAAAGCAAAATTGTAGTCCTACAGTTACAGACTGTAGTCCATCTTTTTTCTCTGCATACTTTGTTAGCCCCCTTTCACCTGTTCTTCAATGGTCAGGACCCCCACAGAGCAGGTACTATTTGGGTGGTGGATCATTCTCAGCACTGCAGTAACACTGATGTGGTGGTGGTGTGTTAGTGTTTGTTGTGCTGGTACAAATGGTTCAGAAACAGCAGTGCTGTTGGTGTTTTAAACACTGTGTCCACTCACTGTCCACTCTATTAGATTCACCTACCTTGTCAGTCCACTTTGTAGAGTCAGAGACAGTGGCTCATCTATTGCTTCACAGTTTGTGTTGGTCATCCTCTAGTCCTTCATCAGTGGTCACAGGACGCTGCCCACAGGACACTGTTGGCTGTATGTTTTTGGTTGGTGGACTATTCTCAGTCCAGCAGTGACTTTTAGGTGACTCCAGTGACTCCAGCAGCACTGCTGTGTCTGATCCACTCAGACCAGAGCAACACACACTAACACACGTCAGCGTCACTGCAGTGCTGAGAATTATCCACCACCCAAATAATACCTGCACTGTGGTGGTCCTGTCGGGGTCCTGACCATTGTAGGACAGGTTGAAAGGGGGCTAACAAAGTATGCAAAACATTACACTGATTCAAAAATCATTCATTCAAAGTATTTATTTAGGTTGAATAAAACTGGCTACTTGGTACCACATGAAGTCATTTTTTTAGGTTGATCTGATGAGCCATTTTTCACAATGTAGGTTGATCTGACAAGCCAATTTTTTACAGTGTGGACAACGTCCAAGTAAGATTTATCCACATTCCGTTTGGCCACTTAAATGTGTAAGATATAAATCCAATTTCCATACATTCCTTTCTGGCTGCATTACGTTCCTTTTTGGCTGCACTATATGCAAATCCAAGGAAATCTTCTGAGATAAAGCTGAGAACCAGAAGTTTTATTCTAAGCAGTTTTGCACTTGTAAGGGCTGAGGTGGGAGACCAGCTCTAGTTTTTATGGAGTAAATGACAACAGGAGCTATTGCATAGAGCATTGTTTTCATCATCCATTATTAATTTTCACTAACACCATAGGTCTGTTTGGGAGGAGTAAAGCTTGATGAAACAGGTCTCCAACTTCCCAGAGTGTCTGAGCAATCAGATGGCAATCCAGGCCTAATGCATCTTGGTTGCACTTGGCTTTTCACATTCACTTAGCCAAAGATGCATGAATTACCTAATAGGGCCCCATGAATAAATCAGTTAATGATATCCCGCAGATTTACTGGCACTGGCAAACACCCTGACACGTTTTACCCTGTAACAAACAGACACTTCTGAGGAAAGCCATTTACTTCTGAGGATGTAAGACTTCAGACTGAGAACTGACCATCATATTTGACAATGCACAGTTGATTAGATCACATTAGATTAGATTCTTTATTGTCCTCCAAAGAGGAAATGTATTTTCACACTCTGTGCCATTTGTACATTGTGTTTGGGACAGAAATCAGACATTCATGTAGACACAAAATAAGCATTACAGGCTATCTCACCCATAACGCACCAACATTAGGCCTATGTATCATTTACATCCTTTAAAAAGACCAATGTGTCATATCAGTCAGTCAAGCACAGTTTAGCTTAGCCTTTTTAGTTTTTGGAATTGCTACTATCAGCTGACATTATTGGAATTTCAGAATTTTTCGATCCTTAAAATTAGTGTCAATGTTGTATTTGTCAGACTTTTTGTATTCTGTATCATGATCCCTGCCATGATATGAGAGGAATGATACAAAATTAGGACAGTATGGAAAAACATGCACATTTTACAAGCTCCAAACGTCAGTATTTAAACTAGACCTCTATAGTATCCAACACAATGTGGAAAAGTAAATGTACACCACCGTTAGCTTGGCACTACTATTAAACTGCAAATCCCATGGAGACTAAATCCCATAGCTAGCTGAAATTAGGCTTACATATACTTACAAAGAAAAGAGACAGGTTCTGCTAGGAAAGCCTGCATGTTATTAGATATACTAGATATAGCTAGCTAGTGTTACCTAGTTAGGGTAATGGTTACTAGCTTTACCACTAGCTACTGGTTACCACTAAATAATGAAAAACTGGAGATGACAGTCCTTTGTTACTTTAGAAAAGTACTTTCTGTGTCTAATGTCTTATCTTGATGTATTATTACAACTCTGTTACAATGATATTACAAAAGCTATACAATAAGGTGTTTGAAGTAGTGCCTGTACTGTAAAGGCTGTCCTAAAATTCAACATGGAATGTTGTATAAAACTGTAAAACATCTAAAATATCATTCTGGCTTGAGCACATTATTGTAGAAATGACAGAAATTATTTACAGTGTTTTTGGTGAAACACCTGCTGAAATGTCATCACTGTCCCATCACATGGACATAATCCTCTAAGGTTTTTACAGTCTATCATCTTCCCCTACGCCTACTTGAAGCATTCCTACTCAGGGACACTTGCTTTGCTAGCTGGATCTGGAGCTAGCAGCCCACTAGCAAATTTCTTCACATGGTTATGGGTCTGCTAATCATCATTAAACGTTTGACTGTGATTAAGTGGAAGTGTTCTGATTTTCTTGCTTGCCTCCTCTATTGCCAGACTGATAGATGACTTTGTCATTGTATCAAATGGTGGCAGGTTTTGGTTGACATGCTACCAGGGATGAGCACAACGACTGCACATAGTAACAGATCTCTGCAGGTGGCACGTCCTGCATTTGGTAGTTAAATATCCTGGCACACCACATCAGTACATTCAAATAACTTGTCAGCAAACTTGCAGCTGCCTGAAATCTCCATAAAGTCTATAAACCTTCAATTGTAAGAGTGTTCTGTTGAAAACAACTTGAGTAAGAATAGAAAAACTTGCTTAATCGATCAGCCATGACATTTGGTGGCTGAAGTTTGCTTCCTTAGTTTTGCACTGTGTCTATGTAGCTAATTCTAATGTCACTTACACGTAATGGGAGCTCAGCCACCAACTAGCATTGAACAAACTGCATGTATAATTTACTGTACACTAGTTATAGATAACAGTATCTCGTATCAGGGCCCAGAAAGGGAATACAAAGTCATGCTGTTCATTTCAAGGACAACCAATAATTTACCGTTTCTGTTCTTGTGCTCCAACCACAATATAAAACTCCTAAGCTATTTAGAACTGGATTAAAACTCTATTGCTTTTATGTAGGCTGTATGTAGACATAATTTAATGAAAAATAGAAGTATGTCCTTCAGTAGCAGCTTTGGAAATCAACTACACTGTGCAGGTACATTTTTTTTGTTTATCAAGGTACAAAACAATGTAAGCGTACCCTCAAAGGTACAACAGTGGTTTTAAAGTCTAATTGTGCCCCTTAAATATGTTTTTTTTCATAAACTAATGTTTTAAAACAGAACGATAAAATAAAAAGCCTGGAGACGAGACGGGGTGTGTGGAGTTCATACAACTTATAAAATAATTGAAATAATAATTTCAATGGATTATGGTACAATTATGTTACCTGACTAAAGGTTCTGAGATGTACCACCTCAGTGACAAGAGGGGTACTGCCCCAGTGAATGTTTCATACCCTTTTTCTCAGAGTGTAGATGTGGCAGTTTGTATTGATAAGAACATGTCTACACACACAGGCTGTGGGTTTTGGAAATTTTGTAGATAAGGACATTCCAACACAGAGCTATGAAATTTCATTCACTGGAGGCTGTTATGATCAAAACAGTTGTGTTCCCTGTTTAGCTGGCTAAATGTTTTTCTGCATTGTGACAATAAAACAAATACAAACAAAATCATGCAAGAATCTAAACATGTTTGGGCGTTTGAAGCTTGTGGGCTAGACGGAACCAAAAGTAATGTTATTAATTACTAGCAAAGATTTTACATCAACATTACTTTTTCAAATTTTCTGTTTCTGTTTCATGCTGACTGTGTTTTCAGCTTTGTTGCTAGCAAAATACGATTTTTACTATTATCCCTCAAGCTGGTCCAGAGCCTCATCTTGCATATGTAAAATCATAGTAGCAATCATCTGGTGTGGACAGATTGTACGTTTGAAGTGAGAGAAAGGCAGTTGTGTTCTGTATAAATCTGACAGCACAGGTTATTTTTTGCTGAACTAATCTTTGACTTTATTAAGAAATCATGTGCAAGTGTTCTTGTGTAGTTTTTTTTTTTTATCATAATTTGTAAATTAGCAATCAATTATATCGAATTCCAGCCACAGCTTTCTTTAGCACTTAACTTGCTGGACAACACCTCGCCAACGGACATTTATTTGATTGATGGATCTACTGCACATGTCCACAGTACTTACTAGTGAACTGGAAGCTGCAAACCTGCTTGTAGAAATAATGTTTTGTGATGACAAATTTCAAACTAGTATTGTAATGAATTGTCTAACAACATAAATGAGTACTGGGGTGGTTTCTTGGATGTGCACAACAAATCACGTTGATATTAATTGAATTGATCCATTTTGACTATATACTTAAAGTATTAGCTTTGAAGGAACATAGTTATCCCAAACGTTAGAATTGTTTTCCCACATACCCAAATAAGTGAAGTTAGTTGTATTTGAAATAGTCTACATCCCACACCGCTCAACTATTTTGAGTTAGGGGGATTATTTTGATGATTTTCTTATACGAATGTACCTGAATGCAAATCCTGCCCGATAAGTTGATAATGATGTGCCTCAGCATGCCGACGAGTGTGTATGTGTGTGAGGTGTTGATCCTGACAGCCTTGCAAAGGCTCTTGTGTTTACCGAATGACCTTTTTAGAGAAACCAGACGAGGGGCCGGGATTAAAGTCTGTCCACTCTGGGGACGGTCCGGTCTAGTGCTGAAGCTTCCTCGTTTGCATAAAATAATCAAGATATCACCACACAAAAGCCCACCACTTATTTACCATATATCCCTCTGAGCAGCACCACACGCCTTGAATAAAACATATTAAATCTTAACTTGTTTGTCTGAGATTTATTTGTGTCTTCTCTGTAGATGGCTATGTGTAGAGAGGCACACTCATTATTGACTTTGACTTAGTTAAATCTTTTATTTGAAGACATCCACGTGGGGGTAAATCTACAAATAGAACAAAGCTGCACCAGCTGTATTATTCCGATTCATTTATTTATTTATTTCTTTATTTATCTATTTGTTCTTTTTCCGCTTTTCCCCCCTCATAGACTCCGAACGATATCCTTGTTTTGACAAAAGCGCGGGGAGGTTTGAGGCCGCGCTCCTTGTCATTCCGCATTCGTGGTGGGAGATTTTGCCCGGAATGGCCTCCAGCTGTGCGGAGAGATGGCACTGCATTATGTTATTCGAGCTTTCGCGTTGCTACCGTGATGCGACTCGACTTGTGGGGCAATCAAAGAAATTGTCCTTGCTGCTTTCCAAAAGGCCTTCATCATATCATAACCACAGCGTGCACTTTCATGCAGGGGGGTTGGGTTCGAGGCTGTCGGGTAAGAGTTCAGACAATGAAACGGCGCAGCCTGCTTGCATTATTAAGCCTGCAAGACTTCTTTTCGCACTCCTTTCTGGCCTATCTCACCTTTTCAAATGACGCAACGCTTGTTTGAACAGCACTTGTTTGTCAGTTTTTCTGAAGCTGCAAATGAATCTACCCAGGTTTGAAGTGTTAATTGGCTCCAAACTCTGACTGCCTCGTGCTCGCTTCATTTTCTTGTAAGCGGCGTCATTATCCAAATGCCCCCCAAGGGCTCTGTGCGAGAGTACGGTAGTTCTACCAACTTTGCTGGTTCGCGAGACGGAAATGAGAGCGTAAGCACATTCGCAGCTCGCAAAACGCGTCGACGCTTTAATCTCTCTAGGAAATATACTTTTTTGTTTTGGTTTAGGCCCTACTGTCCCAGAAGGATCTCTACTTTTCTTAATTATACGGATGCTTTCGGGATGTGAGCTCTTTGAAGATTGAACACAATTCCATTTTCTTGACGTGGCGATACATCATTTACTTATTTGCTGCTGAAATGGGATGGCTCGGCTTCGTTTGCTGGAAAACGTCGGCTTCCGTGGACCGCTGGGACCTTTCGTCCGCAGCTGAGGCTCGTCCGCTGCCCCAAGGCCTGGGCTCTTATGTAATTTTGGCATGACAAACACCCATGAAAATGAGATCTCAGCTTCGCACGGCTTAGAGAGCGTATAAATATCAATTGCCATTGTTAAAGATAAAGTAGCCTATGTGGAGTCGCATAAAGATAACACCCACTCTGCTCTATTAGCACCTCTATTAGACCCAGATTTATCCGTCGGACACTTTGCCAGCTGAGCAGGCAAATTCAGGCTGGATTATGGATGGCACTTTCTCACTGGATGTCCCTTGGGGGGAAAACAACAAGCATGTTTTTTTTTTTTCTCCTCTTGAAAGGAGCGTGCTATGGCACTAGCGGCCTCATTGAATAACCTTCAGTGATTCAAAGGTGCTTCAGCAGACTGTTGGTATTTAACACGCTTCCCTTTGAGGGTGTCCAAGTGTGCAATGTGTGCCAAGGTGCAGTTCCACTGCTTGCCTGTAGAGGGCTCATTCCCAGCTTTTTCTGTGGAGATTCGTATGGATTTTGTCATGAAAGCACATTTATGTATTAGGATGTTTCTTATTCATAAGCTGCACATGCTTTTTGTGTATCTGTAGGCTCAAATGTGCATGATAAGGAAAGAGAAAGTGGGTAGCTGCACATCCATGAGTGAGCAAGTACGCATGTTTGTGTGAGAGTGACTGAGTGGGGTGGGCGTGTGTTATGCCATATGCGTGACCTGCTCCAGCATTTTGAGTTTTAAACAGTGCCACGCTTCATTTATTTCATTTCCAGTCAAATTCAGCCTATTAAGTACAAGGAACAAAGTAGGAAACATATATTTCACAGAAAATGACACAGAAGCCTCAACAATTAAATATAATTAGGTTTTCAATATTCACTATGTACTTTTTGCTTTTATTACAGCTTCTATTCGTTTCAGGAGACTTGCTTTCAGTTTCTATATGATGTACTATATTTAATTCTTTGCTGACTTAAAACTGTATAGTAGCACTATTGTCACTATTCATCATAATGCCTTTTAAACGTATGACCTATACATTATTAAAAAGCATATACACCGATCAGGCATAACATTATGACCACCTCCTTGTTTCTATACTCTTTGTCCATTTTATCACATATCATATATCATTTTATCATTACTATATAGGTACACTTTGTAGTTCTACAGTTACAGACTGTAGTCCATCTGTTTCTCTGCATTCTTTATTAGCCCCCTTTTACCCTGTTCTTCAGCAGTCAGGACCCCCATGGACCCTCACAGAGCAGGTACTATTTGGGTGGTGGATCATTCTCAGCACTGCAGTAACACTGATGTGGTGGTAGTGTGTTAGTGTGTGTTGCGCTGGTCTGAGTGGATCAGACACAGCAGTGCTGCTGGAGTATAATATTCATACTATAATACTTATACCTATATACTCATACCAACAAAGCACCTATAATACCTACGTCTATACTAGAATACTTAGACTTATCGTATACTTAGTAAAATGTGTTACTACATCTTTACAAGTCACCAAAGAATTAATTATAGCTTAATTTTAGAGCTGCTTAAAGCGTGAATAGAGTTTATAAATATGCCTACAAAGCATTGTTACCAAGTTACAAAGAGTTATAAGTGTATATTTAATAGCTTATGAATAAAAGCTTTATAAAATGTCTTTTGCAGTTATTTGACAATTTTTTTTTGCAAGTTTTTGTATAAAATCTAGTTTCTACACAAACAGGTCATTGTCATGTCCTGTAAATGATGCAACACATATGTGAGTCTTTGTTTATAGCCTTTTTGGTCTGACTGTATCTGTAAGGGTCATGCTGTGTCTTCCTGCGTCCACTCAGCCTGCACTGTTCCCGGAGAGCCGTAAGTGGCTGGCACAGGGTGGGAAACAGACCCTCAACAGACTGCTCAGTAATTACACAATGGAAACTAATCAGCCTGAACAGTGCTCCTTAATTAGCTCAGCAGAATGACTGGATCGCACTGAGTCACTGTGCCCAGGGGGTCGTGTTCTGCAGATGCCCTAGGGGCACCGTGCTTGAACCCTTCCCGATATGACCTCCCTGCCCCCTCCTTCACTCGCCTCCTGCTCTCCACTTCAGCCCACTCCAGCTCCCTGAGGGGGATAAGGCACACTTTTGCTCTGGAACTGAGCGGAGAGAATCCGCTTGGTGAGGTTTACCAAGAGTGCTGGGAAAAATGACTGACTGGAAACACAGTAAGCCTTAGGTCCTATTTTAGAACATTCCGGGACATCTGTCATTCAAATCCTGATTTTGGGTCACATTACTGAAGCTGGTTGGGTCTCACACTGTATTAAATGTCAGTAATAACTGTGTCATTACACATTAACTAGGTGTATCACAGATGGATTGCAGCAAATACATGTGTTTCAACTAAAGTTTTACTCATGTAATTACATAAGTGTATCTTGATAGTTGTATCAGCATATTTTCCCTAATGTGCACATTGTATTTCTACATTACAGACTGTAGTCCATTTGTTTCTCTGCATACTTTGTTAACTTCTTCAAAGGGTTCAGGACCCCCATAAGACCACCACAGAGCAGATATTATTTGGCTGGTGTATTATTCTCAGCTCAGGATGAGATTCAATGACACTGGCATGTTAGTGTGTATTGCACTGGTAAGTGTGGATCAGTAACAGCAGTGCTGCTGGAGCTTTTAAATACTGAGTCCACTCTCTGTCCACTTTATTAGACACTCCTACACTGTTGGTCCACCTTGTAGACATAAAATCAGGAATAAGTTCTCTGTTGCTGCACAATTTGTGTTAATCACCTTCATCAGTGGTCACAGGATGCTGCCCAACAGGATGTTGTTGGTGAGATATGTTTGGTTGGTGGACAATTTTCAGTCCAGTAGTGACACTGAGGTGTTTAAAAACTCCAGCACTGCTCATACCAGTGGATCCTGGGGTCTCCTAACCATTGAAGAACAGGGTGAAAGGGGGCTAAAAATGTATGCAGAGAAGCAGATGGACTACAGTCTGTAACTGTAGAGCTACAAAGTGCAGCAATATGGTAAGTGGAGCTGACAAAATGGAAAAAGAGTGCCGATACAAGGAGGTGTACTTATTAAAGTGTCCAGTTGGTGTATCTGCACTGTGTTTCTGTCTCCATGCTCTGAGCACTCTCAACCATCCTTCAGTCAGCGGCACAAAGTGCACTCCCGAATGCGCAAGTGCAGAGTTTGAAAAATGGTGCCGGAACGGAACAAGCGGCTTACGAGGCTGCGTGCCAGTTCCAATAGAGGAATGGAGATATTTAAAGGCCTAGGAGGCGGTGGGGATGGGCGAGCACTTGGCCTCGCATCTTCAAATGCTAACAGAGATGAATTGAGGTCGGCTAATCCATTCTAATCAACCTTACCGCGCCAGGTTAGGAATTCATTAACAGAAAACAGGAGGGGGGAAAAAAAAGGTAAAGCTCAGAACAGCGTTGTTTACCTTTCCCGGGGATTTGTGCAGGACGCATTCTCCTTTTAGTTTGGGATGGAGTTCGATTGAGATGTGCCCAGGAGGGGACCATCTCCCTTCTACAATTTATCTCGAGTAACAAGTAATTGCTTTTCTCCACGTTAACAGCCATCGCTGCATTACAGTTTTACAATTCTTACTGCAGCCAAGTAACATCACGGCCTAAAAACACTCGACCTTTCAGAATTTCAAGCGACTTGGTCTAATCTACCTCCTGATCTTGTCATATAAGGTCGTGATCAAATCTGCTTCTCTTCAGCAACTTTGCTCCAACTCCACTTGTGGAGATTTCAATAACAATCTTACAGATGCCGATAAACGGCCTGATGATTATTAATGATTTTCCCCCATATTGATCCGGTGCTGTCTTGTTATTCTTTATTAAGAAGCAGCATGACTCCTATAGAGGCAAGGTGGCTTGTGCACAGCTGTGGAGCGCAGAGAGTGTTTTAAAAAGTTCAACTCTAATGACTTTGACTCAAAAACAGACCAGACTTTTCTGTGATAATTAGGGCTTTGGTGGAATGTGTGCTCATAAAAAAAAAGCACATCGTCTCTGCTCATGTTATAGTGAGGGTCTTAAGACACTTTTGTTTTTGTTATTTACCTCCAGTGCATTTATTCACCTTAGATTTACACATACGATGTACTTTGACTTAAAAATAGAAACATAAAAGTATTTATTCGTAAAGAAAAACAAAGATAAAGTAGGCAAACACCATAATTAAAAGTATGTATATGTAAAGGCTACATAAAAATAAATAAATAAATGTTCTCATGCAAAGTGCACCTAGTGTCATTATAAAAGATGTTACCATTGGGAAGAGGTGCCAATCATGGTGAAGCTGAAGGAGCTTCCTAAAGTTCTCAGGGACAACATTATTAAACAATACTCAAATCTCGAATTAAAAAGGCTACAGAGCTATAGCCTTCCATAACATGCAAGTGGAAACCGCAAGTCATGAAACCACAACTAATCATCCCAGGACAAGTGTGCCATGCAAGATTTTACCCCAATGAATGAAAATGGTGGCATTAGCCATGATAATTACCAGCATAAAACATCTGCCATGACATGATTATGGCAAGACTATGTTAATGTTATATAGCAAATAAAGTGGTACCCAATGGCCATTACTAATATGAAAGGTGTGAGGTCATTTTCAGACCAAACCAGTGACCATTAGTCATTAAAGGGGTATGCTTAAGTGCCTAAAACTAGCATTTAATTCACAATTTTGTATTTGCTCAAATACATCATACAACCATTAGGAACCCACCACCTACTCCAATGAAATAATACACTAATACACTGATGAATAAGCTAATATACACTATTATATTATATTATAGACCTTATATTTCCTAGTAGTTTTCTAGCAGTGACACTAGCTATATGGCTTCCTTCAGCATTAGCTATCCAATGGGGTGGGCATCAAGTATATGCCCCAAATAGGGCTGGGAATCTCTAGGCACCTCATGATTCCATTTGATTACGATTCAGAGGACTGCAGTGCAATTATAAAGTGATAATTGAAGCATCTTGATGCATCTTTTTTTTTTCTATACAGGATTTTTTTTTTCTCACTGTGTGACAAGTTACTTTTAAAGCAAAGTATTTGTAATAATCCATAATGAATTTGCTTCCAATATCTGTTATTAATAAACCAAAGTTAGCAATGTGCCAAATCAACTAAAAGGCTCTCAGTCACTGCTCTTGTTTGGAGCACATGAGACACTGGCTGCCACTCATCTGTGATAAAATGCGCTGTTACAGTGATATAAGATCCTGTGGCAATGGATGTCCATGCATCACGTTACAGCTTCGGTGATATGGTGATTTTGGTCTCGTTGTAGAGAGTTGGGGGGGGGGCTCCAAAGTGTCCAACATAGCGTGAAAGCCCTGGTTCCCCTTGGCAATAAAATTTGCAATACAGTTTGTAATGTACTTTGACATCACTTGCTTTTTGGCAGCGGAAAATGGGTGGAAACGTGTAATATGGTTTCTCATGTTTGTCATAATTCCAAAATATTTAGTTTAGTGTGACGCAACTTGCATATAGTGTGGCTCTTGTCCAGGTCCTTTTCCCTTTCAACTCCATAGAAGCCAAAGTGCTTCCATACGCTAGCTCAAGGGTCGGCAACCTGTGGCTCTTTTTCTGCCCTGTTGCGGCAAAATAATCCTCCTTTGCAGTAAAATAAAGCTCTGCTGATCATTCTAACACAGTTTTAACAATAAATGGTCTTAAATGCTCAAATTAATGTATCCTATAACTGCTAGTTCACCTTGCTAGTAGCTAACAAAAAGGCAATGAGAAAGATTTAAGATGAACCTCGATAATTTGGAGATGAATAGACTTATTTGCATTTATAAGCACTGGTTTTCTGATACATTTAATCTGCAGCAAGAAACTGTCAAACACTAAAAAAAAAAGGTGAAGCTGAAGTCTGCTTCTTGTTGAGTATTCTCGTTCCACCTTAAATGGTGTAGCAGTTACATTCTGGTGCCTCAGACACCATTTAAGGTGGACTCTTGTTAATATTTGGGTTGCTGACCCCTGCGCTAGCTTTTAGTGTTGCATGCATGCCACAGACTGTCCGGGCGCTGCACTTATGCACTTCCAAGTTCGGGCCTTTTGCATTCGCTCAACATTACGTTATCAAGTAAAATTTAGAAAACCATTTTTTGGCGTTTGTGAGTCGATTCAGCATCGTCCACATCCGCATTATGATGCATCTAAGAATCAATTTTTTCCCCCCACCCTAGCCCCAAAACACTTGCTGTATTTCAAAAGTTCCCCCACATATAAGATGCATCATCTGCAGGGGGGTTTTCCTGGTTTTTAACCCTGGAAATCTCGGGCATAACTGTGGGACCGCTGTGGTATGTGAGTTAATGCTGAGGGACCAGATGTGCTCTTGTAACTACAATACGTGTTTGGGCCCAACTTGTTCAACTCTTTATGCAATAAAATGTGCTGCAAACTAGGGTAGTTCCCCTCTAAAACCCACCCAAATTTCTCTAGTCTGTGCTTTTTTTAATATCAAAACTACGATTGATAACAAAACCAAATTAGCCAGTGAAATGGAATCTAGTTAATGGTGCTACTTTTCTGTTGTAAATGGTCATTTTTTAATCTCATGTAGTGTGTTGTCCACACCAGCCATGCTATCTTACGTTACATTATCTGGCTAACATCAGGCTTGCAGCAATGCTGACAAGCACACCTTCACTCCCTGCTTTGAGCTTTGCCTTTGTGAGGCTTTGGATTGGTTTAGAAATCAGTTTGTTCCCACCCTAAGAAGCGTATGCCCCCGACCACATTCAGCTCAAATTTCTTATGGATGTCCCTACGTGTTCTTATGAGATCACATCTGGCTCCATCAGACTAGATGTGAGTGAGCATGTTTACAAGAGATGTGGCAATGGTTCAATTTTTCATTTAGGCCAGAGTGAACGTTTAAGCTTGGGACACTAGCAGAGCAGATATAATCCAATCTGCTGCTGTAATGTCTTAATCACTTGAGAAGAATAAATATTTTATGTGTATGATAATGGCAATTATGCTTAAACATTTCTGCTATGCAAACACATTTCTTTGGCTTTCATTTAACTCCTTAAATGGCCAGGGCCCACCAGCAGGCCCAAAGTTTTATTACACACTTCTACAAGAATAGCTCAACGAGTTTGCATTGAAGTCTCTGTAGTTACTGAATAATAAGCCTTAGTGTGTAATAATGTAATAAGCTTGGGATTTAAGGGGTTTATTGATGTTAAAGATGTATATAAAATGTGCATCAACCAAATGTTGGGACCCATCTGATCAAATGTATGCTTTTCTGGACCTTCAAGGCCTTATGCTTAAATGCTTGAAATGTGTTTGCAAGACAAATATAAATATTGAAGTTGGCTATTTACATAAAATGCTAAACATATTTGTAAAATGTCCCTGCAAGTCATTTTCAACAGCCAACAAGATCTCAGCAATATGTGTATCTCCTTCAAGCCTGTTGGAAAGGCATCCCAGGTGGCTCCTTAGAAAGCTGCTTGAAAGAACGCCAAGAGTGCCTACAACTGCATCCAGGCAAAAGGGGGGCTACTCTGAGAGGTCTAAAATGGAAAATAGTTTTGATTTATTTTTACACTTTTGTGGTCACCACCTAATGTGTGGTTTCACCGTTTAGTTGCCTTCATTGTTGGTCAGAATGTGCATGTCTGAATGTATCCAGATACTCCTAATTAGTGCACTCAACTACTTTAAGGTGTACCCATTACTGTGAGAAGCGTTCAATCATGGACATACAGCCAATCTTCATAGAAAAGCATTGCCAATAGAATGGGCCATTCTAGAGCAGCAGCCAAATAGCCTAAGGTCAACAATGCCCAATGCCAAGCATCAACTAGAGGGGTATAAATTCCACAGCTTTGGGCTGTGGAGTGTGTTGAGTGATGAAACACCATCCTTTGGGATGAGTTGGAAAGCTGTGATCCAGAACTAATCATGCAGCATTAGTACCTAACCTCACTGGCTGCAATCAGATCCTCATACCAATTTCCAGACATCTAGTATAAAGCCTTCCCGGAATAGTAGAGGCAGCACTGCAGCAAAAGGGGACAAACTCCCTTTTTATGCCATAGATTTTAGAAGAAGCAGTGAAATAAGCAGATGTCTAGAGATGCTTGGACATCTGAGGCCTGATGGATTTTCAGATGCATTCTGCCCACAGAATATGTTCAGAACTGTTTCATGAGCCTATAAGTGCAGTTTATGTATCTTGATTTGTTTAATTTTCTTTTTTTCTACATAATTTGAACATGGCCTTTAACGTTGTGGGAAAATTCCATGATGACTGGACTAGCAGATTTGGACCAACATTACTTGGAATAACATCTCTTTACATAAACTTACTAACCATTAAAGTCCATGTAAAATAAATTCAGAGATTTGTTTCTGAACATGTTAAACATCTTAGAAAAGAATTGCTGAAATTGTGTGAAAAGAGTTTGACTGTTAAAGTGTTTTTCATCATTTTTGTGTTCAGGGTTTTTGGGCAGGCTTAAAATCATGGCTCGGTCATGCACTGGAGTCACGCTTAGAATGACCCTTCCCCTAACCCTATAACATTGTAAAAACTGCAGTGCATTAACATCAGGGGTTCTCCCAGCCTACGTTTAGTTTGCTAGGTTGAACTAGTCAGTACCACCTGTTGTTAACTTGCATGAATGGGAGAATAAAATGACCATTCTGTTGCAGACTGAGAGGAATGAGATCGATTCTTTGGTAGGTCAGTGTCCTCTGGCTCCAAATTGAATTCTGGTTCTGGCAGCTCAAACTTGTATTGTTGAGTCACAGGTCCAATAAAGCTGCTAGACAGTGAATTCTGAGCATTTGTGTCCCCTGAAGCGCTGCTACTGAATTAATTTCAATCCAAGTGACGCTTTGCTGCCTAACCAAGTGAGCTAATGGATATGCTAACAGAAGTACAAAGCTAGTAGTAAGGATATAGGCTTCCTATTCGCTAGCTACTTGTTTGAATTTTCCTGTTCCACCTTAAATGGTGCAGCAGTTACATTATGGCAAACAAGAAGCTTAGATCAGCTTTCTATTTGAATTTTTCTGTTCCACCTTAAATGGTGCTGCAGTCATGTTTTGATGAACACAAAGCTGAAGAGAGGTTGCACGTTTCCTGTGAGTGGGTCAGGTTTCGGCACCTTCAGTTTATACACCCTCAGCATTTCAGAGTAGAGAATACTGCTTATTTTTCATGATTTTGAAACCTATTTTTTATACTTGGCAATTTTTTAAATAACTCAAATTTGGCTGGATGGCTAATAACACATTTTTCAGTGGTGTGACAAACTCACAGCACATTTATTTCTGCTAAAATTAGGAATGTTTTTGCCCTCTCCTGTAAATGTACAATTTTGGAAATACATTTTGGGGGGGGGGGGAGTTTTTTTTTGGCGGCAGTTGAGGGAGGGCCATGCAAAACATAGGACAATCGCCCAAAAAAGCGACTGGAGATATTACACATGCAGCCAATTACCACTGACTAGTTTTGCATTGAGTTTCCTGTGCCTTTTAAAACCAGGCCTAAATTAGCACTGGGGCCTCAAAAGATGTATTATTAAGAGACTTTCTTTAAAAATGGCAGCACACAGAGAGGCTAGACGAAGGCACGAGCCTCAAACAGGTGCAGAAACAATGTTTATCTTCCGAATGACACTGTTTAAACTCCCAGGATCGGATGCACGAATGTGAGAAGAGACGCTGCAAAATATGCCGTGATGCAGTCGCAATATGTGCACGAAATCATTTCACAAACTCGATTTTCTTAGCTGGAGTAAAATAACACCCCTGTAGAATGTTTTGGTGGGAACCGATTCACACCGTCATCACTTCATCCCTGAATTTTCATTTTCTGGTTTGTCTCCAGCTTCCCGACGGCTGCATCAAACCCTGCGCTGTTAGGGGGGCGGGGCCATGCGCAGTTTGTGTGATACATCCATCCATCATCTAAACCGCTTATCCTTCTGGGTCACGGTGGGGTGCTGGAGCCTATCCCAGCTGTCATTCACACACACACTCACACCTAGGGGCAATTCAGCATGTCCAATCAGCCTGACTGCATGTTTTTGGACTGTGGGAGGAAACCGGAGTACCTGGAGGAAACCCATGCAGACACGGGGAGAACAGGCAAACTCCACACAAAAAGGACCCCGGTCACCCGGCCGGGAATCGAACCCAGGCCCTTCTTGCTGTGAGGCGACAGCGCTACCCACTGTGTGATACATTGAAACATTAAATTAAGGTGTATTGAGGTTGCATAAAGCCACATTTTGTGCTGCATATGCACCTGTATGTACATCTGGCCCATAGTGTAGCAAAAGGGTAGAAAAGCCCTTTTGTACAAACTACTGCATCCAAGTTCCTTTCACTGAGAATGCTGAAAATGTATGATCCATTTGTACGTTATACGCTGAGTCAGATCATGGAGTAAATATAGTTCAGACTATGATGGTGGGTGTTATCTTTGTTGATGAGTTTTTACAGCTTACTGGCATCATGCTTAGTTATGTCACCACACCAGCTCATGATTGAGTAGGTTGCAACACAACAAGCAACACTCATGTAAAATTTCTAAGCTTTTTTAGGGTTTGGAGTTTTCATCTGCTGTGTGTAACAGGGTCTTTAGTTTTTTTTGAATCTTTGAATGCTACTTTGGACACCACAGCTTGGATTATTTGCTGATGTTCTTATGTGTTGAAATGCAACTAACAGATACTGCATGATCAGGTGGTTCAGCTTGAATAGAAAAGATGTTCTCCTTTGCTTTTCAAACAAGGTCCAGGCTTACATTCTTCACTTTTCTAACTTATGAATAACGAAGCCAGTTTGTATACTTATGCAAGTGTAATTACTATGTAATAACTGAAAAATAAGTATTTGAAAGTAACAAACCTTTAAATTTAACCATCCTGTGATTTTTGGGGTAAATTTGACCCCATTCATTGTTAACATCACTAAACAAATGAGTGAAATAATTTTTGCTTCATATTAAATGACTTTTCCTAATTTAATGGGGACAACTGGGGGCGTAACATTAACATGAAGATATGTTTTCAGCATGCATTCGTGTATGCATCAGTGTTCTCTAGGGTCAATTTGAGCTGTTTCAGCTGTATAAAACATACCAAATAACATTTTACACACAGTTGTTTTGGTTGTTTTTGGTTGTCACTATAATATTTTTATAATCTTTAAAATAACCTAACCTAACATAACCATAGCTGTAGAAGTGTGAGAACGACTGATACTTCACACAACATGGAAGAGGGGAAACATAATTGCCACAAGAACTGATATTTTCTAGAAGTTTAAATCAAGAATAAAAGATGTTCATTAATTTGAAAACAACAGGAAGGTTAAGGAGTTTATAAATAAAGCAAAGTTTTTTTTTTGTCTGTTCGCAACATTAATGTATTTAACAAAAAAACTATTTAATAAAAAAAAAACTTTTTGCTTATTTTATTTTTTTAAAAAAACTGCAAAACCTAAAGAAAAAACTTAACACAAGTGCTACATTGAGACTAAAGCCAAAGCCCACACGTTTTATCCTCTTGTTGAGTTTCACTGTGCTTTAACAACAGTTTGGCAAATGAGTTGTGAAATCATTCTTTAGACAAAATCTATGCTTCTACGCCAAGAAACACAGGAAGATAAGAGTCGCAAAACATTCATGAATGCGAAAGTATGTGGAATATATATATATATATATATATATATATATATATATATATATATATATATATATATATATATATATATATATATTAGCACATTTCTATGCTAACAAGTCCTTTAAAACATTTTTTTGCCTAATTGCCAATCGTGAAAATTCTGAAAATTTCTAAAGAAAGCAGGACCAAACTTTTTTGATGGGCAGTTTGTACACAACCTCATGGTGACAAAATCTGAGTTGATGTGCTTGACACTCCAGGAGCATAGCTCTATCTATAATAGATGTTGTTTTCTTTGTTATAGAATATAAATTATTAGCTTCACTTGCCATTAGAGGGGAATTATGTAATAGCTCCCAGTATCCTTCAAAAGATATATTAATCATTTCAGTTTTCAGTTGTCAGGGAAGTTGCTAGTGTACTGTGGCCCACTTTTTGGATCTCTGAAGGCTAGCTGTCATGCAGATTGGTGAGGAGTCCAGAAGTGCGTAACTGTATGTGTTGTTCTGGCCACCTCGGAGATTGGCCGGTCGCGAGCGCCTTTCCTTTTGTTCGCCCCTGTCGCTGGGCTGCCGTGTCGGCTGCCAACTTGATGTTTCAGCTTCTGTTGGGTGACATTTGGCTGAGGTGTCTGGGCGAGGCGGCGGTGGTGGGCAGGCGGGCGAGCGAGACAGAGGGAGAGGAGGATCTGTCATCTCCGCGCTTATCACAGAGCTGTGCTCATCTCCCAGCGCCTCTTTTCGAGCTGCAGAGTGCATATTAACCATAATGGTGTGACACGCAGGCACATAGCACCGGGAGAGGGGCCTCCCAGAGAGGCCGCGGGAAAATGCAACTTCAGCCACAAAATCATTTTGACAAAAGCAGGGAAAGCTCAGGCATCAGGATAACAGGTCTGCACTGTCAGCGGGGTGGGGGAGCTAAAGGTGCAGCCAATCCGAACAGATTCCACTAATGAGATTTCACCAAGATTTTTCCATGAGTCATAGGCTCAGTTCACAATAGATTTTGATTCAAAACACTGAATTTATGACAAAATGTTGTTGTGTTACACACTAATGACAGTAGAGTTGTGTGATGTATTTCAATGGTTCTAAAAACCAGTCCACATTTTTCTTCTACCACCATGTGTTGCAGCGCTATGGATTAGAGGAGAAATGAAGAGCATTTGGGGGACCCTGATCACCAGTTTGAGAGCCACTGATGTGTAACGTTGAACATGCTGTTGTTGACTGAGTTGATTATGACCCTTTGGAGTTCTGCAATTGCATTAGACGACATTCCCAGTAATGACTGGGTTACGCCTTTTAAACTACACTCATTCACTTTTGGGTAGTTTGCATACACTGTTGGCTTATACTGAAGAAACTTCACCTAAAACACTTCACACCTACCAAAGATGGGGACTTGAGTCAGCAACACAGACTAGAATCACACTGGACTTGCCTTTAACTGACTCCTGTCATGACATGAGCTCGAAATTTTATTAAAATTTCAGCCTGGTTACTTATTACGAGAGCTAGCTAGCATATTTACTGTACAAACTACAAACTGACCGACCACTCTGAGTTGTTCCTACCTTCCCTTGGGCTTCCAGTTATGGATGGCTATGCATCACTGGGGTTCACACCCACAACCTACTGGTGGGGCTGAATTCTTGGTCTTTTGCACCACAAGCTCCCAAAATCACTTCTCTGTGCTTAAATGTTTAAAAACTGTAAAAATCTATGGGTTGTTAAAATGTTAGTGAAAGATAAAGTAGCAATCCCAGCATCAGGCGATTATAAATATGAAGCCCAGCAATCCCACAGCTGTCCATATTTGGAAAACACAAACCTGCACAGCAGAGGAGGCCCGAGAATTGAAGCTGCAATGCCATACTAGTGTACAGATGTGGACAAATTTGTTGAGTCAAATGCCATAAAATAAAAGCAAAGAAATTGTGAAAAGATTAATTAAACAAATTATTGCTTATTATACTAATATATTCTAAAATAGCCTGGACAGATTTGTTGGTACCCCTAGAAAAGAATATAAATATTATAGTGGATTATAGTAATATTTCAGACTAGCATTTTTTTTTTTTTTTTCAAATTACAGGTCTTCAATCTTATAATCAGTCATTCAGCCTATGTAAATGAAGAAGTCATTCTGCCATCTAATATCATTGTGTGCACCACACTGAACATGGACCAGAGAAAGGAAAGGAGAAGGTTAAAAAGAACATTATAGACAAGCATGTTAAACTCTTAAACTGGGCCCATCGGCAGGCCCAAAGTTTTCTTACACCTTCTAAAACCTAAGAATAGCTTGGCCAGTTTGCATTGAAAGAGATGTGAATGTTGGACAGAAACCCAAGGAAAATGTCTAAAGAGATTTAAGTTGAACTCACAGTTAAGTTCAATGGAAGACAACCCAGAAGGACTGTACTGATGAGAGAAACACATAAAAAAGCCAGACTGGATATTGACAAGCCAAAATGCTTCTGGGAGAACGTCCTTTGGACAGATGAGTCAAAACTGAAGCTTGTTGGCAAGTTACATCAGCTCTATATTCACAGATGAAAAAAAAAAAAAAACACTTTCAAAGAAAAGAGCACCATACCTACAGTGAAACACGATTAAGTTTTAGGGCTGCTTTGGTGCATCTAGCACAGGACGCCTTGAATCTGTGCAGGGCACTTTGAAATCTTAAGACTATAAAGCCATTCCGTAGCGAAACATACTGCTCAGTGGGAAAAAGCTCTGTCTCAGTCGCAGGTTATGGGTCGTCTAACAGGATAATGACCCTAAACACACAGCTAAAAGCACCGAAGAATGGGTAAGAACATGGATTGGACTATTCTAAAGTGGCATTCCATGAGCCCTGATCTGAATCCTGACAAACATCTATGGAAAGGGCTGAAACAAGCAGTTTGGCCAGGAAGAACGGGCCGAATTACCTGTTGACGGAGGCAGAAGTTTTGCTAAGAGCTACAGAAATCACTTGTTTGTAGTGATTGTCTCTAGAGGTTGTGCCACAAAATATTAGGTTAAGCGTCATCATTTTTGCCCATGCCTTTTATATTTGTTTCATTGTTTATAATATTCTGTTGAATCAAAAATCAAAATCAAAGTCTGATTTCTATTAAATATGGAACAGACAATGATGGATGCCAATTACTTTTTTGGTTTCAAGTTATTTCAGAGAAAATTGCAGGTTCTTCTTTTTTTGTAGAAGGGTCCCAACAAATTTGTCCCCGTCTGTATGTACTTCTAGAGCAGCAATGTCAATCCACTGATCATAAATGTTTTATAACCACAGATCTGATGCATTTGGTTCCACCAAGCTACAAGTCCAAGCTGTACTTCAAAGAGCAGCCTTGTTCATTTCATTGGCTCCTGCTAGAGATGTGCAAAGCCAATTTCCTACATGTGTGTAAATACGTACCCTTATTTCCTAGGTTAAAGCCTGATTAGTGCTGCACTTGACAGATCATCAGAAGAAGTGATAATAAAGTTCCTGGCTATCATGCTAGATACATGCCTTATCTGTTGCTAGGTAATGTGCATTGCACTGAGAAATTGACTGGCGAGGGGGGAGCGCATGACCTTTTTATCAAGTGACTTGTGAAAGGTTTCATCCATGAAAAGTAACTCGCACATCCGAACAGGTTGGTGACCCCTGCCATGGTATGATAATTGCTATAACAGTTTATCTCAAGGTATGGTAATGTAGTCTATGTACTGACCTCAGGTTTACTGAACTCGACTCCTGAAAGGTCACAGGCCAGTGTTTTCCTGCTAAACCTTATTTGACACACTGGCTAATGCTTTAGCATTTTATAAACATGCTAGAACATCAAAAATGGCAAACTGTGCAGCTCTGTGACTCAGCGGCTGGTGCTACTTAATGCATAGTTTAAAACCTGCAAATTGGGTGATTTATATGTTCACAGAAAATATGCAGTGTCTATGGAGATGAACACTGCGTTCTAGCAGTGGTAGATCATAACTAGATGCTGTGTATTTTTTTTTTCAACTGTGTTTTAGGAGTTACAAATATGGTCTACTTCCAGCTGGTATGCTAACATAAATCCATGTTAACCCTCTATTGCATGAATAATTACTTAAACATGATAAAAGAAAAATGTAACATGTTTTTGTTATTTAAAATTGCTTAAATAAAGGAAATATTTGAAAAAAAAATATATATAAATATATTAGCACCATAAAATCTAACAACACCATAAAAAAAAATTTCTCTACAAACTTCATTTTATTGGAAACATGAACAAACAAATCCAACTTATGCTTATTAAAATGTACGACCCAATATTTGCAATTATTGGAAATTAATACAATTCCAATTGGTATTTGCAATGTATGGTAATAACAACATCATAATAAGAATTCCTGGTCATGTGATGTCATGAAGTATTTGTTCTTTTAAAGTAAAAGATCCTTTTTCCACAATTTCATATTACCGCTTTTTTAATAAAATTTAGATAATGTAATTGTAGCTTGAAATAGAAGGTTAAAAATTAGAAGATTGTAGGGATAAAAAGGGTTGACAGGTTTGGGTCAGACTACCACCAAACCGTGGATTCACCAAGAAAGGTAATTACTATTACACTGAGTTGGAGATTGTTGAGCACTGAACAAAAGGCAGCTATTTAATTTAATTTTTTACTAGTAGCACTAATGGTGTAGCATCTGGGTGTGCAGTGTATACTTGCATATGAGCCCATATTTGTGGGGGTCTATATTACCATTCGCATTGGCAATGGTTTAGTAGTTTAGCATTCCCATATTTTTGGTGGCCTGCGTTGCCATTAGCATTGGTAGTTTAGCATTCTGAAGTTTATCATTCCCATGTTTTTGGGGGCCTGTATTACTATTAGCATTGGCAGTAGTGCCGTAGTTTAGCGTTATGAAGTTTAGCATTCCCATGTTTTTGGGAGCCTGTATTACCATTCGCATTGGCAATGGTTTAGTAGTTTAGCATTCCGAAGTTTAGCATTCCCATGTTTTGGGGGGGGCCTGTATTACCATTCGCATTGGCAACGGTTTAGTAGTTTATCATTTTGTAATTTACCATTTCCATGTTTTGGGGAGACTGTATTAACACTGGCCAATGGTTTGGCTAATGGCTTATTGTATGCTAGCATGCTTATTTGTGCTTTTCAGCAGGTAGCCTGGCATAATCAAATCAATGTGTCCAACACAAGAAGAGCTGTGAAAATTAGAAGAGTTAGTTACTAAAAAGTAACATTCCGATTTCAGGAGCCAGACTGTGTCAGACTGTGCCACCAAATCACGAAGTACGAGTTGGAAACTGTTGGAAACTAAACAAAAGGCAGCTTTTTAAGTTGTTGTTAAGCACCAGTGGCACAGTGTCTGCGCATGCAGAGTGTGCACTTGCATACAAGCCTGTTACGAGAAGCCTGTATTAGCATTAGCATTGGCAATGGTTTAGTAGTTTAGCATTCTGTAAATGTGTTAGAGCAGCCAAAACAGTAAACTGTGCAGCCCTTTGACTCAAAGACTGGATTGGTTCCTGTGTGCTATTCACTGTGTAGTTTAAATCCGACATTTATTTATTCATGGAAAATGTGCGACAGTCTTCAGAAATGGATGTTGCATCAGCTTGCATGCTAGCGATGGCAGCTCTGTCTGTGTTTTAGGACTTACAAATATGGTAGGCTATGGTATTGCTAGCTTGCTCATTTGATCCGCCGGTCTATTTTCAGCGAGTAGGCTGACACAAATCAAATCAATGTGTCCAATACGAAAAAAGCCGTAAAATTTGAAGGTTGAAGAGGTAAAAATAACATTCAGATTTCAGGAGCTGTGTCAGACTGCCACCAAACCGTGAATTCCTAAAGAACGCTAACTACCATCACGTTGAGTTGGAAACTGTGCTGGGCTTGTAAATTGTCAGGGACTCTTGTGTGGGCGTTCAAGCTGAAGGAGATGTTCGTGAGCGGAGTCGAGAGAGAATGAGAGGAGGACAGAACTCTCTGGAAATCTCTGCCCTCTTCATGCTTCCTGTAGTCATTTGGCAGCGATTACCATCTGAAAATAGCAGCAGCCATTAGCGGCCGCGTCATTTCCTCCGCTGCTGATCTTTTCTGAAAGGCCTCTTCGGAGCCACACATGAAATCAAGCCTCGGCAGCGACGCAGCATTCTTCGGGGAAACTTGCCGCAGTTTTTACGCTGGAAATGATGGAACGCAATTTCACGTGAGATTGGAAATCGCTTTTGTGTTCTGGGAAGCGTTCCGAGTGGCAAAAGACCCCAGAGACGAGCTGGCGAACGCTGCCTGTAAATTCTGGAAGGTCCCCAGGATGCTCGCATATGTGTAAATATTTCATCCCCGTGATGTTTCAGAGGTGACGTGTGTGCCGTCCCGGAGGTGACCGTGTTCCTGCACTCTTTTTGCATCAGCGATTTTTTTTCTGCCTCTCCAAAGCTCAAGGGCAGTGGGCGGAGCTTGACCCTGGCATGTCACCGGCAGAGTCGGGATGCAGATCAGATCGGCCTGGGCCAGCAGGTGTGTGTGTGCGTGTCAGAACCGGTGAGAGAGCCAAGGTCAGCCTCCACGCTCGCTCGGCCACCCGCCTCTCTCTCACTCCAGTGCCTGGCCAGGAGAAACACCTGTTCTTGCCTCTAGATTGATATTTGCAGTGCAAAGGTGATACCCTGGGCCTCTGGAGCCCATACGGACTGTGACAAGCCGTCATAGGGGACAAAGAGGCTGAAAATTAGTGACAAGTAATTTAGGACAGGGAGAGGCCAAGTGCCTTTTTTCTGCTGTTTTACTTAAACCTACTGGGGCCGGTTCGGTTAGGGTTATTCACGGTATTTGTATTAGTTGGTACACACTTGTTTCATACTTTTGAACTGTCTCGAAATATTATCTGCATATACCAGGAGTATTACTGCGGGTTGGGGGTGGGAGTGGTGGTAAGATGAATAGGTAAAAGCATCATAAGTGATATGTAAGCATTTACATCACTTACAATTGCTAAATGTTAAACAGTGCTGCTAACTAGGAGAGAGGAGCTGGTTAGTGTTAGCTGAGCTATCATGATACCAGCTCTGCTCTCCACAGAACATGTTTGATTCTGGCTAACTAGAACATAGACTCAAGTTTAGATGACAATGATTTAAACTTGAGGGAGTGAAGTCGTGTTGGATCTGTGGCCTGATTGGCTAGTTTAACATTATCTTAACGCTCAGTGAGCAGGCTTCAGACCCAAACAAGGCCACATGCCACAGTACAGGTTTAATTCTGAGCAACCACTGCTCTGCTGAATCAGGAGTAGATGAAAAAAGAAGAATTAGCTTAAAGATAAATGTGTGTTTTGTTATTTTGTGGTGCATTATGACATTTGTTTGGGCTTTTGTAGCTGGACAATGAGAAACAGTGGATCTAGGGTCTGTTTAATAAAGCAGGCTCTACTTAGGCTTTCTGAAGTTTCAGCTCACAAAACCTAACAGATAAGAACGTGGTTAACTTAATTTACAACAGCGGTTAACAACTTTCTCTGTTTATCCAGGTTTGGATACTCAGACTGTGATTAATCCAGGTTTAGATACTAAGGCAGTGATTAATCCAGGTTTAGACTGACTGTGATTAATCTAGATTTAGACATTCAAACTGTGATTAATCCAGGTTTAGATACTTTGTCTGTGATTAATCCAGGTTTAGATACTCTGTGATTGATTTGGATTTAGACACTCAGTCTGTGATTATTTCAGGGTTAAGTTTAGATTTTCAGGCTGTGATTAATACAGGTTTTGACACTTAGGCTGTGATTAATCCAGATTTAGAAACTCAGACTGTTATTAATCCAGGTTTAGATATTAAGATATTTAGATATTTAGATAACTAATCAAGGTTTAAATGCTCAGACTATGATTGATCTAAATTTAGGTTTGGATACTCAGACTGTGATTAATCCAGATTTAGATATTTAGGGTGTGATTAATCCAGGTTTAGGTTTAGACACAGACTGTAAATAATCCAGATTTGGATACACTGACTGTGATTAATCCAGGTTTGGATATTCAAACAGTGATTCATTCAGATTTAGATACACAGACTATGATTAATCCAGGTTTGGATACTCTGACTGTGATTAATCCAAGTTTAGATATTCAAACTGTGATTAATTTGGGTTTAGATATTCAGACTTTGAATAATCCCGATTTAGATACTCAGGGTGTGAATAATCCAGGTTTAGGTTTAGACACAGACTGTGATTAATCCAGATTTGGATACTCTGGCTGTGATTAATCCAGGTTTGGATATTCAGACTGGGATTAATTCAGATTTAGAGACTCAGGCTGTGATTAATCCAGGTTTCGACACTCAGGCTGTTATTAATCCAGGTGTAGGTACTCAGGCTGTAATTAATCCAGGTTTCAATACTTATGCTGTGATTAATCTCATGCACACGAAAGCATAAAGTTTATGATGAACAGCCAATCTGAAAACACTCTGAAATATAAAGAGGAGTGGTCAAGGAAAGTGAAAGAAATCATGCCAACTAATTATGCTGAAAGTAAAGCTTTTACAACATAAAAAGCACTGCTATTGTCCCCAAGATTAGACTGAAGTAAACTTAAAGTCAGTGGAAATAGCGTATTGTAAAACAGACCCCTGGACTGAGAATGTTGAGAAGCTTAACCTCAAACGAGCATCAACAATACCCAACTTGCCAAGTTATACATTTACCTAATTTAGACAGCTTGTAATAGTCACTGTTAACAGTTAGCCTATAATTATACAGCACATCAGCTAGCAAGATGGAGGACCCCTCAAAAAAAATCCTACTTCGAAAGCCTCCGAAAGGCTAGAGCCAGCCCTGCTTGTTAAATCCAGATGTAATTCTACTACATAACTACTAATTATGCTTAAATAGTACCACAAAACTGTGACTTCTAAGGCTTAAAGCGGTGTAGTGATCCCAGGTTGGCAAGCGTTATCTCGGAGATGGAGCTGGTGAGCGGAGATATGAAACGGGCTGTAAATCTTCATGCGCCACACATTCGGAGCTCATTAGAATATGTTTGTCCTTCCGCAGCTGACCTCATTTTTAAGCCTTAATTAAACGCTGCGGACTAACATTGGCCTTAATGACTTGGCTGTCTGAGAATTGCTTTGTCCGCATGCAGGTGTGTGCGCTTGGGCATGTTTAGAGGGGAAAAAAAAGGGCGTAAGCCCTCCCTTCCACACGCTAGCCACCTCGTAATCTCTCCTTTATTTCATTAACCCTCATATCTGTAATTGCGCTGCAGACGAATAAAGTCTTCTTGGACCGTGGAGAAGGAGCCTTTTTACGACCCACCGCAGTCAAATGAAAAGGAAGGCCGGGAAAAGAGGCTGTGGGAGAAATTGTTTAATGAAATTTTTGAAACCACTGATCTAATAAGCAAACATAAACAGCGGGGACTGGGAGAAAACAAGGTGCCGCCTGGGAGCAGCTTCACCGGGAGAAAAAAAAAATGAAAAAAAAAAAACACACACATTACATTAGTGGTGCGTGCCACTTCACTCAGCCTGGGGACAAAATGGGTATTAGTCTACCTCCTCCCCCCAAAAAACGTACCGGCCCGTGCCTTTAATCCATCAAGCTGAAGAGTACTCCTTTGAACGTTCAAAGTCGGCGCTGTGAGGGTTTTCGGTGTGATCAATTACGGCCCCCCTCTTCCTCGCTTCTTGCCACAGCTTTCCAGTGTGCCAATATTTACCGTCAGGCTCCGTATGCTATGCTTTCCTGCTCTCTCACCTCAAATCCCTGTCCTATTACACACACAGTGGAAAATATATTCCGTAAGCTCCTTCTGAGTAGATTCCTACCTGCCTTCGATTGCATCACCAACTGAGTGCAACCCCACCCCCTCTCTCGCTGTGTATTATTTATTCAACTGCCATGATGTAACCACATTAGCATCATCATGATGTTGTGAAGGTGTGAAGGAGAGGCTGACTGTGTGTGGTCGGCCTCCACTGGGTCGATCTGCTGGATATGAAGTCAGAGCCCACCCTTTAGTTGTTTGATTTCCAGCCAAAAGTACAAGTTATTCATTTTCAGCCTCAACAACTAAATAGAATATCATTTTTCAGTATTTAATGTGTCCACCCTTTGCCTTTATTACTTGCGTCAGCTTTTCAAGGAAATCCGCAGGGATATTTTTCCTCCCCTCCAAAGTTCAGTCTTAGAAGTTGGTTGCACTTTCTGCTTGTCATGACACAAGTAATCCCAAACACATTCAGTGATGCCAAGGTCTGGACTCTGGTGTGGTCAGTCCATGTTTCTGAGAGTACCAGGAGCTTCGTTGCTTGATTTACAGGGTGCTTTTTTTTGTCAATTTCCTTTTCTCTTATCTGCTTTTGAAGAGCTACACATCCTTTCAGACCCATAGCACTGAGTTGTCTTCCCACAGTGGAAGGATGAACAGAAACACCTGTGGATTTTTCAGATCTGAAGCAAGAGTTGAGCTTGATTTTCTTCTCTTTCTCAAAAGTGAAAGCTTTAAGTGCTGTTTATCTAATGGGGGCAATTTTGATGGTCCACCAGGTCTTGCAGGTGGTTGTTAGGAGTCTCTTTGTTTATAATCATTTTTTGAACTTGTTTATTTTCCTTTGATTTTGCCCTTGTTTATGTAAGCAATCTAATATCTAATCTCCACAGAAATATCTCCTAAAAATGAACCACTTGCACCTTTTGGTAGTTTTAACATGAAATTTACATGATATCTGCATGTTTCATATCAAAATGCTCTGTTATGTTTGTTACTACTTCCCAATACCACTACAGCAAAATCAGTGGCTGTAAACCCTTTGCACACCATTTCTAATGTGTCTCCAATGTGGACTGAATGAAGAACAAACAGTTTCTGACATCATGGGTTAGTCCTTAGTGATTTCCTAAGTGTCCATTGGTCAGTTTCACACAAAATGTACACAGACAAACAAATCCACCAATGAAAGATGGTGAGAAGCAGATGATGTGTATCCCAACCCCTCTTCATAGCCTCATAACTCCGGACGTGAGTCCCATACGATCTTGTGATGGAATGGAAAGGGCAACTCTACAGATTCAGGAAATGACTAAACCTTATTTCTGTACTGTATTATCGCAAAAATAGAGAAACTTGTATAGAAACATTGAATTTGATGAGCAGGTGAGTTTGTAGACCCCAGAGGGTTAAAAAATGAAGAGTGGTTTCTGTCTTTTTCTCAACACTATACATGAGAATGTGGTATAATCTCAGGCAGAAACCTTTACACTGACACAATAGTGCTGTAATAGATTCATACGGTTGATTGTCCACTGTTGTCAGTTATGGAAAAAAGAGAATTTATTAAAAAAAAAAAAAAAATTGTGTTAAAATGCACCATAAAATTAATATGATAAATACAGTCATTTCAACAGACTGCAAAAAGCTACAGGAAGTGAAGTGATTGATATGGCTTCATTTGATTCACTGCACAATGAAGTAGCTACATTCATTAGTTAAAATCACTGGTTAACGATGCTTATTTTTTTGCCCTAAAACTTCAGAATGTGAACTGTGCTGTACATCAAAATAAGACAACAGGAGAACACCATGGATTGATCCCCCAACAACAAGATGTACGATCCTAGAAAAACGTGGACGTTTTCTTGCCTTTTCTTTCTTGTGTTTCTAGTTCTCACCAGAAAGGTAGGTTTCATCGCTCAGTGTCACTAAGAACTACTTACTTTAGCAGGAAGGAGCCGTTTGACTGAAATGAAAAATGACCAACCACAAATCAAAACAACCAGTGTGTACACAGGGAGGTGCAGATAGTCAACCTGGCAAGCTTCTGATAAGTATAGCCATCTGGCATTTGGCTGGTTTTCATGAACTTGAGAATTTCTGAGTTTAGCCTAAAGTCTAAATGTGTCTAGGCACCCCATATAAATAGTGAATTCAGCTGACATTGCTGACACTAGCGTTCAATTGTGGATACATAACTTCTATCTCCTTAGAAAAGCATTGCCAAAAGAATGGAGTGCTCTGAATCTGCCGCACATGAGCCTAAGGTCCCAGGTACCCACTGCCAGACCTTGGCTAGATGGATGTAAAGGCCCTCACCACTTGACTGTGAAACTATATATTATATTGTAAGTGACATATTGCTCTGCCGTTTTCTTTTACAGTGTGATATACATTAAACACAAGAGATGCACGGTTCATAGTGGGCTTTACTCTGCTTCTCCTCATTCTGGCCTCGCTTGGCTCCTGGGCCATGTTAATTCCACCGTTGTGCTGTCATGGCCTTTTGCAGAGCATCTCTGGCTGGCCTACATAATGGCCCAGCTCGTGCTCCGTTCACTTGATTCCTGAGGGGCAAGTCTAATAAGCCAGATAGATAGTGCTGTTGGATTTCTATCTGGGGGCACTCTGTCTCTGCCTGCAAGCAGCCAGGTGCTTCACTCTGAGCATTCACAACGCTTTCTCTCCCATGTAAATAACATTTATCAGCCAGGAGAGACAGAAAAAGAGAAGCTTGTATGAGAAAATGAACCAGGTGAGAAGTATCACACCTCTGGTTCTATTTGTGAACATGCAAATGAGCAATATTTTTTTTTTGTTTGTTTGTTTTACGGTTTTGCGCGTGGCAGAAACAGCAAGAAACATCATGCTGGCAGTGTGCAGCAATTACATTGCAGCTTTTTCATGAGTGAATTGAAGCCTTGTAACACATGAGTTATATGTTATAATTCACTTTAACCAATCCCAATATTCCAAGCCCCCTTCTGGTATGATACAAAGGTGGGATATAACATAAGATAAAGTCTGAATTAAAGGAATATTCCAGTTTTATTCAACCTAATCTCTATTTGTTGTTCTTCCTACTAGCCACTGTGTTTGTTACCACAGACATTTTGACACAGTGAAGTATGATGTTAGTTATAGGCCTTTGGTTCAGACCATAAATGCAAAAACCTGGTCAGAAAACCAAGAGAGATAAAAAAAATTACCTCCAGGATAATGTCAGTTTCTGCAAGCACGTCTATGGGATTTGTAATTAAAACACTGGTGCACATTTTCTTCTAGACTAAACATGAACATTTGAAGCTTATTAAAGACATTCAATGTGCTTTTAAGCTTGTAACGGACATTAACATATACCTTGTATGTTGCAACTGCGTTCAGTAAGGAGCCCTAACAAAGAGCTGCAACTGTTTTCCACTTCTAACAACTGACAGTAAGTTGTTCACAAGCATTGACAAATCTAGGACTTCCAGAAGGAGTGAGTTTTTTTCACAAATTTGGTTCCACTGACTGGAAATCAAAATGTCATTGGTTAATTTGTTAACCATCACTTCCTAACTATGTTGCTAATGTGGAAGGCCTTCAGGCCAGCTCCTGAAGGCCTAACCAATGAGAGAGCTCACATTGTTATATTTCTCTAGATACCACTAAAAAAATGAGTTTGGACATTTTTCCATTGGGCTTTTCAAGACTTTCACACTTTTGTTTCCAACCAAAATAATGAAATTAGCCTTTTAGTTGTTGCCCCATTTTGTCTGAAATGGCATACCCAAAATAAAAGGAGCGCTGTTCCCACATACTTTGGGATAAAATCATGATCTTGGTCTCATTTGAAAGGTAACACTCTCAGGTTTTTTTTTCAACCATCACAATAATTGTAAGAGTTACTGAAACAGAGTAGCAGAGGCTAGAATGGAGAAGTTTATGTCTCTGTGGATGGCGGCAAGGCTTTGAAGGTATGGACCCATAGATTTGCTAAGTCAATGCTTATGTTGCAAATGAGACCATCATTACTGCTGTGAATAATGGATCGAATCCTGAGATTTCAAGGTTTCTAACACTATATTGCATCACCATATTGCTGGAGGATTGACGCATAAAAATGATTTATAAAAAGTGAACGCTTTGACAGAAGTGTGCTGATACCAGTACAGCGATCTAGAAAAGGTTGAGTATTACTACAATACTTGTAGAGCTTAAACACAACAAGCATGGTGATTCCAGTAAATGCAAATGTCTGCAGTTTCACAGAAATTATTAAGCCTTCTCTGATGGCCTGGAAGGCCCAGAGGGCTTCCCCTGCTGGTACTTGACCTGTTTCACATCTATAGCTTTTCTATTTGCCACGTTCATGGAAAGATGTCAAAATTATTATTCATGGTATTCCATACACTACAGATGATGCAGACAGAGATTAGGTTGAAATATGCCAAAGTATTCCCTTTAAAAAAATAAGACAAATGCGATTGTAAGAAAAAGAAAAAAGAAACATGGACTGCATTACGCTTCATTCATTCTCATAATTGGGAAAAAAAGTGAAATATGAGATCTTCTTAACTCACTAACGATGATCATATCTAATTACTCACATTTACAGCCTGGAAAATTCCCTAAAACAACTGTCATGGCCGAGTTTGGAGTGGCTCTAATGAAGGCTGTGAAACGGAGGATAAGAAGGTGTGAAAGTTGCATCATGAGCTGAATGTAGCATCTCCAGCGAGTAATTAAGCCATAGCCTGAGAGACTCTGGCACTTTCTGCAGGTGACGCATGCTGACCCGATTAACCCTCAAATTGATATTAAACCTCAAGATGTCGTTTCTTTGGCACATCAGTTAATACAGTCTGAGACTTAATTAAGCATTTAATACATCAAATTAAAGGCAGCTCCAGTGGTGATGGTAGGGAAGTAACCTAATGCTAACATACTCTCTGCTAGCGTTTTGATGGATGAAACAGCTAGCAGTCATATGATTACTGAGCTCAGTCAATATGATGATAGAATTACAAACTCAACCCTTTAAGACCTCACTTTCATCAAGAGATGTCCTCTGATTCAGCCCTCAGCTTTTCAGTTATGGCAGTGAATGTAGATGTACAATATGAAAGATTTGTTCAGGGTGGAAAATGGGTTAATGTTTTGGGCCTGATGTACAGATATTTACATATTTTGTATTTTTGTGCATATTTTGTATTTTTGAGCACAGCAGCTGCCCTCTATACACCGATCAGGCATAACATTATGACCACCTCCTCGTTTCTATGCTCATTGTCCATTTTATCAGCTCCACTTACTAAACAGGTGCACTTTGTAGTTCTACAATTACAGACTGTAGTCCATCTGTTTCTCTGCATACTTTGTTAGCCCCCTTTTACCCTGTTCTTCAGTGGTCAGGACCCCCATGGACCCTCACAGAGCAGGTACAATTTGGGTGGTGGATCATTCTCAGCACTGCAGTAACACTGACGTGGTGGTGGTGTGTTAGTGTGTGTTGTGCTGGTCTGAGTGAATCAGACACAGCAGTGCTACTGGAATTTTTAAACACCTCAGTGTCACTGCTGGACTGAGAATAGTCCACCGACCAAAAATATCCAGCCAACAGCGTCCTGTGACCACTGATAAGGGACTAGAGGATGACCAACACAAACTGTGCAGCAGTAGATGAGCTATCGACTCTGACTTTACATCTACAAGGTGGACTGACAAAGTAGGAGTGTCTAATAGAGTGGACAGTGAGTGGACACAGTGTTTAAAAACTCCAGCAGCACTGCTGTGTCTGATCCACTTGTACCAGCACAACACACACTAACACACCACCATGGTATATGTTGTGAAAATTTCATGATGAATAGAGTGAAAGAAATGCTCCACAATTGGAAATAAAATCTTTTTAAATATTTTTGGAGATACTTGTTTTTCTCTGGACAGCGTTGTTATTAATTTGACAGAGGACAGAGGAAATGTTGGAGGATCACACAGGAAATGAGTGGAGCTATTAGAAGTGTTGGAGGATAACATAGATAATAGGTGGATCTTTGGGAAGTGTTGGGGGATACCATTAAAAATGGGTGGAGCTATTAGAAGTATGGCTTGTCATATGTTCTGCATGAGTTTCCTAAAGTTACACAACACTACGTGTGCACTTTTATGTTGATTTATCTCTATCTTCTAAAATCAGGTAGCATAAAATCCTAAATTATAGAAGTGAAAAAAAAGGAAAATTAACCAATCAGAATCCAAACTTCAGGAACTGAACTGAAGTGATCAGATTAACCAGTATAATATATAATGAAAAACTAACATTTATCTAGTATTACTTTCATACATTCCACTACTTTTGTGAACCTAAGACTTTGGTTAACTCATTTCAAGCACCAAATGAGGCATTTCATTTTTTGTTTCACTTTTATTCAACACAGTATAAAATATAATGTATAAAATGCAAATCCTTGCAATTATTTAATGTAATTAAAATGTTTTAAGGAAATCACTCAAGACACCGTAAAGTCTCGAGTTTCACTAATACAGTCTGATTATTTCATTACAATTCAGAAATTGTCCAGTGAAAATGGCTGTTATGTGCAAGTTATTCCGTTTTCATGTGGTATTTCGGACGAAATCAGATATAAGATCCACTTGCATCAGGTAAGTGAATGTCAAAGGAAAATAAATGCAAAAAAGTTTTCAAAACTGGAGCTATAAACAGAAACACGGGACTCCTAACAATCATGTGAGACCTGGTAGTCCACCACAACTGTGACCATATGATTAGAAGCACTTAAAGCTTTAATCTTGGAGAGAAAGAGAGGAAAATCAAGCTCCGCTCTCACTTCAGATCTGAAAAATCCACAGTGTTTCTGTCCATCCTTCCACTGTGAGAAGATGACTCAACAATGTGAGTCTGAAAGGATGGGTAGCTGTCAAGAAGCTCTTTCTGAGAAAAGGAAAAAGAACACCAAAATGGGATATCTGAGATGTGGAGGAAGGTTTAATGGACTGATGAGTCTAAAGTTCAAATTGGGACTCCCTGGATCATGAGTTGCAGAAAGTGTAACCAACTTCTAAGACTGATCTTTAGAAGTGTGGAAAAATATGGCAGCAGAAAACTGAAAAAAAGACTGAAAGCATGTCTCTGGAAAAGAATGGAAGCTGTAATACAGGCACTGGGTTGACAAACTAAATTCTAAAAATATATCTAGTTGCTGATGCAGTTGTTGATGCTTCTGTGTAATTTCTGATTTTTTGTTATATGGTTGCTAAGCAACATTACAGTTCAAGACAATTCCATTAACAGCAAAATGGCACGTTAATAAAGAAGCGTGCAGTCATAGATTTATATATGGAGTATTTTACAGCAACATAGGACACCAATCAGATTTTAAAACTGGAACTGTCCATTTAAAACTACAGAGGCTACCATTCTAAAATCAATGCAGTTGAATCATCACCTTCAGATCGATCCATCACAATGTTTCGTTCCATCTGTGTGGCTGCGGCGTGCAGACATGGCAGTTAGAGTGCTGAGACTTTGGGCCTGTGTGCTGTGCTGTGACTGATGCATCTGCAGGGGAAATAGGCCATTGTCCTGCTCTGCTATTTATTAGTGACTCTCTCCGGGACGGTGCAGGAGAGAGCGTGGCTCTTTCAGCCAGGGGAGGTCCAGGCCTTTTACATGCTCTCAGAGAGGCAGGGGATTGAGGCGCTTCCTCATGCCTAAACAATCCAGAGACATCTAGGATTGCAGAAGCTTTAACATTTTCTATGGCTCTGTTCTGAATCAGGTTTCATGTTTCCCCTGGAAAAAGTTTGGTAACACTTCTTATTCTACTTCCCTTATTTAACATGCTTTATAAATGCCTTTACAAGGTGTTATACGGCATGTATTATATGGCCTGGCATGCTTATAAGTAGTTATGGTGACACGCATAACACTTTATAATGCAAGACTATGTAATGTCAGGTTTCAAAACACACTGTAATATCATAAGAAGACTGTAAACATGAATGTTGTAATGCACTATAACACACTGGTATATTTTTATGGTATAACAACAACCCAAGCATACATCCAGGAAAGCATTTGTTGGGAATACTTACTTCCAGGACATGGGAGAAGGTCCTGTATGAAGTAAGGGAAGAATTGTTGGTGGACCTGGCACTACTTCAAATTCAAACTCTTAAAATAAACAAATAAATAAAAAAAAAAAATAAAAAAGTTAAAAAATCTCACCTCACTAAAGCCTGTAATGATCTGGCAACACTCTCTATAACATTAGTGTTTACAATGTTCAAATATTGGGTAACACTTCCTATGAATGTCACCTTTGTAAGCATCTATAAACAGATTCATAACATGTTATAATGCATTCATAAGACATTATAAACATAGCTATAAATATTTATAAAAATGCATTATACGTTATTGCCATGTTTATTATGCATTATCAATTGTTGACATAATACATTATAAGTACTGATCATAACAAATTATAAGAGCTCATAAGTCGTATTTGTCTGCTCTAAGTAAAGTGAAGCATACTGTACTAAAGCCTCCTCCAGTGTTAAGAGTGAGGCTTCAAGTTGAAGTATTTACTGAAGGATTTACTGAAACACTAAAACATACACAATAAAGCACATTACAGGCTTCAAATGTCAGAGTTTAAACTAGAGCTGCCATCAGTGTTTTACACAATGTGGGAAAGGTAATCTACACCACCGTTAGCTTGGTATTTGTCTTTAGGCTCTCCAAGCTAGGACTGACTTCTTTGACACTGACATTATAACATGTTATTAACACTATTTATAATGCATTATATTAACAGTTCATAATGTATAATAAACATGGCTATAAAGTGTAATTCAGTGTAATTCTTTTTTAGAAATATTTATAACCATGTTTATAATGCCTTATGAATACATTATAACATGTTATAAATGTGTTTATAGATGCTTACAAATGCGACATTCATAGAAAGTGTTACCAAATATTGTTTACAATGTGTTTACAATGAACAGATATTATAATGTGTTATAACCTGACTTTATGAAGTCATATTCTCTTGCTTTATTAAGTGTTATGCTCATAACATCTACTTAAGAGCAATTTACAAGCTCATACCTGGTTTCATAACGTATTATGTATACCATATGATGCCTTATAATGCATTATGAATACAGGATTAATAGAAAGACCTGAAAGTTTGTAAATATAACATGGCCGACAGAACAACGGGGGTGAGCAGTCATTTGACCTACCACTTTTCAAAGTACTGGGGGCAATGCCCCACCACTTTTTGAATGAGTTTGGAACGCTTACATTGGAATGAAATAATTCTATGCTCCTTAAACTGCACACACTGCTGACCTACAGGCATGACGAGACAATGAAACTCAGTGGAACAACCAATCAAAATCTCTATTTCTGCTGAGGGGGCGGGACTTTTCCCAAACAGTAAAGCCTTTGCGACTGTGATTTAGTGAGTATTTGGTAAAAATGATACTACGATTACTGCGATACATGAACTAATGCACTTAGTTTTGCCCCACCACTTCTGGAGGTGTGGCCCTATCTAAAAATGTAAAAGTCGCATTTTATAGGTAAATACTAAATACTAACAGAACAGACCCAACCAAAACATTGGCAGCAATGGCACAGAATACGTACACAAGATGTTATACAATGCCGAGCTTTAATCAGGCCTGAAATTTTGGTCTGAATTCAGCCTGAGAACATTCTGTCCTTCAGGTACATTAGTTTCATAACTCAAAACTTGCCAAACTTTGGACTCCGATCAGCTACATTTATGTTAAGGGAAAAATTGTGTACATTTTTTTTCAAAATATTCCTTCGATAAAAAGAGGTAAATCAGGTGCATTAATTCAGGCACTAAACAGTGCAGTATTTTATGTAGCGCTTTAAGACTAGTGGTTGAATAACAGCCTTAGGCTGCAGTCTGATGGATGTCTACAGCAATGTACAGACACAGTCGTATTTATTTTTTTTCCATAGAGTAAACAAATAAACAAGAGAGCAAACGAGTGATTGAATCGCATTGGGTCCGGGCGCTTGTCTGACGGAGGCTTTGTAATGGAAAGCTGCATTCAGTGTCTGTCATGCTGTCGGAGATAGGGACGGTCCTTTTGTTGTGCAGTTTACTATGTTTCTGTGTGTGCATGTGTTTGTGTGTGCGCGCGCGTCCTGAACGCTCTGCGAGGGGTCTGCAGCGCGTGACGGATCTGCGCTGCGCTTATCTGGCTGTATCTGTGTTTGTGGCAGGCGTGTGTATGTGTATGTGTGTGATGGAGAGAAGTAGGCCACAGCCTGCCTGTCTGTCTGTCTGTCACCTGCTGCAGCGTTCCTCTCATGTATCTACCTGTCCATCTCACAGTATCAGCGTGTCACTGAAAAAGAGTATGTGTGAGTGCATATGTCCCAAGGGTGTGTGTGTGTGTGTGAGAGAGAGAGTGTGTATGTGCGTGGGTGTTTCTTGAATTAGTGAGAGAATGTGTGTTCCAATACATCCCAAAGGTATTGAGTGGGGTTGAGGTCAGGGCTTTGTGCATTTCCTCCACAGCAAACTCCCCAAACCATGTCTTTGTGGAGCTTGCTTCATACACAAGGGCTGAAACAGGAAACCCCAAGCTGTTGTCACAATGCTGGAAGCATGTAATTGTGTAAAATGTCTTTGTATGCTGTAGCATTAACATTAACACGTTTCACTGGAACTAAGAGGCCCAAACCCTGAAAAACAGCCCCAGACCATTATCCCTCCTCAGCCAAACTTTCCTGTTTGCACTATGCGTTCCGGTAGGTAGCGTTCTCCTGGCATCCGCCAAGCCTCGATATGTCTACCAGACTGCAAGGTAAAGTGTAATTTAACACTCCAGAGAACACTTGTCCACTCCTCAAGAGTCCAGTGATGTTGCTTTACACCACTCCAGCTGACACTTGGCATTGCACATAGTGATCTTAGGTTTGTGTGCAGCTACTTGACCATGGAAACACTTTTAATGAGATTCCCGATGCACTATTCTTGTGCTAATGCAGTTTGGGATTCTGTGAGAAAAGCAACAGTAGTGTTACATGGATTAGTACTTAGCAGTCCAGCTCTGTCAGTTTGCATGGTCTACCGCTTCATGGCTCAATTGTTGTTGTTGAAGCTTGATGCTTCTGTTTTGCAATTATAGCACTTACAGTTGACCAGGGCAGATCTAGCAGGACAGAAATTTCACAAACTGACTTGTGGAAAAGGTGATATCCTAAGACAGTGGCCATTTAACCCCTTGCCAGACTTATTACATACTAAGGCTTATTACTGAGTAACTACAGGGACTTCAATGCGAACTGCCTGAGCTATTCTTAGCTTCTAGAATTCTGTATAAAAAACTTTAGCATTCAAGGGGTTGAAGTCAGTGAGCTCTTCAGTATTACTCATTCTACTTCCAGCGCTTGTCTATGGAGATTGCATGGCTGTGTACGGACAGAACAATCTTGGGCTGTATTTGGGTTCGGACCAAAAATTCAGGCCAAATTAAAGCTGTAATGTGTGTGTATGATGTGCATGCACACCGACAGAGGATAAACACTGGCGGGGTTGGGGGACAAAAACAAAACATTTGTCCTAATTCAAAAAATGATGCAATAATCATGAGTGACTATATTAAAATTACTAATAAATTATTTAATTTTCATAATCGCATATTTTTTATTGAGTTTTTTAAAGCGAATCTAATAGAGCACAGTTCTTCTGGCTGCTGTAGCACCCTGCCATGCTTAAATCCCTACTGTTCTCCAACTGTTAAATGCAGCTTCTCTCTTTTCTCACTATTTCATGCGATTTCACAATCACGGCTTTTCACTAGTTTTGTGCTTGGATTGGACTAAAGCTTTAGTTTGGGAGGCCATTGACCCAGTGCAATAATTGGTTCCTATGGTGATGTGTGTATTTGAATTGCCATTTGCATGTGAGTGTGGCTGTGTGTACACATATGTGTGTGTGAGTGAGGACTGGTAAATGTGAGTGTGTGTGGGTGTTTATGGAGTGTGTCCTGGGGTAGTGGGAGGATGTGTGTGGTGAGGTGTGTGTACTTGAATTTGTGCTTGCTTGCGATGGGTATGTGTGGTGCTTGTCTGAATAGAACAGAATAGAATAGAATTATTGTCATGATACAAGTCCAATAAGACTCCATTTGTGACTCCTTGAGTTTCAGTTTGTTTTTATATTTTGAGAATATTAATAAGAATAAAGAGTAAAATAAAGACCAAAAATTTTACAAGATCCATAGGTAAACTATTACTACCAATGGGGAACTGTGACTATTCGAGCTAGGCTTTCAGTTGCATTTATATTTATGGCATTTGGCAGATGCTCTTGTGCAGTGTGGCTTTCGATTTGATCATTTTACACAGGTAGGTGAAGGTAGTGTTAGGAGTCTTAGCCAAGGACTCTTATTGGCATAGTGTAGGGTGCTCACTCAGGCGGGGATTGAACCCCAGTCTACAGCATTGAAGGCAGAGGTGCTACCCACTACACTACACCGGCAGTAAATGTCAAAACTTTTCAAAACTTGGTCAAAACAAGTAAAAAAAAAAAAATAAATCATGTCTTTGATAATGGTAAAATATTGTTTGCACCACTATGGTGTTTCCAATAAGCTAACAGCTTGGTTAATAAATATTTTTTCTCGATTACACAAGGACGTTTGAGGCATGTAAAAGACAATTAACATGTTCTTTTGTTTGAACCTTACAGTAGGCCTTTGGTCAAAACAGCTTTTTTCTATCTCTGCAATATTGCTTGTCTTTGGCCCCTGCTCTCCATGAAAGATACTGAGTCTCTGGTTCATACTTTCATTTCATCCTGCTTAGATTATTGCAACTCCCTTCTCATTGGTGTACCTTACAAAACTATCCGACCTCTTCAGTATTTACAAGACACTACTGCTAGAATCCACTCTGAAAAATCAGCTCATATTACCCCAATTCTATGCCAGTTACACTGGTTACCCGTCCTGCTTCGTATCCAGTTTAAAGTCCTTCTGCTAACTTACAAATCTCTACATGGGCTACCAGCCTATTTAACTGAGCTCCTGCACCCTTGCTGCCCTGCCCAAACACTCCTCTGACACAGGTTGTCTAGCTGTCCCTAAATTTAGACTGGTCAGTGTTGGAGGCAGATCTTTCAGCGTCATGGCCCCCAAACTTTGGAACACATTAACGCAATTTCTTCATGACTGTCCCTCACTTTCCTCCTTTTTCAGCACTTTCACTCATCTCCTCCCTGATGCTTCCTACGTCTGTGATTTTCTCTACCTCTGTAAAGCGACCTTGGGTTTGAGAAAGGTGCTATATAATCTAACATATTTAAACATTTTTCATTTAAAGCTTGGAGACATCATCAACATACATTTAACCCTTTATGTAGCAATGCCACAGTGACTCTTTTAATAAAGAGCCATGGAAAAGAGCTGTTGCTGTTCTCACAATGTTTGCCTCATTGGTGGATGGGGAATTGGGGAAATCCTAACTAGAGGGTGGTATTGGATATGACTAAACTGGGGAGAAAATGGGACACCAGTTCATTGGTTGATTCCTTTCAGCAGTTCCTAATGAAGAGTCCAGATCTAACCCATAGGAAAGCATGATTGCACATTTCTACCTTCATGCCAAGGAAAAAGAAATTTTCCACTGGTCATTTTAAGACCTTAACCACTTAGTTTCCAGCCAAAACTTAACAATGACGTAATAGTATTACACTAAAGAGTATTTGATTAAATAAAAAAATGGACTAATAATTAAAGAAATGTATTTTTAGTTCCCCTAAATCGTTATGCCTTCATTGAAGAACTAGAAAAAATCAGTGTGTTTCTGTCCATCCTTCCACTATGCGAAGACAACTCAACACTATGAGTCTGAAAGGATGTGTAGCTGTCAAGAAGATCTTAGTGTAAATCAAACAAAGAAGCTTTTGTTGTTCAATGGACTGTCCACCCCAGAGTCCGGACCTCAGCATCACTGAATGTGTTTGCGATTACTTTTATCGTGCGAAGCAAAAACTGCAACCAACTTCTAAGACTGAGCTTTGGGGGTGTGGAAAAATATCCCTGCAGATTTCTTTGAAAAGCTGAAAGCAAGTGTCCTGGAGAGAATGGAAGCTGTAATGAACGCGAAGTGTGGACACAGTAAATACTGAAAAAAATGACATTTGTGTTCAGTTGTTGAAGCCTCTGTGTAATTTACTCTTAAATATATATGGACTGCATTCTTTCCTGTCATTCTAAAATAAATAACGTGCTTTTTCTATGGCCATTTTGACTGGGTTGGTCTATAGTTTATGTGAGAGAGAAGAGAGGGAAAAGAGAATGAGAGCAGGGAGAGAGAATATGGTTGTATTTGCATGTTAAAGCGCGTATGTGGTGTGTTTCTGTGCCCAGGAGAAGGTGGGAGTCAGTCAGACAGAAAGCCCAAACAATCCAAGTTCATTTCCAGTTTCCCCCCCAAACGCCACAGCGCCGCACACGCACACACCCTGACGCTATCGCTACAAGCTAAGCCCTTTCCCTCCTGTTCCTCAGCTTCACACCGCAGGAGGCCTCAATATTTCATCAGCCTGCATCTTTAATGTGCAAATACAAAAAATCGTTGGATTTGCGCCGCTGAAACAATAAGCCAGTCGGTTGAGACTCCATGAACAAAGGAGAAACCATGATGAGTCGTGTATAAAGCACATTTCCGCCTTTAAGTAAACAGAGGTCCACTCTATGAGTCTGCACTGTGATAAATAACCATTCAAACAGCCAAAGGAAGTCTTTGCCTACGGTTGCTAAATCTGGAAGCGGCTCAAGAGGCCGTTTAGCTGCATGTGTCGTTTGCATCTATAATTCATTAATACATTCTCCTCTATATCTAATGCACTTCATCTTTCCCTGTTTTGCATAGGACCAGGCCATCCTGTCTTGGTTTCCCACATCTTTTACCTCCGGGTGCTTGTTTATTTTAATTCGCCAGCGGTACAGTAAGCACTTTGAGAGGCTGCTGATGGATAGCCCGAGCGACGGAAATTTATTAGTATGGCTTTTAGACAGGCTCCTGAGTGCTACACTTGACAAAAGCAATACTTGTCAAAGGCAGCATCTCCTGCTCGTGCCAAACAACTAGGGATGAACCGATATGGAATTTCTGTGCTGATAATGATAGTCAAAAAATAACACTGTTGTGACCGATAACTATAACCATCAGTTATAAGTACAGTACTCACATAAGATAATCCACTTGCATAAGAAAGGCAAGGTCAAGGGTAAATAAGTGAAAAAACAGGTGCTAACAAGGCTGAACGCTGGCAGGGGTGGCACGGTGGCACAGTGGGTAGTGCTGTCACCTCACAGCAAGAAGGGCCTGGGTTCGATTCCCCGCCGGGAGACCAGGGTCCTTTCCGTGTGGAGTTTGCATGTTCTCCCCGTGTCTGCGTGGGTTTCCTCCAGGTACTCCAGTTTCTTCCCACAGTCCAAAGACATGCAGTCAGGCTGATGATATGCTAATTTGCCCCATAGGTGTGAATGTATATGTTTGTCTTTCTGCCCTGTGATGGACTGGCTACCTGTCCAGGGTGTTTCTTGCCTTTCGCCCAATGACAGCTGGGATAGGCTCCAGCACCCCACTGTGACCCAGATGGATGAGCGGTTTAGATGGTGTGTGTGTGAACACTGGCATACATGGGGGCACCAAGAGGGCTCAATTCTTGCCTCTTTTCTCTCAAAAAAAAGTGTCCTTTTTGATGAGCTCTAAATGCTTAGTATGTTGCTTTGCAATGCCTGTGTAAAACTTAAAACTGTCCCTAGAGGGCAGGCGCAGTTTGGTTGTGTCTGTAATTTTAATAAAATGGCAACAGGAATTTTCTGCCTGCCACTTTTAGTTTACATCATATCATAGCAGCATCAGCATCTACTTCAAAACACAGTAATGTTAGCTGGCTAGCCTTAATACCTACTTGTGTTAGTCACAAATACGTTGATCACCATGGTTACAAGAGAAGTTAACAACCTATTTGGTAGTTTCTTATATAATTTTGTATTCCTCCTTAAATGGTGCAGCAGTTACATTCTGACACCAGTGTAGGTTTCAGCTAACTGCTGCACAATTTAAGCTTAAACAGAAAATTTTAATTAGAAGCTTGCAAGAATCTGATAACTTTAGCTTTGTTGCAGTGACTTTATTCATTCCTGGCTGAACGAATTCCCAATACTCCCAATAAGGTTGAGGCTTTCATCTATGAGAGAAGAGAAAATCAAGCTCAACTTGCTTCAGATCTGTAAAATCACAGGTGTTTCTGTCCATCCTTCACTGTGAGAAGACAACTTAACACTGTGGGTTTCAAAGGATGTGTAGCTGGTATTCTCAGAACAATGGACTGTCCTCTCCAGATTCCAAACCTCAACATCATTTAATTTGTCTCTGAATAATCAGAATAATTTTCTCAATGGAATTGTTTGTGAAACATTGCTTGAAAAGAATGGCAATGCCCATTCACTCTCATGTGTACTTGGTGGATTCGTGTGTCCATCTACATTTTCAGTGAAACTGACCCATGAACACTCAGGAAATCACTAAGTACTGACCCATCACATCGGAAACCCTTCAGTCTTCATTCAGTCCACATTGTAGACACATGTGAATTGGCGTGCAAAGAGTTTACAGCTGCTGAAGTTGCTGCAGTGGTTTTGGAAAGTAGCGACGAAGATAACAAAGCATTTTGATATGAAACTTATGGGTATCATGTTCTATCGCTGCTGCCAGAAGAAAACCTCATATCTCCAAAATGATAACTTTTCAGGAGAAGGAAAAAACCTGTCAATGGAACCAGACATTTTTCCAAGTCATTTTAGGTCATTTCTTTTAGTCCATTCATCATGAAATTTACACTCAATGTAAAGGGTAAATTCTTCAAATTATGTCAAAAACTGAAAAAAGTCAGAAATGGAGATACAAGGTTTTCTTCCAACAATAGTGATATGCAACTGCCTTTAAAGGCAAATTTAAGAAGATATGCAAAAATCAAGAAGGTGCTCTAAGACCCCAGAACGCTAAAGAAATGAAGGGGACTTTTGCACAGTGCTGCCACCACAGATATACATATTGTACACCCCTACCTCCAACTCCAGCAGCATCTTGCAGCCTCTGGGACAACAAAGGAAACAATTGAGAAGGTTATCTAAGGTAAGGATGATCTGTGGATAAATTGCTTTTTAGTGGCTCCAAGCTGCGTCCACTTCTTCAGTCCTTGACCTTTGATCCCTTCCAAAGTCCGGCACAGCTTGATTATTTCTTGAGAAAGAGCTTTCTGCTTTGACTCTGCAACCCTCGTGTAGTTCTTCTTTTGTCCATTCTCTGGACATTTTTAAATGTACAAAAGCTGATGGGTCCCTGTGAGAATTTTTTTTTGTCAAATTAGAATTCTTCATGATAGAACTTTGCACAAACCCTCTTTTATATATATTTTTTACTTCTTTCTCTCCGTTTCGTTCTTTCAGTTTTCAAATCAAAGCAGAAAGTGAGTTCGCTTTTTGAAAGACTTTTCTTGGTGTGAGAAAAGACAAAATTTGGAATCCACACTTTTATCAATAATTTCTCGACCCCATGCAGAGCCTTATATCAATATATTTATTTAACACAAAATCCCTATCCAGTCTCATCCTCCAGCAAGCATGGAAGAGGAAATTAATGTTGAATGCTTGTGAGAACATTTTCATCCTCCGCGCCAGATAAAGCCTTCATTTTCTGTTCTGCATGTTCTCCAGATTAGATTTACTCGGGTAAGTACAGTACTTCATGGCCTTGAGCCATGTTGTTTTTTTTTTTTTCAGCTTCTGGTTGATGAAAGTACCGATGAAACTCATCATTACCGAATGGCTCTGCAACACAAAAGTTTGATTATCCTGAGTCATGATGGAGATGAAGGTCCGTCCATCTCCTCCACCTTTTCCATTCACCTGAATGGCCACTGTAGTTCTCTGTCCATTGTCTGCATGTAGTGGATGAGCTCTCATTTGGCAAATTATCCCTTTAAAGCTGCGGAAAACCTGAAGCAATAAGCATTGAGAGGCCATGCTTTACAGTCCTTTTACCATGGTTAGGGGGTGTTGTTAGGTCTTAATTGGCTTGTTCATTTATAAAACTGTGTCTACATAAAATATGAAAGAATGAACAAATGCTTAATGAATAATTCAATTTATTATTAATAATATTTATGACAAACAGTTCTTCCATTAAGACTTCCACCAAGATTCAAGTTCATTTACAGTAGGCTGTTTGCCAAGCAACCATGGACTCCAGCACCTAGGACCTAAGAAATCTCAATTTTCCATCATTGTATATTACAGTCATGTTATGATTATTTTATGGCGTGATAGTGTATCATGTCAAAACCTCCTCTTTATAAGCAGTCTTTGTTAATCTCATGTCTTTTTTAATCTCAATGATGCAAATTTCCACTAGTGCTCTATGAGCTTTGCAATGTTATGTTAGCACCAAGTTAGCAGTAATGTACATTTACTTTCCCACATTAAGTTTAACTACATAACTCGCATATTAGTTTCATGGTAGTTACTGAATAATTCACACTAGATACTGAATAATTAGTTAATTCTGAATAATTCATAGCAGATAGTAATTCATAGTACATACTGAATAATTCATACCAAATACTGAGTAATTTCTAGATACTTAAAGATTTGTAATAGATGCTGAATAATTCATAGTAGTATTGAATAATAAGTAGTGGTTACCAAATAATTTGTAGTAACTACTATAACAATAGTGGTGGATATTGGATAATTCATAGCAGATACTAAAGACTTTATTGTAGTTACTGAATAATTCACAATAGTGAATAATTTATTGGAGGTGCTTAAAAATGATAGTAGATACTGAAAAATGTATAGCAGTTACTGGATAATTAATCATAGTTAGGAATAATAATTGTTAAAATTAATATGTCTACAGTTTAATATATTAATACCACCTACAGAAGGAAATGTTTTAAGGAAAAAAAATACACAAATTTCCACTCATCCTAAATATAGTTGATCAGTTGAGGACATGATTCGGTGTCCAAATTTTGCTTCTTCAGTTCAGTGCCACAGCTACAAGGCTAGCACTGTTAACAAACACTAATCAATAGTCAACAGTCAGCTAAATATGTTCTGTACATATATCCCCAAAACTTCAGTCAACCTGCTCAAACTGCATCCAGGTCATTTTTAAGTTTGCACAGACTTGTTGATGTGGTAAAGGACTCAGTATGACTTACTTTGAACTATAAATATTAGCAAAACTTTACTGTGTTGCTGAATGCTGGAGCAGATGCTTTAGACAACAGATGTTGTGCTGAATTCCGACTCATCACACAGGCATATGAACGTTACATGATACTTGCAATTTTCTGTATCTTCAGTTTAAAAAAAAAAATAAGTTTAATAGGTTTAAATAAAAAAAAAATATCAATTATGCTTATGATCTGTAGCATCCATAAATCTGCATGTTCAAATTCGGCACAACACCTGTTGTCTAAATGTCCAAAGTATTCAGCTACACAGTGAACAAACTTAACTCCCTGAAATCCCAGGTTTATTACTTACTAAGGCTTATTATTCAGTAACTACAGGGACTTTAATGCAAATTGTATGAGCTATTCTTAGGTTATAGAAATGTGTAATAAAACTTTGGGCCTGCTGGTGGGCCATGAGCATTTCAGGGGTTAATGAAGACCTGAATGTGGTTTGAGTGGGTTCAGAGAAGCAAAGTCTGGACACCAAACATGTCCTGGCTGTTCCATTACATCTGGGGTAAGTGTAAAATATTACAGAGTTAAAGAGCAGAGACAAATACTCTGAATGGATCCCCTATGACATGCTAAGTAAGATAAGGTTAAGGTCACTGTGGCCTATATGTCTTCCATACAGGATACTGATGATTAACTAATCGAAAAATGTGATCTAAATATGTTTCTATTTAAAAGACTAAATTACAAGTTAATCTAATAGGACTGTTGTCCGATTGCCATAGTAACACTGATTATATTGATGGGGCAGAATCCTCTGACTCATGCGGCCGGCTGGTTATGAGTTCCTGGTATTGTTAATGGAGGATGAAGACATTACAGCTCTCACAAGGCTTTCTGGGAGGTCTGCCGGCCAATCCGCACGTCAGATAGCCACCCGTAACCATAGTGACCAAAGGATGGGAACAGATTGTTTAGTGGTGAGAGAAATGTCCGGACTTGGAGGGCACCCGAGTCGCCTGTGCTGGTTAAAAAGAGACGAAGTGCACTGAAGTCAAAAAAGCCTGACTGACAGTCTTAGGCTGGCCTTACATTGTGAAACTTGCATGCAGCTAGTTGTATGTTGTGAGTTGCATGCATGCATAATTGCTGTGCATCTTGGTACACAACACATCTGATTGCACCACTTGTTAGCAAATTTGCTAGTTTTGGCTCTTTATAATTAACTAGTTATGAATAAATTAGATATTGAAAGTTATAATTAATGAATATATATATATGTGAGATTATAAAATATGCATAAGCTATCACTTCACAATGATGTAATGAGCTTCTACGTCAAAATTAATGTTAATTTTTAACTAACCAGGAAATTGATAATTATTAGTTTATAAAGTAACAGTCGACATATGTACTTTTTTACAGTTATTAAATTGGAAATTCAGATGTTATGCACTGTTAGTGAATTTATTATGTGAATATTTACAAAATATATATTAAAAAGTCTACATCTAGTAAAACACTAGCTGCTAATGTGAAGTGTTTTTTGTAAACCTCAACAACCTGATAGCAAGAGGATAGTGGGCCACTGTTGGCCCGCTGATGGCAAGGCTGGCGGTCCACTAGCATTTTGCTCAGCGTTTTCTGGGTGGTCCACTGGTGGTTAAGCAGAGTATTACAAAAAATTCCACTTATCATCACTCATTTTCCACTAACAGTCTAATTTACTTACTTTTCCTTCCTTCCTTTCTTTAGTTACACTTTGTAAATTACTTTCGTAAAGAATTTTAACACAGTGTCAGCAACAACATTTTCTATAAAATCATTTTATATCAGGCCTAGTCATTATTTTTGTTCTCTCAGTTGTTTGTAATATTTGTCTAAGTTTATTTTGTAAAATAAAATCTGTTTGGGGAGATTAAAAACTAGTTAGAGCTTGTATGCAGGACAATAATCTGGGTGGTCCGAGGTTGGACCAGCAGTGGCAAACAGTCAGCGGGGTGCCGACCTTATCAAGCCAGCGGACCGATATATGCTTGCTATCGGGGAAAAAAATGTTAAAATCTCTAGTCCTCTGAATGATTTGATAAACATTAACAAATTACAGTAAAAAGTTCCAGTGAAAAGTAATGAGTTCAAGTTATTCAGCTGAACACCCACTGCTAACAGGTGTATAAAATTAAGCACATATCCTTGCAATCTCCATAGACAAACACTGACAATAGAATTTGCCATGAAGAGCTCACTGACCTTAAACACTGTTATAGGATGCCACCTTTACCACAAGTTAGAAATATCTGCCCTGCAAAGTTCTTCTCTGGTCAACTGTAAGTGCTGTTATTGTGAAGTCTAGATGCAACACTAGCTCAGCAACAATGCAGTAGACCATGCAAGCTCACAGAGCCGGGCTGCTAAGGGCTGAAGTGCACAGTGCATAAAAACTGTCTATCCTCTGTTGAATCACTGACCACAGAGTTCTGAACTGATTCTGGAAGCAACAAGAACTGTGTGTTGGGATCTTTATGAAATGAGGAGAAGCTGCATACAAGCCTAAGCGCCGGCTGGAGTGGTGTAAAGCACAGCACCGCTGAACTCTGAAGCCATGGGTGTGAGGAATCATCTTTCACTATCTGGCAGTCTGATTCATGAATCTAGTTTTGGCAAATGCCAGGAGAACGCCACCTACTGGAATGCATAGTGCTAATAGTAAAGTCTGGTAGAGGAGGGATAATGGTCTGGGGCTGTTTTTCAGGGTTTGGGCTCCTTAGTTCTCGTAAAGAGTAATGTTAATCGCTACAGCATACAAACACATTTGGACAGCTGTATACTTCCAACTGTGTGGCAGCAGTTTGTGGAAGGCCCTTTTCTGTTCCAGCATGACTGAGCCCCTGTGCACAAAGTGAGGTCCATAAAGACACAGTTTAATGAGTGTGGTCTGCACAGAGCCGTGACCTCAACCCCACTGAACACCTTTGGGATGAAGTGGAACGCTAATTGCAAGTCAGGCCTTCCAGCATCAGTGCCTGACCTCATAAATGCTCTTTAGACTGAATGGGCACAAATTCCCTTAGACACACTCCAGAATCTTGCGGAAAACCTTCCCACAAAAATAGATACTGATAGAAGTGCCAGATTAATACCCATGTTTTTTGGACGGGATGTCCAACAAGCTCATATAGATGTGATGGTCAAGTGTCTACATATTTGTGGTGTTGTAAGGAGCTTGTTGTGTTGTTATTCTAACAATACATTGCAAGATGCCACAAGGTTCATTAAATAAAATCAAGCATGATTTAACATGTTTTGAGATCTTGTTTGGCTATGTTGGGAAACGTGGAGAAGAAAAGTCCAACCACGATAGATGACCTGTGGACAGCATTAAAGAATGTGTAGGAAGCAGTTTCTTTAAAACTTGAAGAAAGTGTGATGAAGAGGGTATCTTCAAGACTAGAGAATCTGAGGACAGACACTCTTACGAGTACATGTGTCAGTAAAGGGTTCTTTCAGGGGATACCATAGAAGAACCACTTTAAGTTCCCTAAAGCAGGAGTCTACAACTCCAGACCTAGAAGAAGAACCTCCAGCACAGTTTGGTGATCCTGTTCAAATTCACTTGTTTCAACAGCTCTGTTAATTGCCAGGTTTAGTAGATGTTCTTTAAGTACGGCATTTACCAAACTATGCCAGACACAGGACTGGAATTTACCCTGCTCTAAAGAAACTTTCAATAGATGGCTCTCTACAAAGCTCAATTGAATCCACTCCACTTTGGGGCAGTGGTTCTCAAACTAGTCCTCAGTAACCCCCAGACATTGATCCCAACTCCCAACACATAGGGATAGGCACAAAATATGTATCAGGGTCTTAGAGGACTGGTTTGAAAACGACTGCTATAGAGAACCCAAAGTGGTTCTTTCATGACATGACCCTACAGCCAGTGAAGATCTACATTACATCCCTTTTTCTGGCACCTATTACTTTTGAAAGTGTACTTATATTATGGCACATTTGCAAACATATTACATAGCTCAGTCCTTTCGGCGGCAGTTGCTGAATTCTTTATGTCTTGGGGCTAAATTGGTGGAAGGCAAATGTGGGTGGACCACTTGTTTACACTTGTTCACACCTGCCATGAGGATCATGGATCACACTATAGCCTGCAGCTGTAACTCATATCTCACTATGTTAGCTCTCTTTTGGGGTTCTCGAGCTCCAGGCCTAGAGAGGTGATTCCCTGCTCAAATGTGCCACACCTTGCACAGGATTTGAAACAAACCCAACCATAATCAGGTCTTAAGACGTTTTAAGACAGCTTGAAAGTATTTTGAAATGTATTAGCAGTTCAGAGTGTGTCTGTGGACATTCTTATAAAATGGTTCATGGCTTGAATGCATAAAGGAAACCTTTCATGGTATTGAACCTTTCATTATCTGCACTATGAAGAGTCTCTGTAATTTCTACAATAATGTAATGAGCTCAAAGCAGTTTGATACTTCAAATTTGTGTTTTACAGTTTGATACAGCATCCTGAGAAAACATTTGCAGTATAAGCTGTATAAGATTATGTATCAAACATCTTATTGTACAGCTAGTGTACACTCTCAGAAAAGTATGAAACTGTCACTGGGGCGGTACCCCTCTTGTCAGTGGGGTGGTACCCTCAAGGGCAGATCTCAGTACCTTTAGTCAGGGAGCATAATTGTATCATAATCCATTGAAATTACATTTTCTAAGTTGTACTGACTCCACACACCTCGTCTCATCTCCAGGCTTATTATTTTATTGTTCTGTATGTAAATATGTACTTTTCACTTGGGAAAAAACTTATAAGGTTACACAGTTGGACCTTAGAACTACTGTTGTACCTTTGAGGGTACATTTACATTGTCTGTACCTTGACGAACGGAAAGTGTACTTGCACAGTATCTTTATTTGTAACAGTGTAATATTATTGTAATAATGCATCAAAACTTTAATACATTAATAATATTTGTTTCTATCTTTCAGTTTACATTGATTTTGAGTATTAATATCTGATATTAAATATGCAACTCAATTTGTTTAAAATAAAAGCTGTCTTGGTGCAACTTGTTTTCAAGATCTCTATATGCCAAAAAATGCAAAATCTTGCAGGCGCTAGGTAAATTTTTGATCAAAAATTACCCAAATTCATAAAGATATCAAATTTCTGTTAGCATATATATATATATATATATATATATATATATATATATATATATATATATATATATATATATTTATATATGTGTGTGTATATATATATATATATATATATATATATATATATATATATATATATATATATTTATATATATATATTGTGTTATAAAATAGGATATTGTTGATTACAGTAATATACCCCTGTCAGTATGAAGTCTTGTAAAAATATACAGTTTTGTACTTAAAAATACAGTTCAATATGTCATCACTGTAAGAGGACATTACTGCTGTTAATAATAATTATAGGAACTATCTGTCAACTCTACTGCGAGTAAGTTACTGTAAATTACAAAAATTTACAGAGTCATTTTTTAACAACTTTACAAAGGTTCCTCAAAATCGCATATCATTTCCAAAGTGGTTCTTGAAACCATCTATTGAAAGTTTTTTAAGAAGCTAAACATGGTTCTTGTACGACCTCTCTAAAGAACCACTTTTTTCTGTCTTTGTTGATACTGTCTGTGGTGCATAAAATACTGTTGTTTGTAAATCTCTATGCTTGTTTCTACTTATGAACCTACAGAAGTTCCCAGAAATCCCAGAAAAAGAAATGTAACAGTACAGTAACTGCAGAAGACAAATTAACCGTGTCAAATTATGCAGTTCAGCCACAATTAATTTTGAAGAGCCCTCAACGAAGAACCCTGCATTTTGATATTGCTAGATCCCCTGACCACTAGAGGCTTGTGGCTTCTACCTGAATGCGGAGGCCTGAGGACTGATCTCCCGGAAGGTGGGGGATGCGCTACTTTGTCATGCGTGAGGAACATGGGCTCGCATTCTTATGGCCCTGCTGCTTGATTGAGATGGCAGCGTATGTCCAGGCCCTCTAATTATGTGTGATTTTCTCTGTCTTCAGTCGAGCATGTGGTTGCCATGGAGGCGGGCCGGAGGCTTGGCAGCAGCCTGTAGGAGCTGTAAAGATCTGGAATGATCTGCCTCAGATTTGCAGAAAATCCCTGAACTCAGCAACCTGTAACTCCATGGAGCAGCTTTTTTTCCTTATTTTTTGTTGTCTCTTTGTTGTTGTCAGAGATTTCAATAATATTAAAGGAACAGCTTCGCCAGCAATCAGATTTACATGTGTAATGCTGGTGTAGTCGATCAGCCAAGAGGTACAAGGTGAAAGTTGTTCATAAACATTTAACAGCGACGCAAATCACACATCACGCTGACCATCAGGACTTACCCTGTGTGTCCAGAGTGACTCTGTGGAGATTTTACCCATGATTCAGTCAGTAATCCGATTCAGAAAACCACCGTTCAGATCTTGCATTTACCTCCATTTTAAATGCCCAGTTTAAATCTCAATTTAAAACCCTGTCTCAAACAGTCTTCAGCTTGACTCAGACTCTGAGTCTAGTGCTGATAATCAGACATTTACAGCTAAATACACGTTAAAACCACAAACTAAACGCTAAAAACTGAGATGTTTGCATGCTTCTGAGCTAAGTGAGTGGGGGAGGGGTGGAACAAGGTGATAAAATGCAATAAAATGGCCCTAAAACACATTTTAACAGAGAAGTAACAATAAAGATGACAACTATTATTATAACACTAATAATATTTGGTTCTGTCTTTCAGTTACATTGATTTTGAGTATTAAAAATATCTCATATTAAATATTCAACTCAATTTGTTATTAAAAGTAAAGACTGTCTTGCTTGTATCAGAGTTTTAGCACTGAGCATGAATCCAAGAGGAAAGATCAATAAAAACATGTCTGCCTTATGCTAATTGTTTATTTTTACTCATAATAACCAATAGAATGAATCAGCATCATAATTACTGCAATTTCAGCTCACAGACACTACAGACTAACAATTCCTGAAAAGGTATCTGTGGTATAACTTGTTTTCAAGATCTCTATATGCAAAAAATGCAAAATTTTGCAGGCACTTGGTAAATGTTTGATCAGAAATCACCCAAATTCATAAAGATTTCAAATCTGTTAGCATTTACATGTCAAAAAATGGCATATCTATGTAGCCCAGGGTCTCCTGAAAATAACAACATATAGCATGTGTGACTGTCTCAGGTGAATACTACATAATTGTAATTGTAATTGACCCAAAATACCAAAAAAAAATTAAAAATTTAAAAATTCACCAAAATTCTAGGGTTCTAAAGGTTAATAGTCACCCAAATTGTTTCTGTAAATACATCCCCAAAATGTCTCTTAACCTGCTCAAACTGCATCCAGGACTTCACTGAGGTAATGCACACTTGTGGACACAAGGGACAAAGTATGACTCATTATCAGCTAAAAATGAGCTTGGTCCAGCTTCTCACTTTTTCAGTGAACAATGTCATCAAAAACTGATTAACTTTGTTAAAGGGGAATTTCTACATAAATCAATAGTTGAGAAAACTGGTTATTCCAAGTGGTTTGATGTGAAATGATTCATTATAGACATACTGACTTTTTCAGACTGATTTCTTTACAGTGGTGGTGATAGAAACCAGGTTGCCCAAATATAGCCATTTTATTTACTATCAAAAATGACCAGTGAGTTTTCATATGTAGTATTGATCATAGTTAAATATGTTATTTTACACCTTAAAAACCCAGGCTTACTACATACTAAGCCATTTTATTCAGTAACTATAGGGACTTACAGAATATATTGCCATTGTCAGAACAAAACCTTGTATCTCCAAAATGGTAACTTTACAGGAGAAGGAAAAAACCTACTTTACTTTTAATGTAAGTCAATGGAACCAGATGTTTTTCAGTCATTTTTGGCCATTTCTTCTGGTTCATTCTTCATGAAATTTATACACAATATAAAGGGCAATAAGCATTTTCAGATTATGTCAAAAACTGAAAAAAATGGAGATTCGAGGTTTTGTCCCCACCGCGGCGATATATAATACATAATAGAAGTATCAGCCATCAAACAACATATAAGTAATTGTTTTGTGTAATCACTTTCTATGAGGGACCTTTAAGAGGTGGACGTCTGGTTCCTATCACCACCACTGTAAACAACTCTTAATTGGTACGTTTCGCTAAAACGGATTTCATTCAAAACCACTCTGAATAGCTTTGTCTAGATTTTAATGACTAAATTCTGCAGACATTTTGTGGAAATTGGTAGGATTTCTCTTTAAGCCCTACCTGTTGTTTTGAAAGTTGTATTTTACCTCTCAATTTGTCTCTTAATGTGTCACTTTTCTTTAACCAAAGAGAGTGAGTGGTAGATGCTCTTTCAGCAGAGGCCTTTGAATTTCCCAGTTTTACACTCACACATTGCCAACAGTCAGAATAAGATGTCTTTACTTCAATTGCTTGAAGTCTCTTTCTCCAGGCTTGGTTCAAAGGAGCCTTGAATGCTGCTTTCTAGTCGATTTTTCAAAGTTGGTGCTTTCAAACTATGTCAGATCCAATAGTCTGAATCGGACCCCGTAGGTAGAGCTAGTCTGAATCCAAAATGGTTTCCTATTTGACTTATAGGCACTACCTAGAGTGTAAAAGCCACTGACCTAGAACATATTGTATTTCATAAGAAGCAGGGAGCCATTTTTCATTTTTAGATTCAGCTCTACACATCTTTTAAAAGGACGTTCCATTCTGGCCAAAATGAAAAATGTAACCATTAGTATATCTGTTGCAAACATACTTGACTCCTACAGCCATGCCACAATAGTGTTGAGGATAAGTTTTTCCTGTTTACCTTTTTCTGCAGGCCTCCTTGTGGTCATTTCATCAGCAGAGTGGAAACTGACACTGATATTTTTAGATTATTATAATCAAATAATTCTTTGCCCAATTTTTTTGGACAAATCTCTGTTATCAGATTAACTATGACACTGTTGACTCTATGTGTGCAAAATCTTGTGACTCTGTGTTGGGCTGGTAGTGAGAAATGAGGGGTGAAAGGGGAGGAGTGAGAACCCCCTACTGTGATAACAATCCCCACCTATTCGCAAAGATGGCCATGCCAAGATAAAACGAACATCACAACTGCAGCTTTCTTCGAATCAAACAATCATCTACAACTGTAACATGTTTGCTTCCAGTTTTGTAAATCATACACAAATGCATTTCATCATTAGCAAGAGAAAAAAGGGCATCCAAAATGTCTGGATATTGCATTTTTTTTTTCTTTTTTCTTTTTCTTTTATGATAGCTGACTAAAGTGGGAGAAACTCAATTCCAAAAAAAAAAATGGTCAAATACATATAAAAACAGAAAGCAGTGATTTGTACATCTTTGACCTGTATTTAAACAATATTACAAAGGCAAGATATTTAATGGTCTATCCTATCAACTTCATTGTTAAAATTCATGCTTGAATTTTAATACTAGGAATGCTGTGAAATGTTCAGACAAAACAGGACTGTGCAGACTGTTACCAGCATAAAGTTCAAAAGCTGGGGTCTGTCATAATATAAGGGGTGTATTAGTGAGTAACCTGCACATCTGTAAAGGCACTATCAACACTGAAAGATATATACACATTTTGGAGCAACATATGCTGCCTTCTAGGCAACGTCTTTTTCAAGGACATCCACGATATCGGCAAGCTATGTTTCGCATGTGTTATATACAGCATGGCTGCAGAATCAGAGATTGTGGGTGCTAGACTAGCCCAGACCTGTGTTGCATTGAAAATGTGTGGCACATTATCAAGCACAACATCAGACAGTTAAAACCTTGTAGAATTGTACAAAAAATATCCACAACACAAGTATTATTATTATAACTTACAGTTTTTGCAATTTTGTTTTGACAGTTTTTTACATCAGTAACAGTAGCTGTCTAACTAACTATCTTACATTTTTAACATTATTTTGATTACTTGTTTACATTTGAGCTGTGTGTGTGTATGGTCGGTTGCTTGGTAACAGACATGACATTTGATTGTCGACTTCAATTGAGTAGTTTAAGACTTCTTAACTTAAGTCAAAATGCTGCCAGATAAAATTTCAAAATTCAGATAAAATTTGCTTCTGTAATATGAGTTTGTGAAAAATCTTATCATGACCTGTCAGATTTTACCTTAAGTCAAAAGATAGGAAGTTTTGGTAATTGTCTCCCTCCCCCACAACCTGTTATGCTTTTTAGACCAATGATTTGCCATCTTCCCCTGGGGGAGGGTCTCTGGGGATTTCCAATGATTGTACAACACATTTGTGTAATGCAAGCTGGGAACTGTAGTGAGAAAACAGTGAGTGACGAAAACACAAAAAGAAAACAAAATTGTGAAGCCTTCAAAGAAATAAGGCTATAGGATGCAATGCTGTTCCATAAAATATCACATGACAACATCGTAAATGCTAGTTTTAGGCCATAACGTCCCTTTACCTCTTGAATAAAAAGACATTCTTCACATATCTCCCTGCACACTGGTCTCTTTACCCAAACACAGTTACATTCTAGCATAGATTTCAAATTATTTATTTCTTTCAATTGATGGTTTTCTACACGGTAGGCCCGTTTTATCGATGCACATAGATTGAGGAGGTTGACATTGATTGGTCTAAATCTAATTTGCCTCTAAAAAAGCATCCTGGCTGTGGTTTAAACAAAGAAGGCAACCTAATTAGCGGAATCGGGCAGTGGAGCTGTAGATTAGCTCTCCTGAGTGGAGCAACATGGAGATCGATGGTGTTTATTTGCCTGTCCTGAAGTCAGCCTTGCCCTGCCTTTTGTAAGAGCTCTTCTGTAAGACTGAAGGAGCAGGCCTGACCCTTTCTGGGGATCACTAAGGCACGCCGTGGTTGTCTTTCACTTCCTCTGTTTACTGACTGCTGCTTTTGCAGCGGTGATCCTTTTGCCAGCCACGGGGTCTCGTACTGATTTCTTTTAGTCCAAGCTACCCCCCCCCACCCCTCCCACCCCAACACTTTTCTCTTCCAAACTTCGCTCGCTTGTTTACTCGAAGCTAGACCAAATGGTGGTGCCAAGAGGCCAAGCCGAGCATCCGGGAGAAAGGGAGGCATCTGTAATACCTTAGATGAACTAGAAAGTAAACAGATTTCTGTTATTATCGACTCTCTCACTCTGAATAGGAGGAAAAGCAAAGCAGCCTCTGTTCTGTTCCGCTCCATTCCGCACCCGCAGTCAGACAAAGGACATCTGAAGCGGCGTACAATCTACTGCGGTATGCATTGGCTTGCTTGCTCCAGCATATTTATAGGTGTTTGCAAATTTTCATACGGCCCCCATTTAGCTGAGTAGATTAATTTGCACTTGGCTTGCTGTGGGGAAATGCTGAGCACAGATGAAAAATACGGATGGGGATTTCGTACGGCGCGCGAGGAACCGCCCCATTTCATTAGCAATTGTCGCAACGGTTCATTACGGCTATTAATCTATCGTAACAAAGCAATTGAAAACAAAGTGAGTTTTTCTTCGCAATAAACAGATGGTATAGCCCAATGGACAGAGAAAGCGTATGTGTGCGTTTTGAATTAAGTCCGCACGGAGCAAAACTGCTTTCAAATGAACTCTGTTTGAGTTAATCCATCACTAATGATTTTACTCTGGGTATTGCGAGGGAGACTTAACCAACAGCACGCTATTTGACCCGATCGGAGTGCTTTTTTGACTCAGCCCGGCCGGCAACCCCCGAGAGCTGCCCTTTTGCTTCTCTTAACTGTATCCATCGGCATATTCCCGTTTGATGTGGTGCTATTGATGCCCCGATACAAGCATGTAGTTTGACCTATAGCATTGATCTGAGCCACATTGCTTTCTGTATTCAGCACACATTGCTCTGCCTTACAAACATGGCGCTTATACAAAGCCTCCCTTTCATGCCGCACTCGCTGAATTAACCTTGATGTCAAGCGGCCAGCGCTGGAATTGTGTTTTCAAGGGCTGGGAACAGGGACGAGGGAGCCGGTTCATTATTTACGCGTTTAGCCGTTGTTGTGGAGGTAATGAAAAAACATTTCGAGCATGCGTCCAGGTGGAGGAGCTTAGTGGAGACGCTCTCTCCCAGAGGAGGGAGATGACTCAGGATACATGGGCTGCCGAGGTCTCGATTTCTCTCTGTAGTTTGCAATACAATCCAGGCTCCATTGAATGCTTGCCCATTGAGACAGATGCAGCGCTGACCAGGCTGCAGCACAGTGTTCTGTCCAGTGAAAGGTCACCTGTCCATTTTGGGCAGCCAGGTAATGGAGTTGACAGATCTCCCTTCTCATCCTACCAAACCCCTACCCTACCCTCATCTCTAATGACTGAGGAAGCAGGAGTGACCTCACATGACCTCTAGCCAATCACAACACTCTCCAGTAGGGGTGTTCCATTTGTAATTTTGTTTTTTGTGATCAACTTTTTATTGCATTTTAAAACAGGGTTGGAGGAAGGATGTCCGTATTGTTTTTTTGTATATGTTCAAAATACATTACACAGCAAAAGTTAGAGAACATCCTTATTTTTTTAAAAGTTCCAGTCAAAATTGCCACTAAGTTTTTCTGCATCAGGAAAAAGCAGAAAACATGTATTTAACAGGATATTACACAAAAACCAACAAGCCAACAAAGAACTACCTATAACATCAAATCTTAATGTATTTAATGCGTCCACTCTTTTCCCTGGACAAAAAAAAATGTGAGGGTATGCGATGGGATTCATAGATTGAGAAGAGGTGGTACAGTGCAGTGAATGTCTCGTTTGATGTGTGGAAAAGAGGTCGCAATGAAGATGTTAATGATTGGCAAAAAGGAAAGATTGCATTTGGGTGTGCCAAAGGCCGTAGTGTGAGGGTAGTAGCTGAATTTGCAGGTGTATTGAAGCGTACGGTCATACGGATCGACCAGCAGTGGCAAAAATCCCAGTCTACAGGAAATGCTTGTTAGAAATGTGGCCAAAAGAAGAAAATGACTGACAGGGACCGCCAGTTTCACGGCTTGTGAATAAAAATCGCTTTGTTTCCAGGCAAGAATTGCTTCTAGAAGTCAACACAGGTCCTTCACAACCAATTTCTGAAAGAACACTCTGCAGGGAACTGCATACCATGAACATATGGAGCAGAGTGGCACATAAGAGGCCTTTTCTTACTTCTGCTCACTTAGTTGCCCAGTTGCAGTGAACAAAGAGACACAAAAACTGGACTGTTCATGACTGGAAACATGTTATCTGGTCAGATGAGTCTCGTTTCTGCCTGTATGTGAATGATGCTAGGCATTGTGTTCATTGTAGACCTCAGGAAGCCTTTAATGAGGGCTACATGCAAGGTGTGGTTCAAGGTAGATGCTCTGTGATGTTCTGGGGGTGTTTCAATTACACAGAAATGGGTCCTTTGGTTGAGGTAGCAGTAAAGTTGAACCAGAAACATGTCCAGTCCATGCCAAATTGAATCGCAGCTGTTATTCGTGCTCGTGGATGTATTGCAAGCTATTAGGTACATTTCAGTCACAGGTCACTACCCAGATAAACAGTATTTTAAATCTGTTTCTTTTTCAACTACCTAAACATTTTGCACAGTACTGTATATGCAGCCACATGCAAAAGTTTTTGAAAAGTGTGTTAAAAAAAGTGAATTATGTAATATGAGTGTACTTGCAGTTTAAAATGCACATACCCTGAATACAGAAGAGAGAAGTGGGGAAGGTTCTTGGCATGGTTTATACAGTGCATGCAGTGGTTATGTATATTGCAATGTGTGCAATAAAGTGCATGTGGACCTGTTTAAAGCAGTGAGGCATGGAGGGGGTTATTATTTGGGAGGATTTTGGTCCAAGGAGAGAAGTTGCAGAAGTGGTGGTTGGACCAGGTTTAGGGCTCTCAGTCTTGGTATACATTGAGAAGGACACTAGGGCTCAATCCCATTTCTAATTTTTACCCCTACCCCTTGTTTTCGAGGGTCACCTTGCCCCTTGGAACTGAGTTACAAGGGGTAGTGGTTGAAATATTACCCTACGAAATGTGGCCCTCATATACAAAAGAACATTACTTCATTAACAGGCTACTAGCGGTGCTCTGTAGGCGACCCTGCCAGTCTGCGGTTACAGGAGAGGACGGGGAAAGTTCAGCAACCTCGCTGCTGGGGTTTAGATTTAGGCATCATGTGCCTTCAAAGAGGGGGGATGCAATAATTAATTATTCATTATCGTCCACCCCAATTCTTCTCTGATATGAAGCTGAAGTCAGCTTCTTCTTTGAATTTTCCTGTTCCACCTTAAATGGAGCATCAATTACGTTCTGGCGCTTCAGGTCTCAGTACTACTGGACTATATAAGGTGGAATGGGATATTTAGCTAGCTAGCTACAGAGACATTAGCATACTATTAGCATTTTTTTTGCTTGTTATGAAGAAAAAGACGATAATACATTGAAATAACATTAAACTAAGATAATACAATGGTTATCGTAATTTTTTTAATGGAGAAAATACTCACATTTGTGGGTTTCTTTGGTCGCTTGCACAGCCATCTTGACAGTTTTTCTTTTTTTCTCATAACACTCCGTTTGAATCGTGCCTCTGAAGAACCTCAGTTTGGAGGACCATACAGCCCTAACACTTCGCCCTACCCCTCTATCTCAACAAAAATTGGGACACCCTACCCCTAGGCATGAATGTGCAAAACGGAGGGCTAAGGGCTAAGTGGTATGGGGCAAGCGGTGAAATGGGATTGGGCCTAGGAAGTTGGGAAGTTGATGTAAATGTATCCAAAATTATGTGTATAAGAGTCTAAATGAGTTTGTAATATTTAAATCTGCGTCATATGTCTTATTGTATATAAAATAATTAAAATTGTTAACTCGGAAACTGTAGTGTGTAAAATTCAAGCAAGTACACAAATATGACGTAACCTTAGTCTGCAGTGCTATGATTGAAACTGCAGCAGTCCTGCCTGCTAAAACTCTACATATTCTCACCCTTGACGCAGATTGTTATGGAGGTGAGGGAAAATGGATCATTAATAATGAATGTGCTGCATTTCCAAAATGTTAGAAATGCTTAGGCGTGATGCTAAACATGCTGAGCAAGTATGACTGTGATGTGGTACATATTACAAACACGCAGATGCGATAGAAGAATGAAAGAAATGTAGTCTGCAAATGAAGTATGAAATGTGTTTAAATGCATTTAGTCTCTCTCTCTCTCTCTCTCTCTCTCTCTCTCTCTCTCTCTCTCCACTGTGTGTTTTACTCCTGTTCTACCTGGCTGTAATTGCTATAGGTGGGTGGATTCATACTTAAGTATTGATATTTCCCAGATTACAGATCCCTGTGAGACATGAACATATCAATATCAGATGTTTTCTGTAATCTGCAACCAGTAATCTGAATTTATCAAAGTGAGTGTGTATTGGATTCTGGAAAAAGTGAAAAAGATAGCAAATACTGTGAGGAATGCAAACTACTTTTTATACTCTCCCTCTGCTCCTCTTATACACAAGGGCCAGGCATAATCAGTCAGTTTGGAGTTACTTCACTTCATTAAATAGTCTTAACTTTGGCACTAAAATACTAAATCAGGGCTTTCCAATACACTTTCCCACCATTTACTGGATCTCACTGTAGGAATCACAAGGATTTCACTTCTGACATGTGCAATGCACCCCTTGCTATAATGATTAGAATGCAGCTTGCACTGTATTATGCGAATTTTAAAATGCAACAATGCATGAAATCAAGGTTGTAAACTTTGTGAAGTTCTGGCCCTAAAGTATTGCCATCTTTACAACGGTTAATAACACCAACGTTTTTTGGCAGAGGCATTATCAGAGGAGTAACCATAGAAATGTCTGTAAAGAATAAGGGAACCATAGAAATGCCCATAAAGGAGGAGGGAACCATAGAAACATCTATAAAGGAGGGAACCATAGAAATATCTGTAAAGAGGTGGGGGGGGGACCACAGAAACATCCACAAAAAAGGAGGAAAACCATTGAAAGGTCCATAAAGAAGAAAGGAACCATAGAAATGTCCATAAAGAAGAAAGGAACGATAGAAAAATCTGTAAAGAAGGAGGAAACCATAGAAACTCTCAGGCTTCCTGGGTCTCATTTGGATTCTCATGCCATTACGGACTCCACATCCCAGAATCCTTCCGTCAGTCACATGACTCCACCAGCCAATCACAAGCCACCCAGCAGATCACAGTCACCTGAATACTGATTATCATCACCTGTACTGCCCTGTGTATGAACCTGTCTGTTTGAACCTTCTCTTTGCGAAGTATTGCCTGTGATTTGTCAGTGCATACTGAGCTGTTCTTTTGTCTGGTTGCTGTTCCGTTTCTGACCTTGCTTTGTTTCCTTGTTGCAGATTCTTGCATCTGTCTTTTGGCTCAGTCTATCTGTGCATGTTTGTTTTTTTTTTTGTAACGACCCTTGCTTGTTTATTCGACTCCGTTATCGTCTTTGCCCATGTACTGTGTTTGGTTTGTCTGGTTGTTGACCTGGTCTGGTGTCAACACTGGTACTTCAGTTCGTTCTTCTTTTAAATGAGAGAAATGTCTGTAAAGTAGGGAACAATAGAAACATCCATAAAGAAACTTCTGTAAGGAAGGAGAAATCATAGAAAACATCTGTAAAGGAGGGAACCGTACAAACATCCATAAAGAAGGCAGGAACCATAGAAATATTCGTAAAGGAGATGGAAACTATCGAAACATCCGTAAAGAAAGTGAAAACAATGGAAATGTCCGTAAAAGAAAGAACCATAGAAACATCCATTAAGAAGGAGGGAAAAACAGAAACATCTGTAGATAAGGGGGGCACCATGGAAACATCTATAAAGAAGGAGGGAAGCAAAGAAACATCCTTTAAAATAATAGGGAACCATAGAAACATCTGTAAAGAAGGAGGGAAGCAAAGAGACATTTGTAAAGAAGGAAGGAACCGTAAAAACATCTGTAAAGAAGGCAGCAACCATATAAATATCAGTGAAAAAGAAAGAAAACCACAGAAACATCTGTAAAGAAGACAGAAACGTTAGAAACATACATAAACAAAGCCATAGAAACCATAGAAATGGCTATAAAGGAGGGATTCATGGCAACATCTGTAAAGAAAGAGGGAACCATAAAAAAAAATCTGTAAAGGAGGAGGAAACCATAGAAATATCCACAAAAAAGGATGGAACTATAGAAAAGTGCATAAAGGAGTGAACCAGAGAAACATCCATAAAGAAGGAGGAAACCATAGAAACATCCATAAAGGAGGAGGAAACCATAGAAACATCTGTAAAGAAGGAGGAAACCATAGAAACATCCGTAAAGAAGGTCAGGGTTCTCAAATCTTTGTCCCTTTGTTGTGGAGATCAACATGACCACAATGTTCTTTGTGTTATTTGTGTCAAAGACCACAAGTTTTACATTTTTTTCCATTCTACCTTTGATTTTAATGAAGCAATATAATACTTGAGGTAATGCGCTACAATGATTTTAACATCACTGGGGGTAGTAAGTGAGGTAAAAATGACCTTAACACTGCTAAAATGACTAACCATGCTAAAATGGCTTGTATAAAACTGTATTAAATAGTAAACTATTTATAATTATTGCAAGAATCAATTCCTCCACCAAGCAGTATAGTTCATTATGGTTCTGGTTCATTCTGTCCCATTCCAACCCCTGTGATTAGATAATCAGTTTGAGGTCTATAGATCTTTCCCCATTCCTGTTGAGAAGAGCCTGGCCTTGTAGGCCAATATGACTGGAAATACCTTCCCAGTGTCTCTACCAAGATTGCAGAGTGGACAGACTTTGGTCCGACCCACTTTAGATCCTTTACAAAAGCACCACAACAGCTGTTACGTCATGACAAATCCTGCAGTTTGAGGCTTTGTGTTCTTCATTACAGATTAGCATGGCTGTTATGGAGGAGGGTTTCTGGGAGATGTGTGTAATCTTCAGCTTTTCTCGTGCCGAGACTGAAGCAGAAGCGTGATGCAAGTGTGTAATAACATTCGTTTCATCCCGCTGCTTTGTTGATGTCCAGAGGGTCCAAATAACCAATTAGAGCTCATTTTTATTCTTTTCCTTCCCTGCCTTCCCTTTCTCTCCCCCCGTCCACCTCTCTATTCCTATTCCACATCTCTCTTTCTCTCATTCTTATTCCTCCCTATCTCTCTCATTGTTATTCTCAATCTTGCTCATTGTCATTCTCACTCTAATTCTTGCCCTCTCTCTCTTTCATGCACTCTCACTCTGTCTTTGCACCCCTGGTTCAATAGTCGTTAGGCACACAGTGTGTAAGTGACTAGGCTGAGTCAGCTCCATTATATTAATGCTGTTGTTTCCTCGGCTTTGACCTGTTGTGCCTGGCCAACGCTACTGTCCGCTGTGTGTTTTGCGTAATGCATGGCTCATCCTCCTCAGCCATGCTTCCCTAACTGCATAATTATCCACACAGTAGGTGTGCTTAAACATGACCCCCTGACACCAGCCTGGTGCATGCTTTGGTTGCATTGAGGAAATGTGACAAGTCAATTTATTATCAGGAGGATTCTGACAATGTACCAAAAAGTATACTGGCCACTTTATAAGAAACACTTGTGTACTTGCTCTGCCCGGTCAGCCAACCGTGTGATAACAGTGCAATGCATAAAATCCATAGATATACAGTACTGTGCAAAAGTCAGAAACCACCTTTGATTTCCTTATTTCCAGTAAAAAATAGTCATTAAAGCAATAATATGTAACAATTTTCCCGTAAAAAAATGTAATTCATTTTGATGGAGCACTGGTATAATAATGGCATCTGTCATTGCCACTCCAGGCCCAGAATGTCTGCTATAGCACTATGTAACCTTGGAGGAGCGGACACCAGACCTCTCATGAGAACAGCATGTTGTTCTCTTGTGAGAACAACACACCACACCAACAACTATGGGTTCTTTGCATTGTGAAAGTGTTCTTCAGATTGCAGAGTGCTGTAGATCATTTTATAAAGAACCTTTTTTGAAAATGATTCTATATAGCCCCAAAAAAGGTTCTGCTATTGTTATGATGTTAAGCCTGTAACAATACCAAAATCTTATTTGGTGCTATATAGAACCCATTTCAAAAAGGTTCTATATAGAACCAGCTACAGCACAGTCACCATGAATGTGAAAAAGCTTTTACAATGCAAAGAATTCTTAAATCAGGGGTTCTTTAAGTGTTCATGGTTTGATATAGAACTATTTTCTTTACTTAAAAACCCTTGAAGAACCATCTTTCTTAAGTGGGACACAACAAGTATTCCCAGCATGGGCATCCTGGCGGAGGCTGCGAAGAGACTCAAGAAAACATTTGCCAACGCCTTTTCTTAAATCTGTTCTTCAGAAAGTTCCTAAGAATAAGTCTACATCAGATTCATGATGTGTTCTTAATCTGCATAATTGTTCACACCTTTGAGCTCTTGAGTGTGTGTAGATTCTGTTCTCACCTAAGAAGAAATCTCAAATAAGAAAACTGCATAAGTGGGTTTTAAGAAGAAATTTCTTCTTAAATGAGTGAATAAGACCCCTTGTTGGAAAAAGCGAGGGAGAGGAAAAGAGAGAGTGACTAAGCAAGAGAATGGACAAGAGTAAATCCCCAGACTGGTTTTTACTCGTTGGCGGAAGCTAATATAGATTAAAAGAGTCTCAAGAAAGTCTCAAGGGAAATGGGAAAATGATAATCTGACATCCCTACCAATGTTATCTTTGAAAGATTGTGACATAGCCTGTAGCTTTATCTGCATCATCTCATGGAATGCTGTAGCTTTTTCGGATGCCAAAAGTCATCCAACCTCAGTCCTGTTTCAGGCTTGCATGCAATAAAATAAATCCATCTCATACCTAATAAGCCTTGAAAGTTAGCAAACTTCTGTAATAGAATCCTGGAATATAACTCTACCTTGTAAGTCGACATGGTTCTTTCTTTTCTGATGTTGTCTTCGCAGGTGTTGTGCCAAATTCTGGCTCACCGGCAGAATCCGACTCCCCCTTTGTGTGGCATGTGTGGCATGCAGGCATATGGACTACACTCACGATTTTGGTAGTTTATACATAGAAACAGCAGAAATTGTGAATAGCGTCCATATGCCTGTGAGATGCGTGAGAACATGAAGGGGAGTCGGGTTCTGTATACTTCAGCTTGTCAACAAACGCATATGTACAGATGTCCATAAGGGGGGCTCAAAGCGCGATTTGTATTTAAGACAGTGGTGTATTAAAGCAATAAGCCAGTGGTAAAGTCGCAGTAACGCATGGCCTCAAGTGGCTTACTGCTTTCATATAACAGTGGCCAACATAAAATATGATAAAATACACCATTTTTCCAAAAATATTTAAAGTTATTATTAATGAAAATCAACATAAACAAGTATTCCACAAAGAAATGTAGTTCATTTAGCATATGGTATCGTTGCCGAGGAATCGTGTACCACTGAATGAGGAGAACTTTCAGTTGCCCATCGCTGTATATTGCGGTTATTTTATGAATTTTTAACTTTTTTGTCATTTAACAATGAACATATGATAACACAGCACTGTTTAATGCAACAACTTTGAGCTTATAATTACTTCCTGGTCACCAAATTACCACTGTGAATCTTATTTAGCCCTCTTCTCGGGCTGGGGCTGAATCTCAAATGGCTCCCTGCTCCCTACATAGTGCACTACGTAAAAATTTAAATACTGGATCCTGGGTCCTGCAGCCCAACAGAGCAAAATATAACTAAGAAATAGTCATTTGGTAGTCATTTGCGTTATTTGGCTGTAGAGGCTGGAATTTGTAAACTTTCATAGCTAGCACACTATTTAGGGAATATGGAGCCGTTTGGGTTTCAGCCTGGGTTTGATGCTACTTCTGACCGAAACATGAACATTTGAAGCGTGTGATCCATTCAAGTGACATTTTTAGACTTTTATACTGCTGTTTTACAGTTAATCATAATGATGGAGTTGTTTGCTGACCAGCCTTGTTCTAGTTAAGAATATAAGTTGTCAGCCCCTCAGTTTAAACAAAAAATGGGTTTTTCACTTCATCAATATACTCGGTGGTCCATGCAAGCAGCATGAGAAACAAAGATTATTCCATTAACAGCACAAGGTTTTTTTTTTGAGCCGTGGTGTAGTAATACACAACTCGGTCATAGGTGTGTATCTATCGTGAATTTTACAACGGCTCAGCCAATCAGATTTTAGGACCAGAACTATCCATTTTGTACAAGTGAAATACACTCCACAACTGTAGGGGGAGCCCAAGTGCAAAAGTTAGTCCTTTCTTTCAGGAGATATTTTGGTGGAGAAGACACTTCACATGCATGAAGAGTGGAAAGTCAAAGGAAAATAATACCAAAGTCTCAGTTTGAAAACTAATTAAAAGATACAGAGAAAATTGGATTCCTAACAACCACCTGCAAGACCTGGTAGATACAGTAGAGGTGACTGTAAGGGGTTACACTGTCCCCATCAGATAAACAGTACTTTCATCTTTGAGAGAGAGGAGAAAATTGAGCTCCACTCTTCATTCAGATCTGAAAAAATCCACAGGAGTTTCTGTCCATCCTTCCACTGAGAGAAGACAACTCAACATGAGTCTAAGAGGATGTGTAGCTGTCAATAAGCCCTCACTGAGAAAACTAGATAGATAAATCAAACAAGCTGCTGCTGTTCTCAGAACAATGGACTCCAGGAGACCAGACCACAACAGCATTGAAGGCGTTTGGGATTACCTGAAATCTGAGAAGCAGAAAAAGCAACAAACTTCTAAGACTGAACTTTGAAGGTGTGGAGCAACATCTCTGCAGATTTCTTTGCAAAACTGAAGGTAAGTCTCCTGAAGAGAACGAAAGCTGTGGTAAAAGTAAAGGACAGACACTGATAAATGTGCTATTCTGTGTAATTTTATGTCAAACACATGTTTTCCTGTTGCTGAAAAAGTATTAACTTGTACTTAATGGAAATTTTGACTGGAAATGATATAAATGAAGGGTGGTCTTTGACTTTTTAACTGAATGTCATTCAAGGTGGTGAAATCTGTGCTTATTCTCACAGGGCTTTGATCAATGAGAGCCACTGACTGCATGTAAAACCGCATACTAACATACTAAAAAGTATAGCAGAATAGTTCACCACCATTAGTAGAGCTTTCATTGCTGCAGTGCAGTATATTACAGTAGAGTGTTGTTTTGGATACAGCTATTGTGATATTTATGGAATAGTCTTTGACTGGTAACTTGGCAACCATACTGAGCTTTAAAAGGAGTTCAACTCATTTTTCAAATTTTTCTGCATCATTAAATTCTTATAAACAAAGTCATTCAGAGTGGTTTGATGTGAAATGTTCCGTTTTAGAGAAACTTGCCGAGTCATAAATATTCACAGAGGTGTTGATAGGAACCAGGCGTCTGCCTTTAAATGCGACTTCTCAGAAAGCTATAACATAAGATAGTTACCAGTATGCTTCCTAAAGCTTGAGACATTGCTTTAAGATAGTTCTGAGATAAGCTGTTGGCCTAAAACATATTTTGTAATATCTATTCATGGTGGAGGGGTACATGTAGGACCAACACATGGCTCTGGAGCTGCATGTGGCTCTTTTCCTGCCCTGTTGCGGCTCCACAGCAGAATAAGATTTTTAGGTAAAAATAAAATAATTCTCCTTTACAGTAAAGTAAAGCTCTGCTGATCGTTCAACACAGTTTTAACAATAAATGGTCTTAAACGCTGGAGTTAATGTAGCCTGTAACTGCTAATCACCGAGCTTTAACCCTGAAGGTTGGTGCAAAGACTGCTGGTCACATAGCAACGCAGACAACAATCTTGCCTAGCTGGTAAGCTAATGAAAGGCAAAAAAAAAAAAAAGATTTAAGATGAACATCGATAATTTGGAGATGAATGGACTTATTTGCATTTATAATCACTCCAGCTAGTTTCCTGATACATTTAATCTGCAATGAGAAACTGTTGAACACTTAAAGGTCATGAAGCTGAACTCAGCTTCTCATTCACCAGCTTCTTGTTCGAATTATCACGTTCCATCTTAAATAGCGTAACAGTTAACTAGATAGTTAGCTACATTCTGACGCCTCAGTCACCATTTAAGGTGGAACGGGAAAATTTGAACAAGAAACTGGCGAATGAGAATCTGACTTCAGCCTCATAAAAAGTCAAACATTGAGAGACATATTACAAGAAACTTTTTTACTTTTGTGGAAAAGTTTCCTGCTGGAGATGTGAGAAAAGCCGCTATAGCTGAGCTAAAGCTTAAAGTAGAGCTAAATAAGTCTGCGTTTTCATTTATATCGTATTTTTTTGTGCCTATACTAGGACATTAGCACATATTTACTGCCAAAATGGGGAAATGTTACTTCAATAAAATGGACATGAAATTTTGAGGCTCCCAAGGAGGTTCGATTTTTTTGTTGAAACTTGACAAAATGGCTCTTCTTAACATTTGGGTTGCTGACTCCTGGTGTGCATTGTGAGGCAGAATAGTGCTGAAAGAAAACATATTTTTTTTTTTTTTAGATTTCTGACTATTTTACCATGATCAACAATGTATAGAAGACATGTAGGTCCAACGGTTGTTTTGGTTAGTAAATGAAATGATATAAAAATGAAAGCCTATATTTATGTACACATTGGATCCCTGGTTCCTATCAACTCCATTGTGGAGAAATCTAAAGAGGTCAGTTTTTCTACAATTAATGACTTCACATCAAACCAATCTGAATGATTTTCTTTACTCAATCATAAATCTTAATGATTTATTTATGTATAAACTTTGAAAACCTGGTGGAATTCCCCTTTAACTAAATTGCTTGGTGTAAGAACTGTTGATTCTAATTATCGTAACCAATAATTTGGTGTTAATCATCGTATTTTGTCACTGTTGTATTAAAGCGCCACCATACGTAGTGCCTATGTTATACATCACTGTAATGTTTCATATAAATTCACAAAAGCATGCAGGAAGCCGAGAGCGCTTTAAGCTAAGCGTAGTGATATTCCGTAATCAGAGGAGACGTTAGCAGGATTGCAGGCTGAGCTCTGCGTTGAAGCCGCTGTGTTTTGTGCAGGTTTGACAGGCTGTAAAGGGCAGTGTCTCTAAGCTGATTCCTGCTCCAATAAGTGGTAAAGATGCTTTGTATCCGGCGACCTTTTCGTCTGTCCCGCTCTCTCTCTCACTCGCCCGGATCTGCGGCCTGTCACTTTTACTGATCAGCTGCATTTCGCTGCAACAGGACGCAACAATATCACTGCTGCATAACATTAATCTCGCAGCCTCTCTCTCTCTCTCTCTCTCTCTCTCTCTCTCTCTCTCTCTCTCTGTCTCTTTCTCTCTCCCACTCATGGCACACTCCCCACTCTCTCTCTGTCTCTTTCTTTTCCTCTCTACTTCTCTTCCCCCTAACACCCCTTCCTATCTCTTTCTCTTTTTTTCTCTGAATCTCTCCTTTCCCACCCCTTCTCCTTCTTTCTCTCTTTCTTTCTTTTTTTCTCTCTCTCCTTTCTCTCTCTTCCCCTCCCCTTCTCTTTCTTTCTTTCTCTCTTTCTCTCACGCTGTCTCTCTCCTCTCTCTCTCTTTTTCTCTCACACACACACTTCTCCATCCCTTGTGTCTCCCTTTATTTCAATCTTTCTCTCTCTCTCTTTTTTCTTTTTTCTTTTTCCCCCTTCCCAGCCCATCTCTCTCTTTTGATCTCTTTATTTTTTCTCTTCTGCCTCCTCCTCTCTCTCTTTCTTTTAGTCTCTGTAACTCCCCCCTGTCTATCTCTTGTTTCTCTCTTTCAGTCTTTCTCTGTCCATCTCTCTCTCTCTCACTCACCTCTGTTTTTACCCTTCCCCAACTCTCTTTCTCTTTCTTCTCCACCCCTGTCTCTTTCTCATTTCTCTCTCTATATATCTCTCTCCTCTCTCTTCCATCTCACTCCCTCTCTATTTTCTTTCTCTCTGTCCCTTTTCCCCATTTGTCTCTTATCTCTCTTCCCTCCCGACTTCCCCTCTCTCTTCCTCTTCCACTTCTTCTCTATTGTCTCTCTCTTCCTTACTTTCTTTCTCTTTCTCCCTCTTTCTTCTCCCTCTTCACCTACACTCCCCCTCTCTTTCTTTCAATCTTTCCCTCTACCCACTTCATCCCTTGATTTTCTCTGTATTTTCCCCTTTCATATCTTGTCTGTGCTTTTCTTTCCTCTCCACCCCGTCTCTATCTCTCTATTTTTCTCTCTCTTCTCCCTCTTCCCTCTCTCTCCCTTCTATCTCTCTCATCTTTCTCTCTCCCCTCTCTTCTCTCTCTCCTCCCCCTTCATTCCTCTTCTCTCACTCACTTCTTTTTTTGTCTCTCCTCTCTCTCTGTCTCTCTCTTTCTCCCTCACCTTACTCTCTCTCTTTCTCCCTCTCTCTCTCTCACTCTTCCTTTCCCTCTCTCTCTCTTGCTCTTCCTTTCCCTCTCTCTCTCCCACTCCCTCTCCTTACTCTCTCTCTCTCCCTCTCCCTCTCCCTCTCTCTCTCTCTCTCTCTCTCTCTCTCTCTCTCTCTGATTGGATGTGGCAGGCGGGTCTGTTAAGGTGAGCACCCCTTTCATTAATATAAACTCATACAGCGCCAATTGGTTTATGCTCTCTGTATTGAGTTATGCTGTTTTTTATTGCACTTTCATCACACTGCTTCAACTTTCTCCAGCCGGCAAAGAGACATTTATCTTACACTGCTTCTGTATGAGACGCAGACCGGAGACGCTCATATTGTCTGTATGAAGTTTCACACTCAGCTGAAACTGACACAGTTTTGTGGGATCATTATGTTTAAGAGATTAATGCAAGTAAATAAACTTGAAGATGATTTAAAGTGGACTAAAGTGCTCGGTCGGTGATTTACAGACTGCAGGTTTGGTATGAATATCAATAGTGCAGTCTGGAGCATTTGGGTGGTTTGCAGGGGTGTAGCCAGAGTTTTATTTTGGGGAGTATGTCCTGTTACAGTTTTGAAGCATGTCCACACATCAATATAATGCAGTTGATGACCTCCAACTAGCCAGCTAGCCTACTGTATTGTAGCTTTCTTGTAAACATAGCACACAATTGCTGACCTCACATTTAACTGCCTAGTAACTATAACAACTGACAGAATAGCACAGCAGTAAGCAGTATTTTCACGGGGCCAGATGTGACAGATGTGATCTCGTAACAACAATACAAGTCTGGAGACAACTTTTAGTGCTGGGTTGTGGGAAGATCCACCACAAACAAGGGTAAAAATTGCCCCTAGATTCCTCTAGTCGATGCTTTTCTAATGTTCAGAGTACAATCAATAACACAAGCAATCAAACTGGCTGCACTCTTAAAAATAGACAGTTCTTCAAGCGTTCTTTAATATTGATAATGGTTCTATATAGAACTGTGAACACTTAAAGAACCATTTGCATGCTTAAAAGGTGGAATGGTTCTTCAGATTGAAGGAGAATGTGTTGTATATGGTTCTGTACAGCACCAAAAAGGTTTCTGATACTGTTACAATTAAGCTTGTAACAAAAGAAGAACCCTTTTTGGTGTTATTTAGAACCATTTTTGAAAAGGTTTCATATAGAACCATATACAACATATTCTCCATCTACCTGAAGAATCATTTACTCATGCAAAATGTCCTTACTAAAGAACCCTTGTACCACTTTTAAGAGTGTACTATCATATCACACTATCATTTGCTTATGACAATGTACACAACAACTAATTGGAGTTTTCAGCCATGCTAACTTACGCGACATCCATAAGCTAATGATAAACTTGTCTGTTGGACAATACCGGCGAGTGCACTGTCATCCCATTGAGCTCCACCTTCACGAGACACTGGACTGGTTTGGAAATTTCACACTCAGTTTGTTCCCACCCTAATACGTTTACAGTCCCACCCACATACAGCCCTAAACGTCTCATGGTTGTCTCCAGACATTGTTACAAGATCATGTCTGGCTCTGCGAGACTAAGTAACCACAGGCTGTAATACAGAAACTTCTTAACTCTGAAATCTTATCTGCTTAATCACCATGACAACTTCAGTTAGGACTAAATTTAGGACAGAGGCTATTACAGAACAACAGTTCTTAAGTTCATAGTCTTATCCATTAACTCCAGATAAGAAAACAGGGTTACAGAAACATCCTAACTAGACTAAATCTCCTAAATACTGTCCTAACTTTAAGACAATCTCAGAGGTGTTTTAACTTCTGCTTTAACTGTCTGTTTCTATCACTTTATGCAGTGGCAGGCAGCCCAGTTCACTAAAACTAGCATAATGATGTTACATTTATCTACATCAAAAACTTTGATTTTTTTTCTCTAACAGCATTTTAAAAACCCAGACACTGCAGACACGATCTCCACCATCCCCCTCTTATTACCTTCAAGTGTTAATGTTGGTGAAAACTCGTCTAATAAAATATTACACATTGTAAAACTCACTGCACATCTTAATAAAATAATTAAGTTAATACAACTTAAATACTACAGAAATTTGGAATCACTTAATCTAAAAAAATTAAATTAACATAAAAATGAATTGTTGAGAGTTTTTATTTAACTTGATCTTATATGCAAATACAAACAGGCCAATAATGGGTTGTTTTTAAAGATTGTTGAAAACTTAGTGTGGCTTAATGTGATAGACAGCGTAAATGTTTACATTTAAATGATTTGGAGATTCGTGCTTTTTTTATAACTTTATTTTGATGATTTTAGACTCAAAGATCCCATCAAACGGAATTTTGAGTTGAATAAACCTATTGCAATTTAGTTTAGACTCCCAGCTTTACGTGATAAATGTATGGTCAATGCAACCTTCTTGAGTAAAACTCACATCATTGGCTCTTAGTAACATTTATTTACATATTGGGTGTGGCTCTTCACCGTCTGTGTGTTGTCATTCTCCCCAGCCTACCTTCCCTTGTGTCAACTAGATTTATAAACTTTTGTGATTTATACCAGTTAATACTGATCAAAAATCAATGTTGAGAGAGCTGAGTTGAGTTTCTCTGTGCTGAGTGCAGTTCTGCTGTGGCTTAATGCTACAGAGACTAGATCTGGACTGTACTATGAACATTTGGAGAGGTGGCATAGAGTGACTTTAAGGTGAACAAGACCTTGTTACGAATGTCTATGATCATATCTCTGCAATACAATATGAATTTGTCAAAACGATAGCCTATTGGTGAATTTCATTTATACTTAGATAATTACTTTAAGTTAGAACAGCTTAAACGTAAGTCCCCAATACTCAATCATTTTAATATCAAATGAGAGAAAATATTCTCAATATATGTTATTTTCCCTTATGTTATTTTCTTAAGGTCTAAACCATTTTCACTGTAGAGAGCAAATGGCAGAAGTAGTGATAACTGTCACACTCTCACCTTGTGACCCTTCGTCTCACGACCTTAAGGTTATACTATCACCCCACCATCTCTGCCCCCTACATCTCTATTCATACCCCCCGTCTACAACCCCTCCTTACCCCTCCTCAATGTCCGTTTGTTCCCCCTCCCCCCTCTTTAGTTTTTCAAAGTATATAAGGTCCTTCCAAAATATTCTTGTTAGACTGGACTGCAGACTGGACTAGACTAGACTGGTGACCAGACCAGACTGGTGACACACTGATAACCAAGCTGTGCCCGTGCATGATTGTCTGCATGCACGTGAATAAGACTAGACTCCTGATCCTGCTGATTGACTGCTGATCGACCACGCTGTACCCATATGTATGTGGAAATAAACTCCAGTCAATGCTGAAGCTCCAGTCTCCTGACTCTTGGTGCTGAATTTCTAACACAACAAATAAAATGGAATTAGTACAATTTACTTAATTTACTTAAGTGTAAATGAGTTATTGAACTTAAAACATTTGAGGTTATTAGTTTCCTCAAATCATTTGAGTTGACTTAACTCATCAGGTTTTATAGTGCAGTGATGGTGGTGAATAATGAGGAGACAGAGAGACATGTGTCTGTTTATTAGGAGGAATAATGTTGGTGTGCTTGGCTGAAGTATTTGGAAAACTGAAACTGGAGAGTGGCGACGCTCTGAATAAACAGCACAAAGCTCTGCTACAATATTCTTAACGTCAGATTTATCACACTTTAGTTTTGTTTAAACTTTTTACATCAGTAAAGGTAGCTAATGTTAGCTGTTTGGCTAACTAAATTGATTATTTTGGTTACGTGTTTATGTTCGAGCTGTGTGTGTTTAGTCAGTTGCTAGGTAATAGACATCACAAATGATTGTTGACTTTGATCGAGTAAGTTAAGATTTCCTAACTTGAGATAAGATGCTGTAAGATAAGATTCCTATATTAAGATTAGATTTGCCTATGCAATATGAATTTGTGAAAAATCATATCTTGACCCAGCAGATCATAAGACAAAAAGATAGGAAGTTTCTGTAATACAGCCCGAGAGTCCTGTCTTTTACAGTGCCAGGTGTAGGTGTTGTTACTGCTCTTCTAGCTTGCTAGCTAGACATGGTAGGAACAAGCACAGTTCAGAAGTTCCTACTATCTGCAGAAACAGATGAGCAGCTTTTTACATTGTGTAAATTTCATGATTTCATGATTAAGTATAAAGTAGGTTTTTTCCTTCTGTAAAGTTACCATTTTGGAGAATTTTTTTTTGAGATTTTCTTCTGACAAAAATGATACATAAATAAACAGTATATATATATATATATATATATATATATATATATATATATACCCGTGTATATATGTGTGTATACACATACATAAATGTACGATATATAAACACAATATATAAATAAACTGTGTGTGTGTGTGTGTGTGTGTGTGTGTGTGTGTGTGTGTGTGTGTGTGTACAAAAAAAAAGCATTTTAAATATTGCTTTCTAGGAACTTCACTGATAAAGTCATTTGTCATTCATACACATCCCGTACACTTGTGAGTCTGACTGTCAGACACTGCTAGAATTTAGTAAACAAGTCATTAACGCCAACAGTACCAGCTGTCTTGTTGTGTCTTGCTGTCCTGTGGACCAGGTCCTGGGACTTCAGCAGTGCCGCTGACCAAGTGTGGTGTTGCCATGGGCTGTACGAGAGAAAACAGATGCACAGCAAGTGTTCTGGTGTCTATGCTAGGGTATTGCTAGATTGGCCATTCCTTTGTGTCCACTTGCCTCAAAACTAGGAAACAGAAGGACATCGAGGGTCTGCTGCATTTTGATTTCCTTATGAAACATGACTCAAAGCCCTGACTCAGCCACTCAGGGTAATATTAATATGGTTTATATATCGTGTTATCTATGTGTGGCATACCTGTACAGCAGTATGCTAGTATACAGAGTGAACTGGGATATCGGCAGAATATATTGCGGTATAAGTCAAAAATCGGGGCGGAGGTGTGGCTCCCGAATAAGAAGGCCGCCCCAGGCCCTCCATTTGTGCGTATTCTGTCAATGAATAGTTTATATGTATATGTCTGAGAGTGTATTTCTGTCTGTGAAATGGAATGTGAGTGTGCTTGTGTGTGTCTGTGTGTGTGTGTGTGTGTGTGTGTGGTGTTCTGAGCAGGTGCCGAAGCCCCCCGACTGCAGCCTCTCTCTCACAGAAGAGCAGCTTCAGAGCCCCGGCAGTGTGAAAAATCCCAAAAAGACCCATCAGCGCAGATGGAGACTGTGACAGTCTGCTAGTGTGGCCCCGCCACGGCGTCAAAACCCACCTGCAGAAAGTCAATTAACACAGCCCAGACACACACACGCCGCCACAAACAGCAGATTCAAATTCGGCCGAGCTGCAGGCGCACCGATAAAGCGGCCCGCTTCAGAAGCCCCGCTGCAATTTACCCGTAAATATGGACCGTGAAAGTGCATTCCGCACCAATATCCATATAAGACGCATAGTTGTGTGCCCCTCTTTTTTTTTTTTTGGAAAGCTCATGGGAAGTCTTCATTTCAAGTGAGATTTTCAGGAGAAAAAAGAATTCCGTATGAGAATTGCAAGCCAGGCATCAGACTGAATGCTTTTTTTTTCGGATAAGTTTGCAATTATACCCGTCACTTTAGTAGTTCACATGGAGTTCATGTGAACCAGGAATAGCTCCATTCTTCACAGGGAGTCACTGGAGCAGTTGCAAACGCGTCATCACTCCATTTCCGGTTTATTTCCACTTCAGTGTTTCTGTTATTTGCATTGTTCTACAGACATCCTTGCTATACACAATAGGTTTTATGTCTTAAAATGGATGCTTCTGGTTTGAGACTCTGACTTGCTGATTCACATTGTAAGCTAGGGGTTTCATTCTTCCCCCACCAAGACAGCTCCCCACGGCCCGACACACATCCACAATTTATACTTGAATCCTGCAAATCATTTTTTCAATTCTCCGCAGCTGAATATTTACATCTGATGAAAAAAAATTGTTTCACCCTTCAGTCACTGTAGCTGGTTACCCAACATAAACTATATAAGATCAGCTTAGGCTCATATTTATGAAGTTAAAAGCAATTAGTTACAAATTTTGCCTTGACCCAACTATTTCTGCTGAAATCTGACCACCAGCAACTGAGGGCTAAGTAAACTGCCAAATAAAAACCGCTAAACACCTTCAATAGCCACTATGTTACCCAAGTTACCTAGCTACAATGAGAGCCATCCTCAGATCGTTCATATCACCGACGTTAATAGAACCCAATAAAATTCTGTCCACCTCCGCTGAAGCCCAACAAAATTATTTTACAACTTCACTGTACCCCATCAAAATGTACTCCCAACTAGACTTTAGCCTGGAAAGTCTGTTGAACCCAACTTAGGCCCAACTACATTCTGTCCAAACCAAACTGTAGCATATTAAAATTCTGTTTGAACCCAGACAGCTTGACAAAATTCTGTCCATCCCAACTGTAGCTTACAAAATTTGGTCCATCCCAACTGTAGCTTACAAAATTCTGTCCATCCCAACTGTAGCCTACAAAATTCTGTCTATCCCAATTGTAACCTTACAAAATTTTGTCTGAACCAAACTGTAGTAAGTTTGCTTAATTTAATTGAACACTAAAACATTTATTTAACACTGCATGTATTTAAACTCTACTACTGCTACTACTACTACTACTACTACTACTACAGTAGTAGTAGTCTTAGTATCAGTAGTAGTTAAGATTTAATAGTAGTTGAGGGTGATCGCTAATAAACCTTGTCTAAGATGTGCGTGAATGAGTGTATATAATATAATAATTAAATGTTGCATTTTTTAGTTTACAACATTAGGTAAAACATACAATGAAAAACTTTATGTAATAAAAATTTATACTAAAATTCATACGAAATGTATCCACATGGCTAACGGCTCTCAGGCAATTTGATTTTGAGACCACTGTCTTGTAAAATACTCCATATACACACATATTGCAATACAATTGTATGCAAAAGTTTTGGCCGGTCCTTGTCAAGTGACACTTTTTGTTGATTTTCTGAGTAAAAATAAATTAATATGCATTTCTTGTTTATTTGCTGAGTTTGAAACATTGAGAAAAAAATATTTGAACTGGCCTGTGCAGAAGTTATGGCACAGTTTACATTTAAAAATTTTCCCATTTCATTAAACTCAAATAAATAGAAAATTCTGTACTAAAAATGACTAAATATTTAATAATCACGTATTTAAGTGGTAGAGGATGTGTTAATGTATTTTCTCTCAGAAAATCATCATCATTTTGGGGTGCCCAAACGTTTACAAACAACCATACACATCAGCTGAATTCTGTATATTCTTAAAGCAACAACTCAATAAAAAAATTGTGCTTTGGAATAATCTTTGTATAATATGATGTTTGTCAACCATAGCTTTCTAGCTAACTAATGCTTAGCAGGGGAAATGTCTAATGTAATCAAATTAAAGTTATGAAATGAATAAGAATAATAACTTAAATAATTATTTAACATAATGAGTGAATATTATCTTATTGCTTTTTTTGCTGTTAAAGAAAAGATCTGTGTGGTGCCTAAGAACACTCCTTAACTATTATAAAATCACTGTGATGCATGACCTGTTGTGGCTCATTGTTTTGCTGTTATTTTTGTTTTAGTCTGGACCCTTTTGGACGTATGATATATGTAAAGCATATGCAAACATATCATAAGTTGGTTTGCATCGCTCACTGTAGACCATCCTCAGAACAACATTGGCCAGAATAAGTCATCATATGTTTAAGCAAATGTATCTCATTGTTTCCTTCACTGATGTTTTTATAAACCAGGTCAAAAACACATAACAGAAAATCCCACTGTGTTGTCAGGAAAAGTTTTGTCTGCTCTGATTGTCTATGATGTGTGAGATAATTACTTTAATTGAGACCACGTGATTTTTGCATTGCAGAGGCATTATCCTGGTGGATGTCGCAGAAAACACTTCTGTTCAGAGGAGTTGTGGAAGACCCTCGGAAGCTGTTGTGCCACCAGGAGGACCATCATGGCTCGGCTGGAGGTGAGTTATAGCATTAAAGTATTTGTTGTCGTTCAACATCCCAACCCAGGCGCTTGTCTTGCAGTGCTCCCTTGCACACTGCTGTGCCTTTAATTGATTCTTCCAGCTGACAATGACAGCAGAGTGTTTTCAATAGAGGCCCTGTTTTTGTTGAAGAAAGAAAGAGGGCATGGCTCCCCCCTCCTTTTCTCTTTCTCCTAAAGGCTGCATGGGTTCACATCCTTTTGTTCCCAAAGCCCAAACTCAAGCTGCGGCTGATGGTGCCTCCCGCTCTGACTAATTCAATTACTCTGCCGAGGAAGGGGGAATGAAGGCCTGTCTCTATCTAATTAACCTTCCCTGTGTACACTTTATTGACATGAATTACACACTTCTTTTTTTCGCTCACTGTAAATAACAATCGCTGTCAAATCCGTTTAATGGCCTCCCGAGCGGCTCAGCCAGCTAAAGCCCACAGAACATTTCCCAGCAATGCCATCCAGAGTCATTTGCAAGAGCTCAATGCACTCTGCCCTCATATAAGAGACTGAAATTTTGATTCAAACCCGTATAAAGCCATAAAAAAAAAATGTAATGGGTCAACAAAATTCTGTCTGAACTTAACTGTAGCCTTGCAGAAGTCTGTCTAATCCAACTGTATCCCTATAAAATTTAAACCCAACTGTAGGCAACAGAATTCTGTCTCAGCTTAGCAATAACTTGACCAAATTCCGTCCCAGTCTGACTGTAAGGCATATATTTTTTAGTTTAATCCAACTGTAGCCCTACAAAATTCTGCTGTAATCTAACTGTATCTCTACAAATTTAAACCCAAGTATGGACAACAAAAGTCTAACCCAACTCAGCAATAACTCGATAAAATTCTGTCTCAATCTGACTGTAACCCCAAAAATGTCCAGCTTACTCCAACTCCTATAAGATTCTGTTATTACTGTACCCCGACTAAACGTAAACCCAATGGTAGACAACAAAATTCTGTCCCAACGTAGCAATAATTCAACAAAATTCTGTGCCAACCTTACTGTAACCCAATTTATTTTAGCTTAATCTAACTGTAGCCCTACAAAATTCTGATCTGATCTAAAAATCTGTCTGAACCCAGACAACCTGACAAAATTCTGTCCATCCCAACAGCAGCCCAACAAAATTCTGTCTGGACCTGAGAGTAGCCTGAGAAGCTTCCATCTGAACAAAATTCTGCCCACATCAACTGTAGCCCACAAATTCTGTCCGATCCCAATTGTAACCTTAAGAAATTCTGGCTGAACCTAACTGTAACCCTACCCAGTTCTGTCCTTTATTCCTACAAAATTCGAGCTCAACTTTACCTGACAAAATGCTGAGTTCTTTTTTGGGGTCTCTATAGTCCCCTATAGATTATTTGCAGATGTTCAAATTGTTAACAAACTATCTGCTGAAACTCAGTTTATTCCAAATAGTGGTGGGGTTAGGGTTAGGATTTGGACTAGTGTTAGGGTTGGGTTTAGGTTTTGGGTTTGAGGTTAAGGTTAGGGTTAGGATTAGAGCCAGGTCTAGAGTTAAAGAAAATAATGGTCAGTTTAGTAGATATTAAGTTGAATGTAACTTGAAAGTAAATTAAGTATCTACATAGCATCTAAAGTGGAATATGCAAATAAAGTGTTGTGGTAAATATATGCTTATTCCAAATGTAATGCTTGTAACACGTTCCAAAAAGATTGGGACATGAGCATGTTTACCAATGTGCCTTTTAATAACACTTAACAACCATTTAGGGAGTGAGGACACCGACTGATCCAGTTTTGAAAGTGCATTTTTTTTTCCTTCCATTATATTAGTCTTAAGATAGACATATCTGGACAGTCTTCCTTTCACACTCTCCAATTACGTAGCCATGCTGTTGTAACTGCTAAATGTGTCTTGGCGTTGTCATCTTGAAATAGGCATGGACATCCCTGAAAAAGATGTCATCTAGAAGGCAGCATATGTCCCTCCAAAATGTGTTTTTATCTTTCAGTATTAACTCCTTAAAATCCCAGGCTTAAGACATACTTCAGTAACTTGAGGGGACTTTAATGCAAACTGGCTGAGCTATTGGGTGATAGAGAAGTGTAACAAAACTTCAGGCCCACTGGTGGGCCCTGGCCATTTTAGGGGCTAATGGTGCTTTCACAGATGTGCAAGTTGCCCATGCCACCAGCACTAATACACACCCATACCATGACAGACCCTCGCTTTTGAACTTTATGCTGATAATATGGTTTCTTCTTTTGCCTGGAAAACATGACTTCCATTTATTCCATAAACTATAAAGGTTGACAAATTAGACGACAATACATGTTTCCATTGTCCTTTAACTCATTTCAGAAGCACCATTTCTGGATGTTGTTTACATGTAGCTTTCTCTGTCTGTAACAAACAGCAACAAACACTGTTTACTGACAATGGTTTGTCAAAGTATTCCTGAACACAGATTTATTTGCACTTCACATACTGTCCAACATTTCTGGACTTATGGTTTGTAATTAGAACACCTAAGCTTCCATTACTTAGCCTTTAGTCTTGTACTTCCAAATCCAGACACTCCAGACCACATTTAGGGGTAAGAAGGGGATGAAACTATATAAATTTGAATTTGTCCGAAGCACCGCTTTAAATTAAGGCAGTCACGTATTCTTTGACTACATCGGTCACACAAGGTCAAGGCTGCTTGTCAGGCTCAAGCAGTATATGTTGTGTGTGCTAATGGACTCCTGTCTGGTGGCAGTCACTTTGGCCTAGTTTGAGGAGGTCGAAGCAGCTCCATTGACTAATGTGACTAAACCGTAGGTGCATCAGGAGAGAGGCTGATAGTCATAGTCAATGTGTGTGAGAGAGGTGTGTGTGTGAGAGAGGTGACCTGAACTCCGACAGGATGGATCTGAGCCCCCAGGGAGTAAACAGGCAGTAAAAGCGGCCCAGGCCAGCCAGCTGAAATGGGCAGTGGAGTGAACCATGTTCTTTCCTAACGGGGCCAAGGAGCACCGCCAGGGGACCTGAACATGTAATTCCCTTCCCCTTCTACCCTTCAGAAAGTGCACACAGAGTAAAATCCTGACTGACTGGACTGCTTTATAAATAGTTTCAAAAGTTTGGGTTAGAAATGGCACAGTTATCTGATTGAAAGGCATATTGTGGTATAAAATGATATTTTTTGCACTGAATTCAAATCTGTGATCATCCAGATACATTATATTATGGCTACGTTCACACAACAGGTAAAAGTGGCCCAAATCTGATTTTGTCATCAAATCCAATTTTTTTGTTTTGCTGTTTACAACCTGTATGTGACATTAGTCTGAACAGATCACGGTCCTAAACTGACCCGCATGCGCAAAAGAACAATGCTTCAAGATGCTTCATGTGGCTCATCCAGAGGTAAACAACCATGACCACCAACGAACGCCAGTCACTCCTGCAGGTTTAAGTTTCATCTTCGTCAGCATCACAGGTGATATCATAAAGCTTCATTGACTGACAGCTGGGCTCCTCACCCGGAATGTTTTTAAGCTCGCTGTACAAAGGCACAGTCACTTCTTTGGTTTGTGTCCTCAGATTCTTTAAACTTTGCTTTCAGACTTTTAACTTCTCTTTGATGCAGCAGCCTCATTCTGCGATGGCCGCGTTTGGCCATTTTTTTTCAAAATCTCTTTGACCACAGAGGGGTTTGAATAAGTTTGTTCTCATTTTTTGTGCAGAAACATCACCCCGAATGTTTATGAGCCCTCAGCAGTGCGAAATTATGATGAATGTGGAGCTGGATTGACATAAAAGTTGCATGAATTGATCTGGCTGTTCAGACTGAGTCGCATTGTCACATATCGAATACGTATCGAATTTCAGTACCACATATGAAAGCATCTCAAATCGGAATTGAAATTGTCAGATTTAGTGTTTTTAGCTGTTCACACTGACACACAGATAACACATCTGTGGCACACACAAAGAGAAAGAAGAGATTTGGGCCACTTTTACCTGCTGTGTGAACAAAGCCTATGTGACACACAGTTCCAAAAAATTCAAGAAAACATGCATCTACATTAAAACACAAAGTGCAATAACATCACCTAAAAAGTTACCGTAATTGACTTTCCACTGTATTTTGCTGCTGGAAAATCTCTATTGAGGATCCGACAGTAGTTAGTGAGCATACCAGGGTCCTGATTTCCTTCAGATCACTTTTCTACATTGGAAATGTCCAAAATAGTCCACATTTATAACATAAGAAGTCGTTTGCAAAAATTGAAATACTTCTGATGTCGTTCATTTTCTGAATATTCATATTTTGGAAAAAACAATTAAATAAAAAACAAAATGCGCTGTAACTTTTGCACAGGCCAAATTTTATGTTCTACTTTTTTTACTCAATACATTCAATTTAGCAAATGAAACGTAGTTATGTAAAAGTTATTTTCCACGCATGAGTGTCTACTATGTCTTTAAAACAAGGGGAAGTAGTATCAAGGAAAATGGAGGCCTTGCTGACCTCGAAAGTAAACATTCCAGAAGCAAAATTCTGATCCTATCCCTAGTTAGAATGTATGTTTCTTATAAACTTAGTTCTAAAGGCTCATGCTTTAGGGCTTGAAATTTGTTGTTAATGTAAATATAAATAGTGATGTTGATGCCTATGCTCAATTTAATGAATATTGAAATGCACCCTCTCTCCAAGCACTGTTAGAAAAGCATCCCAGGTGGCTCCTCAAGAAGCTGCTTGAGAGAATGCCAAGTGTGTGAAAAGCCGCTTCAAGGCAGAAAGGGACTACTTTGAAGTATCTAAAATAGAAGATAGTTTAATTTGTTTGGCTCACTTTTGGTCACTGCATAATTGCATATGTGTTATTTCATAGTTTTAAAGACTCTTTTGTTTTTCGCTATTATTCCATCATTATTATTCACTGTCTGTGTCCAAGTATTTGATGGACACTGTAAGCTAAGAATAATGAACTCTCAAATTAATGGTGGCATAGGTGATTTATTTTAGAAACTTTTTAGTTATATTTCTTAAAATCCTTTTTACATTCTGATGGCAATCATACATCATCTAAACCACTTATCCTTCTGGGTCACGGTGGGGTGCTGGAGCCTATCCCAGCTGTCATTGGGCGGAAGGCAGGGTTCACCCTGGACAGGTCGCCAGTCCATCGCAGGGCAGACAGACAGACATACACATTCACACACACCTAGGGGCAATTTAGCATGTCCAGTTGGCCTGACTGCATGTTTTTTGGACTGTGGGAGGAAACCAGAGTACCCGGAGGAAACCCACACAGACACGGGGAGAACAGGCAAACTCCACACAGAAATGACCCTGGTCGCCTGGCCGGGAATCGAACCCAGGCCATTCTTGCTGTGAGGCGACAGCGCTACCCACTGCGCCACCATGCCGCCCGCTGATGGCAATCAATAAAATAATTTTAAAAAAAAAATGTTATCTGTGGAGGTCACAGGACTGTAAAAATTGATCCATCATATTTTATCTCCTTGCTTTATGTTTATTATCACAAATTAAAATTTTCTTCTTGTTTATTACACACTTCTATAACCTAAGAATAGCTCAGCTAGTTTGCATTGAAGTCCCTGTATTTACTGAATAATAATCCTTAGTATGTAATAAGCCTGAGATTTTAGGGGGTTAAAAAAATAAAAGAAAGATAGAAGTAGAAAAGGCTTCGACCACAAAGAGAGTGGATAAGCAAAAGGTCAAACCAGAGTGAACACTGGTGTGGCTTTATAATGGTGGCAAAACCTGAGGGTGTTTAAAGGCCTGGAAAGTGACACCAAGGTTGCTAATTTTCTGTTGGACAGGTAATTATCTGGTTTGGTTTGTTAATGGGGGAATTTGTTATTTTCCTGACTTATTTATCCAACATAGCTAGCTACTTATATAGCTACATTATGTATTAGTCCAATAATAATGTTAACTAAGATGTAAGTGTAAGCTAGCTAGCTATGTTTGTCTGGTATGTAATTTGTGTGCGTATATGTTTATAGGCTGTACACGTTCAAGTGTTTGAGAGAAGTGGCTTTGGAAGTGGGGGGGTATGATTTTTCAGTTGAATTTTTTTCAAAAACCAGATTACACTTCCTGGCTTCTACAAAAACCCCTACTCCAGCTTTAATAAATTAACCTTTATTTGAACTCGCAGTTGAGGGTGACCTTCATTTACAGTTTAACTGAAAATTATACAAAAGGGGTTGAAACATTTTTATTTGTGATAGTAAACATAAATCAAGGAAAATAAAATATGACCAAGAAGTTAATATTAAAACAGTACATAACAATAAGAATTAGGAAAGATCAACTAAAACCGGTGCAGGTTGAGTGGAGGTGGTTAGAGATGAAAAGTTTAAAATGGTTGAGTGGAGTTTTAGATATTCCTATATTAAATTCCTGCTGGCTGGTGCACTGTGGCTAAAAGCAGATTTTCCCAGTTCAGTAAGAGCGCTCAGCACCTGATGGGTGATCCAGTCACTGGAACAAGTTTGATCATTTCCATTATTTACAGAGACCATTGATGTGATATAAGATGGCATGTGAGTGCTCTGTAGATAAACAGAAGCCAGTGTGTTTCCCATTGCATTGCCAGAGAGGACCAACTTACTTTTGGATACAGTATGCAATGATGAGTATTGTAGGGGTCTCCAGAGGCAAATCTCAGAGCCGAGAGAAGGATTGAGTCTGAGGGCGTGAGGCTTTTCGCATGCTCATGTCTGTATGTCACGTCACCATAATCAACTACTGCTAACAGAGTACTCCCAACCATCCTTTTCTAGTATACACTGGGAAACACATTTTGTTTTGATACAGGAAACTAAGCTTCGGTCTTAATTTACTAACTGTCTAACTGAAACTATATTTCAAAGTAAATTTTTCATTTCGCTACATTCCAAGGTATTTGCATTTAGTGACCTTTTCAATACTGGATCTTGTCATGCTAGTAATAGCAAGTTAAATTCAAATTTAAGTTCTGGAAAACAGCATTTTTTTTTTATGCATTTAAAACTAGTCTATGCTTGTAGAGAGCTGATTGTAAGAAATCAAAAAAGCACTCTGCTGCTTGTATAGAATCACTATAAAGTAGTTACCTTTGCACATAAGTGTATTTTACAGTCTGAGATGGAGGTGGGAATATCATTGATGCATATTTTGAAAAAGACTGGACCTAGAATTGAACCTTGTGGAACACCTTTAGTTGCCAGCAGTAGATCAGATTTATGGTGTCCCAGGGCCACACAACGGTGCTGGTGAAAGGCAATTTTGGGCCCAGCTTGTAGCTTTGGCATCAAAGCAAATGTTTTCTAAGGTTTATAAAAGTAGGGAATTATCAACTGTGTCAAAAGCTTTGGAAAGATCAATGAAAATAGCAGCAAAATCCTTCTTTCTGTCTAAGGCAGAAAAAGGTCATTTAAAACAAGTGTGACTAAAGATACGGTGCTGCGTTTTTCTCTAAAACCCGATTGTAGAAGGCTTCTAACATTTGGGCTAAACGTGACAGTTTAAATGTAGATCTAAAATTATTAAGACATGATGCCTCCCCTCCCTCATGTAGCAGAATGACATGAGCTGTTTTCTAGACACTGGGAATTCTGCAAGTTAAAATGGAAAGATTAAAAATGTATGCAATTTTATGCACCAGGCATAAAACAAAGGGGTCCAATTTATCCTCTCCTGTAGTTTTTCCAGGGGAGTAAGGGCTTTAGCTACTATGTGTGGATAGAAGGGCTTAAATGTGAAGAAACCATGGCTTACAGCAGACATTAAATCAGATGCATTAAAAGGCAAGACGTGCATTAAAAGCTTGGTCAGAAATTGAATGGTCATGAAATATAAAATGGGTCGGAATGGGCAATGATTTTTATTTATTTATTTTTTTTTTAACAACTAAATTTATTGCCGTCCAGAAATTGTGAGGGTTTGATGAACAGTTGGCCACTAGGCAAAGACAAAAATTTGATTTGGGTGATCTGATTTAGTAGAAATACATTTATTTCTTAACTGCCTAAATGTAAGCCAGTGGTCTCAATCACTGCAAGGGTCCAAGGTTTTTTTCTTGTTTTAAGCAGAGTAGAAATTTCAGGACTGAGCCAGGGACTAAATCGATCATGAATCCTGAATTTTTTAAAAGGAGCATGCTTATCGACTGTCTTTAGGAATGTTTTACTAAAAGAGTCTAGTGCCATGTCGATGTCTGAAATTTCAAATGTGGAGTGAGTTTGGCTCAGTGCTAAAAGAAAGATGAGCTTTGGTAGGTATATTTTTGTGCTACCCAGTGGTGAACCATGAGAATTTAAACTAGGCCTTTAGTTTGTCAAAATGTGGTCAAAAAATAAGAACATTTCTATCATGATGCTAATTTCTGCTAATGCCCCTATGTATGTCTGTTAGCGCTCAGCTAACGCTGGTGCATAACCATTTTCAGGCCATTCTAGATAAAACAGTCACATTTTAGACTTTACATATATTTTAATTGAAGCTTCTATTATACATGAATATGGTCAAAAGTACATGGACACCAAACCATCATACCTAAATGAGTTGTTGGACATTCCATTCCAAAACCATACTTTTAAAGATGGAATCAGCCCCCCACCCCCCACCCCCCCACACCTTTCTGGCTATAACAGTCCACTTTTCTCCACTCTGCTGGGAGGGCTATTCGTAAGATGTGTCAGTGGTAATTTGTGGCCATTAAGTCAAATGAACATTTGTGAAGTCAGGCACTGGTGTTCGATGAGAAGGTGTTTAAAGGGAGTTGTGGTCAGGACTTTGTGCAGGCCAGTGAAGTTTTTCCACATCAAACTTGTCTTTGAACCTTGCTTTGTGCACAGGGGCAAAAAGGCCTTTCCAAACTGTTGCCACAAAGTTGGAAGCATATAAACTGTCTTTGTATGCTGTAGCATCAACAATACTCTTCAGACTAAGGGGTTGAGCCTAACCCTGAAAAACAGCTCCAGAACATTATCCCTCCTCCACCAAACTTCACTATCGGCATCATGCGTTCTGGTAGGTAACATTCTCCTGGCATCAGCCAAACTCAGACTTATCCATCAGGCTGCCGGGTAGTGAAGAGATACTTTAATTTCACAATAATAGCAGCACAGGACAGAAATTTCATGAACTGACCTCTGTCAAAGGTGGCATGTGACAAAAGTGTTACATTTAAAGTCACAACCCATTCCACTGCCACTGTTTGTCTATGGAGATTGCATGGCTATGTACACCTGTTAGCATGACTTAAACACCTGGACTGAATATGTTGTGTTCATATACTTTTGGCCATATAATGTATTTTACGTTGCATGTAGATTTATAGTCAATCTTTCAGAATCTTTCACTGGCATAGAGAAGCCTCCGCTCTTTTTGATTTCTAGCCATCAGGTTAGGCTACTGGCCTTGATTGAAGTCAGTGACTAATCTAAGACTTCCACAAGGGCTAGCATTCCATTTTTTTCCTTCCATTGTAAATCAGACATTATTAGCCGATTCTACTGTCAGTTCCTAATTATACAGATATTTCCAGCTCCTGAAGGCCTACCCAATGGGAGATCTAGCTTGGCTGTATCTACTTAGATACCACAGGGAAAAACGTTGATTAGACAATTTTCCATTGGAAGTTTTAAGATTTGAACGCGAACTTATAACAGAAATCAAAAAATTACTACAATACTTGCAGAGTTTAAATGCAACAAGCACACTGAAGATAAGAAAATTAAAACTACTAAAAACAACAGATATTTTAGTTTCAACGCTGCTTCTCCATCCTATTACCTAAATCCAAAGTCTGAGAGTTTTAGCTTGGTACTGCTATACCACCATACAAAAACTGACTTAGTTAATGCTTTCAGTAAATGTAAGTAATGCCTTTCTCCATTTGAGAGCAGCGGGAGAGCAGGCTGTTGAGATTCTAATGATCATATTGATTTATGTGCCCCTTGGTAAAATTGATTTTTTTTTCCTCCTTTAACAAGTAATGCATTCTTCTTTTAAAGCGATTTTATTACCTCCACTAAAGTTCTGTACTGTTCCCCTGCTCCTGAGTGAAGTTACACCAAGCAGTATTTTCACATTTCAGTTGTTAGTCACATTTTAGCTGCCTGGCTTGTGTAGGCCTCAGGTTCTGATCCCACACCAACTTGAACTTGATAATTTACTCAGCAAACAGGCAAGTGAATGTGCACAGTGCTGCTCTGTGAGCTACCTTATGAAGTTTGATATTCGATGGTAAGATGAGTTAACTATCAAAAATTAGTCAGCTATAATCATTTATGTGAAAAATACCTGACTTCTAACTGACTTGGACTTTAGATGAGAATTCTTTTGCTTTGAGTGACTCTATACCTTAATGTGGTTTAATTTATTTAAATTAATGTAATTAATTAGATAAATTCAAATGATTGAAAATTCAGTTTTGTCACTACCAATCATAACACTACTGAAACTTTACCAAATGTTTTGGTAGTGACAATTTTAGCTCATTTTGAGCAAGTATACGACTAGCAGACACAGGTTTGAAGAGTTGTATACACAAAAAGCTAAACTTTTTCATTAAACGACAAAAAGTTTTAATTGCAGAAAAGATGTGTTCTTCAATTCAAGTATAATTTTTATAAGTGTAAATTTAGGGGTTAGGGTTTGGGACAGCCGTCTTCCAATAGAAAGTACCCTGTGAATTATGATTTTGTATATATTTGGCTTATTATATTTCATTATATTATATTTATATCTCAATTTATGCCTTGAGTTTAAAGAAATCATCTAATATCTAAAGTCTGAATAACTGTTTTTGTTGTGTTTGTTTTGTTTTTTAATAGCTTTTTAATGTTGGACTGCAGTTTGAACTAATTTTGTAGAAAAGAATACTGTAAAAAAAAACAAATTTCTTCACTTTTATCTTGAGATTCTTTTTATTGAAACACATTATCTCCAACCAAAAGTGACAATGTATTAAACACTCATATAGAAAGTAACTACTCTCATATAGTATAGAGTATTTTTTCCAAGTCACAGCACTTTTTTGAGCAAAATTAAATCATATTCATTTTAATTTGATTTCATTATTCACAGAGTTTATTTCTGATAAAGAGAAATATTAGTGCATTATAACATTCAACCTAGCTTTTTTATATAATAGCTGTTACTGAGTACAAACAACTCAACCTCTAAGAAATTACTAAGCAGATAAGTGTCTGCAGGATACGTAATCTTAGCTAAACAGCAGCTTCTTTTACACTCAACAAGTAAAGTCAAGTCTTTACAAGTCAAGTCAAGCTGCTTCAGTTGGTAGATATACTAACAGACCAGCTTAAGTGGTTAATCACTGTATGTTTTTGTTTACATTTGATGGTTTAGCTGGTCTACAAGCTTGACCAGCTCAACTAGGTGACCAACATAGGCTATGTTTTAGCCTAGTCCAGCTGGGTGTCCAGATGATCAACCACCTTAACCATCTTATTAGACCAGCTAATGACCATAAAAGACCAACTTAGACCACCTGAAACCAGCTACCAACAAAAATTGTTCTTAGCTGTCTTTTTTTTTTTCTTTTTTAGAAAGACTAATTTCTGTTTCATTTTGTCATTTTTAAATAAAGCACACAACCGATCTTTACTAAACCTAAAGATCTAATTAATGTTTAATCTTTAGCCTGTTAGCTGGCTAATCTGCAAATGTAAGCAAATGTTCAAGGCAAGCTAATTGACAGCTCAGATTAGCCAATAAGTCCAGTGAAACCTTGAGCATCTGTAATGTGCATTTTAAAGTAACTGTTTTGTAATAAACAAAATATTTACTTGAGTACTTGAGTGCACTTCTACTTTTTCTATCACTTGTGTTGAGTCCTGCTATAAGATTGACATTACTATGCCATAAAGGTTTCCTGGTAGATGGCATACGTTATCGGGAGCTGTCATGATGGTTTATATCTGCTCACATTATCAGTAACTGTCTTGACAGATGATTGATTTGATATCATAACAGCAGATAATGTTTGTTAAACCTACTCTAGTTAGCTGCCATAACATCAATTAAGCTCCCTGGACAAAAAATGAGTCACCTTGCTTGTTTAAGGTGGTAGTAACTTCAGGCTTCTGCAGATGGTGTTGCACGAGGATGAGTGGGCTATAAATACCTGCAGGGTGTGAAACAGGATTCATAGATTGAGAAAAGGTGGTACAGTGCTGTGTATGTCTTATTCGATGTGTGGAAAACAGGACGTAAAGCAGATATTAATGATCAGCAATTAGGAGTGATTGCATTTGGGCATGTCAAGGATCATAGTGAGAAGGAAGTAGCTGAATTTACAGGTGTATTGAAGTGTACAGTCATATGGGTGGCAAAAATCCCAGTCTACAGGAAATTCTCGTCAGAATTGTTGCCAAAAGACAAAACTGACGGAGGGGGACCACCTACAAGTTTCATGGCTTGTGAATAAAAATCACTTCGCTGCGAAGTGTTCTTTCAGAAATTGGTTGTGAAGGACCTGCATTGACTTCTAGAAGCAATTCTTGCCTGGAAGCGAAGTGATTTTTATTCACAAGCTACCCAGACAAAAAAATTAGTTTAACTTAAACACACAATGTGACTATTTTTTTTTGTCGAGGGCTATCATCAGCTTATGATGATAATGGAAACATAACACTGTTATATTACTTGACATCATCTGTCATCAATAGTCATGACCATTCATGACAGCAAATGCCGTCTTTTAGAACATGGTTATGGCATGGATATGTCAATGTTATGTATCAGGGTTCAAGTAATGTGTCACCCAGTTGTCTTACTTCAGTAGGGATTTTCAGCACTCTTTCCAACCCTGCTTACAAAGATCCCCCAGCATAAAACACTATCAGCAGCAAGTATCACTGCAGCAGGAACTCATGCTTGGCAGAATAGATCTCTTATAGAGCAACACTGATAACAACTCTTAGCAACTGTCCATTTGTAATCTTGGTGCAGCCATCATGTTCAGCCATAGAGGGAGAATTGTTAATACTTTATTTGGATGGTCCACTGTAGATGCTTTGAAAATGCTCAGTATGTTTTTGAGTTACATTCAACTCAATATCCATTAAATGCAACCGAACTTTAGTATGAAAAAGTTTATTAAATCTATCCCTTACCTGAACCTAAAGGCAAAACCTACATCTACTCCTAACCCTAACCCTAACTATAATGTTGTTGATAATCAATTGAACATCACCAGAAGGTTTGCTAATGATTTAAGTATCTGTAGATCATCTATAGGGAACCATCCAAATAAAGTGTAACCGGAGAATCTTTCAGAGCTAGAATTCACAGACCAGCTATTGGCCTATGCAGCCATCACTTTTTACACTATAGATGCTAAAGCTAGATGCTAAAAACAAATAAGGCCATGCTAGAATTCCAACTGGGGCATGGCAGGTGTGGGTTAGTCATAGGACTTGGTGTGCATAGGGTTATGCATAGGTTGATGGTGCATAACCTGATTAGGCATAGGGTTTGATGGTTACAATATAGGTATAGGCACAGGTTGTATGTAGAAAATCCTGCCCTTTGCAGTTGTAGTGACTAATCGCTACCATTTGTACCTGAAAGAGGATATCTCCAGTGTCATCTCTAAGGCTTCTTTAAGGACCTCTATGGACCATTATTACTTTTCGCCATATCACAATTCTTGTAACTACTGTAACATTCAGGCCACTAGTACTCACTCACTATTGGCAAAATGAGCCTCTGCCTGAAATCCGCTCCGCTCAGCACTATGTGGCCTTCCAGGTGTCAAAACTGAAATGCAGTCTATATGAGACTTTCCTATACACTACCTTGTCTTAGACCGAGCTGTCAAGATGACAAATGACGGGACATGGCTTTCAGTCAGAACTTGTTATGAGATATTTTAAAGTGTTGTAAAAGAATCTAAAGTTTCTCTAAGTCCCACACATCCTTGCTCCTACCTGACTGAGGATCTTCTCCAGCTGTCAATCACACCCTTAATTCAGACTGGTTTTCATACTCCAATTCAAGTTAGGAGGCCAATTAAAGCAAGTCAGAGTTATGGCTACGAGAACATCTTCATCAGACCACTGTTTGCTCAGCTAATTATTTGGCTGTGTTTATTGATGTACGCAATTAGAGGCTTGCTGTTTTTCTCACTGGCGCATTTGTAGCCCTCGGGGCTTTATTGTACGATCATAGAGTCGGTGCATTCTGCGCCATAACATTTACCTGTCCGTCTTTCTGTCTGGAATAATCAGCTCATTATTGTTCCTTTTAGGGATTCAAAGCAACTTCTCTGCACTCAAATTTTGCCATCACTTTACGCCCACGCCCGGCACACGTGTATTCCCGTCCTTCTGATTTTTCTCACCTCGAAGCTTTCAGAGACAACATGCAATCACAATGAAACCGTGCAGGTGTGTTGCAGGAATGTTGCACGGTGAGCCCCCTTACATAATGAGCAGGTAGATGTGGCTGAATCACATATTTGCAGCACATTAAGACTGACACTGTTCCTTCAGTCCTCCCATCCTGTCAGCCATCTCCAGAGATGCTACGTCCTTAATGACACATTGTCACGCAGTCAATGCCAGAATTGCAATTGCACTGCCGGGGATTGAGCCTGGCTATACAAAAACCCTGTATGGGAAGTTTAATGGTAAATGGGGAACAGTGAAGTTTCTCGCTTTGGAGAGCCGTATGTCAGATTGATGGACATTAGCCTCCCTCACTCAGGAATGGCCTGTCAGTTGTACAGCTGTAGCGTATTAATGGTACGCCAATGGTCACTTAACTGGATGCTTGATTGGCCCTGACAGGGAAGGAAAATAATGTTCATATTCAGGCCCAACAAGGGGATATAAATGTACACCATAATACAGCTATTTTACCTGTGCTTATCTCTACATATACTTCTTAGTTAGCCGGCCTGAGCCTTCACCAGATGTCAGCCTTACATTTTTTCACTCACTGTTTTTTAAATAGCATCCATTTCTACGCTGTTTACATAACGGGGAAAAAAAAGCTACCGGGTGCCGGACCTTGAAACGCTTACATTTCGTTGATGCATGATCCCTCTGGGTACTCAAAAAATCCATACGTGTCTGTTTGAGTGAAGCGATTATTTGTATGAATCCGTCACCCAGGCTGGAAGGAGGAGAAGGGGAAAGAAGAGAAGCAAGCATCGCATGCTGGCTGTATATTGAGTGTGAGTGGACTGTTGGCTGCTCAACTGTGCTTAATTAATTTCTACCAATATTCATCGCAACCCAGACAGCCTCCTCATGAGTCAAATACCCCCGTCATCTGCATATACAGAAATGTTCAATCAATATGACGTTATCGATCGCCACCATTTACATAAGCAGCCCGCGCATCCAGCCATATCGACTTGATAATCAGTCTTGCCGAGGATAATCTCATCACAATCCCAGCCATTTGCATTTGCACACCATATAAGTGAGTCATTATTTGAGATGAAACATGAGCAGCATACAGCCAACATAAAGTGCGACAGAGATTTCTTTCCCTTCTAGTGGTCACTGGAGTTTGACACATCTATTCATCTGCCATTTTATTAGAAACCCTTGTGGGCTTTCGCTATTGTGCAGTTAGAGACTGTACCACACTGAGTGATCCACAATGTGTTAGGTGTCCTCTAGCGAATTAGAAGATATAGAGGACATAAGATCGCTAGGAACAATGCAACATCTGGTAGACCACCAATACTGTGACTGTTCCTCAAAGCTTTCATCTTTGAAGGGAAAATCAATGCTTCAGATCTGAAAAACTCCACAGGTGTTTCTGTCCATTCCTCCAACTGTGGGAAGACATCTCATCCTTATAGGTCTGAAAGGATGTGTAGCTGTCGAGAAGTCCTTACTAAGAAAAGGAAATTGACTAAAAGGAAAAACATTTGCAAATCAAACAAAGAAGCTGCTGGTGTGCTCCGAACAATGCACTGTCCACCCCGGAGTCCAAACTTCAACATCCCTGCATTTGGGATTACTTGGTTTGTGACAAGCAGCACGTGCAACCAGCTTTTATGACTGAACTTTGGAGATGTGGGAAAATATCCCTGCAGATTTCCTTGAAATATTCAAAACAAGTGGAAGCTGAAATAAAGGGAATTTTTACATTTATTTTTTGTTTTACTTTCATTTAACCAGCGTAATCACGTTGAGATTAAAAATCTCTTTTACAAGTGAGCCCTGGCCAAGAAGACAGCACACAAAACAATCAACAAAGAAACAACACCACCACAACCAACAAAACCAAATCAGTGTCAAAACCTAATTAAAAACAGAATGATACAATTATCTTAAAATCACTCAAGGAAATAAATTTCAATTCAATTTCAACTGAAATAAAATTTCAAATGTTTTTGCAGATCATTCCATGCAGATAGAGCACCGTAACTAAAGGCTGCCTTGCCATATTTAGACCATACTATCAGAACGTCCAGCTGAATATAACTATTAGAACGTAAACTTGTTTGTTGATATGAATGCAGACTAATATAAAGGAAGCTGACCAATAATCACTTTGTAGACAAAAATTATCCAATGAAAGGTAAAGGTTGACATTTTTGACAAGACATGTTGTCATTCAGGTTTCTTTGTAAAAGTCTGTTAAATGTGTTTTCTGCTCTTTTTCCTGAACGTCTGTAATAGCCAGCAACCGAAGGGCGATATCAAACTTGAACAGTACTGTAGCAGACCTGTAAGGCAGATGGAGCTTGTGAGATGAGTCTAAATCTGCTTTTTCTAATAAAACTGATGGTGAATAACTCACAGCTAGATTCACAAACACCTCCTGAGAGTTTGCTCCTTTGGAGAGGAAGCATGTGAAGGAACCCATTAAACATCACTTGAACTTTTCAAACTCCAGCCCATTCCATTTGTGCTTTCTTCAGATGAGGCTTCACAAAGGCCGGAAGAAGCTTTGTCCAAAAGCAACGCAGCACCAATTTACAAGGAAGACCCGGTGTGACCCTGCAGGCGCGGCGACAATAGCGGCCCTCCGCCATGGTTGTGCTAAGAGTGCCGAGACACAAAGAGAGCTTGATGTGTATGGATTTCCTTTTAACGGTAATAAGGCTGTCGGGGAGGGGGGCCTCCGCAGCTTGGGTGCGGATTTCGTGCCACAGGCGGCGATAATTGAAACTGACAGCAGGCCAAAGCACAATGACTTGCTGGATAACAACAATCATAACCCCGTAATCATCCCAGCACGGCACACACTGACTTCCGAGGTAAACAAAATTAGCCAGGCGACACCCACCGCCATCTTGTTTCCGCCCCTACTTCTCCAGTTGATTGTGTGATTCACACGTTTTGTAAGATCTCCAATCAGACAAGTGCTGGCTGGGTTCATCCTGAGGTGGGGATGGTGAAAGGGTGCGGGAGAAAAGATCCCTACTCTCTACACGGCTTCTTGGATGGCTGCTGGAGTTAAGTGACACCTCCTGCCCCACTTTCTTGCTCTCCCTGATGGCATTTGGGGGCATGGTGTGACTTCACAGGTTCAGGGAAAATGGTGCCAGAATGGTAGGATTAAAGGAAAGAAATAAGAAAAGAGAAAGGAGGGAATTTGTAATCAGCTACATATTAACTTGAGTGCCATTCCCTGCATGAGGTGAATCTGGTCCATTCATTAGGCACTCTAAATTCCATTTATGCCAGACACTATCAGTTGTCTATCATGGTTTCTCTAGCTGTTTTTTTTTTTTTCCCCCGATCAACTTCTAATACTAACTCCTGTCTTATCTCAGGGATCTTTACTCTGTTTGTGCTGAGTACTTCTGTTACTCTCTGTTCTTGGTTCCTCTCAGTGTTTCTTCCTCACACTCTTTCCTTCTGGGTTTTGCTTCCACTCAGTGATTCTTCCTCATGTTCTTAGGGAGATTTTTTTCTTTTGCGTCTTGGTTCCTCTCAGTAGTTCCTCTTCATGCTCTTAAGGAGTTTTTCCTTTTGCATCTTCATTCCTCTCAGTGTTCTTAGAGAATTTATTCTTTTGAGTTTGAGTTCCTCTCAGTGGTTCTTCTCATGCTCTTGGGAGGTTTTGTATAGAGATTTTCCCTTTTGAGTCATGGTCCTCAGTAATTCTTCCTCTTGCTCTTAGAAAATTTTCCTCTTAAGTCATGGTTCCTCTCAGTGCTTCTTCCTTATGTTTATGGGGAGTTTTTCCTTTAGAGTCTTGGTTCCTCTCAGTGGTTCTTCCTCATGCTTTTAGGACGTTTTTCATTTTTAAACTCATTTTTAAGTTTCTTTCAGTGGTTCTTCCTCATGCTTCTTTATTTTTGATTATTTTTTATTAATTCATTGATTATTATTAGTTTTTCATTTTGATTATTAGTTCCTCTAGGTGTTTCTTCATCATGCTCTTAAGGAGTTTCCTTTTGCATCTTGGTTCCTCTCAGTGGTTCTTCCTCATGCTCTTAGGATTTTTTCCTAGTGAGTCTTAGTTCCACATACTGTTTCTTCATCATGTTCTTAAGGAGTTTCACTCAGTCTTGGTTTCAGTAATTCTTCTTCAGGCTTTTAGGGAGTTTTCCTCTTAAGTTTGGGTGCCTCTAAATAAAGGAGTTTTTCCTTTTGAATCTTGATTCCTCTCAGTGTTTTCAGAGAATTTATTCTTTTGACTTTGGGTTCCTCTCAGTTGTTCTTCTCATGCTCTCAGGAAGTTTCTCATTGTCAAACTGAGCTCCTCTCAGTGGTTCTTCCTCATGGTTTTATAGAATTTTTCCCTTTTAGGCCATATTTAATCCCAGTAATTCTTCCTTATTGCTGCTGTCGGAACAAAAACTTGTATCTCCAAAATGACAACTTTACAGAAAAAGGACAAAACATACTTTACTTCTAATACAAGTCAATGGAACTAGACATTTTTCAAGTAATTTTGGGCCACTTCTTTTGGTCCATTCTTCTTGACACACAATATAAAGGGCAACAGGCATTTTCAAACTATGTCAAAAACTGAAAAACAAAGATGGAGATACGAGGTTTTGTTCCGACAGCACCAGTATGCTCTTGGGTAATATTTCTCTTGGTATCTCTCAGTGTTTCTTTGTCATCTTCTGAGGGAGTTTTTCCTTTTGAAATTTGATGTCTCACAGTGTTCTAAGAGAATTTATTCTTTATATATAAGTCTTAGTTCCTCTCAGTGGTTCTTCCTCTTGCTCTTAAGACGTTTTTCATTTTCAAACTCAGTTTCTCTCAGTGGTACTTCCTCATGCTTTTATGGAGTTTTTAACCTTGATTCTTCGTTCTTCCCAGTGTTTCTTCCTCATTCAACAAGTTTACCTTTTGGGTCTTGATTCCATTCAAGAATTCATCCTCATGTTATTTGTGAGATTTTTTTTCATTTGAGTTTTGGTTCCTCTCAGTGGTTCTTCCTCATGCTTTTAGGGAGCTATTCCTATTGCGCCTTTGATTCTCTCAGTGATTTTTTTGCTTCTGCTCTTAGGAATTTTTCCTATAGAGTCTTGATTTAAGTGGTTCTTTTTCTTACTTCTAGAGAGTTTTTTTGAGTCTTGGTTCCTCTTTGTGGTTCTTCCTCATTCTCTTAGGAATTTTTTCCTATTGGGTTGTGGTTTTTGTCAGTGGTTCTTCCTCATGCTCTTATAAATTTAGTTTTGGTTTTTCTTAGTGGTTCTTCATGTTCTTAGGGATTTTGTCCTTTTTGAGTCTCGGTTCCTCACAGTGTCCTCGTGATTTCTGGGTGGTTTTCCTTTTGAGTCTTGGTTCCTCTCAGTGGTTCATCCTCATGCCTTTTTTTCCTTTTGAGCTGAAATGAACTGAATTGAAAAGGAACTGAATTGAAACTGAACTGAAGTGAACTGAAATTAATTGAACTGTGAACTGAAAGAAAGTGTTCTGTTAGTCACAGATCTGGTGATTCTTGGAGGGATGAGTGGGCCGAACATTCGGCGTCTGCACGACTCCTCTCAGCTGTGAATCACGACTCTCTCTCCCTTCCCGGCATCCGCCTGAGAAATACGGCGCCTCCGTCATTTTGGCTTTCACTCGTTTTATTTATGTCGAGCATTCTATTCATCAACCTGAGGTCCAGCCATGTTGCATTATTTTATTTATGACAGGGAAGCAAAGGGAGCAAGCTTGAGAGAGAGAGAGAGATTTTCAATGATTTCAATGATCCATTCTTAATTGCCCCAGGATTCGTGGTGCTAATGAAGGTCATGTCTTGATGTGAAAGAGTGACCTCCCCAACAATGTGAGGTCAGTAAGCTTAAAAAATGCCAATGTTAAAGCCTCTAAGGCTTTTGTAGTCTGTTGATTTTTTTTTCTTTATGGAGACTTTTGATTGGATATTTGTGAAGACAATAGTGACAACGGGACGGTGCAATGCTGCAGGATTCCTGTTTAGATTTGCTTGAAAAAACATAATAATATAAATAATGGTAGCAAATAAAAAAAAACTAATATGCTTTGTGAGGGTGGACCTTTCATTGGACCCCTGATTCACTGTTGTACACCCGGTATTAAAGTACATAGTGCATTTTAAAGTAAATAGTGCATCGTTCTACATTTGCCACTTTTGTAATAAATCTTTGTATGAGAAATATTAACTTTTTTAAATAGAAAGATTGTGTGTACAGTCAAAGTGTTCTTAGTTTTAAAGGGGCATTTTGGTCTAAAACTACAGTTTAATATGTACTGAGCATTGTATCCCTCAGTCTCATTGGTTTGACAGAATTCATGTTTTTTTTTTTTTTTACACTCAGAAAAAAAGGTGCTGAACTGTCATTGGTGCCCCTCTTGCCACTGGGCTGGGACACTTAAGGATATGTCTTCATTACTTTTAGTTAGGGAACATAATTGTGCCATATTTCATTGCAATTATAATTTTTATATGTCCATGTTTTAATTCATCACTACAATACCCAACAAATCTAATTCAACCGATGGGAATCCATGTGATGTCAACCAATCCTGACTGTTAGTCTAGCACTGATTTATGGGAACATAAAGCTTGATGTAATTTACACAGGCTTTTAAGACTAAATTGTCAAACAAAGTCATAAACAGCCCATCCCAATTTTTCTACACTAATGTGGTTGTAGTTTTTCAAAAGTTCCTTATAACTTCAAGGTACAACAGAAAGGGACTTTCCTAGACTTTAAAGTGGAAAATCTCATTATAAAGACCACTGTGGCATTGCTGAAGGAGGCAACAACAACAACAAATGTAGTGATGGACAAATTTTCATTTTGGCCAGAGTGTCCTTTTAATGCATGGTAATGTAACAGGATTTTATACCACTAATTTTGGACCACTTCTATTGGTCCATTCATCATGATATGTTTAAGCAATGCAACGGTGAGCTGTCTTTTTAAAATGGTGTAAAAATAAAAAATATATCTTACAAGGTTTTCCAATTAGAGGAATGTTATAATTTTCCAGAAAATATAAGAACATAAAATCCTTATTCTATCCATAATAAGAAAATAGAGATGATGGTGTGTGCTGTTATATGTCTAATCAAATCTAATCAAATAGTTGATACTTTTAATGGTCATCTGAAATTTACAGAAAATAAAGGAGATGTAGTGGTGTTAATTTTAAAGTTTAAAGAACCTCCATATAATGTACAGGTTCTATACCAATTAAAGGTTTTCCTAGAGCCATACATCTAAGCCAAGAACCATTTTTTGGAACCTACATTTTTAGAATGGTACAAACACCAAAAGCTCCTACTCTGGAAATGTCAACTACACTCGTAAAACCAAGGTGACAAAAATTCTTTGCCAGAGAAAAGAACCACTTTTGACTCCCTAAGGAACATTTCAATTAATGGTTCTTTAAAGAATCTGTAAAAGAGTTTTCCATTAAAAAACGTTCCATTATGCACTGTGTGAAGGTTCTTAAAGCACGCATATCATGGAAAACTGAATTTTCCTCACTTTTTTTAGTGTGCTTTTTGATGTATTAAGTAAACACTGTTAAAACTTTAAACACACAATTCAGTTCATATATAAAAACTAAGCTGCAATTATTTATTTTTGTAATGTCACAAAAACCCACACATTTGCATATCCCCCTATTCAGGACAGTATGTGAAAGACATGCAGTGATTTATTAATGTACTTTGACATTTTGACCATTTAATGGAACAAAAACAGTACAAATACAAGATGTAATGTAATGTTTTACCTTATCAAATACTTTTTTTGGCAAACATATCCTCATTCTGAAACTGACACCTGAAAAGCGTTTGAAAAAAGTTGTGAAAGGGGTAATATAAGATGAGAAATGTTGTGAAATGTTCAGAAAACATCATGCATTCATGCTGGGTTAGAAAAGGAGCATTCAGCAAAGGCCTAGTGCTTTATGAGCAAGGATAGGTCAAGGCTTGCTACTTTGTCAAAAATGCTTCAATAAATAATCTAACAGTTTGAAAATAACATTCCTCACCCAAGCAATTTAAGGAGTTTAGGCACTTCACCCTCTACAGTGCAAACTAAAATCAAAACGTTTAGGGAACCTGTTGAAATCTCTGTGCATAAAGGGCAAAACCACAACTGAATGCCTTTGACCTCTGACCTTTCAGATGGCACTGCTTCTGCAGTGGAGATCACCACAAGGGTTCGGGAATACTTTGACAAACATCAGCATCCACATATGCAAGTTAAGACTGTGCTATGCACAGTGGAAGCCATAGGTCCACAGCATCCAGAAACGCTGCCGAGTTCTCTGGGCTCAAGCTCATCTGAAATGGACTGATGTGCTGTCAATAATGGCTGTCGTGTTTTCTGGGCCAAAGGAGAAAAAGATCATCCAGATGGTTACCAGCATCAAGTTCCAAAGCCAGGGTCTGTCATGGTTTGGGTAGGGGGGGCGGGGTTTGGGGGGGGGGGTAGTCAATACTTTTCTGTGAAAGGACATTTCCGAGCAACCTATGATGCCTTCTAGATGACGTCTTTTTCAACATGACTATGGCAAGCCTGGCTGCCTGTAGTACAGATTTGTCTCTCACTGAAAATATCTGCACCAATGAATGGTCTGTATGGTTGGACAGCTTCATACCTGAATAACTGAAAGTGGCAAAAAAAAAAAAAAAAATCTGCTTTAAAAACTGGATCAGTTGGTTTCATCGGTTCCCAGATGATTATTAAGTGTTGTTCTGAGGAAAGGTGATGTAACATAGTGGTAAACATGCTCCTGTCCCGACTTATTTGAAAAGTGTTGCAGCCATCATTTTTGAATATGTGTACATTTACAAAAAAAACATTAAGTTAAAACATCAGATGTTGTGTTTTTGTACTGTTTTCAAATGAATACAGGTCCAACCGAATTTACTAATCACTGTTTTTTGTTTTCATTAGCATTTCACACACTGTCCCAGTACATAAAGCCTCAAGAATGTTATAAAAAGCCCTTTGTGGACAGAATCTGACATCCCAAAGCATGTGGACTGCAGTGCACTGGGGCACTTTTTTTCCTCAAAACTAGATTAGAAATATGTGCTTGTTTGACGCCTGACCGACTCCCATTACTCACCGTGATAGATCCTGAGATGAAGATGTAAATATGATGTCACGTTCATTTCTGCTCTCCTCTTCGATGGTTTTATTTAAAGCATCTTTATTCGAATTTCTTCTTTAGTAGAACATTCACTTGTGCATTCATGGAAAAGCAGTCTTATTAACTGCTTTGTTCGATTTAGACGGTAACAGCAATTCATTACTGACGGATTGGCACAAGAGGTTCTTGCATACACAGACAGGCTTCGGGTTTTGATTGGACAGCTGTCAAACCCCTGTCACCTGGCAACCAGACCGTAAGAAACTGTTCTCTCCTTCTCGATCGAGTCAGTCTGGGAACATAAATGTCGTTTTTTTTTTTTTATGTTATTTTCAATTAATTTCTGCAATCTGCTCAAGCAGATGAGCACTGTGAAGGGCTGTGGAAACATCTGGCCAGAGGAAACGGAATCCGTTAGGCATGTAATCAGTAAAGGATGGGCTGCTGGTCACCCTACAGCCTCCGACAGCAACCCTGTAAACAATTACATGACCTGATGCTGTTGAAGTTTGAGGATAACTGGAAGTTATTATTATTTTCCCTTTTTCACAGTCTTTTGTTTGCACAGATGCAAGCTAAACAGCTTATCCGAGTGAAGTGGTCCTGCGTTCATGTTGCAGTTTTCACTTTAATGTCAAATGAACCTACCAGCCCATCTGGCGCATGACTCACAAGCACTAACTAAGGCACGTGCTTCATGTTATATGTTGCATACATGCTGAAAACATGAGGAACTTCTCAGTTATTTGTCATCGCATGACTTTATGTCTAAAGGTTAGATCATGCTAGTTAGAGCAGGCCTTGTTAGGTATGTTTTATATGTACAGAACTCAGGCTGTGAGTAAAGTATGAATAAAAGGATTCTTATCATCTGATGAATATTGTGTTTTGAGTGCTAGTTACATATGGGAGCTGTCCATGGTGCTGCAACTGAACTTGAAGGGGAATTCCACCATTTTTTCAAAATGTGGGAATGATTCTGTCCTTGAGATGTAAACAGAGTCATTCAGGATGGCTTGATGTGAAGAATGTTCATTATAGAGAAACTTGCAGACACAGATTTCTTTACAGTGGTGGTGATAGGAACCAGGGGTCACAATGTCTAAAGCACACATGTAGCCATTTTATTTACTATCCAAAACCACCAGTGAACCTTCATGTGTCTTCTGAGTTTTATATGTGATGTTGATGATGGCAAAATAGTGGAAAATCTGGAAAAAAAAAAGTTTTCTTTGGGGACTATTTTGTCTTATAACACCCTCCACCATGAATGCATTCAATTAAAACAGTCCTTTATTGAGAACCACTTTTTTTACTAAAGAACCTTAAAGAACCATCTTTTTAAGTGTGTACTTACTGGTGATATAATAGCACTTGGTGACTTTATCTTCATGTAAAAGAGTTAGGAATTTGTTGTTAAAGAGATTTTCTGGTACCGAAGGTTTGGTGACACTTTTATTTTATTTTGAGTGGTACTTTTTAGATGAAATAAACACTCAACAGACTCTCAGTAAAACAAACTAGAACTAGAACTGCTGTCGCTTCCCGTTGGGGTTTCTTTTGAGTTTAAATTTTAAGAAAAGCTCCCCAACATTCCATTTTATGCAATTTTGATTTTAAAAAGTTTTAAACTTTTATTTAATCTTTCATATTCATTCATGGCGGCACGGTGGCACAGTGGGTAGCGCTGTGGCCTCACAGCAAGAAGGGCCTGGGTTCGATTCCCGGCCGGGCGACCAGGGTCCTTCCTGTGTGGAGTCTGCATGTTCTCCCCGTGTCTGCGTGGGTTTCCTCCGGGTACTCCGGTTTCCTCCCACAGTCCAAAAACATGCAGTCAGGCTGATTGGACATGCTAAATTGCCCCTAGGTGTGAGTGAGTGTGTGAATGTGTGTGTATGTCTGTCTGTCTGCCCTGCGATGGACTGATGACCTGTCCAGGGTGTATCCTGCCTTTCTCCCAGTGATAGCTGGGATAGGCTCTAGCACCCCACCGCGACCCAGAAGGATAAGCGGTTTAGATGATGTATGTATATTCATTCATTTTTAACATGTTCAGGTTCCTGGTGTGCTACATTGCGATGTGTTTGGTAACAACAGATCCAGAATGATCAGCGTGTCTTTTCAGCATGTGTAAATACAACACTATCAGAAAATTATTATTATTATTATTATTATTATTATTATTATTATTTATTTTTTTTATTATTATTTATTTATTTATTTTGTTTTGGGCACAAATCCCCTGAAAAGAGCTTCCTGAATAAAATGTCAATATTAAAACCTAAAAAAAAAAGTGTCATGCATTTAATCCTCATAAATTGTGCACTATGGACGGGACCCAGTTTACAAATGAATCTAATTAACATTGATCTTTGATGAGGCATTAAAATGTTCAAAAGAAATGTAATGCTGTTTTTAAAAAGCTGGGGAGGCTGGGCAGGGTGTGTGTGTATGTGTGGGTAAAGCCAGATTTGGTGACTTAATTGCAGAGCAGTTTGCAATGATGGAGAGTGCTGAGTCTATCAGTGGTCACTGGGATCTCTCTGCTGGTCATCAGCGCTCTCTCTCTCTCTCTCTCTCTCTCTCTCTCTCTCTCTCTCTCTCTCTCTCTCTGTGTTTTTCTGCCTATTTCTCTATTTTTTCACTTTCTTCTCTTTCTACCTCATTCTTTCTTTTCGCTCTCTTTCTCTCTTTTCTTTGTCCATCACTTTCTCTCTCTCTCTCTCTAGTTCACTCTTTTCACTCTCTTTCTCCATGGTTTCTCTCTCTTTCCTTCTTTCTTTCTTTCTTTCTTTCTTTCTTTCTTTCTTTCTTTCTTTCTTTCTTTCTTTCTTTCATTCTCTGCCTATCTCGCCCTCTTTATTCTCTCTCCCTATCTCTCACTTCACTCCCTGTGTTTTTCTGCCCAAGTTTCTTTTTCACTTTCTTTGTCCTGCTTTCTTTCTTTCTCTCTCTACCTCATTCTTTACTTTCCCACTTTTTGGTCTCTCAATGTTTCTCTCTCTATTTCTCAGCCCAATTCTTCGCTCTTCGCTCTTCTCTCTCTCTCTCTCTCTCTCTCTCTCTCTCTCTCTCTCTCTCTCTCTCTCTCTCGCTCTCTCTCTCTAGTTTTACCCCTCTCTTTGTTCACCTTCTCTCTCCTTCTGTCCCTTTTTGTCTGTCCCATCTTTCTTCTGTGCTTTTTCTTTTTATCTTTCTTTTTATTTCTTTATCTCTCTTTCTCTCTAGCTAATTCTTTCTCTCTCTCTTGCTCACTCTCTTTTTACTCTCTCACTTTGTCCTATGTTCTCTCTCTTCCTTTCTGTTTCTCTGCCGATCTCACCCTCTTTCTCTTCCTCTATCTGTCCCTTCACTCTGTTTTTCTGCCCATCTTTCTCTCTTTTTTCACTTTCTTTTTTCCTGCTTTCTCTCTCTAGCTCATTCTTTATTTTTCTGCTTGTTCAGTCTCTCAACTTTTCTCAGCCTATCCCTCGTTCTTCTTTCTTTCTCTCTAGTTTTACCCTTCTCTTTTCTCACCTTCTCTCTAATTTTGTCTCTTTCTATCTTTCTCTCTCTTTTTTTTCTCTTTCTCTCTAGCTAATTCTTCCCGCTCTCTTGCTCTCTCTCTGATTTTTCTCTTTCTATTATCGTCTCTTACTCTCCATTTCCCCTCATTTCTCCCTTTTGTTCTCTCTCTCTCTCTCTCTCTCTCTCTCTCTCTCATTCTTTCTCCCCTTGCTCTTACACTCTTGCTTACTCTCTTTTTTTACTCTCTCTCTCTTCTGTCTTTTTACTTTCTTCATCCCTCTTTCTCTATCTAGCTCATTCTTTCTTCTCTCTCTCTCTCTCTCTCTCTCTCTCTCTCTCTCTCTCTCTCTCTCTCTCTCTCTCTCTTCTGTCTCTCTCTTCTGTCTCTCTCTCTCTTTTTGTCTCTCTCTCTCAGCTCCAGCCTGCTTAGCATCTCATTAGAGGAATGCGGGAGGAGACAAATGGTGGGAAATGAAATGGATATGCTTTAAAGTCATATTAATGGGTTCATGGGAGTCCATGAGCACAGCTAATTAAGGTCGTGGGACCTGTGGTCACAGCTGGGGAGCGAGAGAGGCAGAGCTGTGTACACTTTCATCAAGGGCAATCTTTTTAATGCCCACAAACGGACAGTGATGAATTTTCATGCGTCAAATGCTTCTTGATGCCCTTTTTCTTTGCTTTCAATCTCTCTCTCTTTTGTTTATCAGTGCTTTGATACTGTCCCTTTTATTCCTGTATCTTATTTAAGCAGCCAGAAAAGCATTTCACTGGTTTAAAACAGTCTCAATACAGACTAAGTTTAGTTCCAGTGCAGCAAGACTGTTTAATCGAGAATGTTCAAAGCTGTATTCAGTTTAGTCCAAGGCTAACCTTAATACTGGCAAATAGTATGTACACTGCAGTTCAAAATCTGTTATGATATTAATAACTGTTTTTCAATAACAACTTAACTAGTAAAGATTCAAATGTTGTAAACTATATACCAAAAGTTTTGATAGAGTGAAACATAGCAAATGTTATCAAGAACTATATTACATTTAAAGTTATTTCCTTTCTTAAAATTATTATGAATGTTAGTATTTTTGATCAAGATTTGGTCACCATTTTCCAATATTAGGCATGGCATTCTGGATGTTTTTGATTATTATTATTATTATTATTATTATTATTATTATTATTATTATTATTATGTCATACATTTTATAAACTTATAAGCTTTTAAATTCATTTTATTTTATTTTAATTTATAAATTGTAGGTTCATTCTTGCTTTCTTAATTATTACCACCATCTACAGCTCCATTCATCATCAAAAATGTCATAAATGTACAGCTTCTTTCAAAGTTTGAGAGCTACAATCTTAGCAACAAGGGTTCTATATAGTACTAAGGAAGAGTTCTTTAATTTGTAACAGAAATAGAATGCTTTTTGGTGCTATTAAGAACCATATTTCAAAAGGTTTCTTAAAGAACCATATCACTGTTGAAAAAAGGAAAAATCATACTTTACTTTTATTGTAAGTCAATGGAACCAGGATTTTTTCCAAGTCATTTTGGGCCGTTTCTTTTGGTCCATTCTTCCTGAAATTTACACACAATGTAAAGGGCAACATGCATTTTCAAAGTATGTCAAAAACTAAAAAACGACAAAATTAGAGATACAAGGTTTTCTTCCGACAGCAGGGATTTACAACTCAGAAATCCTAAAGTACCATCTAAAGAACTATTTAAGCAGTCACAAGGTTCTTTGAGTTGTCATGGTGAAATATATAACCATTGTCTTTACCAAAGAACCACTGAAGAATCCCCCTTTCTAAGGGGATATAGTAGTGGTCACCAACCCTCCTCCTGGAGATCTACATTCCAACTCTAATGCATCTGATCCAGCCAGTTGAGGTCTTCTGAGGAAGCTAAATAGATGGAGCAGATGTTGCAGACTGTGGGTGGAACTAGATGCCACGGACAGGTAGAGTTGGTGAGAACTCATATATAGAATGATATATATGTATGTATATATATATATATATACATATATGATGCTGTTGTCGGAAGAAAACCTTGGATCTCCAAAATGTTAACTTTACAGGAGAAGGAAAAAAACCTACTTTACTTTCAATGTAAGTCAATGGAACCAGACATCTTTCCAAGTCATTTTAGGCCATTCCTTTTGGTCCACTCTTCATGAAATTTACAAACAATGTAAAGTGCAACAGACATGTCAAAAACTGAGATACAAGGTTTTTCTTCCGACAACAGCGATAAGCATCTCTGTAGAATAATTTTATACGTATATCTGCAACTAATTGGTTTTATATCATTGAAAACACTGATTCCAAACTTTTGAATGGTAGTACACACCTAAAGCTCCAATTAGGATTTTCAGAAATAACTCTAATGCTGCATCAGAAGTTGTTCAATGGTTTATAGTTTTTTAAAACATTTCTTTTGTTTTCTGTATATTTTTACCCAACAGTAAGATCAAATCCCAAAGGCATTCCTTTAGAGCTTTGGGTTCTATTTCAGTCATGCTTACTTACATTACATCCGTGGGCTAATGACAAGCTTGATGTCCATTGGACAATGTTGATGAGCACACAAGCAGCCCCTGCTTTGAGCTCTGCCTTCACAAGATGTTAGATTGGTTTAGAAATGTGACACTGAAAGCATGATATGCTAAGCCTTTTGCATCAGTTCCATGTGCAAATTGTTTGCATTCTGCCCTAGTGTCATGTGCAAAACTGGGCACAAGCCTAAATGTGGAGTTGATGGGTTTTGTGCATGGAAGAACATGGATGACCTCCTCGTATCTACACTCATTGTCCATTTTATCAGCTCTACTTACTATATAGGTATTGACTGTAGTCCATCTGTTTCTCTGCATACTTTGTTAGCCTACTTTCACCCTGTTCTTCAGTGGTCAGGACCCCCACAGGACCACCACAGTGCAGGTATTATCTGCGTGGTGGCTCATTCTCAGCACTGCAGTGACACTGTCATGGTGGTGGTGTGTTAGTGTGTGTTGTGCTGGTATGAGTAGATCAGCAGTGTCACTGCTGGACTGAGAATAGTCCAACCAAAAATATCCAGCCAACAACGTCCTGTGAGCAGCGTCCTGTGACCACTGATGAAGGGCTAGAGGATGATTAGCACAAACTGTGCAGCAACAGATGAGCTATCGTCTCTGACATTACATCCACAAGGTCAACCGAAAAGGTAGGAGTGTCTAATAGAGTGGACAGTGAGTGGACACAGTGTTTAAAAACTGCGCAACACACACTAACACACCACCACCACGTCAGTGTTACTGCAGTGCTGAGATTGGAGCTGATAAAATAGACAATGAGTGTAGAAAGGCTGTGGTTTCAATGTTATCACTGATCGGTGTATATTTGACAGAACAGTAGGTGGAGATATTACACATTCATATACCTGCTGAAAGAATATTTACCAATGCAAAATGTGCTGTAATATGCGTGCGCAGCCAGATTTATCATTTTCTCTCTATTTTCTTAGCTGGAATAAATCAACACCTCTGTAGAGGGTTTTCATGGCAAAGAAGTTCATTTGTCTCTTCATCCCTGAACTTTCCATTTCTGTCGTCTTCAGTGTGTTGACTATTATTTCATCATACCTTTTAAACCCTGCGGCTCATGAGCAGTTAGCGGCAGTGGCTGTGGGCAGTTTGCGTGACGAGCAACAGTGTAAATAAATTGAATGTTTAATTCAGGCACATTGTGGGCGTCAAATCAAGGCACATTTTGCACCGCACCTGCGCTGGTATGTACATCTGGCCCTCTGTTTGTTCCCACCCTAATAAGTCTATGTCCCTGCCTATATTTAGCCCAGTATCTCTCATGGTTGTCCCCAGATGTTCTCGTTATGAGGTTGCGTCTGGTCCTGTGAGGCTATGACCACTGCGGCTGCTGGACTGTTGTTTAAAAGCCTTGGTTGATGTATTAGCTAAACTGTTTAGGTACTTGCAGTGGTTCCTCACCGAGGTTTTAAAACTAACATTATGAGCCCTTTTACAGTCGTTGTACTCCATTAGCTCATTTAATTGCCCACCATAATCTCGGGGTTCATATTTCTCCATGACTGTGGTAATAAACTGATTATGTTAGAGTGATGATGTGCTGTATAGGTTGGTTTCTTAAAAGGAAACTGTTTTTTTTTTTTACTAGTAACACATTTTTTGAGTTTCCATAGTCTTTTAAGAACAGTCCTGTTTTTGATTTGTGGTTGTAAAAGATACGAATGAAGAATCTTCTTCTCCAGTATTTTGGTCAGACAGCTGTAAACAAGCCCATCCACTCTGATTGGTCCTTTTCTGGATCTTTCCTTTTGGGTAAGAGATTGCTGCTGAGTCTGCATCAATGCTGTCTGCACTAAGGGCGCATAAAGGGCATCCATGAGCACCCCTTTGAATGCTAAAATGGGAAATGGGACAGGCTTGCAGTGTCCACAAGTGCACCAACTGGAAAAGGGCTAATAATCACCATGTTCAAGACACAGAGTAATATGTAAATTTCCAAGACCATCCTTGATTTGTTTGATATAGATAGATAGATAGATTGATTGATTGATTCAACTTCAATTTCATTGCTCAGTACAAGTACAATACACCAAAATGTAGTTAGCATCTACCAGAAGTGCAAAACAGACAGAGCAAATGTGCAATAACAGACATAAATATAACATATCTATGAAATATATAACTATAGAACAATCTATACACACAATTACAAATAAATCCATGAATATGACATGCATAATACTATGAACACAATATATACGGTATGTTACATACTGTTAGAATAAGCAGTTATGTGTTGTATTCTATATACAGTGAACAGGCCATTGTATGGTTGTATGATTTCCAGTCAAATCAGCCAGTTCTTATTCATTTTTCTTATATTTCTGAAGCAATCAGGTATAAGATAATCCACTTGCGTAACCTTTCAGCTGTCGCCCCATTTTCACCTAAAACTGAATACTCACAGTAAAAGGAGCGCTCTTCCCACGTACTCTGGGCTACGGTCATGATCTTGGTCTCATTCAAAAGGTGACACTCTCAACTTTTTTCTCAACTGTCAGAATAATTGTATGAATTACTGATACAGAGTAACAAAGGCTAGAATGGAGGAGTTGATTTCTGCCTGACCCATAGAGAACTATGAACTATGAGTGAACTATGCACAGAAACATCAAAACCCAAAACATGTGGTCTTGCTAAGTTTTCAAGACGACATGTTTTGGATTTTGATATTTCTGTGGACCACGGCAAGGCTTTGAAGGTAAGGACCCACAAATTTGCTAGCGTTTCGTCATTCAGTATGTTCGTTTCAAGTGAAACAATCGTTACTGCTGTGAAATTTCAAGCTTTTTTCTCTATTGCATCACATGTGTTGCATCGCATATTGCTGGACGATTTGATCCATGAAAATGATGATACAAAAAATCTGAAGTGAACGCTTTGATGGAAATGCTGGAACAGTGATCTAATAAAGAATAAGGAAGGTGAAAGCCAAAGTAAAATAAGTGGAAAAAAAAAAGTGAGATTCCAAAACTGGTTCAGAAAATTATAAAAAGAGAGAAACCACCTGCTAGACCTGGTAGACCACCAAAACTATCATGATCAGATAAGCCTTACTTAAAGCTTTCATCTTTGAGAGAGAGGAGGAAATCAAGCTCCACTCTTACTAAAGATTTGAAAAAATCCACAGTTGTCATAAAAATAAAACATTTTTAAGTCAAACAAGAAGCTGCAGTTGTCCAGACCTCACCATCATTGAATGTGTTTGGGATTACTTGGATTGTGAAAAGCAGAAAATGCAACCAACTTCTAAAACTGAACTTTGTAGGTGTTGAAAAATATCCCTGCAAAGTCCCTGAAAAGATTATAAGCTGTAATAAAGGTAAAAAGTGGACACAAGAAATATTGAATCAATTGGTAGTAAATATAGTTATTGAGGCTTCCGTCTCATTTTCAATTAAATGTATGTTTTCTGATGCTGAAAAATAAAAGACTTGTACTTCATGACAGTTTTGGCTGCAAATTAAATAAGGCTATGTTCAGACTGCAGACAAATCAGATTTGTTTCTCAAATCAGATCTTTTGAAAGTACTGTTGTTGTTTATTTAGTGGCGATGGTGTTTAGATGTTGTGAAGAAAAACTCAGCCGATACTGAGTTGCCAGTAAAAGGTTTATTACATAGTAAAACAGTATCATATCAAGCACTATAGAGTACCTGAGAGAGGATCTGTGCCAATTCTAAATGTCCCCTCCCGAACAGACTGACCAACAGCATATATATATGGTTCTTGTTGTTGAAACAGGAGACAGAGCATATGGTTCTTTTTAACATGATCTCATCTATTTGGACCTAAGACCCAATGGGAGCAAAGGGCCCCCAAATCACATTCCTAGCCCCTGCACAAACAGAGCACACAGAGAACTTCAGGCCCCAAATTCATGCTGAAAGTGTTTTTACCTTCTTCTATCAAAATGTTCCTTTTTAAATATACTTCACTGTTATTCGCAAGTGATCAGATCAGATTTGTGTGTCCAGACATCACCAACCTATCTACATGAATTGCATGGGATGCTGGTGATATTGTTTTCATATGTGATTGCAGGAGAGTTGGAGGTGCATCATTTCACCCTCCAAACTCTTCAAAATTCTGTCATAAGCATGACACTTTGGCGCTCTTCTTGAGTCCCAGCACTCTGGATTTGACATTGTCATTGTCAAGTTGCAATTGATGCAAAAGACACTTCAAAATCCAATTTGAATGGCTGGAGTTTCCAGACTGAGTTGCATCTGAATTGCAGTCCAAATGTGGTTTGGATCTGATTTGCAAAAATTGGATTTCTTGTGTTTTTGTTTTTTTTTTTTTTGCTGTCCAGACGATCAAAAATCAACCTGGATACAGCCTGAATATGCCAAAAATCGGATTTGCCCTGGCAGTCTGAACAAGGGCTGAATGAAACGATGATCTCTGACATTTGCATAGTACCAGACTTACACCACTGAGCAAATCCCATTGAAATAGAACTAATGCTAATCACAGTGTCCAGGTCCACATTGGAGTGTGAGCTACTTACCAGTAGCACAGGAGATGGGATACCACAGAGCTTTCAGAGGATGCAGGATAATGCTAGCCAATCCTAGCACAGGAGACAGGCTTTGCTGGAATATGGGTGAGGAAAAACGTAATGCCCCATTTGAGGCCTGCTCTTCTGCTCTTCCAAATGAGATCCACTGTGATAGACTTGAGTGAGTGCATCTGGTAAAATAAAGAATATATACAACAATGAATTTAACTAATGATGCTGGGATGCTAAGCTGTTTAACTGACTAATTGTTCACACTAACAAACATCAGATCAACATCTATAATTTTTCCACTATGCTAATTACAGAATTTTTTTTTGCCTGTTGTTGAGCTAAAGAATGAATTACCCAATTTGGCTGGTGTGAAATGACTGCAGAGGCTCTGCAATTTGGATTCATTTCAATACTGTGGTAATTTGATACAGGACTAGTATGTGGAAATTGGCTCGATCGGAAACATTTGCAAACAGTTACGGCAAACAATTAAACAGATGCACCGGCAGGGAGTGAGTAAGGAGCTTTGTGTGGGTGAGCGGCGCCAAATATAGGCTAGAGTGCCGCGGCGCCCTTATGAATGCGTGCCCGGTGCTCGCCCATTACTCAGTAGAGGAGAGATACGAGGGCTACTTCCAGTGTGTGCTTTATCATCGGGACAACATTATTTGACCCATGCTGTGATGGGATGCTCTGATATACAGGTTGGCGCTCCTTATTAGTATTCATTGCTCCAGTTGTGGCCATTTTCTGCCTCGAGATGGGCCCGCAGATAGTCCCCCCGTCCCCTTTTCCTCCTGCCACGTGTCCAGAGAACGCAGGACGAAGTCTGTGTAGCTGCGAGAGCAACGAAGGGAGCATTTTTATAATCGGTTTGGCCGTGTCAACCGCCCAGCACGCTTGTTTACGCTGGCGTGTTTTTTCCCTTTCCAAGACATTAAATAAAATTACCTGCCCTGTGATTCTCAAGGAAAAACATGTTAATATGCAAGTGCCCCGCGGTAGGGATCTTGAGGACCTTTCCGAAAATCAGAATTAGCTGTGTAATGGCAGGCTGATTACTGTGATTATCTTCCTCCTTGTCGCGTAGACCCTTTTTTTTCTGAATCCCCCCATCGATCCCACGTCTCCGCAGCTGTATTTTTCCTAAAGACAATAACGCTTCTAATTGTAATCATCGCATTCTCTCCAAAGGGCATGGACGGACAGCGATGTTCCTCGCTGATTTCTTTTTGTGCTTTTAACAAATCGCCTCTTGAAAGATGGGGAAATGTATTAGCGGCAGGGAAGTGCCTGTGCAACACCAGCAAACGGTAGCAGGAGCCTTTTTTCCACTTTCATTTTATCGGAATCATAAGTCTTTTTCTCCATCCGAGACTTTCTTCGCAAGAAAGACTGAATGTCTGTCAAACGTGATATTGATGGCTTGACTTGGGTGGTCAAATGACTTCAATCTTGCATTCTGCTAGTGCTACTTTTCTTCTGTATACACATACACGCTCACACAGCAGGAGAAAGGTCATTTGTTTCACCGGGATGTGGCATATATGTGACAGGCTGTGAAATTCTTAATTGAACTCAGTTGACCTATCCATGCTCCGCCCACAAAAGCATTCGTTCATAGCTACCGTTACTAAGTTGCAGTAGTAGTGGCTGAAGCATGGAAAGGTCAGTTGAAGGGTCGGGGCCAGAAGTATGGAGTCAAGTGCTCTTTATTACATGTATATAATGTTCAAGTGGTCTTCGTTTAATACAATGCAAGTGCAATGCAAAATGTGCCTTATTACAACCACAATATTTGCCCACAATGCAGCTGAATTCAGCATATCGTGCAAACAATAACCTTGCCTACTAACTTTTCTCAAACTGTAATAGGGCTACTCATTGCATCCTTGAAAAAGGAAACCCAAAAGTCCTTTCAATGCTTTATTTAGAAAGAAATATTACAGTAAACATCATTTAAAAGGCATATATCTATTCCTGCCTTCAAACAAAACATAGCCAGTTATGAACTACTGTTCAAAAACTTAGAACCTAGTTGCTAGAAACAGCACACTGCAAAAAATGCTATCTTGTCAAGTGAAATGATCTTAAGTCTAGTCGATATATCTAACATTTCCCAATTTGAGATGGTCATACACTTATTATAAGATTATCTAGCTTATTTCCAGAATTTGTTTACTTGTTTTAGGTCATTTTATTATGTAAAATTATCTCACTATACTGGCAGGTAATTTTGCTGTTATCAAGCACATTTCTTAAAACAAGCTAAATTATCTGCCAATATTGTGAGATAATTTTACTTAAAAAAAAAAATCTTAAAACAAGTAAAAATTGTCTTGAAATAAGTCAAATAATCTTAAATTAAGCTTACAACAATCTCAAAAGGACAAGTTACATTTCTTGACTATACTTAAGATAATTTTACTGGACAAGATACATTTTTTTCAGTGTATAAAACAGCCACCTTGAAATAAAATGAAATCTAAATCTTACACTGACTTTTCTGAATGAAAATTGAGTCTTTTTTGGGGCTCTTTCTTCTTCAGCAAGTTGCCTTGACAGATTGGAGTTTAGATTAAAATCCTTTTTCTTGAGTGACATAATTGCTTATGTTAATTTTATTAAAATAAATGACTGAACGTTCCATTTTGTCACACACAGTCATAACACTACTGAAACTTTACCAAATGTTTTGGTAGTGACTGTTTCGGGAGTGACAGTTTTGGCTAATTTTGAGCAGAACTCAAATACGCTAGCCAATACATGACTAGCAAACACAGCTTTGAACACTTAAACATAAGTTACAAAACAAAGGTTTTATTAGCACACACAAAAAAGGTCTTTAACTTATGTTTTTGCAGAAAATATGTGTTTCAGTAGTGACAATTCCCACGGTTACACACTGATTTTCAGATTTTGGAGGACAAACAATGGAAGCTAGCTATTCACCATGTGGCCATGAGGGACAGGGATGCAGTCTCACTTCCTGCTATAAAATGCAGGGGCATGGCTAAAATAATGCTCTGCCTATGGACTAAAACTGTGTTTTGGTAGTGATATGAAAACACGAGACAGTGTTTTTTATTTAAAAATTAAACTCATGATAAATTTAAATCCTTTATTGTCAATGTCAACATCTCGAAAAGAAAAAAAAAAAGAATAAAAAAAGAAAATAAAGAATATATATATATATATATATATATATATATATGTGTGATCACTAAAATCTAAATTGTAGTGCATTACACTACTTTGTTACGGAAAAAAGTAATCACATTACTGCAACACTTGTATCATGTTACCACCAACACTGCTATGTAAAAGATGTAGCACAATTATGTAACCATCAAAAAGCTCAGAAATGACCAAAATAAAAAAAAAATAATGATAACTACTTCCCATCCAAACCATTTAAAATAGATTGAATTATATTCCAGAAAAAAACAAAACAAAACAAAACAGACAAAAACAAACAAACAAAAAAATAAAAATAACAACAGGACAGTGAGTGTTTATTGCAGTCCCATTATGGCATACTTTGCATTGCATCTTATCAAGTATGCATCTGTTCCTGAGAGTTCAAATGATGCTATTCTGTGTCTGGTGCCATTGATAAAGGACATCTCCCAATAACATGATTTCGAGGCATTACCGCTAATTTATACCAGGTTTTAAAAGTCAGAGAAAAGCCAGCCACCTTTAGTTGCTCAAATGTAAGTAGATCAGCCAGAATGTGTGCACACTGCTCCCACACTGCATATGCATGAAGGATGAAATACAGTTTACATTTGCCCATGAACTGCATGGACGAAAGTCAAATGACACTTTTTGTGAAACAAATTTAATATGTGCCATAACTTTTCTTTCTTTTTCTTTTCCCAATATGATAAATGTAGCAAACAGTGAATTAAATTCAATCAAACAGTAATTGTGCAATAAAATGTGTGTATTCTCTGTAGACAGTGCTTAATTCTGACATCACATTCGTGTAGGTGACTCAAATCTGTCTTTGATGTGCACGGACCTGTTTTCAGAAACAGCCAGCACGTGCACCTCCTAATCAAGAATGTCACATGAATCCACATGCGTCGTGAACAACAAACAAAACTAGCCAGCACAACAAGCATACATTGCTAAGATACTTTGCCCACAGCAGCTCTCAGCTGTTCATTATTAGAGCAACATGAAGGCAAAAATGGTCAGAAACATTGTTTTGCACTGTTTCCTGGCACTAACTTCGGGTTAGGCCGTGCTACCATGTTGACATGGAATGATGGTGCATGCACAGTAAAAAAACACATGAATTCTCATCTGAGCATTCTCACAACAGTTGCATGGCCATGAATCAGCTATTCGATCTAGGAAGATATATGAAGGTCTAAGTTTGAAAAGATCAGATTTGTGTGTCCACTCAAATCATATCTGTTACATCGTTTTGTGCCACTTCGGCCTGGTAATGTATACATAGCCTTGTTTTCACTTCAACAAAATGTAATTTGACCAGGTGCCCAAACTTTTGCATTAGACTGTAACATCTGGGCAGAAAAGGATTTGCACCTGATCATGACTGGTGTAGTGTAATGGGCAATGGTACTGGCCTTCACGTGTTAGACAGGGGTTCAGTTCCCTGCTCAGGCACCCACACCAAGTTATAGAGTCATTGGCAAAGACTCCTAACACTACATTCTCCTACATCTGTAACACATCTGGCGCCTGCCAAATGCCATAAACATAAATCAAACTGGTGATTATGGCTTAATACATCGGGCCCTTTAAGTGCACCTTGAAAAGCTTTACTAAGCGAAAGGTGCGGCAGTGTTACAGCATTCGTCATTTCCATTTCCATATGGCCCATGAATTCTCGGAGCCACAGAGGAGCGCTGATTTTCTATACCTCAGCTAAGCTGTGCCGAGATGCCTGCATTGATGCATTTTAATCTTCGTGCGGGAAGCTGTGCATGCTCTTCAGGAGGGACAAAAGGAGAACGAATCGATGTTGTATCAATGTCACCTCTATAATATTCCTTTATTCAGATGATTCTCTCACATCTCACATATTTTTTCTCTCTTCACTCCCATTAAAATCCCTTTCTTGCTGTCAGTGACAGCGGGCTGTGTGACATTTCTCGAAGAAAGCAGAGCAGGCTGTCTCCAGGAGGCTGCATGGCAGTGTTGAAAGGTACCGTCGCGGGGGGTCTCCTAATTAATCCAGCGCTCAAACTGAGGGCCAGGAGCCTCGGCTGCCGCCACTGCGCAATCCGAGGAGAGGAGAAAACCTCCAGCTGTCCGTTATCTTCCCAGCTCCCTCATTTCCCTCCTATTGGAGCAGGTTCGGGGGTGGGGGGAGAAAAATGCCTTTATTTTTCATAATCTTCTCTCTCTCTCTCTGCCTTATCCATATTTCATGAAGAGCGCTGGAGGTAGGAAAGCGTCGGAGACTAATCCACTGTAGGATACTTAGTCCCAGATTAAAATCGTTCGCTTGGCTGCGCTATAATTCGCTTCCTATTGATTGCTGAGCTGATAAAAAAAAAAGAGAAAAATTGCAAGTCAGGGTGGTTCCATATATTTTACATTTCATTTCTGAAATTATAGTAATGTGGTCTCTATAGGATATCTGTAAGTGAAAGGTGGTACAGGGACCTGGTTTTGAAGAAACTGGGCAGCATTTCCTGAAAAGCAGGATCAAAATGAATCTAGTCTGTCTAGTCTTTTTATATTGAAAATTCCAAGAAATACTGATAAAAATTGAAATGCATGCAAAGTTTTGACAAAAAAAAAAATCATGCACTGATTTGTAAGGGATTTAAAAACGAGATGAATCCTGGATTTCTATAGAACCCCGCTGGTGACATCTTGTATAAATAAAAATAATGCGTGGCCATGACTTAATAAGGCACGGCAACAAGATAATTAAGTCATGGTCACAACTTAAGGCGTGGGAACGAAATCCTAATGCATAGCCATGACTTAGTAAGGCATGATCTTGTTCCAACACCTTACTAAGTGGTGGCCAAGACCTAATTATCTCACTCTGACGCCTTACTAAGTTGTGGCCACAGATTAAGATCTTGTTCCCACGCGTTCATAAGGCGTGGCCATGTGTTATTGTAATCTATATGGGATGTCATCATCAGGGCTCAGTAGATTTCAATGGCCTATTAATTATCTATAAGCTTTTTGAATGTTCCCACAAATGGAGTCATAGAAAATGACAGGGCATGAGTAAGCAAGTCCATGTATGATGAACTGTTGGAAGCAGTTAGTCAGCTTACAGCTCTTTGCACCAGCTACCATATGACTATACTAGAAATAAGTGTCTTCCAATTACAGCATTGTTCAGCCAGCATTAGCTCCTATGCTAACCTTGCCTTAGCACATCTGAAGCAGAGTATATATTTTTTTTATAGCAGTGGTCACCAACCTTGGTCCTGGAGAGACTGCAACTGCAATCTGCCACACCTGCTCCAGCTAATTAACTTCTTCAGAAGTCCTTGATCATCTAGATCTAATGTGTGGATGTTTGGTAAGGAGGGTCAGCATATTAGATGCAGGTTGAAACCGAAGAGGGTACATGACGCCGAGAGCGGCCACGTCACAATGTTCCAGGAATGCAGTCATGTGGTTTTAGTGAGCAGGAGGGGGACTCACACTCACCCCCCACTCTTAAGCAGACAATTTACACCAGCAGGAAATTCTGCCCATTTCCCAAAACTCTAGCCATTAAATTTCCTTAAAGATTGCAGCCAAGTTGGGGCCATTTTTGTAATTTTAGTTTCAAGTTTATTTGTCATTTGCACAACATGTCAGGACATTCATGCATTGAAATGCTTGTGGCGAGGCTCAGATAACCACTCTACAGAAATAAACAAAGTAAAAATAAAAATACAAGAAAATACTGAAGCTAAAAAATATTAAATATACACAAATATACACAAAATATAGAGACAGGAGGGACCTATGTAAGGAGAAAAAAATAATCTCTGCTATGCACAAATATATTTATATTAGACAAGGGATAATCTGTGAAGAATATATACATTTTAAAGTGACTACAATGGATAGTCACTTTAAGGGTCTTGTGAGTATTTTGAACCTAACCTACACAAAAAGTGTTTTGTTTCAGATTTGTTCAGTCAACTGCCTAGTCTTTCTGCACAGGGTGGTGTTGTTGCTTTTGGACAGTGTTTCTCAACCCTGGTCCTGGAGGCCCACTGCCCTGCAAGGTTTCCCCTGCTCCCAGATCCAAATAATCATTTTATTAACAATCTGTTAAAGTGGGTGTGTTAAAGCAGGAAAAGGGACTAGGGTTGAGACACACTGTGCTAGGAGATGGGGGTGGGATGAAACAGTTGACACAAGAATCTCTTGAATAGGCATGCAGCATCATGATTTACCCTATATACAATCTTTGTTGGAACTAAACTCTGCATTAAAGTAGATCTTCAGGAGGAAGTAACCACTGCTTTGCTAGATAAACAGCTACTTAGGTAACATACTAGCTTTATGTGAACATTTTGCGATTTAAAATTGAAATGAAATTCCTTCTGATCCTTTTAGAAAAGGCTTTGCCATGTTGCTGCATAAAAAAGATGTTCAATGCAAATTGTTTGGTGTGCAGTAGCCTCCACCACAAGAGATTGTGTATTTTTGTCTGTCAGTAAAGGTCAAACTTCTTCTAAGCAGGTCATACTTCTTCATGAATTTTCTAAAAGTCATGTTGTTTCAGAATCTGATTGTTTGCTATTGTTAGAAGGGTCAGTGCCATTGTTAACTCAAATAAATAAAGTTCTCCACTAGAAGAGTGGCTCTCAAATAGAGCTTAAAATGTTTGTCTGAACTCAAAGGGATGCACATGAAACAGTGAACCGATTCAGAGAGTGCGATATTTGTTGTATGGTATATGTTTAACACATTAAGTGTAACATGTACTATGTAAAGAAACATATTAACAGCTATCTTGCTATATCAGTACCACACTTGAATAAATGAATTAAAGTAGAATTTAAACTAAATATTGGACAGCTATGTATTTCATCATTTTATTTTATATTATTTTTTCAATTGTATTTATCCATGATCTAATGATGGCTATAGCTGTTCATTGGAAATACAGTCATTTGCATACATTTAAACACCCCAGTCAAATTATGTTTTGTTGATTTTATAAGTGTACAAACATTTTACACAGTATTTGTGCACTGAGCCTTTTCATAAAACTCTATGATGTTTTATTCACCAATGTTGGTGATGATGTGCCAGGCAGAGTGGGTTCGGTATTTTATACGTAAAATTTGGCGACGTGGTTCAGGTCGAGTGAGGCTTGGACAAATTGTTGTTAGACTCAGATCAAATTTGGAACCTAAAACTTGCACCAAGTCTGGTTCATACAGAAAGTTATCTGACTGTATTTTGGTTTGGACCAAAATTTCAGGCCTGTCTAAAGTTTTACTTGTCACTATTAAACCCAGTAGAAATAATTGACCATGGCTGGACAAAGTGTTAATATATCCTACTAGCATTTGGCGTAGGGTTGGTTGGCTAACTGTGTAAACAGTGGACTATTGTATATTTAGGTTGGAATTCTTGTAGTGGACTTAGATCATTACAATTTCTCATGCTTCCAAAAGCTACTCAATAGCTTGTGTCATTTTTCTATCTTGGCTATGTGCCCTGAGACCCCCAAAGAAGGTCCTGTTCAAACCCTCCAATGTGGAGCCCAATGTTACACCTTCGCTAGTGACCAAGAATAGCTAGCAAAGTTTCCTGCTTGCTTGAAAATGTTTATGCTAACAAGTTAAAGTCCTGGTGAATTCTAAATCCCTAAATTTACCATTTTAAAACTCCCTGTCTGGCTAGAGGCCATGGAGCATCAGATCTAGTTCTTACTAAAATGAGAGAGCATCATCAATTGGCATGCCTTATGTCAAACTAATACCAACAGATGGGGCACTTCATTTCATTGGTTATGGCACCTTTGGGGCCAAGATTTCAATCTTTGCCCTGGATTTTGTGCCAATCAGAAAAATACTGTAAATTGTGTTTAACTTAATGTGCAAAGTACTCTACAAGCACTTGGTACACTGCAAAGAACAGAGATGCCCTGAAAATGGACTAGCAGGAATACACAAAGGCAATTCTATTGAACAAAAAATGACTCACGTTTAAGAGGCCACAAGGAACGCTTTAAATGAAATGGAAAAGTAAAAAATATATGACTTTTAAAATACGACTTTATGTGAAATTTCATAAAATGGCACAAATGCCATTGTCTGAAAAGTGATGCTTGCCATCATGTCCCATTACTGCAACCAATTGCGACTATTCACGAGACCTCGTTGGTGGCATTGGCATGAATCAGGAATTACTGCAGATCGCGTAAGGGGAGAGGAGATTGGCAAAGCAGACGTCATCCATCTGGCCTGCAGCCACTGAGTGGAAAACAAAAAAACAATCTATGCGCATATGTGAGTTACAAGTTCAGTAAGGCAGATAAATCATTCACCTTATCAAATCTCCCTCCTGCACACTTGGAAGGCGAAGAGGCTTCCGTTCCAAATCTTCACAGCTGCCAATTACAGATGGCAGGAAAATGTTTGAGCTGCTCAAACATCCCAGCTCCTCTCAAGCTCCCCTCCCCAGCTGAGTGTACGAGACTGCCTCCTAATCTACCGGACCCAGCGGCCCTGTGGTCCACCTCTGCTCTCATAAAACCTTGGCGAAGGAGATATCATATGTTGCTGGCGAGTTTATGAGGTCAGTAAGTTTCAGAAACTCAACACAAGTCTATTGTAGGTGTCTACTTTATTGGAGCCCCCCTCCTTGCACTCTCACTTTATGAGCTCCACCTACCTTAAAGGTGTACTGTATATATATGCCTCACCATTTATTAGCCCCTCCTTACCAAATTCGTAATTGGCCAGTTTCTGACCACAGAAACCAGTTGATCCGGTGGTGGACCATGTTCAGCACCACAGTGACAATGTGTGGTACTGTGTTTTTGTGTGGTTTTACACATGCCAATATCACTGCTAGGTTGACAGTGGTCATCCAGCCAAAACATCCATTCAAGAGCACATCTGGGGTCAGAAACTGACCACAGATGCCGGACTAAAAGATGGCTAAAACAAATTGTGTACCAAATGGGCAACAGTCTCTAACAGCAAGGCGAATTTACATGGTATGGGTTCTAAAAAAGTTGAGACATTCTAAAAAGATGAGGTTTCTAAACGATTCAAGGCCTAAACATACAGTTTACAAAATAACCTATAATTGCATTGCTTTCTTTATACTTGCAGATCCATTTACAAAACATGGTTCTTTAGAGGCCTTTGCATAGACTTTTTGGCAGGGAGGGGCTCAAGGGAGAAAAAGGCAACACAAACATGAATTAAGCTTAATTTAATTTATACTACAACCACTCTTATTAGAGTGACGGTCTCTTGAAGAGAGAGGCTAATCATTTAAACCAAACAGTGTTGAATTTCTCCGAAGGCAAATAAGAATAATACCATATTGCCCAAACAGCAATTTCAAACCATGTCTCCAATTTTTTGCTACTAGTATCATATTTGCAACTCCATTTAACAGATCTATAAAGCCTCAAGTAAATTCCTGTTTCTATAAAATAACAAAAACGTTTATCAAGTTATTGACATATCTTAATGCTATTTGTTTGATTGCTGTTCAAAATAACCACATTGTTTAATGTGACACTTCATCAAAGCTTTATTTGTGGGATTTCCAGTGCTGTGGTGATGTGTGCACCAATGACAGGTCAGAGATGAATGAGGTGAACTCTCCACAGGCATCTAGTACTGCATCAGAGGGGGTGCACAAAAGTGATGTACTTTGTAGAACCCAACCCACTATTAAATAGACACTCAAATACAAATGAAAAGAAAGGTCATTATTTATCCTACTTCACAATGGCTATGCAGCACTAGTCTGCCTCATGGTGGCACTGTAGCAAATTAGTTCACCCTGTTGGTCTTTCATAGCCTAGCAACTGTAACTATGCTGCTTATAAATCTCAAAAATTGCCCAAATTCGCAAGATATTGCTGGAAAAAGTGAATTGTTACTCATTTCTCAAACCAAACACTAGACACTAGATACTAAAGGAGATGTGTAAGATCTCAGTTAACGGGAGGAAGAGTTCATAACCAACCACAAAAGAACCTTTCCCAAAGAAGAATTGTTGAACCAAACTTTTTGGAGGCATTGAAGCTAGGACCAGCGCTGCTAAAAGGAATAAGTTAGCAGACCAGAACTCTCCACTATTGTCCAGTACTGCACCAGAGGGAGTGCCTAAATGTGGTAAAGTTCGAAGAACCCAAGCCAACCCACTAGCCTTATTCCCGTGATGAGGCTGAGCTAAGACTTGCTGAAACAGGTCTTCAAGATTGGCCACACAAAGGACGATTATACATGAAGTCCATGAGTGCACTTGTACTGTCTGAGGACAAAGAACCAGGGGCTCAAGCCCCCCTAGGGGTCTATCTGTGCTTGTGCCTGTTTAAAAAGTTATCCACTGAAAAGAATCTAAAGTGGTGGTTCAATGGCATCACTCCAAAGAACCTTTCCTGGGACCTACATTTTTTTAGATTGTCACTGTACTTATGAGTATTAATGGGTTTTGTTGGCATTGCATGTGTTGATAAGAACAAATCTAGTTCCACTGACCTCTGAGAAGCTAATGCGTAACAGGAAATCTCATTTTATTTACTTTTTGACTTTCCTGTCCATTTTATATCTGATGATTGAACAGATGATGTAACCTGGTACTCATGTGAAAGACAATGTGAGTGAGGTCACACATTCCCTAGTGGTTGATGGACATATCTTCAGAGACTGGAAAATATGTGCTGTCTTCCGGCTTGTTGAGCTAATCTCAGTACAGATTGTTCGCTTAGGGTGACAGAGTTCCACGGCTGTTTCCACAAACAGCCCAGTACACTTGCCTGTGAAGATCATGTCATTGTGAAGTGCCTGGCATGAAGACAGTTCAAGCAGATGGTTGACTTCTATGGAGGCAAAGATAGAACAGACCTTTCAGAGAGCAGGAATCATTTCTGTTTGGGTCCTGCACATCCAACTTTCAAATAATCATCATGTCATGATTTTTGAGATTGTAGAATGCAGCTAACAGTGTTAATTGAAATAGTTTATATTTCTCTACACTATTGGTTCTTCTTTATCTCTGATATAGGATACTTTACAAAAGAAAAGCCATGTCATAAATTGAATGAATCAGTACATAACATTTGTGGGAGATGGAAGATAATATGGATTGTGGAGAAAATTCTAAAAAATGGAAATGTTAGTTCTATTTGTTACTATTTAAGCAACTGCAGAGAACATGAGCCAGTCTTGATGACACAGGTGAGTCATTTAAAAGGCCACTACTAGGTAGGACACAACCTTTGTAGCAACATAATAAGAAGGAATGTGCTCCTGAGAAGTAGAACGAAATAGAACAGTTCAACAAGTGCTAAGAAAAATAGACACTCAAATACAAATTCCGGGAAAGGTCAGTATTTATCCTGCTTCACCATTTATGAGCTTCTATCTTTAATATTCCTAACTAGCTATGCAGCACTAGTCTGTCTCATGGTGGCACTGTAGCAAATTAGTTCACCATGTTGGTCTTTCATAGCCTAGCAATTGTAACTATGCTTGGAATACCTCTGAAAAACTTCACAACACGCCGTTGTGTATGCATAAATCTGTAAAATTGCCAAATTTTGTGAAAGATTAAATTATTATTCATTTCTCAAACCAAAGACACTAGAGGAGATGGATAAGATCTTAATTCATGTGAGGAAGACCACCTTACCAATCCAGAAAAGTGCCTTTCCAAAAGAAGAATTATTAAACCAAACATTTCGTAGGCATTTAAGCTAGCTATTTTGCATACTGCTTTGTGGATAACATAGCTTTTGTTGTCTATTAGACTAAGAAATAAAATGGTATTACTTCTAGCCAGCAGTGAAACGAGTCTGTTAGAACTAGGCTTTAAATTTGAGACATAAATGAAAACCAAGTCAAAACACGAGGTAAAAAACGCTGTATGTAAATTTCTGCTATGGGATTCAGGTAATTTGTTAGTGCTAAGCTATCAACAATTGGCATGAACATTTTTGGACTATTCTAGAATAAACATAGGCTTTTGAAGCTTCCAAAAGACTTTCCATGTTGCACTTTAAGTGTGTGACAGGCACATTAGCATATGTTTTACCTTGTGGCAGTTTCATAGTGACTGTGTCAGTAGAGAAGCTGGTAAAAAGCTGCTGCCGCTGTTTGCAAAACCTCACTGATTAGGCTGCTGCTCATATTCACAGGTAGTCATGTAACTAGGATATCCAGAAGGCATAGAGTGAGTTTTTTCTCAAGAAATTGATCCTGCCAAAAGGAAACCAAAATGTGGTTGCTTTATTTTTTCATCCAGTTATCAATAGTGAAACAAGAATAGTATTGTATTACTTACAGAGTTCAAATACAAGCATGATTCTACATTATAATTCTGATTTGTTTTTTATTCCTAGGAATGATTAGGCCCTCTCTGAAGGCTTAGAGGGCCCTGAGAGTTCCCCCACTGCTACTAGCCTACATGTTTTCCTACATTTATATTTATGACAGTGGTGTAAAAGTGAAATACACTGTAGGGGAAACACAAGTGAAAAAAAGACAAATTGTCACATAATGCTGCTTTAGGTTAGCAAGCTAACTTCCCCACTTGTTTGCAAGCATCAGGGAACAATGTTTTGTGGATGGATGAGACCAAAGTAGATCTTCTTGTTTTGAATGAAAAGTGTTATGTTTGGAGAAAGGAAAACACTACATTCCAGCATAAAAACCTTATCCCCTCTGTAAAACATGGTGGTGGTAGTATCATGGTTTGGGCCTGTTTTGCTGCATCTGGGTCATTGAAGGAACAATGAACTCTAAATTATACCAGCAAATTCTAAAGGAAAATGTCAGGACATCTGTCTGTGAGTTGAAATTTAAGAGAACAGTGGGGAGGAATGGGCTAAAATTCCACCAAGCCGATATACAGGACTAATCAACAGTTACCGGAAAAAAAAAAAATAATAATAATAATAATAATTGCAGTTTTTGCTGCATAAGGGGGTCACACCAGATACTGAAAGTAAAGGATCACAAACTTTGCCACTCACAGATATATAATACTGGATCATTTTCCTCAAAATATTAAAAAATAAATGACCAAGTCTAATGTTTTGTGTCGTGTTTAATTTGGTTCTCTAATCTGCTAGGAAAATCTGATGAGGTTTTAGGTCAAATTTATGCAGAAATACAGAAAATTCTAAAGGGTTCACAAACTTTTAAGCACCACTGTGTGTGTGTGTGTGTGTGTGTGTGTGTGTGTGTGTGTGTGTGTGTGTGTGTGTGTGTGTGTATAAAAGAATACCAAAATTGTTCATTGGAGCAACACCATAGATGAACCACTTTTGTTTTCCTAAATAACTTATCAATAGCTATTTCTTTAATGAACCACTTTTGTAAATAAGATACATTGAAGCCAAGAACCATTAAGGAATCTAAGAAATTACATTCAGTTTTAACTTACTAATGTAACGTATATTGGAAGATTGCATCCTTCCTATTTCTTTGGGGACTGTTTTCTTAGAAAATATTGAAAAGTAATTGAGCCACAGTGGACTGAGAGATAATGAAGGCCACCAAGGATATGATAGTTGGGATTCTTTCAAATGAAGGTCGTGTATCTTGGCTCACTTCCAAGGTATCCTCAAAAAAAGAGATTGCACTTATGACTTAAGTAGCCAAGGAACACAACCTCTGTTGAATGTAACTCTAAATGAGACACACCTCCTGTCTCTGTAGGTCACTGTGATATACAACCTTTGCTTTCCATACATATCTAAAATCAATGCAGGGTTTTTTTGCTATAGGCCTATAGGCACAACACACTGTACCAGAACTCCCGGGAGGGCCTTTGTGACCATACAGACACAATATGTAAGGCATAGTATATGTGAGAGAGTGGGATCCCATGGGTTCTATGGGTTCTACAATACATGTAGGGCAGACGAAATCCCCTAATGCTTAAAGTGAGGAGCAACTAAAAGGTATTGTTGATTTCTTTGTGGCAGGGAGCTTTAATGAGACCTCTGGTGAAGACTTCCAGATTTAGAGTGTGGGTTTTCAGAGTTTCCATTTTTAAGAGCATGCTTTTACCTGTGTATATGCAATTCCCTGGACAACCACTTCTTTTGCAGCCACTGCTTCTAATGGAGAACAAAAGTAAATGTTTTTCTAAATGTTCAGAGGAAGACAGGACTCCCGTGAGATCCGCGGCTGACCTGGAGTTCAGGTCCAGCCTCTTACTGAAAGCTGGGCCATAGCTGTTAATAAAACACGAACAATAAAAACCAAACTAGAAAGAAAGTAATTAGTCAGTTCCATTATTTAACGGAAAATAAACTGTTCAAAAAGATATCTTTAATGTTATGCCAAAGCAATGTCTAATTATTAGGGTTTTTTTTTTTTAAATGAATGAAACAGTTTGGCTAGCGTTTAGGTGTATTGTCTGAAATAATTGTACCCCAAGAAGATAAACTCTTGTTAAAACACGACTTACTCTAAATTCAGAACAATCACCCATTGATGTTTTTTTAAGGATTTTTTGAATGACAGTCTTGGATTTCATTGTTGGATTTTCCCGTTTGATGGAAAAAAAGATTCAACATCAGGGCTAAATTACTCTCCATAAAAAGAACCCTCACCTTTGACTGAGAGTCGTCCCACGTGACGGCTGACAAAGTGGCATTTTGTCACATACAGCAGAGCGCGCTCGTCTTTTGTTTTCAGTCTGACAGAGCTGTTTGACGAATTATGGGCTAGGCTCATTAGGATTCACCGCACGTGCTTCTGAAGCCTGGCACAGCTGTGCTTTCTTCAGACAAACTTTGAGGCGGGAGGAACATTCTCTCGCCTTTCTGATCCGACCACACTGGTTTCAACAGATCCAAAACATAGCACTGATCCACTTCTTAAAGCTTCTTCCACGCTGTACTCCTTTGAGGAGCACCATCGCTCTAACTCTAGTGCAGAGGTTCTTAACCCATTCCTCTGGGATTCCCAGTCAGTTCAGATTTTTCTTCTGTTCCAGTTCCTCACACACCTGAGCCAAGTTGATCAACTTTCTACAGCCTTTATTGCCTGGCTCAGATGTATTGGGAGCTAGGAGAGTAAGAATGTGAGCTAGTTGGTGGTCTCTGAGGGCCAGAGTGCTCCAGTACAGTGGTTCTGGACAGTTTAATGTCTTACTTGCTGTAAGAAAGCCACTTCAGAAGGGTTTATTTATTGGCTCATTTGTGAATCATGTGTGTTAAAGCAAAAAATAAAAAATAAAATAAAAGGCAAAATATGCAGCGCAGTTGTACTCCAGGAATTGGGTCAGGAATAGAGCTTTAATTGGGTCAGAAATTTTGGACCAAACCCAGATAAGGAACTGTATGTCTAAGTTTAAATCTGACCCAACCTACAGACAGAAGATCTTGGTGAAACCCAGTTGACCTGAACCCAGCTAAATAATCTGAAACTCACCCATCAAAGCAAAATCCAACAAAACCAAGCTGGCCCATCATCACCCAAAGTGCTAATTAAAACTGAATAGGATAGCACTACTAAAATAACCACATAGTGACCATTAATAGCCACGATTAGATCATGGATAGGTAAAATAAAAAATAATTTGATATAATGAAATAATTAGCTGTCCAAAATTACATTTAAATTCTAATACAATTCATTTATTCCTGAAGTAATGTTTTCTGACAACATCAGTGTTGTCAACAACATGATGGGTTGGTTGTTGGGTTGAAAATGTTTTTTTCTTTTATTTTTATTTAATGAAAGTAGGGTAAAATCTGTTGTCACGCCTTCCTCCAGTGGGGACTCCAATTCCCAGAACCCCTTGGATGATCGCGTGATTCTGACTCCACTAAACACAACCTATCTGAGATAAACCTCACCTAACTACTGATTATTCTCACCTGTTCTGTGTATCACGTGATCTGTTTAGTTAGCTTTTTTGAGCTTGGGCTTTAGTTTAAATGAATTGCGAGGTATTGCTCCTGTCACAAGATCTACTGAGTATTTTATTCTGCATTCTGGTTTATTTTCCTGTTTTTTGACCTTTTGGCTGTTTATCTCGACTCTGCCTTTTTGCCCTATTCCTTGGACTTTGTTATGACTGTGGTTTTCTGGTTTTGGATTGTTTTGGACTTGACCTTGGCCTATTTTGTGACAATGACTTTGGAACTCCCTCAAACTAGTAATGCCTCTTCAGTTTTTACAATCCACACGCTGCTGACTCATTCTGTCCCATTACATCTGTGGGAGAGTGAAAAAGTGGAAGGCAGACTCTGAGAGCTCAAATGTGAAATCTGAACTTGAACCTGACCAAATCTGATGTGAGCAACTTCTTCCTGTTGGGATCAAATAAATATTTTGAGCTCTAGTCGGGAACCACTGCCCTAACAGGATTGGAATGTCACATGACTGAGAATTCAGTTTATGAAGTAACAATAGCACCATCTCTTCTAACAATAACAAACAGTCATATTCTAGAACTGTGTGACTTAAAATCCACAAAGAAGTTTGACCTGTTTTAAAAGCCTCCTGGGAAAGTGTAGAACCTACTATTGTTTAAAAATTTCTAGTTAGATGCTGAGCAGTAAGAAATGTAGTCACCAGGGAACTTTAATATGAGGTAGGTAGTGATGCTGCAGCCGCTAATTAATAACACACTTGGGTCTTAACCCGTTCAATACCAACAGTCATAATTGTGACAGAAATTTTGTTTTAAGTTGTAAAACTCTAAAAGAGTTAATAACCAATAAACTTCAAACTAACATAACAGCACAGTATCTTGTACACTTGCAGCTTTTCCCATGTATGTAATAAAAACCACTTCCTTGTGATTTATTAATTATCTGAGATATTGTCATATATCCCTGTTAATATCAAAACTGTTGGCGAGACCATCTAAGCTGAGTTTGGATGACAAATCTGGGTAAATATTGACAATCCCCCCAGCGTGACATGAAAATGGTTAATGGTTACAGTTAAAATGTATTTTGCCACATATTTGACACTCTTACAAACATCACATAAGGAATTAGCACCATGAAACACAGTATGCATCTAAGTTTACAATGTCAGCTGCGCAACCTTATGCCACTGCCTCACTTTACTAGGCTTTCTTTCTGTGGTAGACTCATTCATTGCACAAAGTGTTCATGCTCAGTTAATGGTCATTTTAAGCAACATTTTTTTTGCTGTACACTTGCAAACTTTTCCATTTATATAATAAAAACCGTATATCTCTGTCAATATTGAAACTGTTGGTGAGACTATCTAAGCTGAGTTTGGACGACAAATCTGGGTAAATATTGATAGTCCCTCAGAAAATGGCGGGTGGGGAAACAGGGATGTGAACATGAATGGGGTGGGGAACTTTCATGGCCAGTTAAAATGTATTTTACCACATATTTAACACTCTTACAAACATTACACAAGGAATTAGCACCATGAAATGCGCAGCTTCACACCGCTGCATCACTTTACTAGGCCTTTTTTCTGTGGTAGCCTCAGTCATTGTACATATTATTAATATTAATTATTTTTTTTATTAATTTTAAGAAATTAAATTTAGTGCCACTTATTAAATTTGTACAAAAACTGCTCATTCTTTTGAACTGATGTTCCAGATTTTTTCATAATTAATTACAAATTTGGGCCCAAATGTGACCAATCAAGATGTATTTTGTTTGCTAGGCGGATTTTTTTTTGTTGTTGAGTCCAACCAATCGTTACATTCTACGTAACATTGGGCATTTCTGCAATATTACTGAAATGTTATGAGCAAAGTACTGTATGGAATACTGCGCTCTTAATTATAAATTAAATTATAGATCAGCTACCTACATGTTAACTATGGCTAATTTCATCTCCCTGACTAAAGAGCTAAAGCTACATAAAAACTTTTGGAAAAAGATACAGTAAAAAACTTATCAGTATTAGCTAAGTGTGAAAGGACACCTAGAAATGTCTTAAACAGCTTTACTATACAGTAGCAACCTAAATGCATGCCTTACATTGACTATCCCTTTGTAAATAAGAGAAGAAAATGTCCTATCAGGTTGATAGGTGGCGCTACACTAATTGAACATGAGTGGTTTAAAAAGAAGATCCTAACTGGACCCAAATCCAGTGTTGTATGTTCTGATCACTGGAGATGTTAAAGGAATCTTTAGCTATGAATACAACCCTTCTAATGGTTCACTTGAGTGCATCCAGCATCAAAAGTTCCCCAACATCTAAAGTGAACTAACCAATGGTTTCTTGACCACAGGGGGCTCTCTGTAATTACGTCTGTGGTATTTTTTATGAACAGGTGTTCATTTACTGCTCATGTGCTCTAGCCTCCCCTAGTCACTGGTCATTACAGACCTCAATGCTGCAAAAAAAAAAAATAATAAAAAAAAATGCCACAATACCAAGAAGTCACTGTGTCCATCTTGGGATCCAATTACCAAAAAGATGTGTCACCGCTGGCCTCCGGACCTGCCTGTCATCTTTGGTTCAAAAGGCGGAATTTGCCACAGCCCATGCCCTGTCCCCTACCTTCATGGGTCTTGCTCCTGCTGACATCCGGATTACACCAGAAAATACTCCCCTGCCAGCCACATGCTCTTCGGCGTGCTCCAACGCCCACTCTTTTTGTGTCCAGGCACCTTCTTTTGTTTGAAAAATGGAAATATTTCATCATATCTGTTTCTGTACTCCCAACTGCCTCATTTGAATGCAATTCTGTCTCAATCTACTGTGTGAACCTACTGATCTTTACAGCACTCTGTTTGCAGTATAGCGTGCTAAGGGAACCATAACAGCATTTCTAAATGGCATTTCCCCTGAAGCCCCCTCAAATAGAATGATACTTTGGTCGTTCTACTGGGTGATTTTACCGTTATGCTGAGTGGTCCGCTGTTGCCTTGCTTCCTCCAGTTTTGCCTCCACAATGCTGCCCATGGTAGTCTGGATTTGCTCACTAGTTCAGTACATAGGGAAACTGTATATGGTGCAAAAGAATTTGGGCAATTTTGAAATTTTACGGCAACAGAAATGAAGACAAGCAGCAATGTAGCATCTCTAGTAGCAACAGCATCGACTAGGCAGCTTACCCCTTATTATGTGCATTGACGTGTTTTAATTTTTGGAATGGGATATTCCATCAATTTTATGACCTTTTTCATGTTTTTTACATCGAGATCCAGGAACAGCCATATGTTGGTCATAGCAATGGTTTAAAACAACGAATTCACCAGTAGCCTTTCTTAATTCAAGTGCCACTACTGGCATGATGCTCACTTACACTATGATGGCATTAGCTAACAGTGGGGTATGTAAATATTTAATGACAGTTGTAGCTAAAACACAGTTAGTAAATGACTGCACTGACATTCAGGCAACATTTTCACTTTGTATGTTATAGTTTTACAGTCACTCTTTTAATAAAAGACTCTAACTTGTCTGTTATGTTTGTTACTTAGGACACTGTTAGCCTATAAGATCATAATCTATTGTCATATTTTGATATTTTGTTCATAAAGTTAAAAAATAAAGTAACACACAAAGTAAAAAAAAACAACAAACGTAAATTGTTCTGTTAGTGGCAAAAAGCGATATTTGAGTTAGAACGCAAGCTAAACTAAGGGTATATTGAAGCAACTGTTTATGAGAGGCCTATTCGGATTTGATCAGTTTTACATGAGGAGGTGGCCTGATGTGATTTTTACCAGTGTTTCCTCGTGATTTTAGTCCTGTCTGAATGCACCATGTCAGTTATTTTTACCAGTTGTGCGCTTCCACTTCAGTAAAGTTTCCAGCACCTTTTACCTTCCATAAAACAATCTGTAGAAATAACCTTCGGTCATATTAATCCTGTGCAAATCAACATGTCAGTGAAATGCTATCATAGGCTGGGAAGAAGATGTTTCTTAAGTATGGATGCACTCAAAGAAGTGTTTAATTGTGATTTTTTTGGCTAAAAATAAGCCAATGTTTAGCATTGCTTTCCTAGCTCATGTTTACAACTCAGACCATGTAAAAAATGACAGAAAAAAGTTCAGACAGCAGTGAATGGTTAGAGTAAACAAAATAGGGGACAAATGAAATGTTTCAACATGTTTTCTACTCATTTCTGGAGTAAAGGCGATATAAATTGAGTATCCAGTTCCATGTCTGTTATTTCTACTGAGATTTCATATCTTGTGCAAATTGGTCAAAACAACATTATAGATGTCCTGTGGTAAACTGGCATTACTGGACCTCCCCATGGAAAACTAATCCTATCCGAATAGAGCTTAAGTAGCTGAAATGTACCTAATCCGTTTTAGTCAGCAAATAGTGCTAAAAACAAATACATGTCTTGCTAGAACAAACACTTTTATTGTTATCTTGTAAAGTTTTTTTTTTTTTTTTAATTTGAGAGGCAAGTGGGATTCATACAGACATTGTCATCCATCTGAAAACTTTCTACCATTTTCATATTAGGGAAGCCTTGAGACACACACCAGGTGTCAAAGCAGCTTACTTTGAAAGGGAAAACGATGGAGTCAGATCCTGGGATCAACATTTGCTTCCTCAACTTCTGAAATTCCTTGTATCTTCTGCAGACCTTTAACTATACAACTTAATAAATACCATTGCATTTGCAAAAGCATTCAGGGAGGTTTATCCAGTATAAGCCAATTTAGTGATCCTTCAGTCAATGTTGTTTTGACACATATGTGCAAACTAAACACCTGTGAATTAATGTAGTTCAGAGATTTGTAACTCAATCCTCAGGGGAACCCAGCCAGTCCACATTTTTATCCCATTCCAGCTGGCAGCACACCTGAGCCAGAGAATCATGAGTCTACAGAGCTTTCTGTCCTCGGCTCTGGCTTTTTAGGAGCTGGAACTGAATAAAACTGTGGACTGGATGGGGGTCACTGAGGAGTGGATGAAAGAAATGTTCCAGCATTTTTCAACCTAATCTCTGTCTGCAGCATCTGTATGGTACTCTTCACATTTTTACCATGGGCAATGATTCCAGTGCATTTATCTGTACTTAAAAAACAGAGGAATCCCACTGAATTAGAATAGAAGCCAACATCCAGTTGCTGAATTCCATGAATAGACATTTAAAATACATATTACCATTATCATAATCAAACTTTTGGATCAAGCATCTTTAGTAAAAAAAAAAGTCTTATCAAAGCTGTTCTTATTACTTTTTATCCACTGTAGATAACAGCAACAGTCAAAAGCAGTTCCAGTTACTTTAGCTTTTCTTCAAGAAATGGCTAAATGCTAAATCAAATTTACACAATTTTTCTTTACCTTAGATATAATCAATTGGCAAAGACATGTTTCTTGTCCAAAGTTTGCTTCTTTAGTTTTGCTGTGGAGGTATAATGGTCCTATCTCTGACAGAGCAAATTATGAAGACCTGAACAGCACTTTACAGGCTTTGAATACTCATTGAAATTTCTGAACGAGTATCCTAACACTCATTCTCAAAATCACCCTTAAAAACAACAATAGTTAAAGCATGTTTTTTGAATTCATCCATCTGATGGAACAGATATGCTTACTTTTTAATCAATGTTTCAGTCCAGACTGTCCAGACACATTTTACATCCATCAAATAGATAAATACATGTGTTTTGTTAGTTCAGTGTTAACAAAAAGGTCAAAGACATCTAATGTAAGGACATAATTTCACTCTTCTGATAAAACAAAACAAACAAAAAAAAAATGATTGGTTGATTATATAAATCTAAGAAATGAAATGTTATTTTTAAGGTATATTTCAATGTGAAAATGCACCAGAAACAGGCATTTTAGGACTTTTTTTCCCAAAAAATGGCCATTAAACTTAATTTCCACCCCAATCATAAGTGCATTTCAATTAAAAAGTTTTTCTTTCTTAATCAGGTTGAAATTATTATCAGTCAATTGTGTGCAATGATTCTACACTGCAGCAGATAGACATTACTTAAGAACTTCTAAAGTATTCTTTTAAAAAAAGGTCCGGTGATGTTTGATAGGGTGCAATAAGCACCTGGATGAACGAGAAGTACTGCTGACAACAACAATACAGCCTTCATGAAGTGTTTATAAGCCTTCAAAGCCCTCCATATCTACCTAGCGCAGTTTAATATAGCACAGCAATCACTGAGAAGGTTTGTTTTGGCTAAACACTGTTTATTTTCCTGTTGTGTTTTTTCGGTTCATATATTTATTCAGTGAAACACGGTGCCTCGCAGAGATGTAATTTACGAGACTCTTCACAACTGCAATTCATAAAAAATACATTTGCTGCTATTGCCTGCAGTCGAAGATCACTTTAATGTCTCCTTTGCTGCGGAGACGGGAGAGAACATCCTAAACGCCGGATAAGCGGCCTTCAGTCTGGAAGCAGAAACACCCTGTTCCTGAATGCACCCGCAAAATGTTGCACGCAATCGTAATCTGTACACCTTTCGGCTTCGGAAATTGCAGTGCGGTGTAGTTGACGGCAGGTCCGTATTCATTTCACAATGTGAGACAATGTGGTACAGCTTTAGGTGCCTAGTAGGACAGAGCTCTATCAATATTTACTTCTCTCAGTGTCTCGCCACGAGAAGCCTTTTCCTCAGAAGAGGGAGATCGTTATTGGATCATAAATATGTGCTGGCGAACAGAGCTTTTTCTAAAATTTATTTATTTTTTTGTTGTTCAAAGGCAACGCTCGCTCACTCCATTTTAGTAGCTTTCTTCTTTAGCATCATCAGCAAATATGAGCAAATCAGCCCCACTGGGCATAAAGTAGGCCATCCGAGTTCATCTGTGTTGATTTTTTCCCCTTGCATTTGCTGGGAATAATGATCCCCCCCCCGCCCACCACCAACTCTTTTTTGAAGATTTCTCTTTATTCTCTACATTTGCACATCCATTTGGATAAAAAAGCTCTTTGCAGTTCTGTTGGGCAATGAAACATTCCCCGTGAACCCGACATACTCGGGAAGGTTGGCGGTTCTTACAATGCGACTCCGACTTCGTAAGGAAGGAAGGGGCGATATCTCCATTTGCGATGTGCTTTGCATTTGCCAGGACCTGTTTCTTTTGAAGCCTGAGATCCGCCTGCGGATGGAGCCGGCGCTGTGTGGGGAGTTTCACCTACATGGAGATTCCTCGCTAATCCCAACACGCTTGTGTAAACAGGTTTACCGATGGAAGCAAACCCTTCTAGGCCAGAAAGCAGCGGAGACAAGATTGGGTGTTTAATGTTGCTTTGATTATATAACTCTCTCAAACTAGCTTCTCGTCGCCTCGAGAAGTGTTTCCGGCAAGGCATGTTAAGTTGGAGGTGAAATCTTAAGCATATACATGATGTACACGCTGGCATTTTCCTGTATGGTCTGGCAACTTACATTTTTACAGTAACTGAATATTACATGGTGCTCAATATATAACAATATATCCCGCATACACATAAGGGATGACAGGGAAAAATAAACATAAAGTCTAAATGCACCTTCCTTACATTCTACAAGTCTCTGGAACTATACTGGAATGATGGAACACCATTCTTCCAAAAGATATTCCCTCAGTTGGTGTTTTGATGATGGTGGTGGAAAGCATTAACATATTGGTCCAAAATCTCCCACAGGTGCTCAACTGGGTGAGATCTGGTAACTGTGAAAGCCATAACATATGATTTACATCATGTTTATGCTCATCAAACCATCCAGTGACCAGCCCATGCCCTAGGTGGTGCTTAATGTAAGTTCTTCTTCTTCTTCTTCTTCTTCTTCTTCTTCTTCTTTGGCTTTTTCTTCGGCTTCTTCTTCTTCTTTGGCTGCTTCTTCGGCTTCTTCTTTGTCTTCAACCTCTTTGGCTTCTTCTTTTTCCTCTTCTTCTTCTTTTCTTCTTCTTTGGCTTTTTCTTCGGCTTCTTCTTCTTCTTTGGCTTCTTCTTCTTCTTTTCTTCTTCTTTTCATCATCATCATCTTCTTTTCTTCTTCCTTCATCATCATCTTCTTGTCTTCTTTCTTTTTCTTTTACTTTTTCTTCTTCTTCTTGGGCTTCTTCTTCTTCTTCTTCTTCTTCGACCTCTTCGGCTTCTTCCTCTTCTTGTTCTTCTTCTTCTTTTCATCATCGTCATCATCTTCTTCTTTTCTTCTTCCTTCATCATCATCTTCTTATCTTGTTTCTTTTTCTTTTTCCTCTTCTTCTTTGGCTTCTTCTTCTTCTTCTTCTTCTTCGGGTTCTTCTTGTTGTTCTTCTTCTTCTTCTTTTCTTCATCATCATCATCTTCTTTTCTTCTTCCTTCATCATCATCTTCTAATCTTGTTTCTTTTTCTTTTTCCTCTTCTTCTTTGGCTTCTTCTTCTTCGGCTTCTTCTTCTTCTTCTTCTTCTTCTTCTTCTTCTTCTTCTTCTTCTTCTTCTCCGGGTTCTTGTTGTTGTTGTTGTTCTTCTTCTTCTTTTCTTCATCATCTTTTTTTCTTTTTCCTTCATCATGATCTTCTTGCCTTCTTTCTTCTTCATTATCTTTTTTTCTTATTTATCTTCTTCTTCTTCTTCATCTGGAATATCATAGCAACCATGAAAAACACCCTAGCAGTCACCTGAGATACCATTGCAACCAAGCAGCAACACCCTAGCAATCACTTGGAATGCCAATACAACCAGCCAGCAACACCTTAACAACCACTTAAGATAACATGGGAACCAACTAACAGTACCCTGGCAACCACTTGGAACACCATAATAACCATCTCGCAAAATCCTAACAACCACCAGAGATACCTGGAACACAAATGCAACCACCTAGTAACACCTGGAACACCATAGCAATCTGGAAAACCAAGCAATTACCTCAGGTACCAAAGCAACCACCTATTAACACCCTAACAAGCACCTGTAATACCTTGCCAACCACCTCGCAACATGCTGGCAATTACTTACCAAAGATACCACAGCAACCAGTTAGCAACACCCTAACAACCACCTGGAAATTATGTAAGCTGCATAATTGTTCAGCAATTTCACTATTTAAATTATTATTATTTTTGTTGTTATTTTAAAGCAGTTTCAGTACAATCCCGAAAGTGCGCCTGGTATGGGGGTGAATAGACGACCTGCATGTTCAGAGCTAATGCAGACAGTGTGAATTAGACCTACAGAGCAGGTGTGATAAAAACGGTGGAGTGGTTTGATTGCTCTGGCTGCGAGTGTGCGTCTCTAGAGGGAGCGAGAGATAGAGATAGAGAGAAAAAGTATGTGTGTGTGTGTCAGTGAGAGAGTGATAGTGAGATAGTGTGTGAGTTAGAGTGAGATATTCGACAGAGGTGTGCGTGTTAATGGGGAATAAGCGTGCCTAATATAACTTAAGCATAATGTCTCCTCAAAATTCCCCTCCAGGCTGTGTGCATGTGAGAGGATATTGCGCATTATCTGTTGCATTGCGAATTCAGACTAGGGATAAAGATGTGCTTTAAAAAACAGGAGTCTCGATAAGCACTGAGCATGCTTTTTCTTTTTTTTTTTTTGCTAGGCCTGCAGTAACACGCAGAGAGAAGGAACACAGATAGGAAGTGGCTCTGGCCGCTGTTGGCGGATCCCCTCCACATTAGCCTCCGTCACTTTGGCTTTTCTGCTTTTCCTGCGACGAACGGTGACCATGTTGCACTGACCTCAAAAAACCCAGCAGCCGGCAGCGTCTCACTCCTCCTGCTCTAATTTGAGTCTGCAAGTCAACAGCACTCACGTGTCTTCTCTGTTTTTCTGTTTATTCCAGATGAGGAAGGGGAAGGAGAGAAATGTGTCTGGGTCTGGAATCCCGCAGAATCCCCCCTCTTGCTTTTAGCAACTCTTACTAAGTTGGCAAGCTTTAAAGAACAACGATAAAGATCCCATTCAACCTAGAGAGAAATTGTATTGTATTAGGTTGCATTATTGATTTTAAGGTACATTGCAGGCCCAAAAGTTTGTAGACACCTGCCTATCCAGCATTCTTCTGAAATAAAGGGTATTAATAGGGAGTTTATCCCTACTTTGGTGCAGTAACAGCCTCTACTCTTTTGAAAAGGTTTAACAATAGATGTTGGAACATTGCTGTGAGGATTTGATTGCATTCAGCCATAGGTAAGGTCAGGTGCTGATGTTGGATGATCAGTTCGGAATCACCCCAACTCATCCCAAAGGTATTGGATGGAGTTCCATCAATCCAGTTACACTGCTCCACAGCCCAGTGGTGGCTGAGACTAAAAAAATGCTTGGCATTGGGCATGGTGACCTGCTCCTCCAAAGCATCCCATTCTATTAGCAATGCTTTTCTATGATGATAATACCAACTGTTTGTGTACAATGTAACTCCTGTGTAAGTAATTGGGATCCTTAAAGTTGCTGAATTCACTAATGAAGGTGCGCCTAGATACTTTCGAACATATAGGGTACTTTGACTAGTTCTGTTTAAATTAATGCGTTAATAATGCATTAATAACACATTAATGACATGTTAACTAGATACATTTCTAATATCACTAATATTTTGAACCCAGAATAAAACATGTTGCCACTTGACACATTGAAGACAGGTTGTGTTTGAACTTAAATAACTTTATATCTGTTAAAGTTATCAATAAACTTTCCACATTCCATGTTTAACTAGAGAAGGGTTTCCGACAATATTCCTGTAGATATATGATGTGGTCCATTTTGGAGGCAGCTGTCTAAATAGGAAGTAATTTAAGGTAGCTTTTTGTTCAACCAGTTCAGTTTGACAAACGTGGCAGATGGAGCAGTCATTTCTACCCACCAGCATGTTAACAAATGTAAGTTATTTCTTGGTTTCTGTCTTTACCGGCTGTTGTTTTTAACATATTTAGGTTTGTAGATCATTGAAAGTCATATATGGTTAGAATTAAACAGTTTGCTTGTCTTACGTGATCTGGCAACCTACGTTTGTAACTCATTAGATGAAATAAATGTCAGTTAGCTTAGCTAGTGGGCTGGCTGTGTAAACAAACTGGCTCTTCAGTACAAGAAAAAGCCTAGTCTGAATTACTGGCCGTTCATTGTTAGGCAGCACTTTTTTGTCTGTAAGTTGTTCATTGGTTTGATTCTGAGACTTTTTTCTGTCCTCAGGGACTAACAAGACAAACATTACATAAGTTGAGAGGCGCTGGCTGAGATGCTGAAGAAGAGGAGCTCTTATGGGAAGAAAACTGCATTGAATGGCCGAAGGCAGATCACTTTTCCAGCACTTGAGGGGTAAAACACACAGCGGGAACCAACACTACAGACTGATGTTGTCCCAGAGTGGTGAAAAATACTGTAACTTACTGGACGAAGTAGAAGTTCTGAAATAAAATGCTTTTCTGAATAAGCACACCCAATGCTTGTTTTTGCTCTGTTTGTTTTGTATTGCTATACTTACCACAGTCACATCAGTGTTAGGTGAATGTTGACAGTTAAATTTCACACTAGAGGCACATAAATCAGATGAGAATGCATAAAATAAAATGCATATTAGCCAGCTTAGCTGATTGTGTGCAGATTATAAGCAGTTTCATCCTTTGTGTGTTAGAAATAAAGCAGGTTCCTTAAGGTGGAGAAGGACAGTGAGTGAACCGCAAAGATTCACAAACTAGCAGTTACATTAATCTGTAATGTTAGGGGGCAAAATTGAGTATATAATGCCAGATATGACTTCTTAAGGCAGCCTGTTCTTCATATACACAATGCAATATCAACACAAGAAAAACTGCTGCACATTCTGGATCCATCTTTATTCACTGAAATGATCCACCTTTACAGTCGAAGGTAAGGGTAAGCTAACGGGTGACTATTAGTAAGTTGATATAACATGTACAGCACAGTAAAAGCTATGACATGATGTTTCTGAAGCACTGTCCAAATGTGATGCCTACTAAGGTTCCTTTTGGTTAAAATGCTGCCCAACAAGAGAGGAACCTTTGAAGGCAGTGGCTAGTTAGGCAGCTGACTCCAGAATGCGATGCATTGATATGTCTATAAGACCAAATTACAGTTAAAATCTAAAGACATGTCCAGCTAGCCACCTTTAGGCTTGGGTTTTGAAGTATTTAATGCTCTTAACATATTTCCCTAGTTTGACCCTCTAGTTGCTCCAGGCTGAAGCCCAGCTGCTTGCTAAATTTTGCTGTACTTAAACCCATTTTCTTGGTCCTTTTATTCAAATACAGCTTTTAAATGGCTTTTTTTAAGTGATATCTTCAGCAGGTTACACTGGACAGCACTTATGGGAGACTTGTGGGCAGCAAACTAATGAAAACAACATCAAAAGTGGAAAACTCTAGTTACCCTCGAGAACATCCATTCTTAACTGAATACATGGACTGTATGAATGAGAACGAATGAGAAAGGGGTTGGAACTACTGACTGTATATATGGTGTATGTGATATATACATATATTGATGAGAATGTGCAGCTACTGTTGCTCTCACTGAATGTTGGTAATGAAAACTGGAAACTGAGTTCAATCTATGGAAATGTTCAGGTTCATGTCCTGCAGCCACATGATGAAAGTCTTTACTGAATTAATGAAAGTAATAAATGCATTACAATTAAGCTTGTTTATTTGAGCAAATAAGGAAAATGACACTAACTACATAAAATTGTAGTCATTGCACAGCCCTAATTTTGACCAAAGAGTTGTATGCTGCAGTTCCTCATTAGGTTAAATGCCAATTTTCCCAGCATTTTCATAAAGCTTGGCCAACCTTGCACCAGTAGCTACAAAACAATGCATCTGTGGACGGTTAAGCCAACTGGTGTATAAGACTAACAGTGTGATTTTACAAGGTGTTAATGACGGTGACAAAGAAAAGCCCCTACAGATGTTCTACCAATTACCCTCTAAGTGGCACATATTGGCTGTAATGGACTGAGAACTGTCTTTCTCCATTGAGCTCTTGATTTAGGAGCCGTTGTTCTTCGTGGTCTCAGGTGTTGGCTCCCTCACAGCCGCTATGGGCGGAAATGAATTCAGCCTTTATTACCTTCTCCAGGGTCGTTGGGCTGCTACAGTGCGCACTCTTTATCTCCCTCCACAATCTCAGCGGCCGATCGAACGCCGTCTTACTGAATATGCCATAAAGCGTTCATAAAAGTCAACATCGCACTGCTTTATGTCAGAGTCACTCTTATGAATTTGCCGGCACATCTCAATGGCGGATAAAGAGAGCAGAGCTTGAGCCTTGCCATGAAAACCACAGCTGCTATCTCAACGGCTACTTGGTGATGGGGGTTGTTTTATATATTATTATTTGTAATAACTCTAAATTGTTAATTGGTTGCCATTGAATGTTTGTTGTCATGTTGATTATATATATATATATATTTGTTGCTTCATTCTTTAAAATCATTAATTTTCTAACTTCAGGAAATATTATCTGATGTTGAACATGTCATATTTAGCTTTTGCTGCTAGTTAGAGTGTTTAGTGTATGGTATACGTATGATATATGGCACAAAGTAAAAAAAAAACAAAAAAAACTCTACTTAATTAAAGTAAAAGTGTATGTTTTACCTCAGTGTAAAAGGGTTAATGGTGGGCCCTCACAGGCTTTGTAGCTTGGGTTTTGAATCATAAGTGCAGTGCAGCATTCTTGCGGTCTTCTAAGTTATGTTCGAATCTGTCCAGTATGGATTTTGTCTGGCCAGGCATTCAAATCAAGTCACTCAGGCGGAGGGAAACGTGAGACGGCCACAAGCTTGACATCCATCCACTGTCAATACGTATTAATCTTTAAAGGGGGCCGATGGCAGGGCACTGGAGGCCATGGGCCTAATTTGTTTGGCAGTGTCTTTGCTTAATACTATAAAGAGACACCGGCGGGAGAAAAATGAACTCCGTCAGGAAGCTGTATAAGATTTCTCTGACACACTCAACCTTCACTCCAGTAAGTGTATCGCTGCTTCCTGTTGACATGCGATCCCCCCCACCAGAATCTATTTGGGACGGCTTGTCTCGATGCCCGCTTGGGCACATCATTCATCAACTTCAGCTCCGTTTGTGGATTTGCAGGTCTTGGTTGTTTGTCATGGCCGCCTGACATTCAATAATGCAGCTGAAATGAGCAAGAAAAAATAAAAGTTTTAAAACTAAACTAAAATAGTTGGTAATGGTACCTTAAAGCAGTGTTTCCCAGCCCTGATCCTGGAGATTCAACACCCTGCAAATTTTAGTGCTTTCCCCACGTTAACACAGCCACCTTAACTCAAAAATGGGCTGATAATGAGCTGCTTAGTTGGATCATGTGTGTTGTGAGCAGGGAAAACACTAAAAAGTGCAGGGCAGCAGGCCTCCAGGACAAGGGTTGAGAAACACTGTCTTAAAGCAAAAACCTATATGGAACAAAAATATATGTACATATATTTGATCACATCTAAAATATATCTGCAATATATGACAATGTATATAATACCTTATCACTAAAATGCCAAAAGTAGAGAAATATACAGATATATATATCCTTTCACATCCAAGAAAATATGCCAGTATATTTTAATATATTGCTGCTGTCAGAACAAAACCTCATATCTCCATTTTAATCTTTTTTTTTTTTTTGGTTTTTTAAATAATTTGAAAATACCTACCACCTTTTACATTGTGTGTAAATTTCATGGCAAATGGACCAAAAGTAATAGCTCAAAATTACTAATTCCATTGACTTACATTGAAAGTAAAGTATGTTTTCTCCTTCTCCTGTAAAGTTACCATTTTGGAGATACAACGTTTTTGTACAAGGTTTTTATGTTTTATATATATATATATATATATATATATATATATGTTTGATGTCTTTAGTTTGGTGCCACAGCTACGAGGCAATGGAAGCTTGTTAGCACTGTGATAACTGCATGCAAGAAAGGAATTTCAAATTTATATATGCTGCTATTTATTGAAATGGACAAATGTATACATAAACATTGAAACATCGTAGTTACAGCCACCTTGAAGCCTGAATGTTGGCCATACACATGCACTGTTCATGAGATTCACATTGTACATATTTCTGTGAACCAATGTGCAATTTTCTACTAGGTTCACACACAGAGTGCCACAAATTTTATGCACTTTGCATGGCTGTCTTTTGTGTGGAGTACTTCAGGAGCCCCAGGTTGAAATAAGATCGACATAAAGCTCTCCAGCAGCCGATGTCATGACGTTTGGTGTTGACCAATTAGATCAAATTGAAGGTAAGCCTTTAGTGACAGTTGTAATAGAGGAATGATTAGTGGCTGCTTTAAGGCAACTTATTATTTTTTTTTTTTTTGCCAGCAGTCATTAATAGATCACTTTTTATAAGGGTAAGTGACAAAGTTTTCTGCCTCTATATATTGAACTGATAGCTACCTAGCACATAGGATTGACCGTTACAACACTATTACACACTGTCAGTCATCATTATTGACAATAAGCAACACTTTTACTAATGACCGCTACTGATAATTATTGACTACTACTTTTTTCACCAGTTTTATTGCTAACATAAAATCTACTGACAGTGACTGACTGCTACTGACCAACAGGCATATGACACTGCTGACATTCATCTACCATTACTGACTACTGCTGACAATCATCTAAATCTACTGACATTCATTGGCCACTACCAACCAACAGTCATTTAACACTACTGATGATCATCAAACACTACTGAAAATCATTCACCATTACTGACCAACAGTCATTTAATGCTATTGTCAGTCATGTAATACTACTGACAATCATCTAACATTATAATTAATGACCACTACTGGCAATCATCTAACAATACAGACAAACATTGACCATTACTGACCAACAGGCATTTAACATTAATAACAATCATCTAATACTATCATTTCTGACTACCACTGGCAATCATGTAAATCTGCAGATTTTAAGTGGCCACTACCAAACAGCAGTCATTTAGGGCTACTGATAATAATGTAGCACTACTTGACAATCCTTCACCATTACTGACCAAGTCGTTTAACACTACTGAGAATCATTTATTTATTTATTTATTCATGTATTTATTTATTTATTTCTGCATGTGAAAAACAAGGTTCTAAGCAAATTTATGGGCTCCTCCTTACATGACATGGAGGTTTTTGGATTTTTAAAAACTACTGATATCACTGACAGTTCCTAGCAGTCATTTAGCACTACTGACAGTCATCTAACACTATTGACCTTTACTACTGACCAGCAATCATTTAACACTGCTATTCATCTGAGACTATTGACCATCACTGAACACTACAGACCAATGGTTTTTAAAGCTATTAACAAACTGACTACTAGTAGTTCCTCCTTACATGATAGAAAGTTTTTTAATCTTTAAAAAGATGCTTTACACTCATCTTCTCTTTCACAAAAATGTTTCTCTGTAAAGAACCATCCATTGAAAGGTTTTTAAGGGAACCAAAAGAAGCTCTTCTATGGCATCACGCAGTCCTTTTTAAGAGTGGCTCCAAAACTTAAAAAAGCATTTGCTTTTAGTTCAAGTATTCCCTTAAACACATAAGATAACCAGAGCATTAGCAGCAAATCCATTCAATGCTGTTCATAGTTCTGGCTTTAAATAATTTCAGATGAGCTGCGCTTATTTTCTGATTGCTCCATTGTGGGAACTTTCTCTCAGCAGCGATTCTGTACGCGTTTTCACATTCTTTTCAGCGCTTTGTGCTTGAAAGGCACGGGTTAGGGTGGGGGGGTGAGATAGTGGGGTACACGACGGTTTTGCTGATGGGAACTTTCGGCTGATGAAAGATGAAAGCCAAGCTCCGAGTACCACTACACAGGCTTTCTGAACTATTTTTGCTGTCTTGTTTTTCACAATTGCATAAGAAGACAAGTGCACAGAATGGCAGAAAAAAAAAACACTCAAAGAAAGACAGAAAGAAAGCAGTGGATGCAGTTTTCACCATCTGCTGTCAGTCGACATGATATGCTGAACCACTCGCTCATCAACTGTGGTCAAGCTCACCGTCCAATCAAGCGTAAGTAAACATGTCTCGCAGTTAGACGTGACCAGTAAAGTAACCGCAAATAATTTCAAATAAATACCAGTTATCAGAGCACTGAGGCTGAAATTTGGGTGATTTCAGAGAACAATGTGATTAGAGCACCTCTCATCAAATAGCCTAAATCAGGGGTTTCCAATCTTTCCTATCTTTTACTTTCGGCCCACACAGAAGATGAATCATCTAATATTGATCTTCAGTGACTATACTAACCAGTAATCATTTAGCACTACTGACAAACACTGACCACTACTGGCCAACAGTCAGTTAAGACTATTGATAATCATCCAGTCCTGCTTACAAGTATTAATTGTTATTGACCAACAGTCATTTAATACTACTAACAATCAATAATTGTTTAAAAGTAGCATTAGATGATTATCAGTAGTGTTAACTGACTGTTGGTCAGTAGTGGTCTGTGTTCATCTGTAGTGTTAAATAACCAATAATCATTTAACTACTGACAATCATTGATCACTATTGGCCAACAGTTAGTTAACACTACTGGCATTTCTTGGCCACTACTGGACATCTGTCATCTAACACTACTGACCATCACTAACCACTACAGGCCAATGGTTATTAAATACGACTTCTAAACACTGACCACTACTGACTAACAGTTTGTTAGCACTACTGATAATCATCTAATACTACTCACAATCATTGATTGCAATTGACCAACAGTAAGTTTATACTACTGACAATCGTCTAACACTACTGACCAACTCTTGGCATACAGTCATTTAACACTATTGACAATCATTGACCAGTACTGACCAACAGGCATGTAACACTACTGACAAGGATTAACCACTATTGAGCATCACTAACCATTACAAACAAACAGTCATAAATTACCACTGACAATTATTGGTTATTACTGACCAACAGTTGTTTCACACTACTGAAAGTCATCTACTACTATTATTAGTTACTGGTGCTGACCAACCTCATGGACAATCATTTAATTGTTACTGACCATCACTGACCACTACAATACAAGAGTCATTTAACACTGCTTTAACAATACTGACAATCACTGATCACTACTGACAAACAATAATTTACTGACAATCGTGTAAAGGTACTGACAATGATTGAGTTCTGACCAATAGTCATCATGATACTCTAACAGTTTTATTACTGACCACTACAGACCAACAGTAATTTAACATTACTTACAATCATCTAACACTATTGCCCACAACAGACTTCCACAAACCAATTGCCATTTAACACTACTGACAAACATCTAACACTATTGACATCTATCACAAACCACTACTGACCATCAGTTATTTAACACTAAAACACAGTAATAACCGATAATTATCTGACACTAGTAATTAGTAATAGTAAGAGTATTAACAGTCGCTTAACACTACTGACACACATTGACCAGTACACACAAAGTCATCTAGCACTACTGACAATCATGTGCTACTATTGACTGCTACTGACCAACCATTACATGGAATTATTGACAATCTAATATTCTAATATTAATCTAATATTGATTACTGACTACTATTGGCCAACAGATATTTAACACTACTGACAATCATCTAACACTACTGACATTCATTGACCACTACTGAACATCGGTTATTTAACACTACCAACAGTCATTGATTACTACAAACCAACAATCATTCAGCAGTGTTAACAATTATTTAAGACTTTTGATTTTTACTTTTTGACTTTTCACCAACCACTACTGACCAACGGTCATTAACAATATTAACAATCATCTAAGACTATTGACCATCACTAACCACTATGACCACAGTCATTTAACACTAATAATAATCATCTAACACTATTAACTGTCACTAACCACTAGTCATTCAACAATACTCACAATCATTAGCCATTACTGACCAATAGTGATTTAACACTATTGACCATCACTGAACACTACATGCCTACATGAGTTTTTAATCTTATTGACAAACATGGACCACTACTGACCAACAGTCATTTAACACTACTGACAATCATTTAATACTATTGACCGTCACTAACCACTACAGACCAACAGTCATTAGCACTACTGACAATCATTAGTCATTTCTGACCAACAGTTATCCAGTTATCTAACACTATTGACCATCACAGAACACTACAGAACAATAGCTTTTTAATGCTATTGACAGACAGTCATTTAACACTACCAACAATCATTGGTTACTACAGATTTACTTTACTGACAATCACTGGTCATTACTGACCAACAGTTTTCTAACACTATTGACCATCACTGTATACTCTATACCAGTGTTTTTTTTAATGCTATTAACAAACATTGATCACTACTGGCCAACAGTCATTTAACACTACTGACCATCATTAACCACTACAAGCCAACTGTCATTTAACTTTGCTAATAATCATTGGTCATTACTGTACAACAGTTAACTAATGTTACCGACAATCATTAAACACTGCTGACCAACACTCATTTAACACTACCGACAATGACTTAAGACTATTGGCCAGCACCAACCACTATGAACCAACAGTCATTTAACAATACTGGCAATCATCTAACACCAAACACAATCACTAACCAGTACTGACCAGCAATGAGTTAATGTGGCCTACCAGCCATCATCTCGCCAATGTTAATTAAAAATCAGCACTGACCAACATGAATGAATTACGAGCATTTGTCTGTTGTTTGCCCAAGAGTAGCTTATTATACAATAAAAAGAAAAACCACATTATTTGTACTGTAATATTTTAAGCTTTCTGAATGAATGAGTTTTGAGATTGTGCTCACGTGTCGTGATAACTAATCCAGGCCTGTCATTTGCACAGTGGCATTTAGCAAGCTAATGTTTGGAGAACAAATACCTCCAGTAATACTATGTTTGGAACACAAAAACCGTATGTTCATGACTTTTGCGGTAGCCCTTTCTGTTTCCTTTAGCCGCTGGACTTATTTGCTGTAAATGTCACTTGGGACACGGCGTGACAAAATAATGACAGGCTTTTTTCAAAGAGAGCAATTTCCCAGAACTGAATGAGCAGGATGTGTGCAGCGTACAATATCTGCACTTGCCACCAGATTGGGCTGTCTGTCGATATCCCTCTGACATGCCTCTGAAAATGTGGCTAGATAAATGGACAGGATCCAAGAGAAACACACACACACACACACACACACACACACACACACACTCACTGACAAAGAAAGCTGCCAAAAACAGTGAGATGAAATATCGAAAGAGTCCTGCCAGTATAGCGCATTTATACCTTCATCGCCATTGGTGCTTCCTTGATTTCCTGCAGAGGGATGGTGCCATTAAATACCCCCCCCCTTGCTACACATGGGAGGTAATTAGCACATCACGGATAACCATTCCCTTTAGTTCTCCGTTCACTTTATTCTACACAGCGGCTTCCTTGATGTCGCAGAGAGCTTCATTCCATATGAATTCCACCCTACGAACTTCAGATGTGACGGACAGCCCTTTCCGAAGGTCTGACCGCAGAGGTTGTAATTACTTAAGGTTCGCTTGACAAGCCTTTTAAGTGTGTTTTGTAAAATCAGCTAGCCCACTGCTCCATTTTTATTTATTTATTTTTTTATTTTTTGGAGCCTTTGCTCTTCGCTGTGCCTCAGCCTGATCAGAGCATTTTGTGGTACGGAGCGTTTCATCCAGGCTGAGTAAAATGGTCTGCCACCTCTCTTTTTTCCCCCCTCCACACTTTTGTGAAACAGAAAATATGTCGCCGCATGAGGTCTGGCAGACACACAGTGGAGTTCGATGTGCTGTGCGTCAGCCACAGAGAGCGGGGCGGGTTTTGTGTAGTCATCCGACAACAGGGCAATTTGGCAACTTTGTCTTTAGCTTACTGGCCACCCTCGAAGGGCCTTGCCTTAACTGCTGGATAGATGGAAACAAAATGTAAAAGCCATGTAAAAGCTACATGAACAATCATGAACATAAATGAAACCTACTGCCATGGAACAAAAAATTGATTTAATATCTTGAGACAAGCAACATACACATCTCGATACTACTTTACAATAAGACTAGGAGTCATTACTGGTTTAAAATGAATTTATTAATGGTTATTACTTAGGTCATAAACTCAGAGTTGTGTGTATAATATATATTGTGTTTGCACCAGTTTATCATTTTAGTGATTGGTACAGTTAACCATGCCTATTGGGTAAACTGTATTATTGACACTCAGTCTGCTTTTGGCTGTATTGTTCATAAATGACTAGTGCTGGGAACAAAGTTCAAGTTTTCATTTATAGCAGAGATGTGGGTACCACTTTAGATTAGGACTACCCTCATGAAGCCTTCATGAATGATTTTATAAATCATTAATAAACCTTTAAAACACATTATCGAAAAGGTGAGCTGTTATATCTGATGAATATGAATATGTGATGAAGCTGACAGTTTAATGCCGACTGATGGAGTAAGATCATTAAACAGCAAATCTAATCATTAACAGTATAAATGAATGTTGGAGTCACTATAAGGCAACCAACAGACCTTTATATTTGTGTTATAACTGCTTAATAATGATTATGAGGTTTTTTATGACCTAATTAATAACCACTAACAAACTCACTCAATAGTGAACCCACATTCATTTATACTGTTAATCCTCAGATTTTGATTTTTACTGATTTTCCCTTGTCTTCTCCATCAGTCACCATCAAACTGTCAGCCTCCTCACATTCATATTCTTCAGATATGACAGTGCACCTTTTTATTAATGCGTTATAACTGCATATTTATTATTTTAAAATAAAGTGTTTGTTTTTATTTTAAACTATTCATAAGAATAATTGGTACCACTTTAGAATAAGACTACACTTATAAAGGGATAATAATGGTTTAAATGAGTTTATTAATGGTTATTAGGTCATAAACACCTTATAATCATTAATAAGCAGTTATAACGCATACATGAAAAGGGCAGTTGTTTGCCTAATAGTGAACCCACATTCATTTATACTGTTAAAGTTCAGATTTTGTTGCTTACTTATTTTCCTTTGTTTTCTCCAACAGTCAGCATTAAACTGTCAGCTTCATCACAATCATATTCATCAGGTATAACAGCTCACCTTTTCATGAATGTGTTATAAATGATTATTAATGATTTATAAAGTGTTTATGACATAAGGAATAACCATTAATAAACTCATTTTAAACCATTAATGATCTCTTTATAAAGGTAGTTTTATTCTAAAGTGGTACTGAATATTCTATAGGGCAACAGTGACCTGCTGTCTAAAAGTGACCCTACATTCATTTATACTGTTAAACCTCAGATTTTGACCTTAACTGATTTTTCCTTTGTCTTCTCCTTCAGTTAGCATGAAACTATCAGCTTTCTTGCATATTCATCAGATATGACAGCTCAGCTTGTTTTAATGCGTTATAACTGCTTATTAATGATTTTGAAAGTGTTTATGACCTATAAATGGACAGTATGTCCATATAGTAATAACCGTTAATGAACAAATTTTGAACCATTTATAAACCCTTTATAAGGGTAGTCTTATTCTGGTGTTACCCATATCTCTGCTACAAATGAAAACTACAGTACAGTTATAGTACAATTTACCCAATAGGCATGGTTAATTATACTAGTCAAAAAAATGCCTGATAAATTGGTGCAAACACAATTTAAATTATACAGACAACTCAGCAATTGGGAAACATCCATCCATCCATCCATCATCTAAACCGCTTATCCTTCTGGGTCGCGGTGGGGTGCTGGAGCCTATCCCAGCTGTCATTGGGCGGAAGGCAGGATACACCCTGGACAGGTCACCAGTCCATCGCAGGGCAGACAGACAGACATACACATTCACACCTAGGGGCAATTTTAGCATGTTCAGTTGGCCTGGCTGCATGTTTTTGGACTGTGGGAGGAAACCGGAGTACCCGGAGGAAACCCACGCAGACACGGGGAGAACAGGCAAACTCCACACAGAAATGACCCTGGTCACCTGGCCGGGAATCGAACCCAGGTGACAGCGCTACCCACTGCACCACCGTGCCGCCCTGGGAAACGTTTATGAAGAAAAAAATTACTTTTATAGTATAAAAAGAGTTGTCAGGATAAATCTGGAGAAATACCTGTCTGATTGCTGTGAAAATATCCAGAAGACATTGCTATGGGAATATGAGAAGATGACTAAAAGCACATTCTTCTTGAAAATGTTTAACTACATATTACTAGTCACAGGGGAACCGCTCTAGCAAAAAGTCCCTGTCCATGTCCAGCTGTAACACGGAAACCACCTCCTTGTATCTGCACTTACTGTCCATTTTATCAGCTCCACTCACCATATAGGTGCACTTTGTAGTTCTACAGTTACAGACAGCCTACAGTAGTCCATCTGTTTCTCTGCATACTTTGTTAGCGTTCTTTTACCTTGTTCTTCAGTGGTCAGGACCCCCATAGGACCAGCACAGAGCAGGTATTATTTGGGAGGTGAATCATTCTCAGCACTGCAGTGACACTGATATGTTAGTGTGTGTTGGATCAGACACAGCAGTACTTCTAAGATTGATCTTTGGAGGTGTGGGAAAGTATCTCTGTAGACTTCTTTGAAACTGAAAGCAAGTTTCTGGAATAGAATTGAAGCTGTAATGAAGGCAAAAATTGGACACATTTAACAGTAAAAAAAAATATTTTATTTCCTTGTTCATTCACTTGTTGAGGCTTCTGTTGATTTTCTGTTAAATATGCTTTTTTCCTGATGTGAAAAATGATAAACTCATGCTCACTGGCAGTTTTGAGTGCAAATTGAGCAATAAAATAAATGCAGGGTGGTCTCTGACTCTAGTGACCAGCCTACTGCAAATGCGTACATTTCCTGAATAAACCTAACTGTGCGTTCCCACTTTGTCCATATTACAGTAGCTGGAAAAAGTCATTGTCTCATGCTGAACTTTTGTTATGCTGAATTTTTTTTTTTTAGTTAGCCTGCTCTGCTCAGTGAGAGAACAAACCCTTGTCTCATCCTTTCTTTCTTTTCTCTTTTTTTCTCAGGGTTTTTTCTCTTTTATTTTTCTCGAAGCGAAAGAAATACATTTCCTACGCTGCGCTTCCTGTGACAGCATTCTTTTGTTTTCCAAACAGTTTCATTGTTTGCGAGTGGATGTAGGCCTTGAGTGATGCTGAACGTTTTATGGCCATGCTTTTTGGTGTGGGAGTGCCGCTTTCTTTCACAGTGGGAAAGGAAAGAGCATATGCCCGGCATTGATAAAGAGAGATGAGAAAAGAGAGAAACAATAGGAACCAACAGTAAGCAGAACGGACCAAACTTTCGTGGGGACACATTTACAGCCTGGTTTACTGAAGTGAAGTCATTTCAGAATGTTTCCAGCAGAATCTAGTCAAGGCTCACTGTCTGAAAAACAGAGTAGTTTGGTAGCCAGTGGTTTAGGCCAACGCCTGTAGACCCCTTTGACTCATGATGCTTGTCTATGATGTCTAAGGTTGTCAAACACAGGATTACTTTATGTGACAAGAGCACGACACCAAAGAAGTGGTGATGCTGCATTTAGCATATATGCTGTGTATATTATGGCATGTTTCATATAACTATGGAAAACAGTCATATGCAAAAGACCATGAACACTATGGTTAAATTACATGTTCTGTTGGTTTTCTGAGTTGACAAATCCTCTTCAGGGAGCAAACGTAAGTATGTTATTTTTCTGCAAATTTTAGTGCACAATTTCTGTTTAATTCTATTTACTTAACAGTTAAGAATATTGTGAAAAATTAAATGTGCTATGAAACGTACCAAAACTTTTGAATGGGCCATATTTATGTGTAAATTTAGCAAATCACTGCTGTCAGAACAAAACCTTGTATCTCCATTTTTATCATTTTTCAGTTTTTGACATAATTTTTTACATTTTTACATTGTGTATGAAAAAGGATGAATGAACTCAAAGAAGTGGCTCAAAATTACTTGGAAAAAAAAATCTGGCTCCATTGACTTACATTAAAAGTAAATCATGTTTTTTCCTTTTCCTTTAAAGTCACCATTTTTAGATACGAGGCTTTGTTCCGATAGCAGCAAAATAAACAGTAATTGTTCACTAAAATGTTATTTTTTATAACGAACATTTTAAAAATTTATTCCCACATTTTTATTTTTTCTTACTTTTCCTCTTCTTTATTTTCTCTGTTTTCTATTCTTCTGTTTTGGTAGTTATGGTTTATGGTTCACTTATTTTTACACATTTTTACGTGTCTTTATCTTTGTAAAACACTGAATATAGGAAAGGTGCTAGATAAATGAAGTTTTTCAGTATTATTATTATTATTATTATTATTATTATTATTACTATTATTACCATTTTCAAAAAAAGTTCTATATAGAACCATTTCGCCACACAAGGAACCTTTAAAGTTCCTCCCTTTACCAGAGCTGCTAGAGTCACCAGAGCGCCATCTCTGTTGGCTGATCTGCACCTCACCTGTATGAACTGACCCTCCTGCTGCTGCTGCTGCATAATCTCAAACTATTTAATTAACCATTGCTCCACCTGTTTTCCCGTTTTGTAGTATAATATTTTATACTAATGCTGTTTGCTATCCGGTGTCGACCAGAGGAGGATGGGTTGCCCTTTGAGTCTTGGTTCCTCTCATGGTTTCTTCCTCTTGCTCTAAGGGAGTTTTTCTTTGCCACTGTCGCCATTGGCGATGCTCATGGGCACTTGGACCCAGATTTTTCTGTGAAGCTGCTTTGTGACAACACCTGCTGTAAAAAGCTATATAAATAAACTTTGACTTGACTTTTGACTTGACTAAAGAACTCTTGAAGAATTGTCTTTTTTAGAGTGTATTGTTTATCTGATGGGGACAGGTGCGGAGGTCTACTAGGTCTTGCATGTTTGCACTGCATAATAAGAATAACAATTTTTTTTGTATCTTTTAAGAATGTTTAAACTCACAAACATTGGGAACTTTTGGGAAATAACAAAGAAAATAACAAAAAAAACAAAGGTTTTGAAAACTTCTGTCTTTCCACTTCCTTTCATTTGTGTTTCCCCTTCCTTAGTAGATGATCTTATATGTAATCTATCCATGAATATCTTTTGAAAGATGATTAATTTAAATGGAATTATAGAATGACTGAAATCCTTCCAATCTAACCCCCCTAAATTCCCAGTCCCCACCACTCCATCTCCTCTCTGTCTCTCAGTTCTATAGCAACACAACCACAGTTGAAAAGGTGAATAGGGTGGGGGGTGGTTTGGAGTTCCCTCAAGCAGTCCTCCCTCACTTCCCACTCGCAACATGGAAATGAAAGAAATGAAGGGGGGTCTAATTTTTGAACAGTGTGATATTCAGCCACAATCAACCATTAGAAAGTGTTTCATAATCACCATTATATTGATGTTCTGAGGGCGCAGGTTGGTTCTAGCAGTTTATAGGCTAGCCTAGCTCATACTAATTTGAAACTTTGGACAACTTGATATTAAAATCACTAATTTTTAATTCACTATCATGAGCGTTATGCTTGTTCAAGAGTTTGTCTGTTCTGCTCATAGCTCATGACTGATGATAAGCCCGATATTTAGCTCTGTGCTAAAATTCCTGGAGAATGGTAAAAATGTCAGAAGCTCCTTAGTCACTCCTTCACTCACTCACTCACTCACTCACTCGCTCATATTAGAATTCTCATGACAGATTTTGTTTAGTAGTATAACAGTGTCTTGTTACCACTGCTGGTAATTGTGATGACAGATGTCATAAGTTTTTTTTTTTTTTCCTAAAAACTTACTAGAGTACTTAATAAAATTTAACATGTGACATAAGCTGTTATGACATCTAACATGTAGTCTGTCATGACAATTATCAGTAATGGTAATATGATATTTTTATGCACCATATGGCTGTGGACACCCCTCCTAATTATTGCGTTCATTCAGTCTACTTGTTTCATTGCAGTGACCACATTTTTGTCAGGGGCCACACCACCCTGTGGTGGTGTCCCATGTTGGCTGACTAATCCAGTGTTGACTATCCATAACTCACTTGCCATAGTGATGCCAACTCAGTGGCAACAAAGTGTTTTGTGTAACAATTCTTTTTTTGGAAATGTTCTTTTTTTTTTCTTTTTGGTAATGGGGTCTTCCACACATTAACCAAGATCTTACATATCTCCTCATTTGTCTTTGGTTTGAGTTTTCAGATTTCCAAATAAGCTACAGTATACTGTAAAGTCAGTAAAGTTCAGAGGTATCCTGGGCACAGTTACAGTCTCTAGGCTATTAAGGATCATCTGGCTGAACCAATTTGCTACAACGACACCCTGAGGCAGACCAGTGCTGCGGTTCTAGTTCCCCAAGCTCACCATCTGAATTTTGATTTTGAGATATTCAGGGGGTCCAAGGGGTTAATCATGGAATCCCAGACTCCCAGAGTTCAGTTGTTTCACATTCATTGCTGTGTAACAAGTGTATAAAATCAAGCACAAAGCCATGCAATCTCCATAGACTAACAATGACAGTACAATAGGTTGTGCCAAAGAGCTCAGTGGTTTTAACCATGGCACTGTCATGAGATGCCACTTTTGCCACAAGTCAGATTGTGAAATTTCTCAATCAACTGGAAGTGCTATTTCTGTGAAATGGAAGCATCTAGGAGCAATAACAGCTCAGCCACAAAGCGGTAGACCACACAAACTTGTAGAGTGGGGCACAGAGTGCTGAAGCATGTAGTGCATAAAAATCGCCTATTCTCTGCAGCACCACTCACTACAGAGCTCCCAACTGCATCTGAAAGCAACATCAGCACAAGCTTCATAAAATGGGTTTCAATGGCCGAGGAGCTGTACACAAGCCTAAGATCACTGTGTGTAATGCCAAGTGTCAGCCGAAGTGATGTGAAACATACTGCCACTGGGCTCTGGAGCAGTGAAAACATAATTCGCATTTCAATATCTTGCAGTGTGATGGACAAATCTGAGTTTGGTGAACGCCAGGTTAACGTTATCCACCAGCATAGCACCAACAGTAAAGTTTGGCTGAGGAGGGATAATGAGCCAGGGCTGTTTTTAAGAGTTTGGGCCTTTTAGTTCCAGTGAAGGGTAATATTACTGCTACAGCATACAAAGATTTTAAAATTTTAGACAATTATGTGCTTCCAACTCTTTGGCAGCAGTTTGGAGAAGTACAGTATGAATGTGCCCCTATGCACACAGCTAGGTCCAGAAAAACAATGAACACCTTTGGGATGTCCTGTCCAACATCAGTGCCTGAATGCTCTTTTGTCTGAAAGGGCAGAAATTCCCCCAGACAAAATCTTGTGGATAGCCTTCCCAGAAGAGTGGAGACTGTTATAGCCACAAAGGGGTGGGGCGGTGGGGGGTAAGAGGCCAACTCCATATTAATTCCCAACAAGTTCAAACAGGAGTGAAGGTCAAGAATTCCTGTGGTCATATATTATAGTACTTAACAAACTTTATCATAACAACTCATGGCAGCACATGACATCTGCCATGACATGTTTATGGCATGATTATGTCAATGTCATGTAGCAGGGTGACCAATTTGCCACCCAATATAATTTAATATATACACCGACTGGCCACTTTATTAAGTACACCTTATATCTACACTCATTGTCCATTTTATCAGCTCCACTTACATATGGGTGCACTTTGTAGTTCTACAACTATAGTCAATGTTTTTCTCTGCATACTTTGTTAGCCCCCTTTTACCCTGTTCTACAGTGGTCAGGACCCCTACAGGACCACCACAGAGCAGGTATTATTTGGGTGGTGGATCATTCTCAGTACTGCAGTGACACTGATGTGGTGGTGGTGTGTTAGTGTGTGTTATGCTGGTCTGAGTGGATCAGACAGAGCAGTACTGCGGAGTTTTTAAACACTGTGTCCACTCACTGCCCACTCTATTAGACACTCCTACCTTGTCATCAGAGACAATAGCTCATCTGTTGCTGCACAGTTTGTATTGGTCGTCCTCTAGTCCTTCATCAGTGGTCACAGGACGCTGCCCACAGGACGCATTTTTGGATGGTGGGCTATTCTCAGTCCAGCAGTGATGCAGTAATGTTTCTCACAGCAGCAGCTGTGTCTGATCCACTCATATCAGCGCAACACAGATTAAGTGCTGAGAATGACCCACCACCCAAATAATGCCTGCTCAGTGGTGGTCCTGGGGGGGTCCTGATCATTGAAGAACAAGGTGAAAGGGGGCTAACAAAGTATGCAGAGAAAAACATTCACTATAGTTGTAGAACTACAAAGTGCACCTACATGGTCCTGGAAGTGGCAGGTCGGTGTATATCCTATGTTGTGAACAAATGGGTTGGACATCATTTCACACCCTTTGTTTCTCACTCATATCATCTCTCTCTCTCTGTCTGAAGACTCTAGAGAGCGCAGAGAGCAGGGAGTGATGGAAGTAAGATGATTCTGTTAGGAACGGTTGACCACACAGCGAGCGGGACTTTAGGTCACTTCATGAAGACAATTACGGCGCCCTCCACCAGAGACTGTCTTTGATTACCATAATCGTATTCGCTCAGGAAAGCTCAGCGAGGCCACGGAAGTGCAGTGCATTAGAAGCTCGGATTCACCCACTGAAGGCGAGCGGATCAGTTTTAAGAACTACACACACACGCATTCAGCGACTGATCCGCGCAGGGAACCGTCACGAGCTGCTGTTCGCACATTACCGTTGACATGTTGCCTTACATTTCCTATGCATTTTCATTTCACCAGTCGAGGCGCAGAATAGATCCCAATAGAGTGATTGCGGGGCAACTTCCCTTTTGAGCGCCTTGACATTTTCATTGCGAGTGTCTTTCTGAACCTACTGACAGAAATGAGCGTGTGCAAGACAGAGAACGTTTCAGAGGTGGAAAAAAAAAAAGGGAAAGGAAAAAGCTCCACACTAACAGAATATCATATGCCGCCTTTCTTTCAGTAGGTGACATGCCACATACTTATCCTCACGCTCTCCACTCGGCATTCTGAGAGACGAGGAAAGCATTTAAAGCGTAGCTGGAGAAAGCCATTTGCTCTTAACATCTTCTGAATTATACTCTATAATTGAATATCTGATTCATCTGTTTGTTTGCTCCATCCCTCTCCTCTGTTTTATGGCGCTCCTCACCCTTAATGTCATTACTCCCCAGCTTATGGTCTATTAGACATCTGCAAATGGGAGGAGAACCAAAAAAAAAAAAATCTAAAAACAGCACGCCCCCCACCCCCCCGCCGATGCGGCAACCTCGTGCTGAACCACTGCTCATGATCAACGGTTGACGCTAGATAAATTCACTTCTGCGCTCGGCATGCAAATTTATTTATGATACTGCAGACTTGTAGGAAATGAAATCAGCATATACTCTAAAAACTTTCCTCCCAGCAGTTATGATTAAAGAAGTCTATTTTGTGATAGTGGCACAATCCCACGAAAAAAGATTGTTTTTTCTATTATTCAAATACTGTGAATGGGGTCTATTAAAAAACGAGATGTTGGGAAAGAGAAAGAGACGTAAAAAAAAAAAAAGAGATGTAGGCAGGGTTGCATCTCCTTGTTTTCAAGTCCTAGCATAAATTCAATCAACACTTCACCGTGACGCCATTGTTCCCTCCAAAACTTCATGCAAGCCAAGCGCTTTTGCACCTAAGGGGCGACAAAGATGTCAGCAAAAGAAAGAATGATAAGGGAAGCTTTGTAGAACAGCCCAGAGGAAGAATGCTCACTGAATGACAAGTTCACTATGCTTTTAAAAAGCATGTTAATTAAAGTTGATGGCAAGTTCTTTGACTTTACTTTCTAGGCCCAACTGAAATGGTCCAGAGTCTAAACACAAAGGACTAAACTTTCTTCTTCTAACATAGAATAAGAATAAGCTCCTGAGGGTTGAAACTCTCAAGCATTGACCCTGTCATATGATCATGAGTTCAATCCTGATAGATTTCTTCCCACTTCCGGACGCTTCTGCAGAAAATCGGAATCATTTGTCCTGCTCCCACCAGCAACCGAAACGTTTTGTGCCGCTCCTGCTCATGCAGTTCCATCAAGGCGAACTGATATCCAATATCTGACATAGTCTATTCACAAATACATTATTCTCTGCTGAAATAACATGGCAGTCATTGTTATCACGCTCGCCGTAAGTAACTTCACCACTTCGCCAAATGCCATTTATTCCCAGTAAACACAAAGAGGGAATTAAACTACAGAATGATTAATTTTGGAGTTTTGCTGGGCTCGGCAGCTGTGGCTGTCACACTGAAGGCTCTGCCGTCTCTGTAAGCTACAAGAATTTGCGTGTTGTTCATGTGATCAGTCGCTTTGAATGACTCTTTAGAATGACTTCATTCATTTTAACTGTTTTACTGTTATCATTTTATATAGTTTACCTATTTGATTCAGTATTTGTTCTACAACCCCTACAAAAAATTTGGGATGCTGTGCAAAATGTAAATAAAAACAAAATGCAATGATGTGCAAATAATTTAAACCCTTTGTTTAATTGAAAATAGTACAAAGACAACATTTGAAATGTTGAAACTGAGAAATTTTATTGTTTTATGAAAAATATATGCCCACTTTGAATTTCATGCCAACAACACGTTCCAGAAAAGTTGGGACGGGGGCAACAAAAGGCTGGTAAAGTTGTGTAATGATGAAAAAAAAACACCTGGTGTTTAATTGGCAACAGGTCAATAACATGATTGGGTATAAAAAAGCATCTCAGAGATCTTTCAGAGGTAAAGATGGCAAGGGGTTCACTTCTCTCCATCACACAGTAAAAGACTGCATAAGCAAATACTGCAACAATTCAAGAATAATGTTTCTCAACATAAATAGCAAAGAGCTTTTGCTTTTCATCATCTACGGTACATAATATCATTAAAAGATTCAGAGAATCTGGAGAAAACTCTGTACGTAAGGGACAAGGCCAAAAACCAGTATTTTCTGGCCGTGATCTTTGGGCCCTCAGGCTGCACTGCATTAAAAACAGACATGATTCTGTAAAGGAAATCACTGCATAGGCTCAGAAACAGTTTTGAAAACCATTGTCTATGAACACAATTCATCACTGAATCAACAAATGCAGGCTAAAACTGCAAAATGCAAAGAAGAAACTGTACATAAACAGGATACAGAAATGCTGCCACCTTCTCTGGGCTCCAACTCATTTAAAATGGATTGAGGTGACGTGGAAAAGTGCCCTGTGGTCCGACAAATCAACATTTGAAATTCTTTTTGGAAATCATGGACACTGTGTCCTCTGGGCTAAAGACCACTCAGCTTGTTATCAGTGCACAGCCCAAAAGCCAGTATTCATGATGGAATTGGGGTGCATTAGTGCACATGGCATGGGTGACTGGCACATCTGTGAAGGCACCATTAATGCTGAATGATATACACAGATCAGGCATAACATTATGACCACCTCCTTGTTTGTATGCTCATTGTCCATTTTATCAGCTCCACTTACTATACAGGTACACTTTGCATTCTACAATTACAGACTGTAGTCCAGTTTCTCTGCATACTTTGTTTGCCCCCTTTTCATGCGTGCTTTGACCCGCTCCTGCCTGCAGTGGGCTCGTTACCTGCCTGCTTCCACACGCAACACTAAAATTTAGTCCCACACCACAAGATATTGTGGTGAGTCAGTGCAGACCTCTAGTTCAATCCTAGGCAATGCCACAAACATCCATGCTGGGAGTCCAAGCAAACCTAATAGGCATCACACTCTCTGGGTGAGTAAAATGACTCTCCTTCTTCCCCCATCACCCAACACGATGCTAGTCAAAGTGGGCATCTGCAAAGTTTAGCTCCAACCTGAATCTAACACTCTGCTAGCTGACATAGACATGGACATGACAACTGTTTGGCTGAATCATGAGGAGATTGAGAGTTCGAGAGATGGTCATCAGTGGCCAGGAGTTTTAGAGAGCAGTAGTGGTTATGCATTAGGTTCAAGGTATTAACTGGGTAAGTGCGAGGTGCAAACTCCAAAGTATGCCAGTTCTAGAAGTTAAGCATTATAAAATCTCATATTCAACAACCTCACATTAAATCTCACTGTAATGTCTACATTTAGCCAGGACATTGGAAACACCTCAAAGGAACCTGTACAAAGGCAGTATAAAGACATAATGGTCATACACCACATCCTCTTAAAAAGATGTTTTTTCAAGGGTTCTTTAGTGCTATAAAGCAACCAAAACCCCTTGGTGTTATAAAGAATAATATATAACACAATCCTTATCAATCCGAGGAACCATTTTACCATACAAAGAACCATTTAAGCATGAAATGTTTCTAAATAGACCTCGAAGTTCTAAATAGAACCAGTTTAAGTGTAAGTTGGTTTCTACTTTTCTCCTTGTTAATCAGGCATTTCAGTGTAATTTGATGAAATTGTCTTGGAACTTACCATCATGTTACCCAAAATAATTACCTACTATGAAGTTTATATCTCACAAACACTCAGTTAATGCCTAGAACTTAGGGAACTATAAAGAACCCTAATCCCCCTGCCAAAACACCCACAAGGAAAGTACTTAGAGAACTTAGCCTGGGGATTTGGTGCCACTTCTACTTTGTGCTACAAGTATGGATGCTCCCTCCTGAACATCCAAGAGTCAAATAGTCACAGATCACAGTGAGTGAAACATTATCATAGAGAATGTATTGATAAATGTGGAGTTTCTGAAGTGGCCTTTCTCTCAAGCATCAGTTACTCAGTACCTCCATGTCCTACAATGCCAGCGATCCCAAACTATCTTCCTGGAGATCTACTCTCCTGCAGTGTCCCCTCCACCCTTACATGAGACTAATGAATCTGTTCCAGCCACTCAAGCACTTATGAAGATGTTTATTAGCCAGAGCAGGTGTGGCAGATTGTCGTTAGGAAGGTAAATCACCAGGACCAGGGTTGGTGACCACTGCTCTAATATGGCCTGCATGTATTTGCTGTATTTTATACTTGTATTGATCAAATCACCATTCTGTTATAATGTGAAGCAAACTGAGTTTGAATAACTACACAAAGCCAAACTCAGAAGTCTTTGATTGGGTGCTGTTTCTGCTTCAGAAGTAGGTCACTGAGACCAGCCGAAGCAAAGAAGAGACAAAAAAGATAGGCTGTCTGAGTAATTTTAATTCAGCTTAATTTAGCCACAGATTCTGGTGTTATCTCATGTGATGAGATTGCACTTTTACATTTTCATCAAATTACATTTCAGGGCCATATCTGTAACAATGAAAATGAGAAAATACAGCTGCAAGTGCCAATTATGGAGGCCAAGCACTGTACAGCAATATGCTGAGAATAAAGACAATAATGAAGAACTTGGATGATTGCACTACAATATAGCACTGCATATGATAAAAGCATATTATAATCAGGATACAGTTAACAATAATGTGGCAATATGAAGTGTAATCTGGTCACAGTTGAACCCAGAACCACTAGCCAGGAGCAACTATAGCCAAGCTTTCTGAGGTCTGTTGAGAACTGCAGTTGGATTTCCAAGAAGATGCAAAAGGTAAAGAATGTCAATGATGGAACGATTTATGAACCTTCTTTGCTTGACCCCCTGAAGAAACACTATTGAATTCAATAGGTTTTAATGCCTCCAGGCCATGGCTCCATACTGATGTTAAAGTGACTTTGAAATTCAGCCTAATCAGCAGCTTTCAGGCCTCAGAATCCAACCCTGAGTGCTGAAGCTGTGGTAGAGACCAGGTAATACTGGCCTATGGGTGCAGGGCTATTTCTGGCTACAAGTGGTATAAGCAGTCAGGTTGTGCCCCCAGGTCATAAGGCGCCTATGCAAGTATGCATTTATTATTTTTTTTTTAATATATTGTTTATGCTGATGATGATCATGACAGAAAAAGATCTTATCATCACTGATGACGTTACTTCCAAAAAAACAAGAAAGCAGAAAGAATTATTACTAGAGTACTGTGCAAAAATGGAAGACCACCTATATCTATTACATTTTATGTCAAAACATTTTTTTCATTTTTCATTATGAGGAAGAAGCAGAAAACATAACAGAAATACATTACAGAAAATTACACAAAAGCCTCAACAGTTAAATATAGTTTTACTTTTTTAGTATTTAGGGTGGCCACCATATGCCTTCATGACACCTTCCATCCTTTTCAGGATACCTGCTTTGAGTTTTCCAAAGAAATTTGCGGGGAGATTTTTCCACACCTCTAAGAATTTGGTTGCATTTTCTGCTTCTTGCCATCCATTTAATCCCAAACGCATTCGGTGATGTTGAGGTCTGGACTCTGAGGTGGCCAGTCCATTATTCTTTTTGTTTGATTTGTAAATGTTCTTCTTTTTTTATCTATTTCTTGTCTCAGTAAGGGCTTCTTGACAGCTACACATTCTTTCAGACCCATAGCACTGAGTTATCTTTTCACAGTGGAAGGATTGATAGAAACACCTGTAGAGTGGAGTGGAGCTTGATTTTCTTTTGTCTCTCAAAGATGAAAGCTGTATCCTGTTGGGATTTGTTTTATTTTCTAGTTTTCTGTTCTTTTTCCTTTGTTTTAAGTTATTTTTGTTAAGCAGTGTTAATGCTGAAGAGTTCTTGGAAAGGCAACTGTGCTCTGTTCTCATGGTTTGAACAGCTACAGCAGCTTGTTGTTTACGACTCTTCGGACAGGAACAGAACACTCAGTTTACGACATCAACTCTGCTCTTTTTATGACTGTAAAGTATTTACAACAGGATTCAAATCTCCCACTCTCTTCTGTATGACTCTACTGGAGGTGGAGGGATTTAGAGTATAAAGCTCTGAGTCCAAAATAGTCTTTAGACTGGGCATTGGTGGCAGAAATGGACAGAGTGCTCTTTTGAATGGCGTTCGTTTCTGCATGGAGTCTCTTCAATGGCAAGATCAAAGATTTACATTAATCCTCTTCTGCAGCCCTCCTTGTGGCTTCTCTGTGGGTGGAAAGTGAATTGATTTGGATACTTTTATTTTAGATATTATTATAATCAAATAAAATATTTTCCCCTGCAACCCTGTTACCATTTGACTAGGCTAATGTTAAAAGTCTGTGAGTAAAATATTGTGCCTCTATGTTGAGCTGCTAGTGAGCAATGAGGGGCAAAAGGGGAGGGATAAGAACCCCCTGCTGTAAAAACAATTCCCACCTTTCCACAGAGAAGGCCGTGCTGAGAAAAAAAACAAACTATTGCACCTTTGTAGACATCAAAAACTTGTAGAACGTGTAGAACTGCCACAATAAAAACAGCATAAAAGAAAAAGGTGCAAGAAAATGCAGAGTGATTGCACAGCGTATACAGATGCCAGACGGTTGCTAGAGCGCCTCTAAATGGTTACTGTGGTATTCTTACGGCTGCTAACATGCTAATAGCCATTTCTAATGCCCATTTCACACCGGATGCAATGTGGCGTACGTGTTCATCCAGAAACACTCTGAGACGTTTGTTATTTCACACCGAACGTGAGACACACGTCGCAATGCAAGAGCGGTTGCTCTTTGTGTTGTTTCACATAATGTAAACGCCTGTATTGTCCATTTATTACTCATATAAACTTCATGAAGATGACAAAGAGGCCTATATAAAATTTTGACTAGCTGCCTTGACGGTTGCTGGCTTTCTCACCAGGTGATGTTGTGCTGTATGAAAAAGAAGAGATGCCTGTGTGTTCACAACATTAACAGACTCAAAGGATTTCAGTCCACCTGTCAAGGAATTGAAACTAGATTTGTTGATTTGTTTATTAGCCTAGATTTAATATTATAACATAGACATTGTATTTCTTTACTGTTTTTGTATAGAAACTGCTGGCATGCCTCACGCGGCACATGTCAGAAATAAACCCAAAGTGTATGTTTGCACTTCACGTGTGTGTTACTGTTGTGGTGCCGTGTGGCCAGTCTGAAAGGCTACATTGATTAATATAGGAGCGTATTGCACGTGGCACTGCGCGGCATGTCATGTGGTGCGGTTGCCGCATCTGGTGTGAAATGGGCTTTATGGTTTCCCAGTTGGTTGCTAGGTGGTTGCTATGGTGTCCCAAGTGGTTGCTAGGGTTGCTGGGCAGTTGCTATGATGTCCCTGATGATTGCAAGGGGGTATCCCACATAACTGACCCCTTAAAATCCCAGGCTTGTTATATACCTGGGCTTATTACTCAGTAACTACAAGGACTACAATGCAAACTGGCAATTCTTAGGTTATAGAAGTATGTAATAAAACTTTGGCCCTCGCTTTTTAAGAGGTGTTACTAATGGACTTGACCCATCGTGATATAAGCTGGGTGCACAAACTTTCTCACCCCATTCATTAGTATGGGGGAAAAAATTGATCATTTAATGAAGATTGTATGAAGCCAAAGGTCAGATCAAAAGGCTGTATACGAGCACACATTCCCAAACAGACTGCACATCTAAAGTTGGAACAGTGTCGATATTTCAGGAAAATAGAGGATGAGTTAATGGACAGAAAAAATAATAATAATAAAAAAGAAATAGAAAATGGCAAAGTTGTTAAGAGCTTTGTGAGTGAGCAGAAGAATTTTGAAGTGAATGCGATGCTTTACAGGAAGCTAGTGGAGATCATGGAGAACAGGTGTAATGTGGCTGCGAGAGCGAGTGTGAGTGAAGCTTGTGAAGGCAGGAAGAGCTCATGCCTGCCAGGAGAGCATTACAATAGTCCAAATGACTAAAGATGGAAGCATATACAACAGAAAGGAGTGATCACATTTTGCCTATACTGCATAGATAAAAAAGAAGAAGTTTTTACAATAGATCTGACATGAAGACTGAATGAGAGTGCTGGGTCGAGGATGACACCCACATTTCTGACCTGAGGGGAAGGGGAGACTACTACATCATCAAGTGAGAGTTACAGAGCCAGCTTTATTGAGAGCTGGTTTAGAGCCAAAGAAAGAGTTCAGTCAGATCACTATTTAACATAAGAAAGCTATGTTTCATCCAGAGTTTTATCTCACAAAAAACAAGATTCTAACTCTCTGATTGCTGGACTTTTGATATATTTGTCCCTGAGATAAATCTGGGTGTCATCCAGGAAGCAGTGAAAGATGATCTTCTCTGTGGTTGTTCATGGATGTGAAAGCTGGACAATAAACAAGTGAGACAGGAAAAATATAGATGCCTTTAAACTTTTGTGTTGGTAAAGACTTTTTGAGAGTACCTTCCCATAAATTAGTATCTTCCCATAATTGGACATATATTTGAAATACATTTCAAACACTAAAATGTATTTCAGAATATATTGCCATATTAACCAAATATAGTATTTAAAATGCATTTATTTTCAAATGTATTGGGAAATATTACACATAGGAATGTACCATATCAAAATAAATGTATGTAAATAGTTTTAAATACATTTGAAAATGCATGTATAGCTAAAATACTTGTCTAATGCACTTTACTGCTTGGAATACTTTTTGAAATCAATTTGTATTCCACTGTATTTATTTTAAATATTAGCAAACGAACCTTTAAAATAGCAAACTCAAGTGTTATAGGTATTGATAAAAGCAAATGCAATATGATGATTTAATATCCCATTTATCTGAAACACATTGGTCCTTTGTAGATGATTAATAAACTTAACAGAGTATCAGTAACACATCAACAACATATCAGTGAAGTAGCAGCAGTGAAACATTGGAATTGAGGTAAATATCTTGAAGGTTTTATTGATATGGATGAAATAGACTTTATATGATACTCCCATTACGCAAACCTTACCATACCCAAAACCTAACCTGAACCCTCTCCCCGATCCTAATCCTAACCCTAACCTTATCTCTGACCTTTGTTAAACCTACATACACTTGAAAAAAACATGATAACAAATACAAATAAATGCATTTTAAAAAATGTATGTAACAAATAGATTTTTGGCCATTTTCATACATTGCAAAAATGTATTTGATAAATGCATTTGGCAAATACATTTGAAATGTATTTAAAAAATACTTTTAACATACATTTTTTGGCCATTTTCATACATATTTGATAAAAAATATTTTGAATATTGGTCACTTTATTTGGATGGTCCCTTAAAGATGATCTACAGATACTTAAATCATTAACAAACATTCTGGTGAGGCTCAGTTTATCGTCAACAACATTATGGTTAGGGTTAGGTTTAGGAGTATGTGTAGGTTTTGCCTTGAGGTTAGGGTTAGTATTAGGTATAGGATTAGGTTAATATTTAATAGAATCTCTCACACTGAACTTCAAGTTCAGTTACATTAAATATTATTTAGTTGAATGTTACTAAAAGAGATACTGAGCACTTACAAACTACCTGCAAATAAAGTGTTATCAGAATATATATATATATATATATATATATATATATATATATATATATATATATATATATATTTTCCATATGGGTAGGATGGCAAAGAAAACAAATTGACCCCGAAACAAATCAAGCTTTAGCTCTCAGCCCAGATAACCACAGCGAAACTCTTATTTTGGACAGATTCTGAGAAGAATCAGTCCATTGGAAAACACAGTTATGCTTGGAAGAGTTGAAGGTAAAAGAGTACAATGTTGACCAGCAACAAGATGGATGGATACAATAAGAGGAATCAAGCCACTCAGAAGCCTGAAGACCAAAACAGAAGACGGAATATTCTGGAAAAACATTATCCAGGAATCAGAAATGATTTGACGGTACTGAACCCTCAAAGGCCAACGATGTCACATAAGCCTCTGATTGGTTGACAAGTCAGAAACACAGCCCCTGATTGGTCAACAAGTCAGTAACTCAGCCTCTGATTGGCTGACAAGTCAGGAGTACATCCTCTGATTGGTCGAAAAGTCAGGAGTACATTGGTTTGCACATTGGTTGACAGGCCCAACACAAGGCATCAGTGCATGGCTAACAGCGAAACTACCAACAACAATAACTACAATAAAGAAATGAACAAAATAATCACAGAAGACATTTCAAGTTGGATTTGTCATCATGAATTTATTTCACAAAGTCTCTTAAAAGACACTGCGGTTCAAGGCTGAATTACAAAGCTTCTGAAAGGGATACGATCGCACTGGAGCCCTCATTGAAACGGCACAATGCGGAAAAAAAAGTAAACCTCCAGTATGCAGCATTCCTGAGATTTATTCTTTTATGTACAATGTTCTGTGGTGTGGTATGCAACATCGTTAACCTGTGAAGGTCAATAATAATAAAAGTTATTAAAGAAAAAAATACACATTTTGACAGAACCACCTCCAAAACAGGTGGGAATTGTATTTCATGACTACTATGAAAATAAAAAGTACTGTTTATCTGATGGTAAGAGTTTTGGTGGTCTAACAGGTTGTTAGGAGTCCCATTTTTTTCTCATTGTTTAATCATTTTTGAAATTTTGGAAACTTTTCAAAGTGGATTATCTTATATCCAATCTCTTCAGACACATCTCCTGAAAAATGAATAACATAATGGCCATTTTGACTGGAAATGAAATAAACATTCTCTGTCTTTGGTACAGCACTGTATATTCTGTTAATTAATATATTAATAATGGGTGAGGGGCTCCCAAGTGGGATGCTCTTAGGGCCCCCAAAAGTCTAGAAACAGCCCTGTATGGGTGGATATGTGCCATGATAACATGGAACTTGCTGTTATGTTTGCTGGATGGTGATAATAATGATGAAATCGTATGTCAGGACTAGGATCTGCAGCCATCAAGAGGATATCAGAAATGAAGCTCTTCAAAACAAACAGCGTAGCTAAGCCAGTTTCATAAGGTTTTGTATTCCCCAGTGGGAGAATAATATGCCTGTCCAGCCAGCAGCCAGAAGCCAGCCATGCCTGTGTCGCGAGTTAAAATAAAATTGGATTTCGTCTTGATTGACATGTTATTTATGCCCCACTGTCTTTGTAAATCTAAACAGACTCTTGTTTTCTGCTTTCGCATCTCACTCTATACTAATACATGATTATGTATGCAATGCTAATATGCAGTTACAGATTACTTGTGCTCATTCATGGGTGTCATACGACGAGAAACAGAATAAATCTATGCAAATTCATTCCCCTATGTTTTTCCCCCGGTCCAGTTAAGTGGGGTTTTTGCCGCAATACCCCTCCACTGATGAGCTGTTTTGATCATGCAGTCACTTGGCCTCGAACTGCGGTCAATCTCGCGTCTGTGTGCTTGTGGCGGCGACTTTTTAATCTGATCTAAATGGCGGCTTTGTGGCTGCGGTCATGGGGGAAGCTGATATGATATGATGTGTCTAATTTGCAACTCTGAACTGGGAGGTGATCAGTGTCATGGTGTGCAAGTGTGTGTGTGTGCGAGTGTGATAGATAGAGAGACGGGGGGGGGGAGAGACGTGTGTGAGTGTTTAAAGCCAAACAACTAAGCTGCTTTTGCGGCCGTGACAACACAGAGGCTTCCCACAGTACAATATGCGCATGATAAATGCACATATTGTACATTTTAGCGCTTGCCATTTATCATGCTCTCTGCAAGCAAACTCAAAGTTAGTCCTGCAGCAGCCGTGCTATTTCACTGATTCCTGACTGGGGCCTGAATGCAAAACAGGAATAGGGGTTTTAAAGCAATAGTTCCACCAAATTTACATATTTTTTTTGCTCTAAAATGCTTTCCTTTGCAGTCCTTTAAAAGAATAGTTCAGCAAAAAACCAAACATGATTTTCCACTTACCCCAAATGCTGTCGATCAGCCAAAACATGTTTCTAAGTTTTGCTTCTTTAATTTAGAACTGAAGCTACAAGGCTAATGTTGCTGACAGTGGAAGTCACTAGTCACCCTAACAGTAGCCTAGGCCTGTAAAAAAGTGAGAAGGCCAACTTGGTGGACACAATTGCTATAGTAAACATGCAGTAGTTGCCCTACCTATTCCAATGCTTCGCCCCCTATGGTGATACAACACAATAGTGATCAATACTGCAACACATTTCACTATAAAGCATGAGCCCACTCACAGCAGACATGTTAATCCCATAAAGACAACATAACTGAGTTAAAATCATACAGCTGAGATGTACAAAGACAAGGAAAAAAACCCTAAACCTAACTATCCTATTCTAAAGCATACTGGCATAAATACACCAAGCGAACCCAAAGAAGATGATATGACTGAAATAAAATCAGACAGCTAAGGTGTACAAAGATGAGAAAAACAACACAGCAAACTTAAAAAATTGTAGGCAAAATCGTCCCACTGCCATAATAAATGTTTTTGGTCCATTTATATCTTACCTGTGATGCCTCGGTGCATTTAAGTAGCATATTTATTTTGACATCCTTAGAAAGCTGGTAACAGTCTTTCTTGTAAAAAAAGAACAAGAATGGAAAACGGACTTTAACGCAAATTAGCTTTTGACTTTAGACATGCAGAAAACAACATGCTCTACGAAACAGAATCTCACTCTTAAACATCACCCATTACATCTTTTAACCATAACTAGAGGGTTCATTTTAAACACTAGCGTGCTAATAACCAACCGAAGGCATGAAGCAGTGGAAGATAGCAACAGCAACTAAGCAGTGATTGGAGGGCTGTAAAAAGAAGGTGGAGCTTGGTGGACAGCTTAATGATTTTGGCCATAATACAATGATAGCACTCACTAAAATCAAATTAAATTCCGTTATCTTAAAGAAGTCAGCTTTATAAATATTCTTTCCCTATTTGATTGGGTAGACCTATGTTCAATCTAGGTATGCCTACGCCCACCCTGGGCAAACAAGTCTATGTTGTTTAGAGCACATTATGACTTATTAACTCTAAAAATGAATATTTGTAAAAGAAGATGCAGCCATTTGAGATGACCAAAATTTGGCATCATTCCAAGCAAGATGATAAAAGGCAGAGCTTAGGGATGCAGTACAGATGCAGCAAGTGTACTCAAAAAAATCAAAATAATTCTAAATTTAAGGACCACATTTTCTGAAAAAATGGCCATATACCATGGTCCATATACGTTTAAGTTGATGTACACATGAAGAAGTGCTTCAGTTGGGTGCTGGACCCACCAGTGACTAACTGGACATACCTCTTAGCTACATATCATGACAGTGAGTTAGCACAGCAAAGAGAAAGATTAAACAATGATTACCTCAGATACACTTCTTTGAGGTGTAATTCTGCTTGTTGCAGCTGTAGATTTTAGAATATTCTGCTGAAGACTCTCCTTACATCCATCCATCCATCCATCATCTAAACCGCTTATCCTTCTGGGTCGCGGTCTCTCCTTACATACATTGAGATTTTGCAGACTTTGCTGAACGCCTCTTACTGGTTTGTGGTTCATGGCCAAAAGGCACTATTTGCATGTATCTGCAACAGTAAGAGATCAGTGGTAATGTACCGGACTACCCAAACATTTCTGATTTTGCAGAAAAATACCTCGTTTGTAAATTTAGCATTGTCTGATGCGCAATTTCTAACTTTCTTATAGCAAGTATTACGGTGCTAACACTATGTATCCCTGCACTCCAGCCTCCCAGAGTTTGAAAGCATAATATTTCCAGAAAGTGTGATGTTATGCTGATGTCAGTGTTCCAAATTTAGCTCACAGTTTGAGTCAAGCATGATTTAGGAGTGTGAGTGCAAGCTTCCGGTAGCCGTTAGCAAAATTAGCCTAAAACGCAAACTTTAGACACCAAACATGTCTCAGCTAATCGATTACATTTGCAGTAAGGAGAAATTTGTGTACATTTGATTTCTGACCAATTGAGTCAGAAACACTTCCAGCACAAATGGGCTGATTCAGAGATCCCGTCGGAGCCGTTTGGATTTGCGTCCTTCTTCCTAAGAACTCAGCGCATGACATCATGAGCTCTATTCTCCCAGCAATTTGTAGTTCTCCCATCAAACTAGACTCGACGTTGACCTTTACGGCAGCATTCATGACTGAGCTGGCTCTTAATGGCTTTAAAAAGTAATTTAACGTCATCTGTCTACATTTAATATTTAATCACTCACATCAAATGATAAACTGCTAGTTTGTCTCCTCCACACTTGGGTGATGGCAGAGATGAAGGACCAATTACTGCACAAAGAGAACTACAACATAATGCCAAATGCCAGAGGGAAATACAGTAAATGATGCATTACAGTATCTTATCATGTACGGTAAATGGAGACATTTACCCTCGGCGGCAGCAAGAAGCAGCTCCACTTTTTCAGGAGTGATGTCAAGACGACCCCGCAAGCTTCTCTTAAGTTTTCTTTCTACTGAAAGACACTTTGTTTGTTTTTCAGCAAAGCACTTTTGTTTCTGTTTCACTAAGCACTCAACACTCTCAGAAACGAAGGTAGTAAACTGTAGCTGGGGTGGTACCCCTAACACCACTCAGGTGGTGACATCAAGGGTACATCTTGGGTACCTTTAGCTAGGTAACCTAATTGCATCATACTAAATTGCAATGAATTGTTTAAAGGAACTGTACACCGATCAGGCATAACATTATGACCACCTCCTTGTTTCTACGCTCATTGTCCATTTTATCAGCTCCACTTACTATATAGGTGCACTTTGTAGTTCTACAGTTACAGACTGTAGTCCATCTGTTTCTCTCCATACTTTGTTTGCCCCCTTTTGCCCTGTTCTTCAGTGGTCAGGACCCTCATGGACCCTCACAGAGCAGGTACTCTTTGGGTGGTGGATGATTCTCAGCCCTGCAGCAACACTGATGTGTGGTGGTGTGTTAATGTGTGTTGCGCTGGTCTGAGTGGATCAGACACAGCAGTGCTGCTCAACACCTCAATGTCACTGCTGGACTGAGAATAGTCCAGTAACCAAAAATATCCAGCCAACAGCGTCCTGTGGGCAGCATCCTGTGACCACTGATGAAGGACTAGAGGATGACCAACACAAACTGTGCAGCAGCAGATGAGCTATTGTCTCTGACTTTACATCTACAAGGTGGACTGACAAGGTAGGAGTGTCTAATAGAGTGGGCAGTGAGTGGACACAGTGTTGAAAAACTCCAGCAGCACTGCTGTGTCTGATCCACTCGTACCAGCACAACACACACTAACACACCACCACAACGTCAGTGTTCGTGCAGTGCTGAGAATGATCCACCACCCAAATAGTACCTGCTCTGTGAGGGTCCATGAGGGTCCTGACCACTGAAGAACAGGGCAAAAGGGGGCAAACAAAGTATGGAGAGAAACAGATGGACTACAGTCTGTAACTGTAGAACTACAAAGTGCACCTACATAGTAAGTGGAGCTGATAAAATGGACAATGAGCGCTGGTCATAATGTTATGCCTGATCAGTGTATATAAGATGATGAATTCATACTCCACACTCCAAATAAATAGGGAGCAACACCTCACCAGAAAGTTCTGGCGTCCACCACAATCATAAGAAACACAGAAACACACAATCCTCCTCCCTCTTCGCTCCTCCACCTCCTTACCTGTCTAGAAGAAACTTTACAGTTTAGCATCAAAGTTCAACATCAAACTTTATCTCTTCACTCGCCAAGATCCCAGCAGTGGAAAGCAACACCAGTATCCACTCTTGTTTGTTTCTATTTAAGTCACTTCTTCTCTTTACCTTCGAACATGGTTTCTTGCCAGGAACGGGTAGCGGTGGTAATAGTGGTTGCCTTCCAACAGCTTCAGCCATCATTGCATTCTTTTATGAGCTACCTGTACTTAAATGCAAAGTGGGGACGGTGCCTTCAACATGATTGACAAAGAGGTTAGAATACGCCCTTGGGACTGCGCTACTTCTTCATCCTCTCATGTCGGACTGAAGGCAGACTTGATGCTACAATGACTCACTATCATCTCTTGTGGTGCAAAGTTGCATTATGGGACAGGACGGGCCGGGGCTAGCTGGTTAGCATGCTAACTTCAGAATATATCTCTGCAACACGATAGATAGATTTCTTTGAGATAATGTCAAAATTGTCATTTCTTCACATTCTGTTGATAATTTTGTTTCAATTTGAAATGTTTTAAACTAAAGATCTTACAAATTGCACTTTTAAGTTACATCGACTCCACGTATCTCAACCTGAGATCAGGATTTTTTTTTTTTTCTACATAAAAAGGAGTTATGGCACAAATATGCCCCGTTATCCTGGAAAAGTGAACGTAGCGCACCTCCAAAACACATTTAAGGTGTAAAATTGGGCCAATATTATACAGTCTTATGCAAAAATTTAAGCACCCCTGGTCAAAGTACATGTTTCATTGGTTTTCTTGGTCAAAATAAATTAACACTTCCCCGTAAATATGGCATTTCTTTCTGCAAATTTTGATGCACAATTTCTTTTTATTTGCTGAGTTCCACATATTGGAAAAAATAAACTGTAATATAAATTGTGTCATAATTTTTCCACAGGCCACATTTTATTTATTAGTTTTTTCCATTACGTCAGATTCAAATAAACCCTAATCGTGCATGAAGTTATCTTCTCTGTAGAGGATGTATTAACTTGTTTTTTAAATCTACTAATTGATGTGCTGAGGTGGGGTGGGGGTGGGCTTCTAACTATGCAGTTAGACAGCTGTGCCACTCTGGAGCTGTGAATTTACAAAAATAAACAATGAAAACACATCGAAATATTAAATAACAATCATTTTTAACACAGTTCATTTCAGCACAGAAATCCAAGCACAATCAACAAAGAACTATGAACCTTTTCATTCTTTCTTGGACATTTAAGTAACATTGCACCTCCAGAGTGGAGCAACTGTCAGGAAATCAGGAAATTATGAGTTCAATATAGAGTTCAATACAGCATCATAACCATGGCTATAAATATTTATAAAAATGGAAGGGGCCTGATGGTTACTTGGGTTGCTGTGATGTAATATAATTTTGAAAGTGAGACCAGTGCTTTAGGAAAGAGGAGTGTATTGATTACTCTGGGCTGGGCAACATATTCGGAGCTGACATCAAAATATTCAGGATTTAAGCCTCAAAGCCCCAGGCCTAACAACACCCATGGGTGTGAAACATAACTTTGGAACTACCATGCTGTAAATAAACTTATATGTCTCACTTTACTTAGAGCCTAGGAATACAACTTATAAGCTCTTATAATGGGGTAATAATGTAATATGCCCATGAATAATAATCTATACCCATAATGCCAAATAAATTTTGTGTGTGTTTATGAGTAGGCAGGTTTGTTAGTGATTATGCACTCTACCAGCTGGGACTGCCTTTATTGGCTCTGACATTATAACACATTATAAACGCTACTTATAATACCTTATGTTAACAATTCATAATGCATATTAAACATGGCTGGATAATGTAATACATTTTTATAATATTTATAGCCTTATGAATGCATTATGTATATGTGTTATGAATATGTTTATAGATGCCCATAGACATAGTATTCATAAATAACATAGATTCATAGACATAGTATTCATAGATAGGTGTTACCCACTTTATTATAAGGCAGTATAAATAGGGCTATATGACACCTACATAGGCTTATCATGACATAAACCTACATAAACTTTTATAAACACTTATTACAATAGGTGTACAGGTTGCATATGCCAACTTTGATATCAAGTTGATATAACATCCATGCCAGGTGATGTTGATTTTTTATCAATAATAATAAGCCTTTATTAATGCTTATGTAGGTCTATGTCAGTTGTGAAGATAAGCTTATATAGGTGCTTTATAGGCTTATGAGCACTGCCCCACACATTGACGTAACACAGTTCTTCCAGGAAAGAACTGTAGATGATGCAAAGGTTTGAGCAGATTGGATCCAGTTTGATCGTAAAAAGAAAATAAACATTAATATATATAATTTTTTTTTTTTTCAAATGAATAACTGACAAAGTAGTCTTCTTTGAGATTCCCATATTTGCTAAATGAAAAGGCTGCTGACTCAGAATTACCACACTTCTGCATTTAAGGGTTTATCTTGGACCAAACACAGCAGATGTTGAGAATCATTTGCCTGGCTGCTTTGTAGCGCACAGGTGAAAGGCTTAGGGAAAAGGTAAATACTGCCAACTCACAAAGATCTATTGCACTCGCTTAACTGAAAAAGTTCAAAATGACCAGGAAAACTTTCAGCCCAATGCAGGCATCGATTGAAGTGTTGCTACATTTCTGAGTCTTTACTTGATGACAAATCACAAGGGTATGTATTTATTGATAATGAATTACTCCAACTAAGTCAGCTTATGATCAATGGCTTTGGTCTTGGTAGAGTGGTGGGATGGCTTGAAATAGGCACTGTGGGCCCCATCTGACCTTGCGGTGATGATTACAAACCATTTTAAGCCGTATCATTAATCATTATGAGATACTGAATATTGATGTGTTCTGTCGTAATGGACAGATCAGTCTGTGCCAGCTGTCGGATTCCTTTCCCTGGAGAAACGGGGTACCATACGAATTAAATTGCCACATTTGGACTGCGACAAACCCCAAAATACAAAACTGAACACTACAGATGGGTTCCATTTCTGCAACTCGCGATGATTATATGATTACGATTTTTCAGGAGGTGGTTCAGTGCACAGACAATGTTGGGTAGTAACTACTACATGTAACCTCTATTGCTATGTAATCTGAGCACAGTGTCACTATGAATGTCACTATGAATGATGCTATGATAGAAGGAATGGGGAGGGCTGTGTTGTCACACATTCTGAACTTCATGAAACTAATTAACCAATTATGAAACCAGATAAGCCAGCTGGATCAGAAGTCCAAATGTAATCAAATTAGTTTAAAGCAACAAGCCATATAAGTCAGTGTGTTACAGTGATTGTATCACAAGTAAATCGTCTTACCCATGGTAAAATCACTGTAATGCACAGCCTCTTGAGGCTTATTGTTTATATAAACAGCAACAACATATACAATTACATATTATAAAATGGATAGTTCCAGTCTGAAAAGCTGATTGGCTGAGCTGAGTTTGAAACCACTGTAAAATATATGATATACTCACCCCTATGACCACCTCGCAACAACTGAACTCTGTATTACTGCCTCATATCACAAAAATCATCGGGCTGTTTAAAGATTCATCTTTGACTCTGCTGCTCATATGGACCATCGATGAAGGAACCCATTTTTGTTTAAACTGAGGGGCTGACAACTTCTTTTCTTAACTAGAACTAGACTTTTGAGCTAGCTAACAGGCTAAAATACAGCAAACATGCTAATCAGCTTCTTCATTAACATCAAAAACCTAATTTAAATATGATTCACTATGAAATGGCAAAATAAAAGTCTAAAGAATGTCACTTGAATGGCTTACACACTCAGGATTTTTTGTGATGTGGCGCAGTAATACAGAGTTCAGTTGTTGTGAGGTGGTCATAGGGGTGAGTATATCATACATTTTACAATGGTTTCAAAATCAGCTCAACCACTTAGCTTTCAGACCGGAACTATCTATTTTATGATATGTAATTGTATATATTGTTGCTGTTTATATAAGCAATAAGCCTCAAGAAGCTGTGCGTTACAGTGATTTTGCCACACTTCAGATGTCTATGTTTCAGTCAGATCTGCCTTAAGCAGCATCAAACCCAGGCTGAATCTCAAATGGCTCTGCACTCCATAAATAGTGTACTGTGTAAGTTTTGAAATTGTAGGTTCTACAGCCAGATAGTGCTGTGTAGAGGTGGCTAAATCTTGAATGATCCTAAATTCAGCCCCAGCATTGGAACAGAGGTGCCTTTAACTTAATAATTTGGTAAAATAATGGCTAAATAAGACTCACAGTGGTAATTTGGTGACTAAAAGGTATTACAAAAGGGAAGGTTGTTGCATTAAATAGTGCTATGTTATGATATGTTTATTATTACACGTCAAATATGTAAAAAGTTCATGAAATTACTGCAGTATACAGTGATGGGAAACTGAATGTTCTTCTCCTTATTCTGCTGTCTATGGTTGCTTGGCAGCAATGCCTAAAGGAACTACATTTCTTGGCGGAATACTTCTTCATGTTGATTATTATAAATAACAAATTATTTTCTTAAAAATTGTGTATTTTATCAGATTTTGTGTTGGCCATCATTTTATAGAAGCTCTGCTTCACATCATGCCTAATAACATCCTTACCCATGATAAAATCTCAGTAACACACAGCCTCTTATGGCTTACTGCTTTATTTTATTGGTTTTCTACATTTGTTGAAAATTGTAATGGACAATTTCTATTGATATGCTGAGTATAACAGATAGGGAAATATAAAACATTGTCTTTTAACTTTTGTACAAGCCACATTATATATATATATATATATATATATATATATATATATATATATATATATATATATATATATATATACATTCCACAAAATGTTGAATTCAGCAAGTAGACAGTAATTGTGCATTAAAATGCACTGTGGAGGATGTGATAACCTATTTTCACATATAACATCAACATGACTGAGGGTGCCCAAACTTTTGCACATGACTGTATCTTAAAAAAGATGAACTGAATGTGGGGAAATATGAGACATGACCTAATGTTAGCTGAATTTTAAAGCAATGAAGTTTATTAATCTAAACACATTTTTTACAACCTGCTGAAATAATTAAAAACACAAGAAAATCTGCCTACATTTTGTCCATCTGTCAAAGCACTTTTTCCAATTCAGTCTTAAGAAAATACACCCAATTTTGTGGCCAATCTGGCAACACTGTTAGTACTGTTTTGGGCCATTTACTTCACATAAAGGCTCATGCCTCGTCCCACCTATTGATATGCTCAGTGGTCTATAGGCACAAAATTATGGTGCATAAAATACAGAATTGAATTGTTTTGAAGCAGTTGTAAATGTTTGTATATCTGGCATGCTTTTAAAATGTTCATTTCATTATATAGTCAAGTCAAGTCAAGTCAAATTTATTTATATAGCGCCTTTTACAACAGATGTTGTCACAAAGCAGCTTTACAAAGAATCCAGGTCCAAGCCCCCAGTGAGCAAGACTTGGCGACAGTGGCAAGGAAAAACTCCCTCAACAGGAGGAAGAAACCTTGAGAGGAACCAGACTCAAAAGGGGAACCCATCCTCCTCTGGTCGACACCGGATAAGAGGACAGACACAAAACAGTATAGTGGATACAGTTTAACACCACTGTGCAGTGCACCGGCCGCATCTCAGGTCAGACCCTCTTAGGACAGGCAGCCGCTCAGCTCAGGGAAAGAGAGGGGGAGGGGGAAGGGGGGGTAGGGGGGAGGGGGGATGAGAGGGACATAGTTAGAAAAACAAATTAACCAAAGTCTCGACTAAACAGGTAAGTTTTTAGCCTAGACTTAAAGATGGAGGCTGCGTCTGAGTCCCGAACACAGACTGGTAGGCTATTCCAAAGCTGGGGGGCTTTGTATGAAAAGGCTCTTCCCCCTGATGTAACTTTATTTATTCTGGGTACTAATAATGAGCCCGCACCTTGTGATCTAAGTGGGCGTGTCGGTTGATAATAGGAAATAAGGTCACTGAGGTACTGAGGAGCAAGGCCATTCAGAGCTTTATATGTCAGTAGAAGAATTTTGTACTCAAATATATAGCCTTTAAACCATTTAAGATTATTGTTTGCATTTTTACTCACATAATTTGTAAACAGTTATGTAATTTGTAATTAGATGTAATTTGTAATCAAAACATTTCTTTCTATACAGTTATGTCTGTTCCTTGTATAGGATGTGTAAACTTATTATCACTTAGACAATCAACAAAACATGTATTTTGATAATGGTAATTGAAACCTTTGTGTATGACTGTACAATAAACAGCACTAGTATTATATCTGCTCAAAAATGAGTGCATACTTTATTTACATTTATGCATGTGGCACATGCTTTTACCCAGAGTGGCATATTATTTAATCATGTTACAGTGATGTATGAATATAACATTAGGAGTCTTGCCCAAAGACGCTTGTTAGTGTAGTCTGGTTACCTGAGTGGGGTATTTAACATGGCTAGGTTATAGCTATTGCACATCCACACCTTTCTGTTGACCCATTCATATTCAGATGGCATGTACTTCCAAGCAATCCACAATCTCTCTGAACCGCCAGTTAAGAAGAACGCGCTTCAAAAGTGATACATTATGTCCAAATGCCACCTTTCAGATGCTCTAATTTGATCATGTCATCCAGCCTTTCCCTGCTTCTATCAACAAACTGGGAGTCACCACACTTGTGCAGATACGTCCATCATGCAGGTTCATACTGGCATGGCAACACTCAGGAACAGAACACGGGCACAAAAAGAAGCAATAATCTCTCCATCAACACACCTTTCTACACTAAAAAAGACATGCCCTTTTCCCTGAGCACAAATTAGAAGGAGCCTTCAGCTAGTGTGAATTACATATATGTGTCATGAAGCCTGAACACCATCAGATAAAGGCTGATGGGAGCATCTGCAATATCCTGCACTTATGCAGCAAGAGCTGCTAAAATGTCTCACATTATTTTCAAGTCTGAGCAGACAACAGCATGGAAACAAGCAGGAGAGATCCGCCAATTTAAAACATAAGAGTCTAGAGCTATTGTTGTTGTGCAATACTGTTAAAAATTATCACATAACAGAAAAATGAATTACATTGTATTTTTAATTACAAAACACTTCCAAAAAAGTTGGGACGCTGAGCAGAATGTATATAAAAATAGGATGCAATGATGTGCAAAACATGCAACCATATTTTGTAAAGGAAAATACTACAAAGACAACATATCAAATGTTGAAACTGAGAAATTTTATTGTTTTGTGAAAAATAAATGCACATTTTGAATTTGATGCCAACAACACATACCAAAACATTTGGGATGGTGGCATGTTTACTACCGTGTTTCTTCACCTCTTCTTTTAACAACACTCTGTAAGTGTTTGGGAACTGAGGAGACCAACAGCTGTAGTTTTGAAGTGAAATGCTTTCTTGTAATTGTTTGATAATTGATTTCAGCTGCTCAACAGTTCGGGGTCTCCTTTGTCGTATTTTTTATTTCATAATGTGCCAAATGTTTTCAGTGGTGACAGGTCTGGACTTCAGGCAAACCAGTTTAGCACCTGGACTCTTTTAATATAGAGCAATGTTGTTGTAACACATGCAGAATGTGGTTTGACATTGTCTTGCTGAAATAATCAAGGCCTTTCCTGAAAAAGACGTCATCTGGATGGCAGCATATGTGGCCGAAACATGTATATATCATTCAGGATTAATGGTGCCTTCACAGATGTGCCAGTCACACATGCCATGTGCACTAATGCCCCCCTGCACCATCATGAATACTGGCTTTTAAATGGTTCACTGATAACAAGCTGAGTGGTCTTTAGCCTGGAGGACACAGTGACCATGATTTCCAAAAAGAATTTCAAATGTTGATTCATTGGACTATGGGACACTTTTCCACTTCCCCTCTGTCCATTTTAAATGAGCTCAGGCCCAGAGAAGGTGGCAGCATTCCTTGATCCTGTTTTGCGTTTTAGAGTTTGCATTTGTGGATGCAGCAAAAACGGTGTCTGTCTCATGTCTGTTCTTAATGCAATGTCGTCTGAGGGCCCAAAGATCATGGCCAGCAAATGCTGGTTTTTGGCCTTGTCCCTTACATACAAAGATTTCTCCAGATTATCTGATTCTTTTAATGATATTATGTACTGTAGATGATTAAAAACAAAAGTTCTTTGCTATTTAACATTGAGAACCTTATTCTTAAATTGTTGCAGTATTTGCTCATGCAGTCTTTCACAGAGTGGTGAACCCCTCCTCATCTTTACTTCTGAAAGTCAAAAATCTTAATACAGTGGAATACATTATGTTTCCAAGTGACATGAATGACACCCCTGTATGCTCAAGTTAGACTACAAAAAATCTACTTTGTTGCTGTTGTCATCTGTCCAGCCATCAACCTCAGAAAACACATGATGATGTTGTTTAAACGTCTTACCTGTTGTGATGTGAATTTTGCCTTGGCCCACTTCGGAACGTGGAATCCATGCCTCACGGTAGCTAGCAAGAGAAAAACGAGTGATGAGCTTTTCCAAAAGGAGCAAGCTAGCTAGTGCACCAACACACACGATCACACACACATCACTCCAATTTAATGCTTATCCATTAATGTTACATCTACGCCAGACTGATGACCTCATCAACTAGATGACACCAGATAACATCCATGAAACTTTCATGTAAAAATAGTTTATATTGTAATATTATACACACTAGCTAGTTTGATTACTAGCTAAAGAAGGTTCTCTCTCCCAATGCACTCTTAAATTTACACACTGGTGACTTTACATCACAAAACTGTGCTAAATAATGAGCTAAGTTACCTTGTTGAGGTCAAAGGCTGAAGAAAGCGTGGAATCTTGTCAGTAAGATCTTGCAACAAAAATGTATGAAGCAAAAACAGGTTGCCATTAGCAAAACACTATACTCGCATTATCTGTGTAACTGTAAACATTATGGAGGATATAATGATGTCGGGTCCACCTCTGTCTTCATGATAACAAAAACTAGAAAAATCTGCCTTGGAAATAATTCAAAACGTACCTACAGTAAAATTACTGTATTCACAATAAAATATATATTTACTGTAGAACTCACATGCCAAAGAATTTTGACCATGATGCATTGCAGATCTACAGCAACATGCTGTATACAGGCTGTAGAGTAAGCATTTGTTCATTATATAGTAATAATGCTGTGAAAACTACAGAAATGTTTTACAGTGTAATACAGTAATCTAAATTCAGAAAATAAAAACAATACAGCATTTTTTTTATAACCTTTGAAATCAGCGCTAGGATTTTATCTAAAAATGAGTTCATGCGTTGTGTTTGGTGAATGTAGTATTAGGAGTCTTGGTGTAGTGAAGTTGCCCAAGTGGGGAATCGAACATGGCTAGATTGCAGCTATTTTATATCCACACCTGATTCTTCTCTGTAGAAAAATCCCCTGGAAGTATTTAATGGCCATTGTGACTTGAAAATTAAGGAATGTGGTCTCTCTTTTTTTAAGCAGTTCCATTGTCTGAAAAATTCAGGATGTGTAGACCAGTAGAAGTGGTCCCTAATTGCTTAGAATAAACCTCTTGTCATAATGTAGATTCAAATTAATGATGTTTTTCCTTCCACTGTAAAATTTCCTTTTCAGAGATTATCTGAGGTGTTCTTATCAAAGTGATGATTTGTTTCTGTGGAAAAAAAGGAGGCTAGTGACTGTACTGCAGGAGGGGTTGAATGACTCAGACCACTGCAGAGGGAGGTAGGGGACGTGAGTAACCACCCCATTGTCCTCTTACAGACAAAATAAACCTGAAAAACAAAATGTTTTAGTTTTCATTTTAGAATTTCAATAATGTTGCAGATAGACATATGAAATGGTTCTAATATGATGCAACTATCCTACAACTTTTAGAGTTTTGTGCAAAAGTTTGAACACCCCTGGTCAAATGACACATTCTGTTGATTTTCAAAGAAAAAATAAGTCAAGACATCTCTACAGGGGAAACGTAAGTATGGCAATTTTCTGCACGTTCTAGTGCAAAGTTTCTATGGATTTGCTGAGTTTATTGCATTGGACACATGAAATGTACATTTTATGTTTGTGTTTTTCCCCCCAATATGTGAAATTCACCACATAAACAGTATTTGTGCATTAAAATGTGCAGAAGTGTGTCCTCTGTGGAGGATGTGTTAACTTATTTTCATTTAGAACATCAACAAAGTATGACATTTGACCAAGGGTGTCCACATTTTGGCACACAACTGTAGAACAGTAAAACATTGTGAATGAAGTTTAAATATTAAAAATGTAAATGATATTCTGAATGCATCATATTTAAAAGTCGTCTTCCTGATGAAAAAGCTATTCTTATTAATTAAGACAATGCAACAAGAAATTACCATATAAAAGCACTGTTTATTGTTTAATGACGTGTTTTGTTTTTTTGTTTTTGTTGTAGTTACTACGATATAACTTCACAAAACACTAACTTGTGCATATATATATATATATATATATATATATATATATATATATATATATATATATATATATATAAGCAGAAAGGACAAGGGGTCAAAAGTGAGCACGATCATTTTGTCATATATATATATATATGACAAAATGATCGTGCTCACTTTTGACCCCTTGTCCTTTCTGCTTTTTTTTTCTGGACAGTGGGCTTCTAGAGCATGTAAGCCATTATGGGGACGTATTATTATTATTATTATTATTATTATTATTATTATTATTATTATTGTAGTCCTTTTTGCCGGCCCTCCGCGCTCCGCTCCGTGCCTCGCGCTCCTCTCCGGGTTTTCCCTCACTCTCTCGCGCAGCGTTTCACCCTCCGCGCTGCTGCTGCGCGTGCAGATGCGTTCGCGAAGCCGCACGAGCCTGAACCGCCCTGCAGGAGCGCGCGCTGGACGGGAGAGACAGACAAAACAACAACAACTAAAAAAAGGGAAAAAAAAACAACAATTAAAGATAACGGAGCATCACTTTGCGCGCGGCGTATGAAGTGAAACTGAGAGAGAGAGAGAGAGAGAGAGAGAGAGAGAGAGAGAGAGAGAGAGGCGGAGGAGAGGCAGAGACCGAGAGAGTCAGGTAGAGGAGGAAGAGAGGGAGAAACAGAAACAGAGAGCGAGATAAACAGGGAGAGCGAGAAAGAGAAGAGAGAGAAAGAAAGAGCAGAGGGAGATATAAAGAGAAGGAGAATAGGGAGTAGAGAGAGAGAGTCAGACAGAGAGAGAGAGAGAGAGAGAGAGAGAGAGGGATTGGGTGCGTTTCTCCAGCAGCTCCTTGGCTCTCTCGCTCCGTTACTGAGCAACGCGGACGCGGCGGGGCGCGAGAGGCTGTTCCCGCGCTGCTGCTGCTGCTGCTGCCGAGGCGACGCGCAGAAGAGCCGAGGAGACACGAGCCGTTCCCATGCGGAGCTCCCACTGACTCTCCAGCCGCGAGCTGCTGCAGAAGGCAACTTCAGCCCCGAAGACCGTTTCATTTGTGCGCGCGCGCGTCTGTGTGTTTGTGTGTATTGGAAACGCAACGAAAGGGACGATGCCGTTGCACCTGCGTCCCTTTGTCCGCTGGAGATGCAGCCTCGTGCTCGCGTGCCTCGTCTTCTCCTGCGTCGGTGAGTCCATAACTAACCCCCCCTCCCCACGCCCCCCAACACTACTCCTTGTCCACTCTCTTACTGTTTGACCGGACCCGTGTGTGTCCAGCAAGGCTATATTTTTTTCTTTTTTTGCATTGCACTGTCTATGTCAACATCAACTTTCACTGGAGTCTGTGGCAGCTAGTTTTTTTGTTTGTTTTATGTGCAATATGGTGCATGAGTGGTCTCCAGTGCATATGAAGGGTGCCAATACCTATGCCTGAGTGCAGTTTTGCAGCATAGGATGATGGTAATAGTGTGGAAATATAAGTTTGTGTACAGGGAAGCATTTGACTGTGGCACAATAAGCGATGGAGTCAGGTGTGATACAATAAAGAGAATATATGTCTTTGTCTATAGGTCTAATACTAATGTGGCTATTAAGGTCTATCTAATGCCAGGGAACGGCACGGTTGTTGATTTCTCGCCATGTGAAGGCTTTTTTCTCTGCTAGAGGCTGACGAGAGCATACGCATGGCTCCTGGAGGAAGCGCTGTACGACCACGTTGCCGTTTTCACCCCTCAGCCTGTTTCCTGCTGCATCTGCAGGATTCTGACAGGTCGGCAGAGTAAGCTGGGCTGCTGCCCTGGCGGCTGCCTGGAGAGTAATTTTGAGCATAAGCAAATTCGTTAGAGCGTTGTTGATGCAAGGATTTTAGGATTTTTAGGCTGGATCAGTGGTCACTGACCTTACTATTAGACTTCCACCTTCTCGCAGTGCAATCTTGCACACCTGATGTGGCTAATCACGGATATCCAAAGGTGATAATAAGCTGGATCGGGTAAAAGATAAACTGTGCTGGGTAGATCTCCAGTAGTGGTTGGTGACCATTGGTTTTATTTGTTCGTCCGCCGATGCTTGAAGAGGTTTCTGGAACAGCCATAACAAAGGAGAGCTCATTCAGCTCTTTCAGCATCTTTGATTTTCCTCAGCGAATCAGGAAAAGAGTTTTTTTTAAAAGCTCTGAACCGTCCAGTTTGCTTTTTGTCCATAAACTTGGAGCATAGCTACTTGTGTTATTCAGTAATCCCTGCTTGGGAAGTTTCGGAATGATTTTCTGAGCATAAATTAGGCATAAACGTAATGTTTGAGGTCATTTCTAATTGAAAATCCTTCTTGGTTGAGATTGAACATTAATCTTGGTCTAAACTGGTGGTCTGTGCACTCTGTGTACCCTGAGGTCAGCAAGTCAAGGTTCTCCAGAAGGTTATTTCACAAAGCAGGACTTCTCACTTAGCTGGATGACATATGCCAGAAGTGAGGATTTACAGTTCTAGAAGAGGTAGAGGACATGGCTATGGTCTTCACCTCTGGTTTAAGATGTCCACTTTACTAAAAACCTTTGTGAAATACCCTTCCGGCTGATAACGTGTCCAGTAGTGATCTCACATTTTTATGGATGAACCCCAAAACGAAGTGGATTCTATTGAGAAGTAATTGCTCTCAAAATGAAACAACTGTTTTTATTTGTTTGTTTGCTCATGTATGTGCCTGTATACCTGGACGGTGTTTCTCAAAGCAGGATTTTCCTGGCAAATAGGCAAAATTAATCCAAAAGTCAAGCCTATCCATCAGAAGCAGTGGTAGAGGACATTTCCACCATACAATCCTCCCCTTTGGGTTAACTTGTTCACCATATTAAGAAACCCTGCTTTGTGAAATACATGGAGAAAAAGGCTGAGTCGTGTGGGTTATTTCCTGAAGCTGAGCTGGTGCTTCTCCGCTGACTCACACATATATTGGTCAGTACAGTAAGTTGTGTCCGAGAGGCAGAAAAAGGCATAAAAGGGGACCATTCATCTGAAATACTCCCTTGCTTTGCTGCTGGTGGTCATAATGCAGTCATCAGCCTGGGAGCTTGAAAGAAAATGGGAAACACACACACTCATACATGTGCTGTCCTTAGTCTGGCACTGTTTCACACTTCATTTACATTGTGCTGGCCGGCTGCAGTAAAAGTTCCGTTTGCCTCTCGTGCTTGAGGACACCGGCACACTAGGTGATGTATTTAGAGGGCCTTTCTCGCGCATTAATTAGAGAATAATTATGAATACATTAAGATTAAATAAATAGCCATGCTCCTGGGACTCTCCATGTAAATAAGTGTACTATTTGCCAGGCGGTTTTGCATGTGTGTTTAAAGTCAGGATTTTGGAGCCAGATTACAAGGTTTTATGGTAAAACTGAGCAAGATCTTCTTCCAGCCGTCAAGGACCCTCCTGCTTTTTCGTCTGGCGCTATCAAAGCGAACTCAATTAAGAGTCAGAGATCAGAGCGATTTCTTTTTCTCTGGCTTCAAATGCCTAACAAGGTAAAGGTTTATAACAGTTTGATGGGAGGATAGCGGGAAGCATGTGCATTTGTATGAAGGGTTCGTTCTGGATCATTCCAGAGTGCGCTGACATGGCGTTTTTCAGTATCAAAGGCATCTCGTCTTTCCTCTGAAAGCTAATCCGGTCAGAAATAAAGGTCGCCCTGCCAGTCTTTATCATGGAGGAGCGCCATTCCCGCCGGTGCTGTAGGGCAGTGGTTCTCAACCTTTTTGAGCCGCGACCCCACCCTCCACAAAAGAAATGTAAGTTGGCATGCGTGACTTTCTGGGGAACAAAGCAGGGATGCTCAATGATCAGAATCATACAGGCAGATAATTACTTTAAAATGATCGCTATTGGAGAGATGTTTAGATTTGACCAATATTTCAAGGGAATTTTTGATGGTGTATCTATTGTACTCCAAAAGAGCAGAATGTTTAGGCCAAGGATGACCAAACATTGGCCTTGTGGGCAATGTTTGCAGTCTGAGGGCCAAAAAGACAAAGCAAAATATAAATAAAGAAGATACATTGCTAAAAAGGTGGTTCTTTGAAGGTTCTTTTGTAAAGGTGATGGTTCTATACAGAGCCATGAACATTCACATGCTTAAGTGATTCTTTGGTGAAATGGTTCTTTGATTGAGAATATGTTGTGTGTGTACATGTACATAGAACCTTTTTGAAAATGGTTCCATACAGCACCAAAAATGTTGTTACAATGTCAAGCTTCTAACAATGGAAGAACCTACTGGGGCTTCTGAAGAACCGATTGACCATGCAAAGAACTGTTTAAGCATGCAAATGGTTCTTTGAGTGTCCATGGTTCTATATAGAACCACTGCCTTTCCCAAGGAACCCTTGAACCATCTTTTTTAAGAGTGTTTGCCTTTTTAAAATAGTTTTAAAGTACATATTTCTTAACATTACACTGCTTTGTTAGTAAAGTAATTAAAAAAAATAAAGAGAAAAGAAGAGCTTATATGTGGTATAATCTAAATATATTTAAATACAATAAATATATATAAATACATTCGTTCTCGTTTTGGGTGAGTGGGTGGGATTAGAGTAATTTCTTGTCACACCTCATAGGCCAACTTTGGACTCCACTTTGGGTAGCTCTTGTTTAGGCAATGCTAGGCTACTATGCTACAATATCTTGTATTTTATTAATTTTACTGCATTTGTAACCCTTTTTTATAGAAATAAAAATTGTGTTTGCCTGCAATGCTAATCCAGGCAAGTATGCCAATTTCCACACTACATTAAAGTTTATGAATCAGCATTGGCAGATATGTCAATAACAATATTGTATATCAGACTCAGCCCAAGATTCTCATATTGGTGCATCTGTAGAACAAAGCAACAGGTCTACTTTAGAAGCTCAACGATGGTGTTATTACAAGGCAACCTGATGTTGTAGGCAGATTTTTCGGATCAGCTTCACTCTCAAGTCAGCAACAAATGATTGTCCTGTCCATCACAACCACTCGTGTAGTAAGTAGTCCTGAGACTATGATGATGTACCCAGTCTGTGGACCATTTTTCAACGATATTTGCAGTAATATTTTGTAGGGTGAATCCAGTAAGGAATAAGAACAGCAATGAGCATTATGGGAGAGGAAACTCGTTAAGTGTGACAGGAATTTGAAGATCAGCTACAGCCATCACAAAGGCCTTTCATGCTGTCCATAGTCTGAGGAAATTGAGACTTGTCTAGTATAGCAAGAAGCTTTGTTTCACCTTAAGTCTTCAAATTATAGAATATCTTGTTCTTGATTTAGAAGGAATGAGTACAGAAGCAAGAAGTCACTCAGACTTGGCAGAGACTGCAGGATTTCGTGATCAGACCTTCAGGTATCTCCAGCTTCGGCTGCACTAGATGAAATGGTATGCACTTTGTTGCACAATGCTAGCGATAAATGTCCTGGAGAGTCTTCAGTAGGCTAAAGTTAGCCGCACACACTCAGAAAAAAAGTACCAAACTGATGCAGGCGTGGCACGCCTCACATCACTGGGGTGATACCATCAAGGGTACATCTTAGCACTTTTAGTTAAGGGACATAATTAACTGCAATTATATTTTTTAATCTCATTGACTCCATGAACACTATCTTCTTTCTTCTGTGCGATGATAAGGTACAAAGCTCCCTGTCCCTGAATGTTTATAGTTCTAACTAGAACCATTGTCGTTACTAAAGAACACTTGAAGAAACCTCTTTTTCAAAAGTGTAAGGTACACTGTTGGACCAATGTTATATTTTAGGGTAGATCTGCATTGGTTTTACATCGGTGAGCAATAATGTACCTTTACGTTACCCGTATTTGACAGTACGTGGCTGAATGTCGCTACTTGTATATTGTTTTAACAGCCATACTGTAACCCTGCAAAATTAGATTATAATCCCCAATGGCTCGCAAACCCCAGCTTGAGAACCACTCTTCTAGAGCAAGTTTGTGAATCTTTGTCTACAGTGCACCCACATGTCTGTTTGTCATTACTGATATGTGTCATTTGTTTTGTGTTCTTTAATGAGAAAATTAGTTTGTATTAGTTTTCTTGTTGAATATCTTAAATGTAATGCTTATATAAGGAAGTGAACCAAAACAACAAAGTATTATGTTTAAAACAATAAGTAAAAAGATAAACTTAAGCGTTTACAGTTATGAGATAAACATGCAAAATTTTTCACTACATAATAATTAGCTTTAAAATAGCCTGATAAAGGTATACAGATTATAGAAAGGAAAAGCTTGGGAAAAAAGCAATATTAACAGATTTTTAGAATTCAGAACAATTAGCCTATGGTGTTTGCACACAGAGGAATTAGACCTCCGCATTTAACCCATCCGTGCAGTGAAACTCCCACATACATGCACACTAGTGAACACACACACACACACACATGCTAGGGGACAGTGAGCACACCTGCCCGGAGCGGTGGGTAGCCCTATCCACAGCGCCCAGGGAGCAGTTGGGGGTTGGGTGCCTTGCTCAAGGGCACTTCAGTCACGTACTGTCGGCTCAGGGGATCGAACCAGCAACCTTCCGGTCTTTCAGTATTGAAAATTTGGTCACTTAAATTGGAAATTGTTAAAATCTATTTTAAATTACTTAAATCATTCAGGTTAATTTCTATTCTAACAGAAAACACCACATTTTCATGATTTTATTTAAAGATGCACCATTATTTGTCACATTCGTGAGGATAAACCTTGTGAAGGCTCAGCATCTGAGACTGAAGACAAACTAGCCTTTCTATCAAAATTCAGACAAATGTTAACGATGCACTGTATATATGTGTGAGAGAGAGCGAGAAGGCAGGAGAACGTCTCGGAGTGAGTGATGGAGTGTGGATGCGTTTGTCACAGGCTGCGGCTCAGTTCCCTAGCGAAGGATCCGGGGTTCAAATCTGTCTGTCATGTTCCTTTCAGCTATGCCACAGTCTTTAGAGGAGCATGGAGGAGGATGGTGGAGCAGCATCCTCATCCTCACCTTCCTCACACACTAACAAGCAGCCTACTACAGCCACACTTCCTTTGGTACAAAAGCACAGATTTGTCCTTTTGCTGTGTGCCATTTTTACCACAAAAAGAATGGTCCAACCTTTGTAAAGTGCTTTTTATAGAAGCTACATGATTCATTTTAAAAGTGAAATCATTTCTTTTAGGTTATATAGAAAAAAAATGGGTTGTTATTGTTACATACACACTTAAAAAAAGATGGTTCTTAAAGGGTTTTTTGGTAAAGAAATGATTCTAAGAACATTCTAAGAACGCTTTGCATGATTAAAGGGTTCTTTGGACCATGAAAGGGTTCTACTATTGGCACAAGCTTGACATCGTAACAATATAAGAACTCTTTTTGGTGCTATATAGAACTCATCGAAAAGGTTCTACATATAACCTTATGCAACGCATTCTCCGTCAACAAACTGTTAATCATGCAAAGGTTTCTTAGAGTGTTCATGGTTCTATATAGAACCTTTTTCTTTAATAAAGAACCCTTGAATTATCATCTTTTTTATGAGTGTATACTGTATGTGCAGGCATATATGGAGGGCATATTGTATTATGTATAAGGTATACTATAAAAATTATTTAAGACACAAGTTATAGTTCTGCTAACTTAGTATTTGGTGTCTGACCTCATCATTATTATGTATAGGTATTTATGCATGTGAACAGCTCATCAACAAATATATTAAACTTTTCAGTTCTTAGTTAGACACCTCCGAAGTTCAGTCTTAGAAGTTGGTTACATTGTCTGCAAGTAATCCCAAAAATGTTTAGTGAAGTTGAGGCCTTGGCTCTGGGGTGGACAGTCCATTTTTTCTGAGAACAGTAGCAGCTTCTTTGTTTGATTTACAAATTTTCTTCTTTCCTTTTTCTCGCTAACGGCTTCTTAACAGCTACACATCCTTTCAGACCCATAGCGCTGAGCCCTCTTCTCACAGTGGAAAGATGGTCAGAAACACCTGTGAATTTTTTCAGATCTGAAGGAAGAGTGGAGCTTGATTTTCTCCTCTCTCTCAAAGATGAAAGCTTTAAGTGCTGTTTATTTGGTGGGGACAGTTTTGGTGGTCTACCGGGACTTGTTATGAGTCCTGTTGGGACAGTTTTGGTGGTCTGCCAGGTCTTGTTATGAGTCCCATTGGGACAGTTTTGGTGGTCTGCCAGGTCTTGTTATGAGTCCCATTTTCTCTTTACCTTTTAGTCATTTTAGAACTATTTAAAACACATTTTTTGTTCAATACTGGTATATATTAATGTGTATATTTAGAATCTAATGTGTATATTTTTTCTATACATTTTTAAGTACTACAATGCACCTTCGCTTCGGTATAAATGTGATGTAACAATAATTTGATTTGATTTGAAAACCCTTCAATCACTCAAACAACCAATAATACATGACATGGTTCTTAATAGAACTATTCCCTTTACTAAAGAAGCCTCAAAAAGGCACCCTTTTATATTATTTAGGCAAAACCTCCTTCTCATACCAAGTATGGTACTTTGATGAACGTGTCGCAAAATATACCAAAAGTATTACCACATATGTGCCTTCTGTTAATGAAATCTTGGCAGGTATTTATCCCTAAACTTCTGCTGGGCGGTAAACATGTACGTGGTTATCCGCTGATACTGCTGATCTCTATTCTATTATGCAACGGGCAGCCTTGTTTGGTTAAGCACCTCTGTACAAAGCCACTTGAGGCATGCACTGCGCAGTTCTGCGAGCTTTTGCATTATTACGGCAGGAATCATCCCGGAGTTTTTGCCTCAGCAAAGCACTTGTCATTGTCCATTGATTCTTGGTGTAATGAGAGCAGGCAGGGGAAGCCACTATTACCATAATTTATTGGGTGAAGATGCCTTGTGGTCAGAAGAACTCAAAATCTTCTCCTCTTCATCCCAGAGCTAATGCATGGCAAATTATTAACCGCACTCTTCCTTCGTACGGGCAAGGTCTTTCACGTGGCGATGTTAATTTCATGGAGAGGAGGCAAAAAAAAAAGAGGGTAGAGATTTTCGTTCCCCCTAGTTGTGAGCGGTGAATTCAAATGATGCATGCAAAGAGCTGCATGCAAGCGCTGATGGGGAAAAGGAATTTATCATATAATTATTTATTTTTACACCCTTGATACCAACCGGTGAATTAGCATGATGTTCAAGAGCCAGAAGTATCAAGCAAGGGGGAAATTACGCTTCGGAAAAAAAGAGAGAAATGGCAAAAAAAAGAGGAATTTATCAGATTTCTCTTCTTGCTAAGGGACCGCTGTTATTTAATCTCTCGGAATTGGGATTTGATTAAATTACAGAGTAAACTAGACATAATATATTTCTGTTTCATTTAACCTTTATATTTCAGCACATTCTCATTCTCATAATAACCATAACCTGTTCATTTGTCAGTCCCAGTGCTGCTATGAAATGGATTCCTTCTCATATAAAATAAGAAATTGTATTGAAATTCAGAGCTGATACCAATAACTGATCATTGCCTGTTAAAACCGGTTTACATTGTAGTCCTAAGCTTGTGAGATCATATATAATGTCCCATCGTCCAATCACATCCCCCACCCATGGCCGACTGACAATACTATCGTGGGGGTGTGGGGTGGGGGGAGTGGTTGTAAGCAACTAAGAGCCACTTTCCAAAAAATATAATAAGAGTATAATAGGTGCCACAGGTATTAGCTGAGAGGCTGTTATTACCTTCAAACTAAGGGAGCTTCTCAGTCAAGGTTATACGGCTGAAAGATGAACCACTTTTATATGGAAATCACAATTTGAAAGAGTGCAATTTTCAAATTACAAGAGCTGCAATTATTATTGTAGCCTACATTATTAACATTATTGTCTCAGCAATCAAAAGCAACCACAACTAACTGACAGTCTGAAACTATAAATTTAGCATTCAAGCCTCAGGAAAAGTGGATGTGCTGGTCTTCAAGGCCAAAAAAAAGCCTGAAATCAATCACAAATTGAGTCACAGATAAATTACAATTAGATATTTCCCACAAATTGTTCATTTTTCAGCAATAACCTGTTTTAGAACCTCAAGTATGCCGTGAAGATGCCAGCTTAAATCAGAAAAAAACATGTTTGTGTTATTGGTCACACTTTTACAGCCTATAAATCACTTCGTATTACCGCCTTAAAATCTCAGGCTTATTACATACTAAGGCTTTTGTTCTGTAACTTTAATGTAAACTGGTTGAGCTATTCTTAGTTTATAGAAATCTCTAATAAAATGTTGGGCCTTCCCATGGGCCCTGGCCTATTAAGGTGTTAAAGTGGCTAAAGCTCACAATGCTAAGTAAACTGTTTCTGTTACTACTATTGTTATTAGGCTGAGCTATATTATATTTTCTTTTTTAACAATTTTGATTGAACTATCTACTATAATAGCAGTTAAGTCAACATCCATGTTTCACAGGGAAAACAGGAACACTGGAGGGCAGTGTTCATTATGGTACATGATACCTACATAAGCCCTTCATGCCATTTGACCTTTATAAACACCCAGTCCAATATGTTTCATTTGACATAGAGGTTCTATTTGATATCAAGTTGACATTACATCTATTTTTTCTGACACTAAGTTGTCATAATGCTAATAATGTGACATAGCTAGCCAAGACAGGCTGGCTGACCAAAAGTAAGCCTTTTCTCTTAGTTTCTATTTATCATTTATAAGACTTTAGCATTAGCATTCATTAGCATTATGTCACTGTCATATACACTAAGCTATAAAGTCAGTTGGTATGCTATGTATGTCACTACACCCAAAAAAGTATATCAGTTATCATGTTGAGCTTATATAGGTGTTATGTAGCCTTATCAACAGAGTAAAGTGTTGCAGACATGACAGTAGCATTATTGACTGAGTAGTTGACTTAAATTATTATTATCAATTGCCCCAAGCCTAACATAGCCATGATAGTTACTGTAAACTTGTTACATATATTAATATTTCACATATATCCACAGCCACTTGCAATTTTAGGTGAATGTATCTTCTTATGGTAGTGCCATTCCTGCCCCGACCGGGAATAGAACCTGCTCTCTCGTGTGTGGTGTTATTCACTATTCTCCATTTGAAATAAAAGCCCACCGAGTGTAAATTATTGGTTGTAAACCAATATCAAACTGATAATAACAACAAAATTATCGATGCACAATGAAAAGCCTGTGCAGCCCTCATATGAATGGGACATGGCGCTCGTCTTTCAGTTTGATTCATGAGGAGGAGTGCACGGCTTCTGCGGAGACGAGAAAAAGGTAAACAGTGCAAGTCAACAGCGGGCCGAGGTTACAATGATCTGAGAGCACGCTCCATTTGATGACAAATGTGGGCGCTCCTTATCTTGCACAATGCTTAATACGTCCGCCGCTCTCTCTACCACATGCAAATGGCGGCGGGGCAGGAGAGGGGGAGGCAATGACAGAGAGCAAGAGGGATGGAGAGAGAGTGGGATGAAACTCTGGGGGGGGGCTTTTACAGAGTCTGAGGAGGTACAGCACAGGCAGTAAATCTCTGTCACAATATGCCCTTTTGCTTCAATTACACATATCTCCTGATGCAGGGCCCTTTGAAAGCTTCCCGCCACTGGGGAGTTTGGGGCGATCGGCTCGCTAAAATGGGCCCAGCTTCAAACAGGGGACCCATCTAGACTACAGGGCTCAAACTGAGACCAAAACTGACAAGGCCCATCTGGTGCTACTAAATCTGAAACCCAAACTCGAGTCAAAACTGACCTGAGGGTATAGATTTAAGGAGTGATTCTGAATTATATAGGTATATTATTTTATGAACTCATTAGATAGCAAACCTGAGCCTGATCCAAGGCCAAATTTAGGAATTTTTTGGGTTGGGTAGCAAACCTCTAGTCTTGACTCCAGTAACATGCTTATACTAACTCAGACACTTGCTAACAAGAGTTACTAGCTGACTAGTTGTTAAAAAAAAGCAATTAACTAGTTGACTTTGTGTTATTTTTCACAATTAAAGACAAAAAGGGTTTTCTGGACATAATAAAAAAGGATTTTAGCAGACGTTTGCTACTAGTGGATAGTAATGGATGCTTGAATTTGAGTTGGTTAACTTAGTCTTATGTACACTGTATGTCTCAAAGTTTGTAGACACTACATTTTCTTCTGAAGTTAAGGATATAGGGCTTTATTCTCCCTTTGCTGCAGCAACAGCCTCTACTCTTCTGGGTTGGCTTCACACTGTTGGAATATGGCTGTGAAAATTTGATTGCATCCAGGTATGAGAGTATTTGTGAGATCAGGTACTGATGTTGGATGACCAGTTCTGGTTCACAGACTGGATGGAGCTCCATCACTCCAGTTTCACTGCTTCCTCAGCCCAGTACTCTAGCCAGTGCTTAGCATTGAGTATGTTGACCTTAGGTTCATCTGTCATTTGCTGATACCAAAACAAATGGAAAGACTCCAATCTGCTGATACAGAATGTAAATCAAATGTAAATGTAATTCATTGCATAACTGTGTGATTAATCATGTTTGAATACATGTAGTATAATAATAATAATTAGTAGACGCCTAAGGTTTAATTGCTACTAAAATATTGACATATTTCACATAATGAAGTATGTTTTGCTTTGTGTTTATCCCAAAAAAAATGCTTTCTGGACTTCCCTACTGAATAAAACTGCTTCTGTTGCTTCCATAGTTCATGGTAAAGTCAAGCAATGTCTCTGACCAGCAGACATCCGCCCACAGCTCCCACTAGTGGATACATTAGCTGACTCGACAACTAGTTCACTAGCCTATGCAAACCCCAGTGCTGCCAGCCCTTTGGAGGAGCGGTGGGTGGCTAAGGGCTTTGCTCATCAGGGCTGTAGTGAGTTGCACTCATTCTCTAGGGGCGCCTTCGTTCACCATGGATAGAGCATGTGTCGTTGACCTTCAGAAAGCTTCACATCTTGCGCTCGAAGGCCTCGGCTGAGCTGCTTTCAGAGATAAGACTACATTTCCCATGGTGCCTTTGGCTGTGCTCACAGCATGCTTGCCTAAGATCTATGTAAGATTCGTACTGTCGCAAGAGCAAACCATCTGCTGGAGCACTTAATAAATGGGCTTGGAACTCGTTTTCCCTGTACCACCATGCAACCATTTGAGCTTTGTTTGTTTTCTCTTTTTTTTCTCCTCCAACTGTTGTTGCTCCATAGGATTGAAAACGGAAAATTGCGGGTATAAAGATGAAAAATGTGCATCAGCGCTCCTCGCGCTCTCGGCCCATCTGCGGGGGCCTCGCACGGCATATTTAAGGATGTTTGGGGATCCTCCTCATTCTCCCGTGATCGATAAGCCTCTAACTGTTTAATTGGCCATCAGTCAACGCTAGAGAGGTGCGTTGAAAGCTGGAGGTGCTCAATCCTGGCTTATTACGCCTCTCCTCTGGGCCTTTTCAGAAGCCTCTCAGTTTTCCCAGGCAGCTTCCTAAGCGATGCCATTTGTATGCAAGGCAGTAGGAGTTACTGAAGGCTGCCACTAGGGACCTCCATCGTGACTCAAACTCCAGGTTAGCCTAAGCAGTCCAGGAGGGGCACAGTACAGCACATGTTAGTGTTTCCCAGCGCAATCACACCTGATTCAGCTCATCAGCTAATGATGGAGTTAAATGAGGTGTGTCAGAGTAGCAGAAAAGCATTCAACTTTCTCTGGAGCTTGAAAGCCCCTGCCTAAATATGCATCCCAAACTCTTAAAAATAAAGGTATGAGGAAGGGTTCTTTGGCATCATGCTGTAGAAGAATAACTTTTGGGTCCCTACAGAACTTTTTAATAGATGGAAAACTCACTTGCAAGGTTCTTTAAGATGACAAAAGTGGTTCTTTAACTATGGCATGGAATGGTAGGCTACCCCACAGGTAGAAACACACAGCTAAAAACATGACATACAATTAGAATTCAGAACCACTGACCAATTGTGCTTGCACACACAGAGAAATTTGACCTCTGAATTTAACCCATCCATGCAGTAAAACACAACCACAGCCACACACACTAGGGGGCAGTAAGCACACTTGCCTGGAGCAGTGGGCAGCCCTATCCACAGCACCTAGGGAGCACTTAGGGCTGAGGAACCTTGCTCAAGGGCACTTCAGTCATGTCCCGTCAGCTCCATTGACCTTCTGGTCATGAGGCTGGTACTCTAACGTACTGTATAATACATTACATGGTAATTACTATGTAACTAATGTATAAGTGAAGTAATTATGAGAGTGAGGAATTGATATGTGGCCCCACATGTAGACCCTTGCATTTTCAGGTGCCACATAAGACTTAAGATTAATCTGAAGATTATTCAGCTGTTATGAAATATTCAGTAATTACTATGCAACTAACTCTTTAAAGAGTTATTATCATTGATTTTTTTGCTATTGAATTGTAATTACATGCATAATTCGATTCTGTATTGACAGCATTTATTTAGCAATTTAGAAACCACACATTCAACAGCTTATTTCCAGATAATATAATATTACACCATGCTTTATGATATATAAACAAATAGCAACTTAAGAGTTTACATGTAAGTAATGTTAAATATGAAAATGAGGACTTGAAATGTGACCTTGCATGTGGCCTTTTAGGGTTTAAAGAATTAAACAAAGTCATATCATGTCCATCTGTCGTATTGTGAATGGGCTGAATGTGAAGGAGACCAGATAGATGAGAATCCATCACTTTTGTATTAACCGGTCTGCCTTATTGGATGGTTGCTATATAATGGTGTTTGCTTTCATGATTATGAGCAAGCGGTGTCTGAATTAAGATTGGCTCGGCAGATTACTTCGACAAAGGAGGGTGAGGACAATCCAATGATTCAGACACACGGGCGCATGAAGGTCAAGCAGTCATATTTAACTTGGGAGGCTTATAAGAAAGGAGCCCACACAAGTCTGTGTGAGGAGAAGATGATCAAAAATGACACTCATTACCCTTGAAGTGAACAAAAAAAAAAAGCTAAAATGAAATTAAAGTCTTTGATATTGTGTAGTTCAAAAAGATAAAGCCAATCTCTTTTATGTACATGCAAAGCATTGCATACAAATCCTATTTATACATATGCAAATATACACCAGAAATAGTTGTTCATGTAGGACTTTATGTAGCTCCCAATATCAATCTTCAGATAAAATACTTTTCATTGGTGTCTGTAACACTCAATTTCCATTGATTTAAAGAAATTTCTCTACGTAGTGGCTCTAATAACTGTGTACTTACACATTAATAAAGCATGTACAGCAATGTAATTAATGGTGATGTATTCAGCATTACATATTGATTACAGTGGTACAGCTAATGTAATTAAAAATGTGCATCAACATCAGTTTTTTTTTCTCAAATAGTTGCATACGTGTACCCAGACAGTTGTAACAGCATATGTAATTACATTTGTGTAATAGGCTGTAGGTAATTACATTTGTGTGATATATTGTTTTTCCAACAAGATTTTTTAAATTTTCTGTAATTATCTATCTATGAGAGAACTAACACCCATGAATCACCAACTATCCTAACATGTAGCTAACTGTAGTAGCTATCAGAAATGTCTTTTTGTCATAACAACAGTTCAGTTTATTACACATGTGTAACTACATAAGAGTAAAAACTGAACTTTGAAGATGTGCCATTAGGTAAGTTGTACTACTGTAATCCATTAGCAGCTGTGAATACATCACCAGTAGTTACATCGTTGTTGCATGTATTGTTAATGTGTAACTACACAGTTATTACAGATACTTAATATAAAGTAGAAGTGACTTCTCACTATTTTGTCATAGGAGCTGTGTAATTACTTACATGATGTACATCTGCACAGGAAGTGGCAACTTTCCTCGCATTTAGCTAGCTTGGGTTGCGCATGGTAATCCAAGGTCTGGATTTAAGCCATACTGTAGATTCCTACACATCTCCTGGAGCAAAAAGAAAAGTATTGTTGTAAAAAACAGCAGTTAATACAAATGTAATTACCCTCACCCTGTTATAATTACACAAGAGATGTACTTAATATACTTCTGTAATTACTTAAGTAAAAAGAGCTTTGTGTATTTATACAAGCTATACTATTGTAATCTATATGTGAATACATCCCCAGCTGTTACATTGTTGTTACATGCATTGTTAATGTGTAACTACAAAGTTATTAATGACAACTGGTTGTGTAAAATCTCGCATGAGTATGAATTCGGGTACTTGTTGACATGTGCCAGTCTTCTGTGTAGGTGTGTCTGGGTATAAATTGGTGCCTTACTGTGTTTCTGGTTGTCCAAGTTGAAATTAGAAATCACCATGGGCTGGCTGGAGGTGCTCGGAGCTCTCTAATGGGCAAGGGCATTTCGAGGGTGGACAGTGTGTGGAGCTGCCAGCGCCCATCCTCTTGAAGTGATGCTGTTGACGGGGAGCGAGGCCTACTGACCTTTGCTCATTATGTCCATGTGTCTGGACGCTCGCGCCTTAGGCAGGCAATTCGACTGAGTCAACACTGGGCAACTCATGCAGCACAGACGCTGGGGGACAGAACGGCCAACCAACAACATCTGCTCACCCTGTTCTGAGAGGAGAGGGAAAAAACAATAAAAACACATTAGGGACACATGATTTGGGAACATATTTAACGCTTTTTCAACAATGTGTCACTGACACAGCACAACACAATTATCTGGCATTGGATTAGCAATTGTTGCCTGGATTTGCTTTGCTGTTTGAGCTCATTGCAAGTTGTTATCAGGGCAACCTAGGGGTCACACCCCATCAGTGCTGCACCATTGATCATTCATTGATCTCTCCGAGTAAGAATCCCATAGTGGGTTTACGTGTTCTGGTTGCATATGGAAATAGAGTTTGCTCTTTAACCTTGAAGCTGTGCACCAATTTAAACTGAGATTTCAATTTATTAGGTCCACCTACCTCACATCTACACTCATTGGCTATTTTATTAGCATTAACATCTACCATATAGGTGCATATTGTAGGCTGCAGACTGTAGCCCATCTGTAGCCCCCTCTACACCCTCCATCAGTGGAAAGAGATGACTGTAGGAACACTGGTATTATTTGGGTGGTGGACCATTCATTATTTGGCTGGTGGACCATTCTCAGCACTACTGACATAGTAGTGTGTATGGTATGCGTGTATCAAGCACAGCCATGTTGCTGGGGCTTTTAAACACTTCAATGTCACTGCTGGCTTGAGAACCAGCCAGCAGATTTCCTGTGGTTAGAAACTGACCACTGATGCAGGGCTAGGATGACAGCCCAGAAAAAAGACACAGCTAAAATCTTTGCACCTGCAAGATGTAGTAACAAGGTGAAGTTTGCCAGTAATTGTACAGAATGTGGGGCCCAACCAATATATTGGGTGGCTGATAATAACAGTCAATATTAATGACCCATGGTATTATCACTATTGGTGTTTGTTTGGTTGGTTTTTTTGTTTGTTTTTTTTTTTTTAATTCTTTTAAAAATTAATACAAAACAAATGAGTACCTCTTAAGGTGCTGTAGCTGAAAATCAAAGGACCTCTTCCTATATTTCCTTGGAGCATTCTGGCTTTGCCCCATTAGCCATGTTAACATGCAGCCAGATAATTCGTTAATAATCTGACTAATTGTTCAGTCAGTCCATGTGCACACCTCAATCAGAATAGACTAGTCTGATTGAGGCCATTCTGAATGCAATTTCCATCTGATTGAATGAGGTAAATAGAACAATAGTAGCCATGTAAACTCCTGTATCTGATTACATTCCTAATCATAAAGTTTAAGCATGTTCTGAGCATGTACATTTATGTCATAACAGAGGTTTATAATGTTCAACATTATAGAGTCAGAAACTGTACAAAGTTTATGCTTCAATCTATAAAAGACTTAGTTAGCAGGATGGATGGCTATACTGGTATAGGGGCTCTTACAGTTTGTTCTGTGGGGGCTAGATAATCTTTCACTGTGCATAAAATCACAAATGACTGCCACGTCATGTGCAAATTTTCCTTCCACTCAAAATCTGTGAATTCCTTAAGTAAAACTCCCTCCCACCAGTCTTTACTACACACTTTCATGTCATCAGCGGTGGGACTGGCATCCAGCTTATGTATCTCAGAATGCATATGATGTGCTTGTGAAGTACATTTTCTCCCATCATTTTAAAGCAATTATGAAAAAAAATACAAGCACACTTGTAGTGTTTATGTAAACAGGATTTACATCAGATTCTTGAGTAGAGTGTGCATGTAAACACTTCAGTCTTAATCTATAATCAGAATGAATTCAATCAGCTTGGTGAAAATCTGCATTTCCGAGCTTTTTTTTTTTTTGACTGCCTTTTTTTGTTGATGACTGGTTGTTGAATTTGCCTGTATTTTGCCAATCTAAGGTTAAGGTTATTATAGATAATGTTGCTAACTTGGCTAATTTTGGGAAGCAAAAAACTGACAATGCCTTTTGGAAGTTGAAAGAGCCAGTTCTTATTGGTGAGCTGGGCCAATTGATCTGATTGCCGAACCGGAATGCTCATCATTGGAACTCTCCTCCTGATCACAGGGCTAAACCTTACATGTTTGTGTCACTGGACAGCTCAAAAAAGGGCACTCTGTCTTTCACTGTAAGACAGTAATACAAACTGAACTGGTGAATCTGAATGCTTAACATTATTATGGTTAGCATTACAAAAGCATTAAAAAGGTGGATCCAAACCCAACTGTTAGCATGAGAATAACATGTTAAAACACACACAAAAAAAGAAAAAAAAAAACTTTTTAAATGAAAATTACTAATGAAAAATAAGAAAAATAAGAGATGAACAGCACAAAGAACTCTGGATACTCCTCTCCATTGTAGTGCTGTGATATAGTATTTTGGATTGTGAGTTTCTGCTCTTACATAATCATGTCAGTAAAGCAAACTTAAACTAAAACTATTTGAGTATACAATAAAATCTAAATTCTAAATACAAATTTACTTTTGTCAGTTGTTGGAATTTTTAGCCCCCTAGAATGGAGATGTTAACAAAAAGAATGGAAAAATATCCTTGCAGGTTTCTTTGAAAAACTGAAAGTGAGTCTCATAAAAAAAAGGATGTAATCTGTAATAAATGCAAACAGTGAATAAAACTGAATTTGTATTTAGATTTTATTTTATACTCCAATAGTTTTAGTTTAACATTGCTTTACTGACATGATTTCAGTTGTTTTATTATATGTAGTTATTGAGGCTTCTGAGTAATTTCCTGTTAAATACATGCTTTCCTGACACTGAAAAATGAAAAACTTGCACTTAATGGCAATAAATTAAATAAATGAAGGGTGACTTTAGCGCAGTATGTATTAGTTGTTTCTGATAAAATGGCCAATAACTGTAAGCCTAATAAACTGCACACTTGAACTGATGTTTTTTTAAGGGTTCTTTGGTAAAGAAAATGGTTCTGTATAGAGTCATTCTTCTATTGTAACAAGCCTGACATCGTAACAATACAAGAACCCTTTTTGGTGCTGTATAGAACCCTTTTCAAAAACTATATAGAACCATCTAGAGTAAATTCTCCATCAATCTGAAGAACGTTTTCACTTTTAGTATGGAAAGGTTCTTTAAAAGTTCATGGTCCTATATAGAGCCATTTTCTTTACTAAAGAACCCTTGAAGAACCATCATTTTTAAGTGTGCAGTTTACACTGTGAACTGCTTTAGTACTCACAGCTTTAGTACTAACAAAGGTAATTGTGAATGGTGTCTAATTGTTAGGCAGTGAGGAGGTAAGGCAGCTTATTTTCCTCCGTTTTTGTTTCCTGACAGAGTGATACAGTGCTGCATCTTGTTTTCTTGGTAGCGAGCTCTTGGTAAAATCTTGTGAGAAACTTGGCCGTCATGGCTGAAATCACTAGCTCAGAGTAAAGCAGCAGCCGCAGCATTTCCTGGCAAGGCCGTAATACGCAGCAAGGTTGAGGGGGAATAGATTTAAGACTATGTGCTCATATAATTAATAAGGACAGGACGGCTAGTACTGGAAGCACAGATTATGGATTTTAATGGATGTCGTAAATGCAGTGAAGAAAATGCAGCTCCCCTGCGTTCCCGCTCGCTATCACCCTTATTGAATCTCTGCGTTTGTGCTTCATGAGATTGACTTGCTTATGTATATTTAAAAGCTTTGCAGCATTTTTTTTTCTTCAAGTAGTTTTAACATTTTTACTGTTTGTTATACATTCTTTAAAAAGATGGTTCTTCAAGGGTTGCTAAGTAAAGACAATGATTCTATATAGAACCATGAGCACTCAAAAGCACAATTTGCATGCTTAACTGGTTCTTTGCATGGTGAAATCGTTCTTTAGATAGTTGTAGAATGTGTTGTATTTGGTTCTATAGAACCATTTTGAAAATATTTCTATATGGGTTCTTCTGTTGTTACAAGCTTGACATTGCAACAGTATCAGAACCCTTTTTGGTGCTATATAGAACCATATACAACACAGTCTCCATCAATCTGAAGAATCATTTCACCATGCAACAAAACATTTGAGCATGTGAATAGTTTTGTTGAACTAAATGGTTCTTCAAGGGCTCTTCAGTAAAGACAATGGTTCTATATAGAACCATGAACACCATTTACATGCTTATAATGTTCTCTGCATGGTGAAATTGTTGTTCAGATTGATGGAGAATGTGTTGTATATGGTTCTATATAGCACCAAAAAAAAGGGTGCTGCTTTAGTTACAATGCCAAGCTTGTTGTGATGGAAGAACCCTTTTTGGTGCTATGTAGAACCTTTTACAAAAAGACCACATACCCCACATCAATCTGAAGAATTAATTCACCATGCAAAGAACCATTTAAGCATGTAAATGGGTGTTTATGGTTCTATATACTAAAGAATTCTTGAAGAACCACGTTTTTTTTTGTTTTTTTTTTTAAGAGTGTAGCATTGAGCTGCAGCACTTTTGACAAATGGATCAATGTCGTTCTTTAGAGAGGAACAGTTCAGTTCAGAACAGTTCAGAACAGTCCAGTGAGAAAATGCTAATCTTGCTAACAATACTTGAAAATGATCATCCATAAATTAACACAATGCAAGTGGCATCATGCGAATTGGTGGCTAACAGCTGCCAGTCACTGTTAGCCATATTAGCATACTAGCATTTTCCTTTAAGATAAGCAGGCCAATCTGTGATGAAGGGGCAACTGTGAGTCTCCGCATATTAAGTCTGTAAGATTGATGGCTTCATCTTCATCACGTCTAATTGAGTCCAATTAAAATTCAGGGCCATTTTTATATACAAACCGACTAAATGAAACACTGTATGCGAGAGCAGCACTGTATGTCAACATTCCCTCAGCCACTGATGTGCCGAGAGGCTCCTCGTGGCTGGATTAAGACAGGATATTTTTAGTGCTCTGGATGGGGGTGGTGAAAAAAAACCATCTTCAACTCTTGAGATTGAGTGAGAGGAATTTGCCACATTATGAACGTATCTGCTTAAGTGAAATCAAATGTGTCGGATGTATTTTCGGTACAAATCGTACCGTTTTGAGAAATGGCTTGCTTCTGACACTGCCTATTCAAAAAGCAGTCTCACGGGGATAGAGGATGTTCAGAGCAGGAACATTTGAATACAAAAAAAAAATAGTTCTTTGCACCAAATATATGCACAGAGCAGAAATACTGAAGTGTTTGGACTCTTATTTATCGTTCAGAGTGATCCAAGTAATTATTATTGTGCTATTCAATCAATTGTGCTAGAAAAAAAGGTCTCTAATGTGTTAAAAACTGTACTTAGTGGAAATACTTATCACTCAGTTATCATTAAAATGAAACTGTCATTAGAGGCTTTCTTGCTTGCTTGATTGACTTAATTCTGTTTATCTATCTACACTCTTAAAAAAGATGGTTCCTCAAGGGTTCTTTAGTAAAGACATTATGTGGATTATGTCCTATATTGGATCATGAACACTGAATGAACCCTTTGCCTGATTGAAGGGTTCTTTGCATCATGACAGAGTTCTTCAGATTGATGAAGAATGTGCTCTAGATGGTTCTATATAGAAATTTTTGAAAAGCGTTCTCTTTTTGATGCTATATAGAATTCTTTTCATAAAGGTTCTGTATAGGTTCTCCATCAAGCTGGAGAATGATTTAACCATATAAAGAAACATTTAACTATGCAAAGGGTTCTTTGAGGGTTCATAGTTCTGTTTTCTTTACTAACGAACCCTTGAAGAACCATCTTTAATAAGCCATCTTTTTTACCACATTTCTTTTGTTTCATTTTACCACAAAATGATACATAAACCTCAACAGCTAAATATAATTTCACACCTGTCAGTATTTAGCGTGTCCACGCTTTGACTGTATCATAGCTTCGATTCTTTATTCTCGTCTTGCTTTGAGTTTTTCAAAGAACTCTGCAGGGATATTGTTCTACACCTCTAAAGTTCCGTCTTAGAAGTTACATTTTCCACGTCACATAATCCAAGTTATCCCAAACATATTCAATGGTGCTAAGATCTGGTCTCTGGGATGGTCAGTCCACAGTTCTGAGAACATCAGCAAACTCTTTGCTGGTTTGCAAACTTTCCACATGAATAAAATTTAGGCCTGTTACATTGGCACAGTGTGGTCTTTCAGTTTGTCAACTTCTGGTTATAACTATCTTGATAACTATGTTGTTGTAATCTATTTTATTCACCTGGAAATGATGTAAACATTTCAATGAAATAAATTCAGTGCATCACTTTTTTCAGTGCTGAAGGCTACATGCCCTTTATAGAATAGATCACTGTATAGATTACAAGGGAGATGTTATCTCTTTTATTGAATAGATAAGAGCTTCAGAGTCTGAAGTTCAATCAATAAGAGACACAACATCATGATCTAGCATGACCCCGAGTGCTGAGAAGCTCCTGTACAAGCTACTCTTAAAATACAAAGGTTCTTAAATAGTTCTTGGCCTCACATTCTAGGAGGAAAACATACTTGAATTAGTGTAAAATCTTTACATCATGTGAAAGTTGCTTCGCATTTGCTGATCTCCATTATAAAAATCATTTTTCAAGAGTCGTTTGGTTGAAAGGTTCTGCTTTTTGTTGCAAAATCACTCCAAAGTTAAGATCAACCAGCATTTTTTGGTTTGATATTCTAGGAAAAACCTTTGAATTGGAATAGAACCTTTACATCATGTGAAAGCTTCTTCAAACTTTTAAAACTTCTTCATATTTGCAAATCTCTTACAAAAATTAGGTTTTTAAAGAATGAACCATTGAAACTTGTTGCAGTGTTAAGATCAACCAGTGTTTCTTTGCTTAACATTATAGGAAAACAAATTTGAATTGGTATAGAATCTTAACCTAATTCTTCACATTTGCAAATTTAATTTGTAAAAATGGTTCTTCAAGGTTTTGTTCATTGTTGCAAAATCTTTGCAGCATTAAGATCAATCAGTGTTTGTTGGCTTGACATTCTAGAAGAAAAAGACTTGAGTTAGTATAGAATCTTTGCATTATGTGGAAGGTGCGTCACATTTTCTAATCACTTCTTTAAAAAATGGTCCTAAACACCCTCATTTGAAAGATGCTGCTATTTGTCTTAAAATTACTGCAGCATTAAGATCAATCAGTGTTTCTTGGCTTGACATTATAGGTAAAATACTTGAATTAGTATAGAATCTTTGCATTATTGGAAAGTTCTTCACATTTACAGATGTCTTTTATAAAAAATCGTTCTTCAAGAGCCTTTTGATTAAAATGTTTTGCTCTTTGTTGCAAAATCTTTTCAGCATTAAGATCAGTCAGTGTTTCTTGGCTTGACATTCTAGGAAAAAAACTTGAATTGGTATAGAACCTGGAAGCTTCTTTAAACTTTTTAAATGTTTTTCACATTTGCAAATCTCTTATAAAAATGAGTCTTTAAAGAATCATCTGGTGAAAGATCCTGCTGTTCATCTATTGAAAGGTTATTTAATGACCTCAAAGTAGTTCTTCTATTATATTGCTCCAAAAAAAATGTATCTTTAAGAGCAAACTGTTCCTGTCTTGGACTACTGTGTGTCAGAAACATGGATTAGAAAGCGAACCTGTCGAGTTTAAATGCGTATGGGGGTAGAAAAGCTCCCCCAAATGACACATAGGTGACTACATTCACAATCTGGCTGCTTGTTTGTTCCATTTTTCAAAGTGTTTTTCTTATGAACTTCACAAGAGATGGGCCGGGGGCGGAACTTCTGAAAAGCGGCTTTAGAAAACAGCTCTGCGATAAATGTTGTTCCGTGACTCTTCTGTAATGATACGAACCCATTTGTTGTGACCCCTTAATGCATTTTGATCAGAGAAAAAATCCCCCATCTGCCTGCACTGTCACATTGACTTGAGCCCAAAGTTACTCTGCTCAGCTCAATTTATGACCGCCTTAAGTTGAACCGGCAGTCAGCTGGCTTGCTAACTCACGAATCCAGCCTGCAATATCCTTAGGTCAGCCAAAAACCATGTATGGATGCTGTCCTCACCTGTGAAAAGTCCCTGTCCACGCTTTCCAGCTTGGTGCTATCGGAGGCTTAAACAGCCATCCAATTTAAATCTCACCGTGTGCTCGGTGTGTATAAGGCCTATTTCTGGCCTACAGTCCTCCGAGAGCTGTGTGTATTGAGTGCCTGGCGAATCATCTGCTTTCTTGCCAAGCGTCTGCACACTCATTTGGATGACACTTTATATCGAGGTCCTGACTCACCGGCGCTTACTCAAGATGCCATCGCGCAGGCGGGGAAGAGCGTAGGGGTGTTTCACCGAGGTGTCCCACGCGGTGCTCAAGCTCAATGCTCGGGCCGCCTAATTACCAAGAGCGCACTGCAGCAGCAGGACTGATTTATCCTGATAAATTTAACCTAGTTAAATTTAGAGCTGCACCTAGAAGCCTTTCCCCTGGACACTAAACTGCTCAGGAAGTGTACTGACGGTGCGCCAAATGGCAGGTTGCACACATCTTAAGTGGATGATTGGATTAAATGAGTTTTATTGTTTTTCACAGTGAAATTTGTCTTCAGCTTCTACTTGAAGCATGGTAAACAGGAAAGGTGCTTTCAGTACATGGCACTTAAACAACTTCCAGTACTGCAGATGGGCAATAACGAAGTTGACAAAGTCATTGATACAGCAGGCACTATGGTATTTATGCAGTAGTGTAATAAAGATTTTAAAGGCTGTGCCCTTTAAAGGCCCTCATTCAAAAATTCCTTTAAATGAATTAAAAAATGACAGTGTGATTTGCTTGTTTATTCGCTATCATTTACATCATGCCACTCCTCCCACTAGCATCTAACATTAACCTAAATGTTTATGCACGTGGGTAGATTTTCAAGCAGGATTGTCAGACATATGGCCTGTGGACCTTGAGCAGCCCAAATATGGTCTTTATTCAGCCCACCAGATACATTTAGAATCCATTTTCTATTTGAATATTGTCTTGTGGGCTGCAATGACTGCTTGCAAAATAATGATTGACACAGCTCACAACATATGGCTGCTTAGCAACTGTCTCTAAGAACCACTTCTTTCGACAAGTGAATGAAAACCCTCCAGCAAAACGTCTCATAACAAACCTGTAGTAAGGACGGCGACGGTGGAACATTAGTCAGAATTATTAGACTAAGAGATGTCAAGGTGTTACTGAGGAGCATGTAGATCATGATCAACTAGAGGGTGGTGCTGTTTTTATTTTATTCCTGAAGCTGAAAAAGTTTTGGATTAAACTCTGTAAAAGACCAAACTCAACCTTCTGGAGGAGGGTGGACCAAAGTCTGGAACTGTAGAAGACCAAACTCATAATCTGGAGGGCGGAAGACCAAAGTCCAGAACTGTGGAAGAGCAAATTCATCATCTGTATGATGGAAGACCAAAGTCTGAAACTGTGGAAGACCAAATTCATCATCTGAAGAGTGGAAGACCAAAGGCTAGAACTGTGAAAGACCAAACTCATCATCTGGAGGGCAGAAGACCAAAGTCCAGAATGGTGGAAGACCAAATTCACCATCTGGAGGATGGAAGACCAAAGTCTAGAACAGTAGACGACCATGCTTATCATCTGGAAAGTGGAGAACCAAAGTCTGGAACTGTGAAAGACCAAACTCATCATCTAGAGGGTGATGCTGTTTTCATTTCATTGCTGCAGCTGAAAATGTTTTAGATTAAATGTTGCACCAACTTTAGTCTAATCATCTGATCTGTTTTGCAGGTGATTTTTGTTGAATTAGTTAGCTCATTCAGAATGTATCTCTCAGGTAAACAACGATAAAAGAAATACATTTATGAGGAGTTGTTAATGTGTGATTGGCCTACTAAACTGTTGCTGCCCACTTTTTGGAGTGTGATGTGGCTAATTACCTAAAATGAGGTTGACACCCTTTTTTAGAGGTATAAATAATGAATATATCATATTGCAGATCAGGTTTAAAATATTGGCATTATGAATAAGAGGGTGGTAAATAGACATCAGGACTGTCTCTGTACTGTTGATTGAAGCTATTCATGGGTGTCATCAGTGCTTTGAGAGCACTGGACAACTGTATGCATCATAAAAATGATATGTTTAGACAAATTTGAGACAACCTGTAAACAACAACAGCCAGTGTGTAGTAATTGAACAGCAACAACTATCTGACTGGATACTAACAGGAAGTATTTATTTATTTATTTATTTGTTTGTTTGGTTGGTTGGTTCGTTGGTTGTTTAAAAGTACAGAGATTAATTAATTCTTGGACTGTTCTTGCATACAAAAAATATGATTGTAGTTGGAGTGTTGTGGGCCAGGGAATCACTCAGGGCCCCCCAAAATATAGCCCTGATCTTTCTCCACTAGTATGATTTTCTTATCTATTGTTTCTGAAATGGTACATTTTTGCAAATGTGAATTCTTGTTTGTGAACTTCTGAAAAACTATTGCTATACATATTGTCAAAATATTTTGCATCACATCATACAATTATGTTATTTTTTACCTTTTTATGTATCCACCCTTATATGGATACATATGAGGAGTTGCATAACTTCAGTTCCTTAAAAGCTGTTATAGAATTTTTGAACAAATTATATTGGGAAACTGAACCACTTTTCAAGAACAGTGCATCTTCTTGCATGATTGGGACAAAGCAGTGTGGGCTGAAAATGGGCTTTTTTCAAAAGAAAAGCCATCCAAATGGGAAAAAAAAATGCTTGGAAATATGACTCATCACCACATATTACTTCCTTCTACTGCCCCAAGGATTGTACTCATTAGGCTAGTTTAAAACTTTTCTTTTTTTTTTTCTTTGACATTGCCTTCAGTTACAAGTGGCTACTGAACGGCAGCTTAATAAAGAGAATGCAGCATGGTCAAGAGATGTGAACGTGTCATATATTTAATTTAGAGTTAATGAAGAATATGAATGATCAGTAGGGCCCTATGTATAACAATAACAATTCAACCATTTCTAGTTGATATATATATATATATATATATATATATTTCATATATATATATATATATATATATATATATATATATATATATATATAATTACATATATTTGTAATACATATATATGTATATATATATATATATATATATATATAGTAACTGAGGTGAAGGTGCTGTAGTTAAAAGTTAATCTGACCCTCAAAAACTGAGTATCATTTTTAAATGTAATTACATTCGGAATGTAATTACATAGTTATGTACATAATCACAGTGTTAGTAATTAAGTTAATTACATTTACAGAGGATGTACATTCTATATGAACAAGTTCTGCACTTGCAACATTTTTCTCTTTGTTTTTGTCAACAAATGTCAAAATCATCACAAAAATGATCTTCTTTCCTTAAAAAAAGACTATAAATCTCAGCAGTGCTTACAATCTGCACCTCTGACAGAATTTCACTGCTTCAGACAAATTCAGTGTTGTTAGATTTGCATCATAAATACTTAATTGTGTAAAGCAAAGCAAACAAAGCCTCTTGATGCCGCCTTAAGATTTTCACAAGACTTTGACCTGCGATGGTGGAGAACCGCTTCTTCAATCTTCACTTTGTGAGTGTAATTTTTCTATTAGTGAAGTTCACAGCTGTCAAACAGTGAGAACATGTGCACTTCATTTCTCTCCAAAACTCAAATATCCTCTTTGAAGGCCCTAAAAATGTACAGTCCTGTGAAAATAAAGAAAAAATCATTCTTTCCAATTTAAAGGATACAAAAATGGGACCCATACACACACGCAGAAGAGCAAAAGGGAGCCTGCATTACTTGTTTGATAAATGGCTTCAGATCCCGCCTCCCATAAGCCCTCTGTGTTGCCTGTATAAGCTCCAGTGTTCCTTTAACTAGCATGGCTTACCTTTCAGTTTCTATTACGCTAATCAATGGCATACATTAGTCGTCCTCCTGCATTAGAGGCGGCAGGCTCAGAAACAGCTGAGAGGCAGAGAGAGAGAGAGAGAGAGAGAGAGAGAGAGATGCGAGGTGCATGGTGAAGTGTTCCTTTGTCTCCTCTTTCGTGTCTGTTCTGCTTTTCTCATGTATTTTTTTTTTTCTGTCTTGCACGTATACCTGCGGTTTCATTGTAGCGTGGGTTAAGAGGGAAGCATTCATTTAGCCTTGAGATGTTTTGATGCTAGTGCACTCAAGTGACAGCAGTAGAGCAATAAGCTCTTCTTTTGTAAAAGTTCAGTCTGTCACATTAGCCCTTAGAATTCAAGACTGTGTTTACTTCTTTCAGTACTTTTTCATATGTTGTCATGTTATTGCATATTTCTTTACTCAGTGACTTTAGCAACTGGCTATATTTACATTTGTATCAATGTTTATACACTCCTGACTTTTTAGGGTTTGTTTTTGCCCCGACTAATATAACGTCTCTTCAATTTTAAATCACAATAAAATATTCCACTTACATGCACAAATATGGTCTGTATTCAAAGGTTAGAAATTTCACTGTTTATAGAATTTCTCTGCTTGTTTCAATGAGCTGCTAGTTGTAGAGTGACAATTATGTCATTGCTGCCCAAGGAAAAACACTTATCTTCAAAATAGTAACTTCACAGAAGATAGCATAACCTTTATACAGGGACATTCACTCAAAAGAGGCCCCAAATATTCTGCTGTAACTCCCATTAGGATGAAACAATCTGAACCAAAAAAATAAGACATATACCTTGATGCACTGCTCAATACTGTACACCACCATCCTAATGAGATGTTGAGTGACTGAGTGAAGGGGAATGGGGGTGTGCACCCGGAGGCTAAAAGTTGTGGCGGCTGTCCTGCGCCTACCTCATCGCTCCGACGCAGGGGCAGCTAGGCTTGTTCGAGGCTCCATATACTGAGGAGCACATTGCATGTTGTTTCATTCAGATTGCTTCATCCTAGAGAGAGTTATTACAGAATATTCAGGGCCTCTTTCAAGTGATTCTCCCTGTAAATTGTAATGTATGTTAAGGTAAAGAGATTTTATTCCAAGTGCATTTTTCACACAATATAAGGGAGGAACATCATGTTCAAATGATGCGGAAAAATAAAGGTCAACAAAAATGGAGATACATGTTTTTTCTTTGGATAGCGATGTATTATACAGAGGGGTGGAAGTGTTACTTCAACCTCTTTTCACAGTAGCCATAAAAGGATGTTTTAACCCTTATTTGGAGGTCCCTCAATTGAACTAACCTTTTTTTTCTTCAGTAACATTGATGGAATGTATTTTAATAGAGTGTATTTACAAAATTATTTTTAAATGCCATTTGTACTTTCAACAAGAAACATTTCAAAAAGACATCTTTAATCGCAGCAAAAAAAGAAAACTGCACTGTTTAGTCAACCAATACAATATATTTTAGATGGGATTCCACCTATAATATATCATATCTTAAGGTGAGGAAGATTGTCATAGCATAGAGTGCCATTGGATGGGCTGTTCTCCATTTTGGAAAAGTGAAATCAGCTCAGAAAGTTTCATACCCTCGTTCAGTAGCTAAAACTTTGAGTTGTTGCCTATTGCTCATGTTTGTGGCCCAGTTTAAGCTGCTCTTGGAAACGAACGCCACACGAGGTGAATCAGAGGACAAACCTTTTGACATTTGAGACACAACCATCTGGTCAGCCTGGCTGTTACTGTGCCAACCACAGAGACAACAGTGATTGGTGGAGAGAGTTCATGTCAGCTGCGGAAAAGTTTGCAAAACTGATAAAATACTGTTTTCACCGTCTGCTAAATTGCATTTTGTTTGTGAGGGCTTTTGATGTAGTCTTGCTAGCGGTCATTCTATGTTTATAATGTAATCTGTATCCGCGTTGCATCTGTCATATGTTTACCAACTTTATTAGATGTGAAACGCCTCATGTGATTTGTAACTCACTCGCTCACATTTAGCAGGCCAAAAAATCTCAAGTGGGTCAAATGGTTTGTGGTGCTTTATAAGAGCAGGATGTAGTCTGGTACTTTCCAAGTGTGATAATAAAGTATTATATTCTTACTGGCAATAACCGCAACATCTGATAGTATGTGTCACTGCGCGCAAATACGCCGTCCTTTTTGTTTTCAATGGGTAGTAGCCGGAAAAAAATGCATTAGGTACAGTGGGATAGCAAGCAGTGTGAACATGACTCAAAAAAAGCTGAGCTGGCTTTAACTTGTGCAAATTACACACGGAAGCCATGCAGAGCTGACCAAAAGCAACTTTCTGTTATCTGTACACAACAAGGATGTGCCCACACAGTTCCATCTGAAAGACAGAGGAGGAAAATCTGGGTTCATCATTGTTGGTGGTCTTAATGAGTTAAAAGACAGCACTGCACATTTTTTTTGGCCTGTGTAGCCAGCCAACATATGGCTGTTGTTGGAAGAAAACCTTGTATGTCCATTTTTGTAATTTTTTCACATAATTTGAAAATACCTGTTGCCCTTACCATTGTTTGTAAATTTCATGATGAATGGACCATAAGAAATGGCTCAAAATGACTTAGAAAAAAGTCTGGTTCCATTGATTACATTCAAAGTGAAGTAGGTTTTTTCCTTCTCCTGTAAAGTTACCATTTTGGAGATACGAGGTTTTCTTCCGACAACAGCAATATACTGAACTATTCCTACCTTTATAGTTTACAAAAGTAGAATACTTAAGACAAAATTTACTTTGAAAATGATCTGAAATCCACACTGATTGACAGGTTCATTTGCGTCCTGCATTGTAAGCGGACTCACCCCTCAAATGGCAAAGGAAGCAGAGACAGAATTCCACATTGGACACATACCATAAGGTTTAAGCTGTTGGTCAAGTGAGATGCTAAAGCATGATGCGGGTTGGTCTTGGCTGTGATTAAAAAAACAGCACTTGTCTAGATGCTGATGCTAAGACACGAATGTTTTAGTTCAGTCTCTACATTATTTGCTATTCCTGTCTGCAGTTCTGTGTGGAGGTGTTATTTGACAACGCAGTAATCAAACCCTGAGGTGTTTGATATACGCTGAATTCTCACTATCGGTCCTTTCCAGGCCTTGTAGTCACTGTCTTATCATATTAGCCAGCCTCCATGCTGGAATGTCTGCATGGATTTCACTTAGCCTTAATTTCCTTGACAATAGCTATGAACACAAAAAAATTGTCGCTTCCAGTGAAGAGAGGGAGGTGAGCACAATTCCCCTAATTTCAGTGTGTTTGACAAGTGAAGCATCGCTATCCAGCCAGCCATGAGTACGCGTGAGTGTTTCAGTGCGAGAGAGTGAGAAACTGGCATTAGCAACAGCGCTAGTCAGGCGACCACGGCTGCCCGGCCACTCCCACCCCAGTCCACGCTTCTCTGTCTAACTCCCACAATTAGCTGTTCCGCTTTCAAGGAGCTGGAACAAAGGTGAGTCCTAGGAGGCAGAGGAAAAGGCAATGGCATGAGAGACGGCTGGTGACACACTTATGGCTCCAGGCTGCTTTCTTGACCAGAGGAGTCACTGGCTGTCACTCCTCATCACTGTCTAGCAAGCTGCTAATGGCATTTCCAAACAGCGCGGGGTGGGAGGAAGGGCAAGTTCGGCAGGGATGTCTTTCTCCCTCTTTTTGTTTGTGATCATAGACAAAAGGTGTGGCCTCAGACATGGAGACATGGCTCGAAGAAAGCGAGAGAGCGAAAGAGAAGGAACCGAGGGATTTGAGGCTTTAAGGCCCTAATCCGCTAATTCCTGTAGCAAAACGCCCAAAAGCTTCATTACTCAAACGTGTAGAAATGGGCACACCCAGCCAGGGAATTTAATCTGTTTGAGCATCTTGTGAACCAAAAAAAAATAAATTCACTGCTGCATTTCTTGGATGCAAGACAAATGAAGAAATATTAGAATGTTTTTTTTTGTTAATTCCAAATGTAAGTCATTAAAACGAGCTGCTCCTCCTCCAAAGCCTTTTTCTTCACAAAACTCTTCTTCTCACAAAGCCTTAAAAATGTCGCTTCTCCACTTTTCATATCAGCAAGTCCTGACATCAATGAGATATTCTAATTCGTCTGTAAATCTGCCTGGTTAGTAAAGATTTTACCAGTTCCTTAAATGACTGACACTTTTTTAATACTCAGAGGCTTGTTCTTATATTTTGATAGTGAGTTGTCAGAACGTGAAGGTCAAAGTCTTCCATCACAGCACATTAGGATTCAGCTGAATTCCATTTGAATTTTTTTTTTGGTTTAGATTTCAGGCCAGTGGCTGAGCTGAAATTCACTTGTACCACCAGGATTGATCTTGCATGGAACTGAATGCAAGTTTTTGCCCCCCCATCTGATCGGTCGCTACCAATCCAATCCAATATCTTTATATCCATAAATAATACAGCCAATCATTTAGGTAAGATATGTGTGGCTGCTAACTCACACTACAGTCACTATATTATTTTTAATATGTAAATAATGTGACAATCTGTCCTGGTTTTGTTTTTTTACCGTGCTTTTTCATGGTCTATTTAATATGACCTTATATGTCAATTTCATTGATGTCCTTGATGAATTGGTTACCAATTGCTTTAAAATTGCACAGTAACATCACTTCATTTTCGCTGCGTGTATAGTGGTACATACTCTGAATTTATATCAATTGGTTTTGTAGACTATCTCTGTGAAATACCCAATTTGTAGTGTTAGGAATAGACTGTGATTTCTCCCAGATTTAAATGAGCTGTTTCTACTAATGGCAATTTAAAACCAAGAGCATCATGCAGCCAATAAGGTGGAACATTCCCCAATTTTGGTTTCAACCAGACATAACTCATGAGTGAAAACATGGATGGAGTGTATTTTGTCCATGTTTCTAAAATGTACTTCACAGTAAAACTGTTCCACACTGCAGGCATTTTAGACCACTTTGAAAATGCACCATAGTGGTTAATTTGTGAAACAAAAAAAGTAAACAGAGGGAGGCCAAAACTCGATTCGTGAAAAAATGCTGGGATTGGCTCCGATCCCAATCCACCTAGTGGGATTTCACATCTCTTGCTGCAATCCTGGTGGATGTTTCAGTAATAGCTGTCAATGATTTTCCTATAAAGATCTCCAATAGCTGTCACAAGCTGTGCTAATTGGGTTATGAGATGGGCTTGTTTGCTCATTTGATGTTGTGTTGTTACTGTTCTTACACATTAGCGGATTTGCATATTAGCCCTGACATACGTCAGAGATAATAAGAAGTAGTAAGCCATTAAATTGTCTGCTCTAAGACAACCAGCATCTTCCCTGAGATGGTCTGTGTGTCACTACAGGTGTGATCCAAAACTAAATCAGATCTGTTTCTTTTCATTTATTTGTTTTATTACTGTATCTATTCTCTATCTACAGATAGTTTGTTGTGTAATGTCTGAATAATCTACATTACAATGGAAATCTGATCCAAACTGGACATTAAAAGATCTAGATAAATGCAAAATCTTCAAGTAAAAGATCAAAAGAACATTGTATGAGTGAATAGTATCTGATGTGACACTATTTCCAGCCTTTGTATACTAAAGTAAGAAATAGGCAATGATTCACAATAAATTGCAATGCAATGTAAGTCAGAAAAAATTGTCTTATTTACTCAGTCATGCAGGCTTTGTAAATGTACAGAAACCACCACAGAAAATGAGTAAATACAGTAGCAATAGATGCAGCAATGGAAATGTGCAAATATAAAAATGTAGAATTGAGCAAATTTTACAGGATATAAATGCTGCAATATATATAGAGGAGACATTCATACAGTGAACATGAGTATATACTGTCCTTATATAGGCCATTTGCATCTCCTATCTTGATGCTGCCTTCCTGATTCACGGAATATGTAAGTGTTTTAAATAAGATGTCAAAGGACCTGAACAAAATAGAGTCAGCTTTGACCTTTCTAATGCAGGGCATCCATACTAACAGCACACCCCAGCTTATTGTCCAGGCATTCCCAATGTACTTTTTGATTCAGGATTGAGTTCTACAGAAGACATGCCTCAGAGTTAAAGTTCAAAGTGTGGAAGGTAACAGGAATGATCAAAGTACAGTCCTCTCTGGGAACCCATACTTCTCACCTAGTAACTGTAGTCCAGTGGTTCCCAACTCTGGTCCTGAAGAGTTACCTTCCTGCCGGGTTTAGTTCCAACCTATATCTAATAAGCTACCCCACCCCTTTCTTAACTCTATTACATCTGATCCAGTCAATCAGGGACTTGGGAAGAGTTGATTAGCTGGAACAGGTGTAGCAAACTGTGGTTGGAGCTAAGCTCTGCAGGAAGGTAGCTCTCCAGAACCAGTGTTTGAGACCACTACTGGTGTCCAAGAGTCTTCATCACGTGAAATGCACCGAGCAAGACATTTCAAATAGCTTTAGGAAACTTTCTCCTCTGAGGCTCAGTTTAAAGATGTATTGTAATATGCCCAAAACATTTGCTTCAGGAAGGTCCTCAATGGCCCAAGGTTTTTCATTGGAGAACCTTTCTCCAACCCCAAACCTCATCACTATCATCCCCATTAGATTCCTATAAAGCCCACTGCTAGCCTCAACTCACCATCTCCCCACTGTCTTGGTGGTCATTGGTTCTTGTAGGAACAGAGGCATGAAAAACAAAGCTGTGGTCAGCTCTCTCAAGAAATGGGAATAGTAAGGAACTATATGCATCTTTGGCATTAGTTCAAAATCTTATTGCTCTGGCGTGAATAAGGTTGTGTCAGCAGAATGAGGAACCTCAACTAACATGCATGTGCCTCACATAGTAATAACAGCATGAACTCCCAAGATAGCTATTTTGTCCACAGACTAATTGCTAGTAGCTTAGTGTCTGGGGTGCAGAGCTGTTATTTATTGTGACTTGGATAACTCCATCAATGGTTCACAAAAGCGTCATACCAAATCCTCTCATTTTATTGCCCTCCCATGCTTTGAATCCATACACATCATCTGGAAACACTCTAGCATTGCTAACCTTGAGAACCTGTCGATTCAACCAACCAGTGAAGCACATATTATTCCCACAGGCTTCTTATTGGTGTTATTAGCTTCTTCATCTTGTTGGCAAGAGATCTTCGATTTAGATAGATTCAACTACAGCAAGCAAAGAAGAAATATGCAATTACAAAGTAACTGCAGCTCCTGTAACAGGCTGCCACCCACACAGCAGTGTCTTGAATTATTGCATTTTTTTTTCTTATTTGCTCTAATTTGACCATAAAGAAATACATATTTTCCATTACAAAAGCTCTGCATTTTGTAGAATAAGCTTTGTCAGAACATATTAACTTCAGTAATATGAACCAAGTAAATGCAGGATGAATATGAAACACCAACAAGAGCATGTCAATGAGAGCAACACTGGCTGGATACAACATGTTCATCCCCTATTGTAGACCCCTTGCTCTTATGTTGCTATGGTACATCTTGTTTCAAGGGAAATCTTTTTACTATGTTTTTGCTAGTTTGCTGCTTGTTAATATATCCATAGTTCTTTCTCGATGACTGTCCAGTGTAGGCCACTTAGGATGCTGACATTACTGATATTACTGATTTTGCTGGCATCATCCATCTGTGTTGCTTGCAAATGATTCTTCAGACTTGTGGTGCTTCGGTGATAAACAAATTCACAGCACTGAAATGGCAATGGAATTTGCCATTTAAAAGCTGTATTTGAACGAGAGGGCTATAATTGTGCAACCATAGCAGCAGTGCATCAGCAGCTGGGCTTCAGACTGAAACTATGGATGGTTGGAAGGGTCAAACTATCAAACAATTGGTAAGGTTAATCATTTATCGTGTTCTGATAAATTGTTGCATGTTTTGTTACCAGTAGTAAAGTCCAGCAACAATGTCCAGCGGTAGAACTTAATTTATGTATCTTGACATTTTGATCACAGATTGTCTGGTTAATGTCAGTCTGACTGTTGGTAACATTCCAGAGTCTTTCCAGTGGTACTTATTAATTGATTCTAAAATAATTTTGCAAGAGAAGCCATGTGATGTGCTGATAAGTCAGGTCCATCTCCGTTGTCCATCTCTTGCTTTAACTGGTCAGCCTAAAACCATTGACTCAATCAAGTGCTTCAAAGAAACACATTATATTGTGTCTAGTGTAAAAGGGTGATATGAGATGAGTGAGGATAACCAAGGTGGATATTTCAGTGCCTTCCATGACTGTTATGAAGACGACTGCTCATTCTTGGTATTTTCTACATTTGCTATGCGCTCCATCTGAAAGCTGACGCACATCATGTACTGTTCCTTGCACTGATGTCAGATCTTATGCTATTCACTATGATTGAGTGCAGGGTCCGACACTTGTGTCTGTCTACACAAGCCGGCTAATAAAGTCTGCTGTTACCCTTTGTGCTAGCACTCCCATCAGGGGTCACTGTGGATGCTGTGTGCGTTTCTGCTACAGCAAGAGCAGCACTTCTGAGGAGTAGTGTTTTGATGCTTTACTCAGCGGGCTGTCTTTTTTCAACCGGCTCTTGTGTTTTTGCACTCTCCTCGTTCTACAACTTTCTAGCTTATAGTGTCCAATGCACTCACATCTTCAAGGACAACATCTGAAACAAGCATCTTTGTTCAGTAATCAGGATCTCCTCCACTGATTTCTCTAACCAAATGCAAGTATCATTAAAAAACTGGGCCTTTGTTAGAAAGATGGTCTGAACTTCTTGTCAGCTTCAATAGTTAATTCAGTGTAGTGATTAGCATTTGATTGTAGTCTGTAGACTAGGGGTGGACAACATGATATGCGTCTTTTTTAAGCCAAAGTTTCCATTAAAAAGCTGTAGTGCCACTCGCAGTGGCCAGGAATAGGTCAGGATTGCCAGACGAATGGGTCAAATGCCAGTAATATATTGGTTGTTGCACATAAATATGTTCATATGACAGGCTAGTTCAAACATTAACCGTTTCACATTCTCAAATAGCCTAAAATAAAACCTCTTTGCTAACAAGAACATATTTTTCAAGTTCAGACAATGCCTTATGGTCATTTTCTGAGAAGAGACTGTTTGACTAAAGAGGACAGAACTCTTAGAAATTGGGCTGGAGTTCTGCTTTTAGCTAGAAGGTTGGACCCCCTCCCTTTTTTTGATGAACAGTAGTAGGACTTACAGATATAACTGTGGAATAGGGAGGATATGAGTCAAAAACTAGAAGACAGAGATAGTAAATTTATAGGACGTTAAATTGGAAGTCGGGGCTTCAAACATGGTCCACCTCTCAACCTTCATTTATTCCATAACTCTGCTTGTTGGCTTTTTTCTCACAATAGATGATCAGCAATTGTGTTTTATAAACCTCAGATTATTGTAAACATGATATGCCACTCATAAATTAAAGTTAAAATGAAGTCTATGTAGATTTTAAAGCATAAAGCATAAATGTATGAGGACATATAGCATAACCTGCCGTGGTTACTATTAGCCTGGCTATTGGCTACATTTACATTTAACAGCTACAATTAACAACAACACTTGTTTTCTTTCTACTGTTTTCTACGTGCATTACAAATGAGCATTTTTTGACAGAAGGAGTTGTGGGCAAGTAGCGTGGGGTAGGGGTGATTGGACCCTCTAAAACAGTCTCTTCCCCATGTTCACAGAGTTTTATATGCTATTTGGATGAATGTTTTATGTCTAGTAGGATTTTAATTTGCCGATCTTGCACAGTTTATTCTGAATACCTGTATTTACCAGCTAACATAAACCTTGTACAGAGTATATCATCAATAATGCTTGAGCACTGATCATAAAAAAAAACAATTATAGAGAGCTTATAAAGAACAAGAATAGAAACTCCATAAACTGTATAGTAACAAGAAGCTGATTGAATATCAGCCCAGTATGCCAATTTTAATTAGCTTGACACTAATGTTTTGCTCAACTTGAGAAAAATGAATTATAGTTATACATATTGTGACAATGCCTTCAAGCATGGTGATGTTATATTTTGCTACATTGCACACCCTCAATGTAGACTTTCCTTTGGGCCTCATACTAGATCAAGCAACTCCTGATTTTGGTTGCTAGTGATACTACACCTGTCAGTGATCATCAGCTTTGTGTTCTGTCCAAATTTAGTAACCTTTTGGCGAATGTGGAGCTTTCTAGGCCAGTCACTCACTGGAGCCTTATTGTCTGATAGTGAAGTCCACTCCCTTGAGGAGCTGATCCAGTTCCTGCTGTTTTGTGTTTAATATAACCTGTAATACTCCCCATAGCTGAGGTGTCTTGTTATTGCCTGTTTATCGTGTTATTTCAGCCAGGATCTCTTGCCCAGCTCCCCGCAGAAACACTCTAATCCTGCATTTGCTGCCTGACTAGCTTTACCAAGTGCTTATTTCAACATGTTTTTGGAACATGGTGCCTTGTACGTCCACTGCCTTCTACAGCTCAGTCCATCTGCCTGCATATGTGTCCTCTTGATTTGTGAATTGAATATTTATTTTTATTTTTTTTTTCTCAGGCTGTCACTTGTTATTTTTGTGAGCATACTGTGTGAGAATAACACTGATCGCATGTCTGGTCAGCAGTTCTGTGTCACGTTCTTTGTTCTGCCCAAGAAACAGGCGTTTGAGATGTTTTCAAGCACCAGCCGAAGATTCCGTTCTCAGAAAAACACATCAGAAGTGTGCCAGGAGACAGCTTGCTCGGTCCAAATTAAATGGCCTTTGTTGTTTAATTGAATTTGATTTCAATTGCGTTGATGTGATTTTGGGAAGGAAAAGCAAAGCACTGGGCATGTAAGTGGATAGCATTTCACGTTGGTGACCAGAAGAAGTGAAGAAGTAATCGTTTTCCTCTGCATTGAATGAATTTTTATTAGCCACAATAAATTCTTGTGAAAGAAGCCAACATCTACAGACTAAACCCTTTTCTCAGCATAAAAGCCTTTTATAGGGTAGGCTGATTCTACTTTGTTTTTCTCTGCTTCATGCTCTTTGGTGGTTTAACCACTGCTGATAGTCCATATCTGTGTTTATAGAAGCACAGCCTCGTTCAGGCGAGTTGATAAAAACTGAACTGGAGGATCTGAAAGTAATGAGTGTTTACCTTACTGCAGTAAGTCTCTTCACTGAAACACGCACTGATGAAACAGGACAGTGCCGTAATAACAGGAACAGGATTGCGGGGGCCCCTTCACCTCCAGATGTGCTGCAGATCGCCCGATAAACCACCCATGCTCCTAACTCTGGGTTCCCCCCTCGCTATCTCACTATCTTTAATTTAAAAATGCAGCGGGGCCACTGCCAGGTGAGATGGGTGTCGGAAGTCTTCGTCTGTCTTGCCTCTCTCTGTGTCTGTGTTGTCTAATGGCCCCTCTCATTCTCTCTCTCTCTCTCTCTCTCTCTCTCTCTCTCAGTCTCTTTCCTGCCCCCTCAATTTCTCCAGCTGAAATGAACACCAGCCTCACTAGTCATGTCTGTCTATCTGAGCTGAGGAGAGAATGTGTTCAGGAAGCTGTAATTATTGGCTCTGTCTGGGGTATTATGGAGCCTGGGGTCAGTGTCAGGCCTAAGGTCAACACATATACAGTTCAGCTGGAGATGTTATTAGAACTATAATGTAAATTGCCCCCTTGCTAGAGATCAACTTGAGTATGTTCCACTGTATATGAAATAATAAGAAAAATAATATCTCTGAAATTGTACATCTCCCCAATTGAGGCACTTCCGATTCCCCCTGCTAACTTAGTTTACCCCTATCGCACAGTGCTACCAAGCTGGGAGGCTGAAGGCTAGCATGTGCTTTCTCCAAGACACTGCCTCTAATACAACATGCTTGGACAGCTCAACATGCTTGGAGGAGAACACTAACTGCCAATTCTGTTAGGTCAGCTAACAGATGCCCACACTGGCAAGCATCAGGGTGAGGGATGGGGCAGGGGGTTGGCCATCCTCCCCACCCAGAGAAAACAAGGCCAATTATGCTGTCTTGGATTCCCAACTCATGATCTACTGACATGATTGGTCTTTTTGAAATGGCCAAAAAAAAAAACATTGGTTGCAATATGTCTGTTGCAGAATGAAAAAAACTTAGTGTGTTTTAAATGTGTTATAGTAGCAAATAAAATCTTATGAAAATTGCAGTTATATACTGAAAAAAGTGATGCATTGAACTGTGTCATTTTCACATCATCACAATTTTACCTTTTTCTCTTTTTTAAATAATTGTGTGGATGAGATACGTGAAAAATGCACCTAAGCAAATGGTTTGAACTTTGTTTAATTGCTTGAAAAAACACCATTTAACCTTTTGGGCAATGCTGTATTTTACTAATTTGGAATTAATTCAGTCCATTACTTTGTTCAGTTCAGTCAATGAGGTATTTGTCAGCTAATGTCACAAATGTAACAGTCATAGAATATGAGTCATATCTCTATTAGGCATTGTATGCCCATAACACAGGTTAACGTCTTTTATAACTATAAAGTGTGTATGTGAGTTCAGATCGTTCAACATGGTGGTGGTAGTATGAGAGAAGACTGAGGGAAGATTGAGGGAGGGGGAGAACTCTGAGAACTTGGGCTGGAGTTCTGGGCAGCTTCTGCCTGTGGCTAGAAGGCCAGACCCCCTCATAGCTGTAGTAGGACTGATGTAGGACTGAGGGACAGGGAGGAGATGGGTGGTGGTGGGTATTGCGAACCCTTCATCACGGGAACGCAAGGTGAGGATGCGAATTTATAGGGCATTAGATTGGAAGATGGAGGAGTTTCAGGCATGTTCCTCCCCTCAAGCTTCAGTTATAATATAACTACATTTTTTGAAGCCTGTATGTGTTTCCAGCATTGCACCTTGTTGCGCTTGTTCATCAGCAGTGCTCCTGTCTCTCCAGGTGACAGAATTTGTGTCCGAACCTGTTGAAAGTACAGGGAGATTTGTTTAACGGGAAGAGACGGCAATCGATAGGCTTTTCATTACTGTTGTGTTTTCATACTTCACAAGAGGCCAGGCTGTAGCTACTGATAAATGATACGTTATCACCGCTACCTCTGTTCTCCTTGAATCTCTCTGTGTCTCTTTCCTGTCATCTCTGTCCATCTCTGTCTTTCTGGAAAGGTAGTTGTTGAATGTTATGTTTTAGGACTGGGGCCTACTAGATCCTAGTTAAGCAGCTGGTCACCACATCCAGTCCAGAACTAGATGAGGGATTTCTACAAGGGTAGCAGTCTTCCTTTCTGCTGCAACTCAGCAGCTGTTTCGCTTCAGATGAGCCCTTATCACATATTTCAGATGTATTTTTTTTTTTTCTGAAACATCAGGAGGTTTGCCATCTCCAGCGATATCCATGTCTCTCTTCTGAGAAGACTACTAAATCTGCTTATCTCTTCCAGTGGGGACATTTATTTAGCCATTTATTTCTTTATTTAGCCATTTCTTTATTTTGCTATATTGGGTACCTATTCAAGCAAGCATGATGACATTTCGAGCACAAGCACTATCATACTTATATGGGTTTATGCTGGCAGTTATGTAGGACATGGATCTTTTAACAGCTTTACAAACCTTCATGGCCTTCGCTTCCCTGCCAGGAATTTGTGACATGTCAACAGTAATTTCATACATGTAGTAATACTTGCGCCAGAATGAGCCGTAATCTATTTTTGGCCATACAGTGGAACAGAGGTAAATCAAATTCAGTGGATTCCAAGTTTCTTGATTAGCTCTAGCATCAGCACTTAAATGAATGTGGAAAACACAAGTGAAATCTGTTCCAGATGGATTATGGCATCTGCTAAAGATCTTGGCCCAGACTACAGAGCATAGCAAGGCTTGGGCTTGAGATGTTTGGCATTGCATCCTGCAAGTCGAGTGTTTATCTCAGCAATTGTGTCCATAAAAATCTATGTACAGTACAGTGCAAAAGTCAGAGAGCACTCGATGGATTATGGCATCTGCTAAAGATCTTGGCCCGGACTACAGAGTATAGCAAGGCTTGAGATGTTTAGCATTTCATCCTGCCATGTTGAGTGTGCATCTCAGCAATTGTGTCCATAGAAATCTATGTACAGTACTGTGCAAAAGTCAGAGAGCACCCTTCATTTTTTAAAGGTGACATATTATACTCCTTCTCCACAATTTAGCACAGTTCCCTGGGGTCTGTGGTTAAAATACCACAAGGATCAAGCGCCACAGCTCCCTTCTCACCCTGTCTAAACAGCACTGGTCAGAACAGCTGGTTTGAGTGCCTGTTCCTTTAAAGGGGACAAAAATGCTTATTTTTGTTTATGTTTATGGTTTTATTTTTGGGGTCTACTAGAATAGATTTATGCTTCAATGTTCCATAAACACCATTTTTCCTCACTCTATACCTCTCTATTCACGCTCTGTCTGAAATGCTCTGTCTTTGTCTTTAAGCCCTATCTCCGAATGAGCTCAGAGTGCTTTGATTGGTCAGCTTGCTCACTCTGTTTAGATTGGTCAGCCACCAGAGTGGCATCCTGCTCCAGTGTTCCATCGCTGTGCCGCTGTGGCTGTTTTTACAATGGCATAGTTTCTGCCGTATCAGTTTGAGCCAGAGCCTAATCTCGAATGTCAGGTGAAACAAGTTGGTAGACCTGATCCACCTCCACAAGCTAGACTGGACCAGGATATCTCAGAGCGGTACATTTTTACTTCATAGCTCTCCTTTGTTAGGGTGTGCCAAGCTTGCCAGTAGGTGGGCAATAAGAATTGTGTTATGAGATTGAGTCATCTTGAAACAAAGCAAAAGACCTGGAATTCCAACAAGGTGTTCGAGACAGTTTAGAAAATTAGTTTCTGTGGGAAAGAGTTACTCCTTCTGGTGTGTACTTTGAGCTTTGTGACTTTGCAGACTGGTAAATGCACAAAAAGCTATTTAACACACTAAAGAAAAGGGTAAAATCCCTTTATATGATAATAAGCTACTGCTGACCCCACCCCCCTCTTCCACCGCATGCCAACATGGGTACAGCTTCATGCTGCCAAAGCAAGAAGCACTTTGGAGACATCTACACCCATTCTCTCATTTTACTCTCATGTTATTGTGGAGCAAGCAAGTAATGGCAATAAAAAAAGCCTTCTAAAATATTACATCTACATTAATATTTTACCTTAGCTGTTAGCATTAGCTAGTGCTAAACTGCCAAAGAAACACATAGCATAATTAGTTTTTTAATACTTGTATTCCCGTCATCTGCAGTTTTGTCACGGACAGTTGATATTGATCCCTCTTTTAGTAAAAGTTTTATTGCCAGCCCTACGTTGTACTGACCCCGGTTGAAAGAGCAGTCAGATATATTGGCTTCCTGTTTGCCAGCTTCTTGTCCAAATTTTCCCAGGACAATTCGAAGAAGAAGCTGACAAACAAGACGTTTACTTCATCTCCGTGTCAGACACAAAGTGGTGAGCACAATGTACAGGGTTTGTCAGCTGTAGCTTCGATGATATCATCAAAAATAAACTTTATCTACTCAGGTACAGCCAACAACAGAGCAGTTCCCTGTGCTTAGTGCATAGTTTCCACATAATGTTAGCCAGTCTGGCGCTAGTGAGAAAAAAAGGTGCACCTTTGCAAAGGTAGTTCTCAAGCAGTGGGTGGAGATACACAGACGGAGGTGGTATAATTCTAATGAGCCCGCACTTGATGTAGGAAAGGGAGCCAAATCTGAATGGTTTGTTGAATCCTGTGTTTTCCAACCTAGGCAGCCCACAAAAATAAAAAAATAAAAAAAATTACTGGGTTGTCTTATTTCACAGATTGTGGGTTGGTAGGCATGGTAGGCAAGATTTCCAAATGTATGTGCACAAGCCCTGAAAAAGTGAGTTTTTCATAATGTCCCTTTTAATTTCCTGTCAAGTCAGCCATTAAGTAATCACATTATTCACTCTTTATGAGATATTTCTGAGGCGATGTAAGATAATCCATTTGCATATGGAAGAGGAAAGTCAAAGAAAAAGAAGGAAGGAAAAATGAAAAGTTTCCAGAACTGGAGTTCAAAAAATAATTAAAAGATTGTAAGAAAATAGGACTCCTAACAACCACCTGCAGGACCTCATAGACCATCAAAACTACCACTATCAGATAAACAGCACTTAAAGCTTTGATACTTGAGAACAAATCAAGCTCTACTCTTGCTTCAGATCTGAAAAGATCCATGGGTGTTTCTGTCCATCCTTCCACTGTAAAAAGATGACTCAGCACTATGAATCTGCAAAGAGTGGACATACTAAATACTGAAAAAAAGTGTTTTCTGCAAAAAATGAATAACTTGTACTCTATGGCCATTCTTAATGAAAATTAAGTAAGTGAATGGTGGGTTCTGAATTTTGCACAGTACTGTAGATAATACTATTGCATGGTTTCTGGTATCTGCTAAAGATTTTGGACCAGATGATAGTACATGGCAATGCTGGAGCTTGAGATGTTTGGAATTTAGTCCTGCTGAAAGCAAACTGGCATGCCAACATCTGAACCATGCATCTTGCCAATTGTGTCCCCAGAAATCATTTTAATATGGGACATAAAGGTATACGATGGACTATTCGAAACGCTCCAGTGAACCATGCAACAGAATCAAACTCCACATGAGAAGATGGCCATAATATGCTTGGCAGTGCAGTTTTGCGCTCGGTCAATGTGCCCTAATGATCTCGTGTTATACCCCGCTGTACTGCTTTATGCCAACATCCTCCCAAAATAATGCGAAAGACCACAAAATGGGGAATCCAGCATCGTCTGTGACAATTCTGTTTGCGTAAGAAAAAGCATGTTTTGTGTTTTCCAAGACGGAGAGCATTTCCTCCTTCTACTTCAACCGTAATTGTCAAAATGCATCATCCAGCTAATCTGAGGGACGACCCTATTGGCGGCTTCATTTCAAAACTCATTCACTACCTCGGAAGCCTTGTGGCAGTGCAAAACGCTCTTCTTTCATCCTATCACTAGCAGACAATCGAGGCAAATGTGAAAACTACGATTTTTTTGAGTTGTTGTTTTTTCTTTCGTTTAAAGTGGTACTGTCTCTACTCGAACCGCTGTTAGATGTTCGAAAAAAAAAGACAATAGCCAGGGTTTGTTTTGATTATGTCTCTGCTGATTTATGATATGTGTGTTTATTTATTTCCAGACGAGCCCCTACTGAGAATATTCACTTCTGTCGGTTTCTTCTGTTTTTTTTGCGGTCAGATAAGAGCGACTGGTGAATTTCTTGTTTTTATTGCTTTATTGTGCTGATTTATTCCCTCTGCTGTGAAGGTAAATGGCAAAAAGGGTGCGTGACCAGGCCATCAGGTATCAGCACCATTACTCATGTATTTCCCAGAGCCTTCCGATGCTTTGCTTTGCCTTTCTGTCTCCTATCTCTTCAGCATCCACTGTTGTTGTCTGTTTTTGTCTGTGGCTTCGTTTTTTTTCCCCTCGTTGAACCTTATTTGAATTCAGAGATAAGCATCCCTGGGGTAAAATTGTAACAAATTAGTCCTTTATCTTGTCGCTTTTAAAAGTCTGCTTTGTCACTTTGTTTGCATGCCGTATTGAAAGTCTGCAATGTTGCCTACACACAGCTTGCCCGTGACTCTGTGTGCGTGTCCCCTCCGCGGAGAGCTTTTATGAAAATGCGGGCCGACCAGCAGAGAGGCGTGTTTATTATGTGCATTCGTAATGAAATATCTGATCAAATCCAGAGATGACCACTCTAAGGAACTAAAGTCGTTTGTATTCAAATGCCTGCGAATTTTGTGGAAAAGCAAATCTCCTGCTTTCTCAGTCTCTCTCTCTCTCTTGCCGCGAATTGTCAGGTGCTTTGCCTTTGATTGACATGTTTCCTCTTTGCCAAATATGACATCATTGGGCCTTGCGATGCCACCTCAGAGGTGTATGTGTGCGCGTGTGGCGGGTGCTTTCACAGTTATCTGCTGCCGAGGCATGGAGAGGAGAGATAAAACAATCCTGAAGGGGAAATGATTCTGCCCCTAATCAGATTTATTTGCGCGTCCCACTGAGGAAGATTGATGTCTTATCTGGAGCGCGGGATTTCCATTCTCTATGCCGCCACACAGAAACAATCAACACCAAAGTCTCCCGAGTGTTTTTAATTGTGTGTCTGTGTGCATCCGCACTGGCCACATTCACATCGACTTCCCAGACTGTGCAGTTTAGGGATAGTGTGGCTCTGTCTCTTCAAAGCAGCCGTTCTCATTGTTGTTAAAGCCAGACATCTGCTTCTATGCTGTGGGTCAGTTTCTCAGACATGGATTAAGCTGAATCTTGGACTAAATTGCTACATCAGTAGTGTTTGACCATTAAAAACTCTTAGGCTTATTTATATTCTTGGTATAGGAAAACTGCCCTATATTGTGTAAAAGGCAGAGACCATCTATCATTTATTTAACTCTCTGGGGTCAACAAACGCCCCAGCGCGTCAAATTAAGTGTTGCTCTGCGTTTCTATTTATATCTTTGTGATAATACAGTGCAGAAAAACAGTTCAAACAGTTCCTGAATCCATAGAGTTGCCCTTTCCATTCCACCATATTATGAGTTCATACATGACTCACATCCAAAGTTATGAGCCAATGAAGACAGGTTGAGATACACACCTTCTGTCTTTCACTGTGTGCAACTGGTGGATTTGTGTGTCTGTTATCTGCCTCTCGCCTGTAATTGGTGGATTCCTGTGTCCATCTATATTTTGCATTACACTGACTAGTGGACACTCAGGAAATCACTACCAACTTACTCATCCTGTTGGAAGCCTTTCAATTTTCATTCAGTCACCTCAGAAACAGACATGAAATGGTGTGTAAAACGTTTGCGGCTAAGTTGCTGCAGCTTTGGAAAAAGTAGCTGTAAGAATAAGATTTATCTACTATTTTATTCATTTGTTTTCACAAGAGATATTAATAATTTCTGAAATCAGATTTCAGTTTTTCAGGTCCAGGTCTCCAGGTCAAGAGGGCTTCATTATAGAGAGAGCTGAGATTGTTTTGAACCTTGATATATAATATGTGGGTATCATGTTGTATGCATGTGTCTTTAAAGTTGCATTTAAGAATATATGCAAACCCTAAGAAAATGCCCTTAGACTCCAGAGGGTTAATTTCCATTACTACAAGTTGTTCATTTATCAGGAGATGTTTCTGAGGAGGTTAGATATGAGATAATAATCTTGTGAAATTCAAAAGTTAAAAAAAAAAAATATTAAAAGATATGAAGAAAATCAGATTCCTACCAGCCACCTGCAAGACCCAGTAGACCACCAAAGCAGTACTTAAATCTTTCATCTTTGAGAGAGGAGAAAATCAAGCTCCACTCTTGCTGACAAAAACCACAGGTGTTCTTTTTTACTGTGAGAAGACAACACAGTGCTGTGAGTCTGAAAGGATGTAGAAAAAAAATGCAAATCAAACAGTGGGCTGTCCACCCCAGAGTCCAGACCTCAACATCACTGAATGTGCTTGGGATTACTTGGATTGTGAGAAGCAGAAAGTGCACCCAACTTCTAAAAATATTGGAGGTGTGGAAAATATCCCTGCAGATTTCGTTCGAAAACTAAAAGCAAGAAATAATGAAAGCTGTAATAAAGCCGGAGCCGACACACTAAATACTGAAAGATTTGATATTATATTCAGTTGTTATGGCTTCTATATAATCTCATCGTAAATATGTTTTCTGTTTTTATCCTTATCCTGACAAATAAAGAACTCAATGGCTGTTTTAATTAGAAATTTAAAAGGGTGGGCTAACTTTTGCACAGTCCAAAAGTACCCAGACGCCCAGGAGCATTGTCAGTGGAATGGGACACTGTGGTGAAGCCTAAGGTCACCATGTGCAATGCCAGACATCAGCAGCATAAAACGTCCCACCACTGGAAATGTTCTCTGGAGTAATGAAGCTCTATCAAGCACCTTTGGGATGAGCTGGAGTGATGCAGCTCCATTGAACACCTAATCAGCCAGCATCAATGCTGACCTCACTAATACTCTTGTGGCTGAAATCAAATCCCAGCAGCAATGTTCCAACATCAAGTGAAAAGCATTCCCAGAAGAATTTGTTACTGCAGCAAAGGAGGACTCTTAATATGCCCCCCCACCCCCCCACACACAACTTGAACATGCAGTTTATGTGGCATGTGCATTTGAAGGAGGATTGGGTAAAATGTAGGAGGATCAAGAAAATTGGATTGAGATATTGGAAATATTCTGATTACACATTCCGTTTGATTTATGATGAATTTCTGATTACATATTCCGTTTGATTTATGATGAATTTCATTACATAAGATTTACCCCAATTTTACCCCCCAATTCTGATTTGAGGTGGACGCTGTTTGGCTCTACTCTGCAGATTTTGGGGCAGTCAGAGTCAACAGTTGTTTTCGAAAAGGAGATTTTCTTCCGATTTCAAACCCATCAAAGAAATCAATCATTTGATTTTTTTGACTGGAATCTGGATAACATCTAGTACCTTATAGTAGCCAAAGATTCGAATCTCAAAGGGATTTCAAAAACATATTCGCAAAGGAAGTAAGTCAGTAAAGAAAAATAGCAAACATACCCATGTGTAGTGGAGCTTTTTAATTAATTGAGCATAGGGCAGGAGTAAAATTACCTGTTAAATGTAAATTCCAAGAAATACCACATTCTGATAACCCATCATTTTACCTACAGTGGGGTTGTAAAGTCAGAGACCACACTGAAAATCTGAGATTTCTTTTTTCATTTAAACCTGAAAATACACAACAGAAAGTTTTGGTATTTTGAAAATTCTTCATAAGTTACAACAAGGAAAATTGGGACAAGAAATTTCGAAGATTCTGCTCTATTTCTAGGTCAATATTCAGTGAAGCACATGTTCAGATGACTCTCAGGTGGATTTGATCTACTCATCGGAGGCTTTTGTCCATGTCAGCTTGAGTGCTGTCATTAAGGCAAAAGCAGGACAAACAAAATACTAAGAAACTTTCAAATTCATGCACATATTTCAAAGTTTGTACTTTTCCCTCAGACGGTTTTGTATTTATAACTACTTGGTGTTAAATTAGAAAACAAAATGCAAAATAGAAGCATTTTCAGTAGTGGTCTCAGACCTTTGGACCCCATTATAAATGTGATTTACCATTTCTATTATTGTGTCAGCACAAACAGTAGAGAAAACAGCTGCAGCAAATTGTTGCAGGTTCAAAATTGCAATGTTTGCTATGCTGTTGTCTCCTAGTCACCATAAACAGCTATGGAAATCACCCAGAAAATAAGGGTACCCAGCCTTTTCAAAGCCCTAATTAATCATTTTAAAACTTGTGTTATGTATCCTAGGCTATATTAAAGTGGCCAGTATTGCTTGGGACTTTTTTTCTCACCCCATAAAACCAGGCATTAATGAGCAGCAGTGCCTCAAAAACAGTAACTTGCTATTGTTTCTCAAAATCTATTTTTGAGGCAGAATAAAATTACACCTTTATAGCAAATTTTGCAATTTACATGGTTAGCTAAAGCCTTCGTAAATTAACCAAAAAACTCAGGTGCATCAAAAAGACCGCATGCATGCTTACTACCCTCTGTACTTTCTCCCGTACCTACATCTGGCCCTTAGTCATGTCTGATTAAGTTTAAGCAGAGTTTCCTCAGGAGGAATGGCTGGCCAGCATTTTGCCTAATGGAGAGACTTGAATGACCTTGAGGGTCACCTTGTGATCTCCAACTCACATTATTAACACTCACTGACCACTTTCATTTCCTGATTAAGTGATGGCTCTTGGTGCACTAAACTGATTGGCCCAGCTATTTTGGAGCAGCAGAGATTAAGGTTCCTTTGGAATGAGACAAACCGACAGCCTCCATATTGGAGTTTGCCGTAACCGCTTGGCTAACGGAATTATCCAGAGTGCAGTGGGCTGAGTCCGAAAACGTCCCCATCAGCTGCGCGAGAAGAGAGGATTTAGATGTTCCGCTCAAAGAAACGCTTCAGTAGCCTCTCGGCGGCGTAGAGAAGGTCAGCCCATACTGTGCAGGAACTGGCAAATCCCTCCTTTTCTGCTGGTGTCTTTTCATTATTACCGCAAGTAATTAGCAGAAATGACAACTGCGGCCCAGCCTGACTCTATTTCTGTAGACTTTCTGGCTGGTTTCAGATTAAATTACAGCCGAAAGCATGGCTTCCTTTGTTGAAAACTAGGTTTCGTCCGTGTCTGGACCCACTGTGCGTGACATTTACAGCACCTCTGTCAGGACTTTTAAAGGTCTTAATCTCACAAAGGTCAAAAGGGCGTACACATAGCAATGTTCCGGGTCACAGACCATTCAGGATCAAACACCAGAAATAACATCACCGTTGTTAGTATCATGAATTTCTTTCAGGATGCAATTTTCTCTCTCGCACACGGAACCGATTATTTTAGACGATGGCATCCTGTTGAGAGTGTTATTGTAATTGCAGCCTCCAGAACTTCGTAATTTTCGTTGAAAGAGCACAGCTTTCGACTGCACAGCTGCATTATCTCTGACATCTATACTTTAGTAAATTTGTACTGCAAGCATAAACAATGTTTTTTTTAGGGGGATGAAGCACCCAAGCATCTCATATTCTACAATCTCTGCACTTTGAACCAACTCTCTGGTAAGACTTGCCAACAAAAGACCCAAAGGAGGCAATAAGTGGAGGGTAAATATGAGCTGGACTTGCCTTCCTTTCACAGCGCTGACATGATGGGTATATTGAGTCGTATCGGTTGCTTTCCGGCCTGTCAGCTGCATCTTCTAACTAAACTGGGATGAAATTAAAGAAGCTGTCAATCTGCTTTGGCTATTTTTTTGTCATACATCTGGCTTATTTACTCCTATAATGTTTACTCATAGCAGTCTCATATTCTGATATAATTAACCCCCCCCCCGCTGCTCTTCTTGTTGTATACTATTTATTATCTTCCCTTTTACTCTTGCAGTTGCTTATTTGCCTATATTGTCTTACATTTCGTATATTTACTATTATACTCTGTACGTTCAGTCCCATGTTCTAATATGATCATTTTTGCTCTTATTACTATTTAGACTGTTCATTTTTATTTTCTCTTATTTTTCCATTATATCTGTAAAGTATTTACTCCTGGACTCTTTACAGTATTTCCTCTTATTTCTCATACTATGTGCTTTTTTAGGATAGTTTTAGGATTTATTCTCTGGCCTCTTTTGACACTGACTTTTATTGTGAAAGCAGAGCTGGCCCTATTGTGTTCCGATAGATTAGGAAGTACTGTGTCAGTCAATCACTGATTGCCTAAGAAGCAACACGTAGCTAGGCTTAGAGCATGTGTACGGCGAGGGTATGGTCGAATAAAGCCTTTAATAAAGCATCCCATTTAATAACGGTGAATGCTACAGTATTTACTATATTCTTTCACACACTTATTACTATTTATTCTTATTTTTTTATGATATTTATATGTTATTGGTTTTAAATATTGCTCCTAGACCATTTCAAACAATCACCAGGTCAGTAGTTTTATTCTGCCATACTGTTTGCTCAAATTTATTCCTATACACTTGTGTAATATATAGTATTTTCACCAACACTATACTATTTACTCTTATTTTAACATAATATTTGCATTTATTTTACTTTTTATTGTAATATTTATATACACTAATATAGAAAAATTAGAGGCCACTTTTCTTTTTTTTCAGAAATGGCCATTAAGTACAAATTAAAAAAAAAAAAAAATGAATAGATTTTTTAAAAAATTAAATATAGTATTTTTTTTCAAAGAAATCTGCTGGAATATTTTCTCACATCTCCAAAGTTCAGTCTTAGAAGTTGTAATTTCTGCTTCTCACAATCCAAGTAATCCCAAACACATTCAACGATGTTGAGGTCTGGACTCTGGGGTGGACAGGCCATTGTTCTGAAAACAACAGCAGTGTCTTTGTTTGATTTGCAAATTTTCTACTATCCTTTTCTCAGTGAGGCTTCTTGACAGCTACACATCCTTCCAGACCCATAGCACTGAGATGTCTTCTCACAGTGGAAGACGCCTCTGAATTTTTTTCAGATCCGAAGCAAGAGTGGAGCTTGATTTTCTCCTCTCTCTCAAAGATGAAAGCTATACGTCCTTTTTATCTGATGGTGACATTTTTGGTGGTCTACCAGGTTGTGCGGGTAGTTGTTAGGAGCCCCATGTTGTCTATTTCTTAAATAATTTTTAGAACACCAGCTATAGATATATAGAATATGGTACAGCATTATATATCCAGACAAAATTAAGTGTAGTAGAATATAAGTACCACGGTACCATGCAGGTGGTTTTTATTATAATTATCTCTGGATTGACCTCAAATCACTTCTTATAGCCAAACTTTCAACAAAGAAATTATGTTAATTATGCATTTTTCAACAAAATGAAACCGCTAAGTTACTGGATTGCGGTGCACTGCATTTTCTTTCATCCATCATAAATGGGATTGTTTTTTTCTTGAACAGTTGTAATTTTCCTTGACATCTCGACTTTTTTGACGCATTTTAAAGGTACGTGGTAATAATAATGGACTGTGGTTGAATGCAGCATCTGTAAAACCAAGTCATTAATTGACGAGAGCTGCCACTTTCTTATCTTTCACATTTGTTTTTTTGTTGTCGGCATGACTTTTTAATAGAAATGGAATTTGCACAGAAATGGCAGAGGAGCTCTTTGAAACCTGGCAATCAGCGAGGTATGGAGTGCAGAAACGCAGTCGGGGAGAGGCGTGCTGCATGCTACTGACGGCTGCTAACGAACCGCTCAAGTCCACCAGTATCTCTCTCTCATGCTCTTTTTCTCTCTCTCTTTCTCACTCTTTTTTCATACAAAGTACAATTTGACAGGTACTTCTCACTTTTTAAAGGAAACAAAAGCTGTTCTGACTTTTTTTTTTGTATTTTGCCTCCCACCAGAATCACATCTCCAGAGGTTTAAAGTGAAGTCAGATCTAAAGCAGCCCTCCTCCCTCGCTCCCCATCTTTTTCTCTCTGTCTCCTGCTAACACTCTTGTATTAAGCTCCAGGAATGGCACCCTTAAAGCAACCACAGGTGTCTAACTCAGCCTTAGCTAAAAAAAAAAACTCCTAAATATTCATTACTGTAGTTTAAGTGCCGTCCTGAAACGCCGAAAGCAGGGCACGTCCTCTTGTTTACATCGTGAGTACGATGTGTTGTGTTTTGATAAGGGTGGCAAAAATATGATGTCATGAGACATTTGCACTAGACACGATATACACAATATATGTATTGAGTTTTTTGGGGGTTTGCCAACAAATTGGAATGAATAAACTGATATACAATCAGCTACTTCTTATTATGCTGTTTAGGCATAAATGGGTTGTTGTTTCTCTTTCTCTTTTTTATGATGACTGCATTTTTTTACGTCATTATAAATTGGAATTTCCCTCTGTAAGGTTCTATTTTTCTTTGAATTGATCTGATTATCACTGCTATGGTAATGCTACTTTCTGCCGGCCTCTATGGGATTTCTTCAGTCTCTATGGGATTTGCAATGTCATGTTAGCACTAAGAAATACCATAGAGCTCTAGCTTACACACTGACTTTCAGAGCTGGCAAGACATGCATGCCTCTTATTTTTACTTTATATATTGCAATTTAGAATCCATTTTTAATCCTTCAGTAAATCATTCAACTAAAAGTCTAACTGTGAGTATTATTAGAGGACCTGTTAGCCTGTTCGCTTTTGAAGGAATAGCTGTTTGTGTTTTTGGAAAATTAATTGAAATTAATTCTTTTGTTAGGATATTTGACTCATTAAGAGCCAAAGAGTAATTTTACTCCTGTTTTAACTCTTTTTATTTCCTAATGTGTGTGCGTATATATTCAGAAAAAAGGGATATTGTGAATCACAGTAATATACTGCTGTCAATGCATGGTCATGCATAAATACAAGTTGCTAATGCATTTTAAAATACAGTACATACTGTACAACATCATTTTTTGTAAACATTACAGTATGAGAGCTGTCAATTATAGTAACTCTGCTGCCATTAAGTTGTTGTCAATTTACAGTCAATTTTTACAGCATGCAGACAACTTGAAATAGACAAAATGCACCAAAATAGTAGTGTCACATTTTCAAAAAGCTAAACTAATTTTATTTATTCAAAGTTTGCAAAAATAAACTACTAAACATGGAACAAAATTGGTTGACATCTGATCAGCTACTTGTTACTATGCAATTTATGAAGTCTTAAGTGTTTTTTACAGTGAATGTAGTTGTTTAGTGTTCTAGAAGTAATGATGACAAACTATGATCCACTCAGAGAAGTGTGATGTAAATTAATCATGATGACAATTACATATCATCATACCGTCCCCTCCTGCTTATTAGAAATGTGAACTGGCCAAACGTAGATTGTATTCGTAGATGCAGAGAGAAGCAGGCCTCCTTTCCTCTGGCATTAATCGAAAATTTATGAGGGTGATTTGAGTGGAGCACCCGCAGAGCGCCTGAATACTCTCGTTCTTTGTCAGTCTGCACACGTTTAGCATGAATCTTCTCCCCACCTCTGCCACCTTGAACCCATCGTCATCATCATATCTCTCACCAGCTTCATATGTGGCTGCTCCTCACACTTATTTCCAGCTTTCTGATTTATTAATGCCACCCAACCTTGAATATTTCTCAAGACTTAAGGGAAGAAAGACAGCATGTCCGTCCGGTTTCTTGCATTTACTGAGGTTGGGCAAATAGGGAATAGTTTCTGAGTGTGGTTTTGTATTTGTGTGGCATTTTTTTGTTGAGGAATTCACTCTGCTTCGTCTGCAAGCGCTGCTGTCACTGGGTTTGGTTTGACTTCAGTTTTATGCTGAATCACAGCTTGTCATCCAGTTAGACCTGTCCAGTACAGCTAGACAATATATGCTTTGCTGTCCACCCAACCCATTATGCCAAATGCAGTGCTTCATTACCCTTGCATTAGGGTATCTAAAACAGTATGAGGAACAAAACCTTTATGTTCCAGATAAAACCAAATGTTGTGTTGAGTTTTTCCAAAAGGAGCCAAAGCACTAACATTGCTATCTATGCAGGGATTTGAACCAGTCACCGGCATGCAACGTCATGACGATGCCTGCTACACTATTTAAATCACTACATAGTACTAAACTCCATTCAAGTTCTCCACAGAGTCATAAAAATCCTTGTTTTTTTCCAATAATGAAAACTTAGTGTAACAAGTTATTAACACCCCTTATTACCAACACCTCAAGCTCCACTCCCATAGTTTCTGGTCATCAGTCAGTAGAATCTAAAAAGATCCCTGAAACTACACCTCAGGAGCTTGAATTGGGCCTGGTTCTTCTTGTGGAAACATGCTTAAAAGTTTCTGCAAAAGTTCCTGTGGCTGAAATACGCCTACAGTGAAGTACCTTGTGTATAGAGTATGAATATAGTGCCTGAATTCCGACAGAAGGGCATTGAGCAAAAACTGATAGGGTTTCCTTATGGATCACCTTCAAGTCATTAGACAGTCAGTGGATTATTCTGGACAGTCAAAGCGTATGTCATTTCCTTTTGTGCTGCTGCGTGGGTCAGGAACGTGTGACATGCTGCAGTCACGCAGATTAGCACCCTTGTTTGCTGGTGTGAATGAGCGTGTTTCTGTACTTTCAGGCAGAGCCTTGATCCGCTCGTTGGATTTTGCAGAGAGCCGCCAGCAGAGGAGAGCTGCAGCAGCACCGAACCGGCTTACAGGAACAGCTACAGCACACAAACAACACTATATATATGTCCCTTGACTGACAATGGACTGACGGATATATTTTCTCACTCACACCAACGCACACACTCAGCCACATGCAAAAATACAGCTCTTCAGCTGATAGGAGGCAAGAAAAATGCAATAAATTGTTTCTCTGAGAGAAATGTACCCTCTTCATTAGAAATATTTTGCTGAAAAATATAACATTATTATAGAGCCCCTTCTTAATAAAAATAATTCATGGCAACAACTTACTAAGGTGTGGGAAAGGGATGCTAATGCATGGGCACAACTTATTAAGGTGTGGGAAAGAGGACAATCAAGGCCATTATTTAGTAAGACCTGGGAACAAGATAATTAAGCTTCAATAATTAAGTCACAGTCATGATTTGGTAAGGCATGAGAACAAGATGATTCAGTTTTAAGAGTTAAGTCATGGCCAGGACTTAGGACTTGTTCAAATCTGATTTTTGGCATGTCCAGGTTGTATCCAGATTGATTTTGTGATAGCATAGACAGCAAAAAACACATAAAATTTGGTTTGAAATCAAATTTTATAGATTCATCTTAGACACTCTGGCCCCTCAAATTGGATCTCAAAGACATTCGCTACACAACAAACAACGACGATGTCAAATCCAGAGTGATGTAAGTGCTGAGACCCAAGAAAAGCAGCCGAAATTCATGCTTATGCCAGAGAATTTTGAAGAGTTTGGAAGGTGAGATGATGCACTTCCATCTCTCCTGCATCTGCATTTGAAATCTGCATCCAGCGTAGCTACGTAGTTACTGATGCCTGAGCTGTTACCACAGCAACCCTGCAGATAGGCTGGTGATGTCTAGATACATAAATCTGATCTGATCACTTGCAAATAACAGTGTGGACAGTCATCTCAGAAGATCTGATTTGAGAAACAAATCCAATTTTCCTGCAGTCTGAACATAGCCCTAGACAGACAGGGGGACAAGACGGTTAAATCATGGCCACAACTTTGTAAAATGTGGGATCAAGATAATTCAGTTTTGATAGTTAAGTTGTGGCCACGATTTAACAGAGCATAGGAGCAAGACAAGTCATGGCTACGACTTAGTACGTGGAAAACAACATGATTCAAGTTTTGTTGTTAACTTGAGGACATGACTTAGTAAGGCATTGGAACAAGATCCTTTCATTTTGATAGTTAAGTTGTGACCATGACTTGGTATGGTGTGGGAACAAAATAATTAGGTAATGGCCACAACTTAGTAGGACACAAAAACAAGATAATTCAGTTTTTCTAGTTAACTCGAGGCCACACCTTAGGCATGGGAACAAGATAAAGTCAAGGCCACAACTTAGTACAGCTTGGGAACGAGAGAATTCAGTTTAGATAAGCTACTAAGTCCCTATAAGGCCAAAAAGGTAACTTTACCTGTTAACCTACGGGCATTTGATTCAGCTAAAATGAGAGTGTGTAGTGTGGGCCCTGGTCAGCCCTTGCAGTTTAAGGACTAAATGATCTTTTTTCCTAAGTCTCGACTACAGTGAGGGATTGGTTGCAATTAAAACTTTTTTATTATGTGAACATTAACTGTTCAATGCATTCTATTAGCCTTTCAGTTGGTGAAGACTGCTGCTGGTCACACCTTGAGCTAACACAATGCTATGACATTAACTGTCTGTTAGAGTCTAGAACTTTGACACCAGTGTGAACATACTAGAAGTGGTCAGCACACTACATTAGTACTTGATTTGAGACGAGCTATATTAGAGCTGTCCTGCAGTATGAAAAAGGAGAGAATGGAGACTATAATTGGCGTATTTACATTCACACTGCTCTTTAATTACGTGAGCTGCTTCCTGGTCTGAGGATATTTGCTAGGAAGCGAACCTAGGATGAGATTTAGAGCCAGTGGAAAGCTATAAATCTTCCTCCTGCTCGTACCAGTTACACACATCCCCCGCCCCTCAGTTGAATGGTACGACCTGCGTCCGAAGCCTTGCTTGTACGCGCTCTTGCACTGTGTAATTGCGCTCAATAGGAAGCAAATGCAACATCGTAAATCAGTAACCCCTCCTCCCCCCATACACACACACTTTGGCTCATGCAGGTCGACTGGGCTGTGGCCTCTCCGCTTCGTTGGAGACAAACATTTACCCTGGTCTCTAAACCTACCTCACCTGCCCATCACACCAGGGCCGGACCGCTCTATCTGGGACTGACCCCCTACCCGCTACCCCCCAGGGTGCTGGAACCAGTTCAAGGATTTTGAGCTTAATGCTATAATTAGCCCCTGAGATTCCTCTATGAATATTCTTCCCAGGAAACTCCATTTAGTTACAGCGGACTCCCCGGGTAGCCGGGGCTAATTCAGTGGTTTCCTGAAGGAATGTGTGGGGACTGTGAGGCTGGGAGAAGAATAAAATGGAAATTAAGCAGAAACAAATGTTTTCAGTGAAGAAACTCCAAATACCATTGTGTGGTAACCTTGTCTGGTTTCCGTGACCTCTTTTGTCCATTTTACCAAGTTTCCCATGTGCCTTTGTTCAATAATGTAATTGCCTCATGGGCTTCTTTTATTGAAGTTTTGGGACTGGTGTTGACATTTCAAGACTTGTAAGGAGATTTTGTGGCTGATATTTCTTTCAGATCTGATATTAAGATCTTATAGGACTTATGTTGACATTTCAGAAATGGGATTGATTTTTCTGTCCTGATATTGATATTTCAGGACTATTATTCACATTTAGGATTGACTGAGATTTTAGCACTAATATCTAAATTCTAAGATTGAGATTTCAGAATTGATTTTGAATTTCTACTGAGATTTCAGGTCTAATTTTTAGATTTCAGAATTGATATAGAGAATTCGGGGCTGATATTGAGATTTCAAGTTTTCAGGACTGATATAAAAACCCTAAGATTGATTAAGATTTCAGAACTGATATTGAAGACTGAGATTTCAGGTCTAATTTGTTTAGATTTCAGGAGTGATATAGAGGTTTTGGAGTTGATGTTTAGATTTCAGGTTTGATTGAGATTTCAGGACTAATATTGAGATTTTAGGACTGATACTGAGATTTCAGTTCTTATTGATGTTTAGAACTCAGGATTGATATTGAGATCTCAGGACAAACACTGAAATGTCGAGAGTGGTATCAAGATTTCAGGACTGATATAGAAGACCCCATGTTCCATATCTACTTCAACATAGGTACTATATTTTTTTCCACCACGATTCCATCATGGAATTGAGAAACTTGTTGCTTCATTGCCCTCACTGCTTCAAAAAAGAACCACCCCCAGCTTACCACTTTACACCTAATATGGCTTCATGTTACTTGCAGGCACTCCAGTTTTTTTTAGATTAGAAGTGGTAGTGTAGCATCTTACCAATTGTTCTGCTCTGTTTCTCCACATCCTGTAGGTTGTCTGAGCTCTCGCTTTTCTAAGTGTCTTTCACTTGATGTTGCCACTGATGATGATGATGGTGATGATTAGCTTTTTTGCCCCGGCTTCTGATTTGAATCACAACCACTATTCCCTTTTTTGTAACAGTCATCTAGAGCAATTTTGTAATTAGTTTCATCCAAGACCACGGCCTCTAATTTTAACCTTTGCCTTTAATTAGATGCCTCTCACATTGTTAAGCTGGCAAAGCTAATAATGAACGAATCAGTAAAGATAATTGCTTGTGAATTAAGTGTTGCCTTTGTAATTAAAACATTCATTCAAAATGTCACTTTTGGGTTACATGAACATGTACTGGTGATGGAAAATGTATAGTGAAAAGCGTCCTTAATTGAGCATAGCACAGAGCGGAACTCGTAGGAGAAGCTGTCATCCTTCAACTGGGTGAGAATTTATCATCTGTTTTTATTACCATGAAATACATTGCAATATCTTTAATATAGACAGTGGACTTAATATTTCCTCATGACCTTGTCTTTGCATTATGATATCTATTTCTAGATATTTCTTCTTTCACTATCTGCTTCATTTTAAAAAGTAAAATGAGTTCACTCTCTGGCAGATGGCTTTCTTAAAAACATTCATTTTTAAATATTATGCATTTTGTCTCATTTTTTTTTCAGAGTTACTGTGTTATGGTACAGCAGATTTCAATATGTCAGTAGTAGTAAAGTCTCATCTTTCAGAACTAATAAGCAAAGAATGCTGCTTCAAAATGCTAATTCCTGTTTTGAAGGCATACATATTTTCTGTCAAAGACTTGGCAGCCCGTTTTGGTCCGATACGTGCCAGGATATCATCAGAAAGAACAGCCATTTTCATTCTCACTTAGAAATGAAATAGAATTCAATCATCGTTCGTTTCACACAATGCAGTATTCTCAGTCAGGCTCCAAACAGAATGGGTTGCCACCATTCTTAATTAAGCAAAAAGAGGATTATATTGACCTTTTCTGCAAAACATGAAGCAAAAAAACAAAACAAAACATGGTAACCGATTTCTGAAATTCTTAATTACTACTCCATTCATCCCCCAGAGAGTCTAGTGTGGCACTTTAATTAATTGACCAACTTGTGCTCGTCACTCGCCTTTGATGAGAATGCAGCGGGATGTTGTATGAAATCGTATTGATCATGGGGATGTAAGTGTTAACTCTGCAAACACTGCACTGGTGTGTCCACCTGGGAGTTATAGGTCATCGACCTGCACTCTCTTTAATTGCATGGGGTGAGTGACATTAGCATGGACTTCGCGTTCCTCCTAATGAGCTCCTTTAATATATCTACGTCTGGTGATGATTGATGGTGACATGAACAATGTGACCACCATCACAATAAGGTCATAAAAGAGTGTGTTTGTTTCGTGTTTTTGCTTGATTACCCCCCAAAAATTGTGTACTAATACAATCAGTGCTTTAAATCAATGAGCTATTGATCCATGCTGTTTTTTGCATCTTATTACTTCTTTTCTCTCACATGTATTGCTCTAAAATTGAGTTGAATTGGGCTCATATTGGGATTTTCAGCGCTGAGTTCAGGAATGATGTAGAAATTTCAGGACTGATATAGAGATTTCGATAGTTATACTAAAATTTCCAGATGTACTGAAATCTCAGGATTGATAGCATTTTCAGGACTGATACTGAGACTTTAGGACAAATAATGAGATTGCAGTACTGTTAGAGATTTCAGGACTAAAGTTAAATTCAGGAGTGAAAGGACTGCTGTTGAGATTCCAGGGTGGATGCTGGAATTTCTAGATTGAAACTGAGTTTTCAGGATTAGTATTGAGGTCTCAGGATTAATTTGAGATTTCAGGACCAAATGAAAGATTTCAGGACTGATATTGAGAATTCAGCACTAAAATTGAGATCTCAGGAGCAAAATTGTGATTTCAGGACTGAATTTAAGACTGATTCTGAAAATTCAAGAATGATCCTGTGACTCAGAACTATTATTAAGTCCTCAACTAACATTGAGATTTCAGAACTAAAATTGATACCTCAGCACTAATATTAACATTTCTGGACTGATATTGAGATTTCAGAGCTGATATTGAGATTGAACTCTCCGAATGTATCCAGCCTTGCATTTTAGTGCTGAGTGCTGTGCATAATTAGCCAAAGTTCTGTCCCACTGGAGCAACCTCAATTACCATCTGGTAGTGACTGTGGCTGAAAGGCTGCATGAGTAGCCATGCGATGGGGAAGGGTTTTCGAGAAAGGTGAAAAGTTGTGGAGGGTGCTGAGGATGCTTGTCCTTTACGCAAACAACGCATGCTTTTCTGCAGATTTCTTCACACAATATCCGCATGGAAAACACATTACATAAACACTACAGCCAAAGTGAAGACAAAACTGAGTTGACGCAACATATTTAATTTGCATGGAAAGTATGTTCACTTCAAAAAAGATGAGCTACAATACAAGAAGTAAATACTGAATTGGAGTAAAAAATGACAATAATAGTGAAATTATCTGTTCATGCAGCAAGATAATTTACTTGACAAGAAACCTTAAAATAAGTTGGTTTACAGCATAGAAATAAATAGGCTGATGTTTGCAAAGGTTTGAAATAAGCAGAAAATGCTGGTTTTAAGATTAAATTGCTTGAGATCAGACTTTCTACAGCACAGTAACAAGTGAAATACACTGAACAATAGCAAATAATTCAACCCTAAGATAATATATTGTAATTGTTTTGGTATTTTGGCCAATTATAATTACAATTACAAAGTATTTGCATTAGACAGTCACACAGATCAAATGGTGTATTGTAATTATTTGACATGTAAATGCTAACAGAATTTTGACATTTTTAGAAAAATTTGGCTTATTTTTGATCAAAAATATTACAAATCTTGAAAACAAAGGTCAACTCAGATCTTTTCAGAAATTGTCTAGCCTTGGTTTCATGCTGAGTTCTAATATGCTTTAATTTTGAATGACAAATTTCAGTTTTAGTTTTCAATTGAGTTGTATGTTTACTATCCTGAGTGGTCTAATATGTGAATCGTCACTCTTTTAACCCTTTGTTATAATGTAAGAGCTTAAAGCAGAGATATGATATAATGGTAGCGAGTAGATTTTGGGTGGTTTTTGGAGCTGAATTACTGGCTGATGCTTGTGTGCAGCTGGATAATGTCATGCTGACCGTTCTCCTACTGTTACAGTGTCAAGCTAATAAGAATAGAAGAACCCTTTCCGGTGCTATGTAGAACCCTTTTCAAAAAGGTTCTATGCAGAACTATCTATAGCACATTCATACACATTTTACATCAGTCTGAAGAACTCTTTCATGATGCAACAAACCCTTTAAATTAGCAAAGGGTTCTTTGAGTGTTCATGGTTCTATTTAGAACCATTTTCTTTACTAAAGAACCCTTGAAGAACCATTTTTTTCAACTGTGTAAGTCAATGAAAGTTAAAGTGTCCTTTCATTTCCTGGTGGGTGAAGCGTGTTGGGCCATTGCTATTGAATAATATATATATATATATATATATATATATATATATATATATATATATATATATATATATATATATATACTGAATCTTAGTTTTTTTCTACTCTGTCTTATGTGGCTTGTTTTGCCAGCAACTTGCTCGACATATTCATTATCAATTTAAGAAAGTAGTATGAACTCAAAGAGAGAAACTAGTAAAAAACTTTTCCAACAAGACAATTAATCTCATATCTCCGCATTTAAGATTTGAAATCTTGGCAAGCACAGAATAATTTGCAGTGCAAGTAATTTTACTGTGTTCATTGCACATGTGCACAGTCTGTAACTTGAGATTAGATTCTCAGAAAGTGAAAAACTCTGTATCAACTGAAACGCTCCCTCCCAGGCCGTCCTGTGCTGTTCGGCGAGCTGAGCCAAGAAGGGAACAGTTGTCCGATTCTCAAGCAGCCGTCTGTTTTCCCCAAAATAATGTACTTGGATAAAGGACTGAGGGAAGACAATCTGTTTGGCCGCTTGCTTCTCCTCTAAATGGAAATGGTGTAATGGCACCGAGCCGCCCCACGCCAGTAACAGGTCCGTGCTGCGGGAGACAGATATAGGCGCTTGCTGTGGATCCCTTTTTGGCACAGCATGCACAAGATTCTGCTTCTATCTGGCTCAGTTTTGGCATCCAGAGAAGTGCAATGTTGCTAATTAGATCTAAACTTTTGCTGATTTCTCTGTTATGATTGAAAAGGCTTTTTCTTTGCATAAGCAGAGCGGCCTAATTGAATCCTTCGTATTCTGTGTCGCTCTTAGAGAAGAGTTGAAGTGCGGTAGACAAGCGTTTGCCAGAGACAAAAGTGGCAGACTGAAACCATGCCAAATACAGTGATGCGCACTGTATACTGCTGCAGAACTCTTCTCCTTAACAGATGGATGATGCGATCGGCTAATTGTCATGCATATCACGCGGCGGGAACCGTTCAGAACGTGTTATCGGCGTAATAAAACATTCAGCAACCCTCGCATTGTGCTCTGATGAAATGCTTATGTATTCCATGAGTGAAAATAGCGAATGTATAAGAAATCCGTTGGTAATATCCATTGCCCTCTTACTGGAACATGCGCCATTTCTTTCAACTCTAATACATTCCATTATCATTTCCCAATCTGGCTTCCATTGCTTTGTGTGTGCAGTATAAATATGTTTGGTCTGAAGCTTTTCCTTCATTTAATCACAGAACTTTTTTTGTTTGTTTTGTTTTTAATCCTCCAGCACTGCATACTCATATCGACCATGTTTACCATTCACCCGTTTTCTTCCCTCCATTCATCTCAAAGGCATCCTGCAGAGTTCTGAGAGCCACTGGGCATCCAAAGCCTGTAGTATCATTGCAGCCTAGCAGGGGACTCAGTAAGTGCTGATACAGTCTTTAAACACGTACAGAAATGCTTGGATGGGTAGATAATTTGTACTGATTTTTGACTCTCTGGATATTTCTAGGTGGAGAATAACCCCTGAAGCTCCAAACATCTTTATTTATTAACCATACAGCTTATTATTCAGTAACTACTATGTAATATTCAGTAATTACTAAAAAACTAATTTGTAAGTGATTATCAGCGTATAGAACTGGGCCCACATACAGAGTTTAAATGGTTGATTTTCTTTCCCTCCAAATAAAACTTACAATTCGGGAAATTAACTTGTAGAAGTCTAGAGTTATTACTCATGTTGCTATGCAATTCATATGTAATAACAAAACTCACAGAGTTAATTACATGCTTGGTCATAATGAATGACATTCACTTTCAATTCACATAAAAAAAAAATCAGATAGGCAGAAAACAGCTTACAATACCTGTTAATCAGTTTCAAACCTGAATAGAGTATCTTGGTCTTTTATGCACAAATAATGGCTGAAAGTTTAAAATGTTGATGTTCTGCTTGTTCCAATGAATTACAAGCGATAAATAATGAATCAAAATGTAAGAGAAGGTATACAAAGTCTAGATTTAGCATTCATTTGCTAGGATATATCTTCAGATCAAGTTATTACTTGGTTTTCTGCTATTTGTATGTAATTACCTAGTTAATTACATAGTAGTGACCTAATGAATGACATTTACATTCGATTCATATACAAAAATAATAAAATAGACATAAAACAAAACCATTAACAAAGGTGGCAGAGGTGTAAAAGATATTTTTCTTTCTTCAGAACAAGACTGTAAACAACAATTCTATTTCACCAAATTTAAATTGTAATAAATTTAGTCATGTACTTAGAAATAAAGTCTCAATAAAGTCCAAACAGGAAATAATTAAACAAAATGTAAGAGATGGCATTTATGCCATGGAAGACCTTTTGTTTTTGGTTCTGAACACAGCCTTTTCAGACCTAATGGACAATCTTTCCTCTAACCTGTGCTGTTCTGCAGAGCAATCTGTTTTTCCTTCTTGAATGTATGGCTTTGAGAGAGCGCATAAGCATGTTCATCATCTCCAGTCTCGCTCGCTTGCTCTCAATCTGCCACCGCAGTGGAGGTATGGGTGGGTGCACAGGCCAGGTGGAGCCAATCACGCAGCTAAATCAGATGTAAATTGGAGCGGCGCGGAGGCCAGAGGAGGTGCGTCCTGCTCTTTGTAACTCTCCGGGCCGGCGGGTCGTGACATCTGCATGCAGGATTGAACAATCGAATCAGGAGACACCAGCGGAGGTGAGGACACAGTGCTGCCTGCTTCAGAGACACGCTTGTGTGGCAGTGCTGCACGTCTCCTGCACTTTTTGCCTCCCACCAAACGTGCGGATGAAAGGGCTGGAGCTCACGCCGGGCTTTGAGGTGCAGGATAATTACCTGCTTCAGAGTGTTCAGCTAGTGTAGGGGCACGCTTCCTCCCTAAAGGACATTTTTCCCTTTTGTATTTCTATTTCTGGTAACAGTCTTATTTGGATGGTCCACTGTAGTACGTAATATATATAATAATAATAATAATAATAATAATAATATATAACATATGTAAATGAGTACAAATGGTTTAAGATAAATGTAATTTGTACAGTTTTCCCCATTTTCCCAGATGTAGTCAATCAGCTTCTGTAGTTTTGGGTTAACGAGGCTAATGTAGCTAATGGAAGCTAGTGCCAGTTAGCATTGTGCTAACTACATGCCTAATCGTCACAAATTGTATATATATATATATATATATATATATATATATATATATATATATATATATATATATATATATATCATTAAGGGTACTTTAGTAAAGGGAATGGTTCTATTTAGAACCTATTTAGAATTCCATTTTGTACTTAAATTTAACCTTTGTGAAAATAGTTCTACATAGCATCTAAAAGAGTTCCTCTACTGTTACCATGCCTAGCTTGTAACAGAAGAAAAACCCTTTTTGGTGCTAGATACATCCATATATAACACATTCCCATCTATCTGAAGAACCACTTCACCATGCAAATAAAAAATAAAGCATGAAATTTTTCTATACAGAACTCATGAATCTAAGCAGAACCATTCCCTTAACTAATGGACCCTTAAAGAAGCATCTTTTGAAAGAGTGTAGTTAAAATCAACAGTAACAGCCCGTTCACCAAACCTTAACTCTGGTTCTAACCCTAACCCTTAACACTTGAAAAGCCAAGATGGTCATTTTGACCATTAAAAATTTTCAAAATGTACTAATGTACAAGTATTTCTACCTCTTAAGACCATTAGCAGTCATTTCTACTGCATTCTCCACGAGCTGGCTTTTTTCCTCTTTATTCTAGTGCTTTGGACATCACATTGGCAGCAGTTGTTCAGTAGACTACTCAACTAATCAGAGTAAATCTACCTTGAAAGCCCATAGTGGTCAATTTGACCGTTGTACATTAGATGGTGTTTCATCTGCTTGTGCTCTTTTTTCCTCTGTTCCAGTGAGTTAAATGTTTTTATTCACCTTTTCTCATTCACCTCACAAAACATCCATAAAGAACTGGAAAGTGGTTTACAGTATACAATTCAGAAAGGAATAAAACAATATAAACAGAATGGGTCAGACAAAAATGAAAAAAATTATACTGATACTTTGATTTCAGTACCGATTCCTGAAAAATACCTCCTTGTTAGTTACAAATCCAAAGTGGGTGTGGCTTAAACAGAAATGAGTTTAAAGTGCTGGAAGCGATTGTTTTCAATTACATAATGAACTGTAGACTAATTAAGAAGCATAGAATGTAATAAAGACCGTCAATCACCAGTCTGGGTTTTGGAGCATGCGCTTTTGTTGTTATTTATTCACAGATGCTAAGTCTGACTACTTTGATATTCTGAATGACACCAAATTTTCAACATGCGGTAGCATTCAAGTAATTCTGTCGACAAGGTATTGAATTTCCATACTCAGCCCTAATCGTCATACATATAATATATGGTGAAAAACCCTTCATCAAAGTTCTGTTAAAAAAAAAAAAAGTGCTGTTTTGACCACTTTTATTGACGTACAAAACACTCTGCATTTTATTTGTGAGATTTGTATGATGTGGAAATGAGCGGAGATTTGAGCACAAATGGTGAATCAGTGTCAGTGCGTGAAATCAAGCGCCAGTCTACCAGCACTTTGGTTACATATCATTTACATGAAGGATATGCTAATTCATGCAGATGTTTGATAGGGAGCCCATAAAATGAATATTTGTGGGCCAATGGCTGAGCTTGTAGGTGGAATTTAAGGCTGAGTAGTGTGCCCCCTACTGATCAAACTTTATAGTGTTAAAATTATGATGAGTAGAAAGAATAAAATGTGTAATAATTGTGTGTGGTAATTTTACAGTCAGATTTAACCTTAAGGATGAATAAGGGCTATTGTATTTTTTGCCTTATCGTCCACCTCAAGTATAGCTTTATATCCTTATTCTTACAAATTCCCTGCAGGGATACATAGTGCAGGTGCTTACTTCAGCTGGATGTTTAGTATACAGTCAGATATGTAAAAGCAGCATCGGTCAGTGGAGCATACTCCATTTAGACAACTGTCAGTTGTCTAAATGGAGTAAATGCTTTGGTTGAATTGTTTTGGAGTTACTGAGAGCTTGTTCCAGCATTCCAAAGTTTTCCATCATTTTTTTTTTCCATCCAGGAACGTGACCGCTGTTGTGCATCTTCTGTATTTTTTTTGTGTGCATCTGTACATTAGCAGACATTTGCACAACAGACGTGTGCAGTTGCTGTGACAGACAAGACTCATTTACGAGGTCATTATAGGAACGTGTGGCATTCATGCATCCCCTCAAAATCTACTTGTCTCTCAAACTCAGAGGAGCCAGTGTCTCACATCACTCCACATCAGTTTTTTTTCCCAGTTTAACCAGTGCTGTTTATAGCTGTAAGTTGTAGAAGCAGATGCTTAGGGCCCCTGAGCCATCAAGTGGCCCCTGAGCATGTTTTTTTTTTATATATATTTGATATTATTTGTCAAAATGTGCAATGAGTCCAGGGACTGTTTCTGTAATTCATATTCTATTATGAGTGGGATGGATAGGCTCGCTAAGGCCCCCTTAAAAAGCACCCTTAGTGTATTGCTCGTATGCTGATATACATGAATTCATCCTCTTTAGGGTTTGATGCATTGCTGTAGATACTTGCCAGCGCCAAAGATGTAGCATGCGCTATAGAAGACGTGTACTTTATGCACTGCATTCAGGCCTGAGTTATATCAGGATAGATGGGGCCCATATAAATACCAACAAAAGCCCTGTAGAAATAAATCATACAACGTTCTACGGTAAAGTCGCACAGCAACAGAACAGATAGACTAAGCCACAGTTAGCCGCTAAGAGCTATTACAGCCACAATTTGAAAACTGGATGGTGTCGTCTTGTGCATGGTCCAAATGCATTTTAGATCTTGTGAAGGTGCATAACTGAATATCATCCATCATGCACATATATTTATACTCTCAAGCACATACATTTCCGAGCTGGCAGTGGTGTGTTTCAGCCAGTTCCTTTGTGCGCTTCCCCGCCGGCTGCTATTTGTAACCCCCCGCTCTCTGGAGCTATGCTCCCAATAAACTGGCCTGATTTGATTTCCTCTAGAAGAAACCTCAACCCTCAGTGGCTGTTTCTTAGACTTGGTCAGGGGTGTAAATCTCTGACCTCACAATGATTTGATTACGATTCCTTAGAAAATGATTCAGTTCACTGTGAATCTGTCAAAATTTTGAAAGTTGATCATTTTTTATTTAAAATTGCATTCCTAAAATTTTAATGCTGGGGCTGAATTTAGCTTTTTTCCAGAAATTCATAGGCTATTTCACAGCAAAAAGTACCAAAACCTCTGGAACCAGAAAACTGGAACTATTCTATAGGTTCTAGGTTTATGGTTTCTAATACCAAGTTTGGAACCAACAGGACGTAATAGTGCTCAAGGGTGATCTTCTTTGTCTTCAGCAACACTTGCAGCTGAAGCCAACAACAATTTCTTGAATTCTTTATGCTGTGTGTGCATTATGACAGAAGATAGCGATGACCAACCAGACATTCCATTGTTTTCAATGGAGCAGCTATAGAAAATTCTGCCGGCATACCGCCGCGGTCAATGAAACATTCCATTAAGAGTTACATTTTGTGACTGTTGCCATCCACTGCAGTGGTTGAATGAATTGGATGTCGATTTGTTTGGCAGCCATAGATGCTGAACATCTCAGTGTTGAAGTCCAGTTGCACCCAGTATTATGCAAGAGAAAATTAAAAGGGTAGTGCCTTTTTTTCACATTAGTAAACAATGGGCTCTGCTAAAGCTCTCCTCTGATAATCATCCATTTCCACTGGTGACACTGTCACTATGGCGACATTTACATGGCTGCATGCTGTATACAGTTACAAGACACAGTATGATATTTTTTCAATGCCAATTCATAAATGCACCATTACACTTCCAGGTAAGGAAAGTCATCAAGCACTGGTATTTCAGCAATGATTGCACCAGAATGTTAATGTGTTCACTGCTATTTTTTTACAGTTATAACTTTTATATAGTGACCAATGACCAATGTGGACATGAAGGTACACCAACTACCCTGGAGGCAGACAATGTAAATAAGTAAGATATTAAAGAAGATATATAGGAATGTCATTTGATCCCAGATTAAATTGCATGTTTTGGTGATTTTCTTAGTGATAAAAAACACATTCTCTACAGGGAACAAATTTCAATATGACCTTTTATTATTTGCAATATGAGTTTTTTGGCAAAAGCTTGACATTTGGAAAAAAAATAAATTGTAAAATATTAAATGTGCCAAAGCTTTTGCACATATCACATTTTATATTTTTTCCTCAGTATGTTAAATTCAGCAAATAAACAGTAATTGCCATTAAAATGTTCAGAACTGTGTCCTCTGTAGAGCATCATTAGAAAAAGCAACAAAACATCATTTGACCAGGGGCACCCAAACATTTGTACACAACTATATAATATTAACAATAGAAACACCAGCAGTACACAACGCTTTTACATCCTCAGCAGATTAATTTTTAAGAAAGGCCTTCATTTCAAATCAAATCAATATTTCAATTTCAATTTTGAAATTTGCAAACAGTAATGATATACTTTATTAAACATTAATCAATCATAATTGATTGATCATAGCATTTTATATTCCTAACATCACAGCCATCCTCTCACATCACTGCCCCTCTTCCCTGTCTCCTGGTAGGCTCATGCCGGCCTAGCTTGCCGTTTTATGTGTAGGCTCTAAAGGAGTGTTTTGGGAGGATGGGGATGGGGTGGAGGGTGGGGGTGTAATATTCCTCTGCATGGACATCACTGTGGCTAACAGGGAGCTTATTTCAAAAGCTTTGAGCTGCCTACTGATGGCCACCACTAGCCGTGGTCAGAGAAATGGAAAACTATTCACAGGAAGAAAGACCCCCCCACCAATCTTTGTGGTCCCTCTTTTCTAACCCAACAAAAGAGTGGTGTAGAGCCAGGCAGGGGGGCCGAGGAAAAAGAGAGCACTTTTCTTCCTTCCTGTTGTTCGGACCCAAAAATTGCAGGCGCTCTTTGTTAGATAAATAACAAACACCCCCATGTCCTGAAGCGATAAGTGGCCATCATTGATCTCCATCTCTGGCCGGTTAGGTCTAATTTCTCATCTCTGCGCTTTCAGCGGCCACCATATGGCGACCGTTTGGTGCCACCTGCCTCTGGGTGGCCGGGGTGAGCCGTTTTTGGAGGAGAGGTCCTAGCGGTGTGAAGGGGAAACCAAACAGGGGTTCCAAACTGGATAAATGGCCGAGCTGGAGCTTATCATGCTCGCCCCGGGGTCTCTCAGAGAGAGAGAGGGTGAAAGTGGTTCTGTCGGCCACCAATCATTCTCTAAACTAGCTGAACTACCATGCTAAGACTCATGTAAAGAAACAAGCTGATTCATATTTTAACAAAAGTCCCAATTATTGTCCACAAGAAAAAATGTATGCATAAGAATATGCACAGTAAAGAACATCTGTAATCTCTAGAATAATATTCTGTGTTTAAGTCAGTATGACACCTTAAGTACAGTTTTATACAGCTTCCAGTGTTGAATTCTGGGAAAACATTTACAGTACAGGCAGATCATACTGTATCAGGCACCTTATTGTATGACTGCTGTAATAATAGTGTAACTATATTGTAATAATACAACAAAACAAGTAGTATCATTAGCTGTACTGTAAAACTAGACACCAAAAGTACTTTTCTGATGTAATTTAACTTGTTTTTTTTTATTTTTCCATTATTTAGTCATAAACATTAACTAGTGGTAAAGCTAGTTAACATTAGCTTACCTGCCTAATAGCATGGAAGCTTACTTAGCACAACCTGTTTGCATATTTTTTCTTTGTAAGTGTCTGAGTACCATTGCTATGATAATGCTAATTTCAGCTACCTATGGGATGCAGTCTCTATGGGATTTGCAGTTTTGTGTTAGTGCCAAGCTAACGGTGGTGTACATTCACTGCCCAATATTGAGTGTAATACTAAACAGCTCGCAAGCATTAAACGCATGTAACATTTTTATTTTGTATATTGCAGTTTTAGGGAAATATTTTAATACTTAAAATAACTGTATTATTAGAGGAGCCCATTAGCTTTTGAAAGAGTAGCTGTTCATATTTTTAAAAAACTTAAATGAAATCATTGATTCTTTTGTTAGAATTTTAGTTTTAATATGTATTAATGATTCAGTGGTCCATTACCACTGATTCTCCAACTTAGTCCAGGACCAGGCTTAATCCATTATCTGGAAACCCACCCCCTAAATGTTAATCTTAGAACTTGTCCCCTGTGAAGATAAAATCATTTTGTAATCAAATATTTGGCTACATTATCAGGTTAAACCAGGATAAATCCAAATGTGTTTCTCCTAAAGGCCCCGTTCACCAGGTATTAACGTCCATCTTGAGCAATCTGATCTCTAGTGGCCATTCAGCCATTTACACTTGGCATTTTTATGGGTCTCAAATGCATCTCAAGTGACCATTCATTGAATTTTGTGACTGGAGGAAGGGAGCCAAGCACATTTACCACGTCATTCTCTTGTTGCATTTGTTGTCAGACAAAAATGTCCATGAGTCCTCATTTGTGTAAATGTACAAGCTGTTACAAACATTTAGACTGTGTGGATTGCTAACATAGCTCATAAAGAAACAAGAGAGGAGAATGAAGAAAGACATTATGCAGCTGTTTTCATCTCTGTTGTGATAATGCAACTGATTTCATTCTTGTCTGGAACATCGGGACATTTTAGCATTCACAGTTCAAATATTTTATGGTCACATATCGCTGTTGTTGGAAGAAAACCTCATATCTCCAAAATGCTAACTTTACAGGAGAAGGAAAAAACATACTTTACTGTTAATGTAACGTTTCTTTGAGTCCATTCGTCATGAAATTCACACACAATATAAACCACAGGCAACAGGCATTTTCAAATTATGTCAAAAACTGAAAAATGATAAAAATGGAGATGTGAGTCTGACAGCAGCAATATGTTTCTGATGACCCCTGAAGGTGATTTTAATGACTAGACCCTGTTGACACCTGTGCGCACTGTCCAGTTATAACAGCTTACCCAAGATGAATACGAATGCCAGATTAGAACAGAGCCAATGTGAAACAGATTTGAGAGCAAACACAGGTTTTCAGAGCTGCAAAAATTGGATCTTTTTAAATCAAAGCTTCTTTTTTCAAGACACTGAAGCGAATTTGGTTAAAGTGCTGACCAAATTATGTCCACAAATCTGAAAAAACACAGAAGAAAGAATATTTTGGAAAAATGCTAGAAGCTCACTGGGAGTTGAAATCAACTTGACAGCACTTGACAATACTTTGTGGATTCCTTGTTGAAGTTGCTCTTATTGCTGGCAATAAGAAAAACATGTAGTTTTATCTTATCTTGCTTGTGGTTCATTGAACAAAGCAGACAAGTTCTGTGGAAAGTGCAGATTTTAAACTCAATCCATATCGTTTATGTTTATAGAAGAGACAGTACATGGTGTATTAAAAGCTTTATCTCTTGTACTTGTTCTTATGAAAGAAATTAATTTTGACACTTGTAAAAAAAAAAACCTGTTATTAAAAGAACAGCTGTGAAAACCAGTACCTTGCACTGCATTTACCTGAAGGCAAAGTGCATGATAGCATTTATGCTGAGCCACCATCTCTCGCAGGAAGCTGAAGTGGCTTTTAATTTGTGATGCCCCTACTTGAAATATGTGTAAGGTTCCCTTGGAACTGATAAAATGATGACGGATAATCTCTCTCTCTCTCTCTCTCTTTTCTCTCTGCCTCTCTCTTTCTTACACTCTCTCTTAAAGCCTTATCAGGCAGCATCAGAGCGACGCAGTAACTTGAAACAGTGATTGATGTCGAATGTTCCGAGGATGATGAGAATGGGAGGGGAAAAATATGCTGAAAACTATTTTTTTTCATCATCACTTCTTTTGTGTAATACTTCGGGAGTGGAAGGGTTTTCTTCCGTGCACGCGCTCCGCTCTGGTTGAAATGCAATTATCTGCCTTTGTTGCGCCATGACTGAAAAGGAAATCGCACCGAGGGCCGATTGTTTCGTTTTCAGAAGAGGGAAAAAAAATCTATTTGCTAACAGTGCACTTCCGAAAGCGTTTGACCTCCGGAATTCTAACTTGTACGCGTTTCAGCGTGGATTTTTTTTTTGGGGGGGTACATTTGAGAAGAAACAATGAATGTCCCTTACACTGCATGAGAAAGCAACTTTGCATTGTGTGGCAAACTTTGTCTTGCGAGCTCCTGCTTTCAGCACAACGCCTCCTCCAGCTTTTGGCTTTAAATGCCGCAGTGGGGTTTAGATAGAAACTGCAGAAATTAATTACACCATTCTGAGAATATTTGTGTATTTAGGGCTCTAAGGTATTGTACTGCTGCTACTGAGATACTGGCTTAGCATTAGCAGGCGTCTGTAGGACGAAGTCAGGATGTCAATTGATTATATCGTGGCAACCCTGAGCTCTGTGTGGTCACTGGCTCATTTGCATTCTCCAGCGAGCCCGCAAGGCCTTAATGTTGGTGTGAACTAGACTTAGTGCTGCTGTTAGTGTAGGTGTTGTATGGCATGGCGGCATTGTGTTTGTTTACTGTCAGTGGGAGACCGATGGGTTTACTGAACCCTTTGCCAGTTTCCTTTAGCTTTCAAGGTCTCCATTTAGGGACGAAGCAGAAAGTTACAAGCTGTAAATGGGCACTAGCAAGCATTTCCACTGCAAGAGCCAGGACACTTTTCACAAAGGTGGTGGAGCTTGACTGGGCCATGAGCTGGGACGCTTTTCATGGTGGTAGCAGAGTTTGACAAGGCTGCAAGCCAGGGCAATTTTTACTGCAGTAGCGGAGTTTGACTGGGCCACAAGGCAGGATACTTTCACCATGGTAGTGGAGCTTGACTAGGTCTTGAGCTGGGACACGTTTTATAGTGGTACCAGAGTTTGACTAGGCCTCAAGCCGGGACACTTCTCACTGCAGTAGCGGAGTTTGACTCGGCCGGAGCGGGACACTTTTTGCTGCAGCTGTGACATTTTTCACCACGATAGTGGAGTCTGACTAGACCACAAGCCAAGACACTTTTCACTGCAGTAACAGAGTTTGACTGGGCCAGGAGCCAGAAACTTTTTTCTGCAATAGTGGAGTTTGGCTGGGCCACAACCTGGGATACTTTTCACCATGATAGTGGAGTTTGGATAGGCCGCAAGCTGTTACACTTTTCAACCCGGTAGGGAGACTGACTGAGCCACAAGCGAGGACACTTTCCACCACTGTAGAGGAGGTTGACTGGGCCATGAGCTAGGATACTTTTCACTGCGGTAGAAGAGTTTGACTATGCTGCGAGCCTGGACACTTTTTCCATAGTAGAGAAGTTTTACTAGGCTATTAGCTGAGATACTTTTTGCTGCAGTAGGGGGGTTTGACTGTGCTGTGAACCTAGACACTTTTTTCTATAGTAGCAGAGTTTGACTGGGCCATGTGATGAGATACTTTTCGCTACACCAACAGAGTTTGACTGAACAATGTGCCAGGATGTGAGGTAGGATGTATGTAAAACAGTTTATGGTTGTGACATCACAATTTCAATAAGACAAGGAAAATTCAGCCATGATGATGGCTTTTAATGGAGTACCTCATGCAAAATGCTAGTCATGCTGATAATGTATGAAAGCTCATAGTGAGTCATTATTACTGTGCAAAGCTCCCGCCAACTGATCCCTGCTAGCTTCCATCCAGTGATAGCCTCGTTAGCCCTTTTTTCTGGGGACGTGGAGTGGGTTAGCATTCCTCTAATGAGCACTTTCATTGTGCCCTGTGGTTCTGGCTAATGCTAAATAGGATTAGCTAATACTAAATAATTCACCGCCTGATTGCTTTATCAGGCTTTATTTATCAGACCTCTCCTTTCATTAGCCATTTGAATACATTTGGCCCCCAGCTCCGCTCGTCTGAAGGGCAACGGACATCCCTTCTCCAGGCAGTAACAGGGTAAAGAGCGTACGAGAGGAATGTGATTGAGGCACGCTAACGCAGGTAGCTCGGCTAAGGCCCCGGTCCTAATGAGCGTTATTGGAATGTGAAAGCTGCAGCGTAAGCTTGGAGAAAGGCTATAATGGAGCTGGCCACGGCCAGTAATGAGAGGCCTTTCCCAGCTGGCCTAATTGCCACCCAGGCCTGTGGACCGCTCATCAGAAAAAGGGCCTAATTGGCCATCACTCCCCCGTTTGAGCGCTGGGCACCCGTGCCTACTCTACACGAGAAAAGAGGAAATATTTTAAAGGGGCTGCGTTTCGTTTGTTCCTCAGCCACCTAATGAACTTGCTCCTTGCCAAGGGTTAGAGAGGTTGCAATGCTTTGTGTTCCCTGGTTTCTGTTTTGTCTGCCAGTGCAGGTACAAAGGTTTTTGTGTGAAGCCTGTAGTGAAGTTGGAGAACAGTGCTTCTAGGGATTGTCTGTTGCCTCCTTTTTTTGTATCCTCAGTGCTACCTTCAGCACCATTTCCAAACAAAACTGAAGATGTATTTACACTCTTAAGCTGGCAGGGTACAACAAAAGAACTACAAACTACAGTTGAACATGCTGTCATGAGTATACTTAAAAGAACTCAGTGTACATTCTTTTACTAAGCCATGCTAGAAGCCAGCACATACCGCTCTAACATAAACCAATGGGTTAACCAAGAAGACACTATATTTGTTTAGTACGCTGCTTGCTTTCAAAATATAGGAGTTCTATGGAGCGATGATGCAAAAGAACCACTTTTGGTTCCCTAAAGAACTTTCAACTGGGGTTTCTTTTGACCCTCTGTTGCACACATTATGAGAGCAATGTTTCAGTCAAATGCAATTTTTAAATCATACTATGTTGGGGGTCTTTTTGGGATATGTAGTCTTGAGGCAACGTTGTGCAATACAGTATCATATTTAAAAATGGGATTTTTTAGCTAAATATTTGGAATTAAACTGAATTAAACTGTGAAACTCAATTTGTTGATCTTTAAAGAATCCTATTATGTAATGAAACCGTTATACAGCATTGTTATGAGGTAATGTTTTAAATTCTTCCATTACAAAAAATCAAAAAGAAAAACAGCACAGAACATGATGTGACCAATTACAAGCTTTTAATAGGTTTATCTAAACTACTCCCTTTGTTTTTAACAATATCATTGTCATTAAGTAAGTATCATGTCATTGAAAAGTAAGAAAATGCATTTGTTATGTTTTAAAGACCTATGACTAAAGATGTAAATGGTCTATTTAGATCATTTTTGAAACCTAGATTTGATAAAATAATATTTAACTGCAAAAAAATTCTTGGCAAGTGAACATTTCTAGTTAATATAGCTAATATTTCTCATTTTGAGATTGCTGTATGAATATTACATGATCATTTTCCCTTTTTTAATTTTTTTGAGTCATTTTATCAAGTGACATTGTTTAATTCTATAGAGCTGAAATATTAAATAATATTCAATAAAGATGATAATTAAAATATTTGGGAAAAGATAAAGCCATTCAAATAAATGTTACATACTAGCTTGTAACCATTAGCATGATTTGGCACAGCTGATGTTACTGAAATAAACACTTCACTGAAGATAAGCATCTAAATGTGGACCAGCAAACTCGTAAACTACTCACCAATTAAACCATTTAAAAATCTTTCTTTTCAAAAGACTGTGTGAAAATGTGAATTAGAATCTGATTTACTAGTGGTGGAAAATGCATCATTCTGAAGTGATGATACATGATTTATCCATTGTTAATAACATTCAATGAGGTATGCACTCATTATTTGGCCAAATACATTTTTGGGGATATTTTCAAATGTAAATAAATAAATAAATAAATAAATAAAATAAAGTATTTTATGACTTGTCCCCCATCACATTTATGTATTTAGTGTATGTTCTGAATCCTGAATCTTATAGAAAGAATCGTGATGAAATTTCATGGTACTGAGTAGTTTACAGTCATATGCAAAAATCTGAACATCCCAGGTCAAACTACACAGTTTAGTAGTGAAAATATAGAAAAAAGAGTACAAAAATGTAGAAAAAATATACATATAAGGTGCCATTACTTTTGCACAGACCAAATTTTATGTTATATTTGTTTTTCCAATATGTTTAATTCATCAAATGAACAGCAGTTGTGCATTAAAATGTGCAGCAGTGTTTCCTCTGTGCAGGATGTGTTCCCTTTTTTCCCCTTTTCAACAAAAACGTCATTTGACCAGGGTGCCCAAACTTTTTCATACCACTACATATTCAATTTATATATCATTTCCCTAAAGGATCGGAATCGAATCTACATTTCTACCCCAACAGTGCTTAGAAAAATGAACCATACACAGTTCCCAGTGGATTTGCTAATGAATGGTCCCCATGAGCCTGAACAATATGGGATGATGAGGCTTCCGTGGCCAGCAGCGGAGCGGTCAGCCGTCCTCCCGGTCTCCAATTCCTGTGTCATTAAATTACCTCCGCCTTGCTTTGCTAATGTTGCATGCAGTGTTGTGTGCGTGAACGGACCGACTAATTTCCGTTTATTCATGCGAGCAAAAGTCCGTTTGCACGTGCGCGTGTGTATGTATGTTTGGCAGCAAGGTCAAACGTGAGCGGCAGCAGACGCGTCCTTGGAAAAGTTAACTGAGGCCAGCGAGGGGAAAAGAAGCTTCAGCCTAGTGGAGTATTGATTTGCCGCTTAAATCAGCATGATAGCAGCTTTGTCCAATCAGCTCTTTTTACCAATCAGATTAGAGCTTTTAGTGTCATCGATTGGAAGTTGGGGGGGGGGGGTTCAAATCTAGACGACAGCCTGTCCGTGTTTTTTAAGCCTATCCATGCGTCAAGAACTGAAATAACAGCCAGCTTATTAAACGTGTCTGAAATTGTCAGATTTATTTTTTAACATGCACATTTGTTTTTTTTCTTTTTTTCATGGAAAGACATGATGAAGCCTAATTGCAGGTAGATTTCAAAGAGTGCCAGAACTTTCTGGAAGAAAATGGCAATTAGTTTGCGACACTGGCAGGTAGAACATGGACACTTTTCATATTCCCAGTGGGCACCACTCATGAGCAAACGGGATGCTGTTTTGGGTAGTTTATGTGCTGGTTGGAGTCTGGGATGCTTGGGCTTCTTCTGAATGAACTATCGAAGGACGAAGGCTGTGTATCATTTTATATCCGATTATATCTCACTGATCAATTCAGCGCCTTAATATTTAACAGTATTGCGGCATTTGCTCGGACTTGACGTAAGCCTCCGGTTCCATGGCCTTCTCCCCCTCCTTTAATCCTCTGCATTTGCCTGTTTTTGAAACTGAGATTTCACAGTGAACAGTTAACTCCAAAAAAGACAAAGTCGTGTGCAAAAGTTTTGGCACTCCGGGTTAAACAACATGTTTCATGAAAATGAGTTAATGCAAACTCCACACACCTCTGCACACATCAATGCACAACTACAGTTTATTAGTTGAATTTCATGTATTGGGGAAAACATAAAATGTTTATAGCACAAAGTTTTTTTTGTGTTTCATTTTAACTTATTTTCACTCAAAAAACCAACAAAACATGTTATTTGACCAGGGGTGCCCACACATTTGCATGCGACTATATCTTGGCAAGTGAAATCATCTTAAATCCAGTCATGTCCAATATTTCTAATTTTAAGATTGTTGTGAAAATCTTAATTTTATTTTACTTGTTTGCTTTGAATAATTGTATTTTCTAAAATACTATATTACATTTCAATTATTATCTAATTCTGCTGGCAAATAATTTTGCTTGTTGTGAGCATTATTTCTTGGTATGCGCAAAATTGCCTGCTGAAAGACGTTACCAGCAAACGTTACTCACCAGCGCCCTCTAAAAGTGGTATTAACAATCATCAAATACACATTCATTACTCACTGCCACCCTCTAAAGGTGTTATTAACATCAAATAAACAAACATTAATCACCGCCGCCCTTTAAATGTGTTATTAACAAATGCCAAATAAATAAACATTACTCACCGCTGCCCTCTAAAGATGTTATTAACAAACATTAAATAAACTTTAATCGCAGTTGCCCTCTACAGGTGTTATAGCTATGTTAGAAATAAAGGTTCTGTGCAGGTACATTTTAGTTCATTAAGGTACAAACAATGTAAATGCCCCCTGAAAGGTGCAACAGTGGTTTTAAGGTCCAATTGTGAACCTTAAATAAGTTTTTCCAGGTAAAAAGAACGTATTTGTACTTTTTCATAAACTAATGTTTTAAAACAGAACAATAAAATAAAAAGCCTGGAGACGAGACGGGGTGTGTGGAGTCAGTACAGCTTAGAAAATATAAATTCAATGAATTATGGTACAGTTATGTTCCCTGACTAAAGGTACTGAGATGTACATTTGAGGGTACCACCCCACTGTCAAGAGGGGGACTGCCCCAGTGACAGTTTTGTACCTTTTTGTGTGCAGTCAGAAGTTACCTAATGGATGAAACCAACCAATTGTGATGTAAACATATCGCTGCTGTCAGAACAAAACCTTGTATCTCCATTTTTGTTGTTTTTCAGATTTTTACATAATTTGAAAATGCCTGTTTTTACATCATATGTAAATTTCATGATGAATGGACTAAAAGAAATGACCCAAAATGACTTGGAAAAAAGTCTGGTTCCATTGACTTACATTAAAAGTAAAGTAGGTTTTTTCCTTCTCCTGTAAAGTTACCATTTTGGAGATACAAGGTTTTGTTCTGACAACAGCAATATGATTGCAAAGCCAACAACTGTGGGAAATAACTGTGGTCAGATAAATATCTAATAATTATAGTAAAATGTGTAAATTAGACTTAAAATAGAGACTGATCTATTCCTTTAAGCCCCCCTCTTTTATCTCCACTCTCTGTATTTGAATGAGGTGATAAATAAGAAAGTCACATGTTTGTTGTAGGCTCTGCTTGACTGGCTGCCAGATTGAGGGCTGTTAAAACATTGCATTTACATGCACCAGCTCTTCTGTTTGATCTGCTAACCTCGCCTGTCAAACGAGCCCTCTTTTCCTGTAGTTTCACCCTGAGTTCACCACGGGGAGCTGCCGCTGTGGCTCAGGCGCTCCATCCGTCTTCAGAAAAACTCCAAAAGGAAAAAGGAAACCCATGAAATGTCTTCCAGAACGGAAGCCTGGTCAGACCAACCAAGGTCACGCTCCGGCTTGCTCACAGGAATGGCAGAAACAATTTAATTTCGCCCAACCCGTTTGCCCACAGCCAGGATTCATCTGCATCGTGAGTAACCTGAGTTGCTCCACTTTGTGTACTGTAATAGGGAAAGGTGGATGCTTCAGTGCTTGAAATGGATTTCTGAGAGAAATATACAGTAACAGCCTGAGACATGATGGAAGAGTTTTTCTCATTTTCATATTTTCCAGGTTTTAGATCCATAGTGAAGACATCAAAACTATGATGTAACACATATGAAGTGCAGTGCAGCGATGAAGGAAACATTAAATCAGTGAACAGTACTGTGTAAAAGTCAGAGACCAACCTTTATTTATTTAATTTACAGTCTATTTAGTACAAATCAGTCATTTGACAACATTAAGGAAAGCAAAAAACACATATGAAAGGAAATTAAACAAAAGCTTCTGTCCACTGTTTGCCTTTGTTGCAGCTTCTGTTCATTTCAGGAGGCTCAATCTCAGTTGATCAAAGAACTCTGCATTGATATTTTTCCACGCCTCCAAAGTTTAGTCTTAGAGTTTGGTTGCACTTTCTCTGTACCATAATCCACATTCAGTGATGTGGAGGTCTGGACCCTGGGTTGGCCAGTGTATTGTTCTGAGAACACCAGCAGCTTCTACCTTGTTTTATCTATTTTCTTTTATCAGAAACATCTTCTTGAAAGCAACAAATCCTTTCAGACTCAAAGTCTTCTTTTCACAGTGGAAAGGTAAAAAGAAAACACCTGTGGATGTTTTCAGATCTGAAGCAAGAGTGGAGCTTGATTTTCTCCTCTATTTCAAAGATGAAAGCTTTGATGAAAGTGCTGTTTGTCTGATGGGGACAGTGTTGGTGGTCTACTAGGTCTTGCATGGTTGTTGGGAGTTTTTCTTTCAATAAGTCTTTGAACCACAGTTTTAGGAACTCTTGTTGTTTTTCACTTATTTTGCTCTTGATGGCCCTCAACAAGTGGCTTTCAGCAAATGTGAATCTTCTTCAAGCTGAAAAAGTATCCTAGGTGGCTCCCCATTGAGCTGCCTAGGAGAACGCCAAGAGTTTGTAAAGCTGCACTAGGGCAAAGTGTGTGTGTGTGTGTGTGTGGGGGGGGGTATATATACATGTCTGCATATATATATTTGCAATTATGTCTAAGTGCATTTTATATCTTCAATATAATTAGTGTTATCAAAACTTTCATTTGCCCATTTCAGTTATTAAACTTGTTCTGGTCTGGTTGTGCCACCTGACGTTTCAGTCTAATTTCAAATTAAACAGACATCTACTTGGACACCCATGTAAGCCTTTGTCCCTGAACTTGAGTTTATACTTACATTTTGTTTCAAATAAATACACATTATTATAATAATTACATATTTTGATTGTTTCCCTGAGGTCAGACCATCAGACAGGCAAATTTGTGAAAGGGCTACTGACATTTGCATTGCACCATGAAGGTCACTTAAGGTCTTCTTTATGATTTTTCAGTGAGCTGAGTGCATTTAAAGTTGTCAACACCACAATTCTGCAACATGATTTTTAATTTTAAATATAAAATCATGCAAAACTATTTCATTTAGAATTTTTTATAACTAAATAAACTTTTTTGATATCTTACTTTATCTTGCATGGTTGGACGGTTGCACCACCTGACATTTTTAGACTTCTGGAGGCAAAAAGTACCTAAAATGAATTTATATGGATCCATATATTTGCTGTACTGTGTATTTTCTCTGAGAGAAGGTGACCATCCTCCTTCCATTTCCCCCTAGATGCCACCCCCTACCCCACCCACCTCCCAACAAACACACACTCCGTCGAGGTCACTTTCCGGCCCATCAGGCTGGAAGTGCCGCAGAAGCCAGCGGGGGGTTTCTAACACCCTCTCTTTTTTACTCCACTGCTCTCTCTCATTCGCTTTCTCACTTTCTTGTGCACTCTACTGTTCTTTCTCTCATTTCACTTTCTCTCTTTTCTCTCTCTCGCTCAGCCTCTCAGGAATTCTGATCTCTTAGCAACACCGCTTCTACTGCTCTCCTCTCTCAGAGGACTTGCTGTGTGTGTGTGTGTGTGTGTGTGTGTGTGTGTGGGTGTGTGTGTGTGTATTGCAGCCGAATGTGTGTGTTGGGCTAAGAGGTGGTCCCTCCAGGGTGTGACTCAAAGTCGCCCCTCTTCTGCACCCTACTTATACAGAAAGGTGTGAGGATGGAGGTTTTTACAGTGATTTAAATTCACCATCTCACCATCTATTCCCTTTTTGAGTAGACTGTAAAAAAAGCAGGGAAAAGAAATTTTAAGGTAAGAAATAAAAAATGAGGTAGTTGAACTTTAAAAAGTTAGTAACCAGGCTGACTTACATTTTTTGTGAATTGAGTAAGTCAACAGAACAAAAATTTGTCCGACCATCTGTTAAGTTACTATTAGAAGTTAAATAAATTTAAAATTTTAAGGCAGCACATTTATTAAGTTCTTTAACTTAGAACACTATTTTCGTTACAATGAACCAAAAGCATTGTTTGATTTACATACTGAAAAAATGTCAACATTAAAAAACTAAACTGCATTGTCTTAAAGTAACTGCTTTATGTAAAATAGAAGGAAGTAAATAAAAGCACATTTCAGTTCATGAAACCTGTTTATTTTGATCCAAAGCGACCTCCATTCCAATGAAATCCAAATAAATCACAGTTAAATCATGCTTACTCTAGTTAGTTGAATGGAAATGCATAGCATAATTCATAATTCAAAATTCATACAACATTTTATTTTCTGGGGTGTAATCTCATATAGAATTGTTTACCACTGCCATCCCAAAAGCACAAACTTCTCTATAATGGTAAATTTACAGAGGAAGGCAAACATTTTCTTAATGTTTAAAGTAAGTTCATAAAAAGAGATTTTAGTCCCAGCAATAATTAATTTGATTTAAAAGGAATCATGATCATTAATTATGACATTTATTTTCAAACAATGTAAAAGTCATCTGATATGCTCAAATCATAGAGATACATATTTTGGGTTGGGAAAGCGACGTTGTGAGGTTTCTGATACTGTATGACATTATAATGTCTGTAAATATAGGCCAAAGTACCACACATTGGTAAAAACAGGAGTATTAGCCATCTTGAAGCCTACACTTGTAAAGACTAAAGCTTATAACCAAAGAAAACACTCCCTGAATTGGAAATTTGAACCAAAAATTTGTGGTGATACTGATTAGAATTAGAAGTGATACTGATGAGGCTACAGAATGGTTTGCATTTGGCAAACACTCTTATCCAGGGTGACTTATAGTTAAACCATGCCACATAGGTAGGCAAATGTATCTAGGAGTCTTGCCCAAGGACTCTTATTGGTGTAGAATGGTGAGATTACGTAAGCAGGGAATTGAACCCAGTGGTGTTATCCACTATGCTATACAAACCAAATGCTATTTCTGTCATTTTAAAGGAGATTATTTGCTTTCAGTTAACATACAAATGTTAGCTATCACTCATACTTTTAACATTAGCAGTGGACAATACTCGCTTTCATGGAGGCATCTATGTTTTTCCCACTTTGTAGCTGAAATTCTGCAGAATTCTGAGCTCTGAATTCCCACTTCTTCTGAGTTAAGTGGAACATTCGTCCATGCTTTTGGCCATGTTTATCAATAACAGTGTGTCACAGCGTGTCAGAAGCCATGTCTATTCGACTACTTAACAACCTGAAGCGCTTGAGGCATTTGATGATCTCATAATGTAGTAGGCATTTGTGTTTGTTTGTAATACTAAGCACCTCTGTAGTGGAGAGCGATGCTCTTACCTTGCTGTTTGTGGTCAGTCGCACCCAGGCCATGTGTGTTTGAGGACACTTTGGCGTGGCTCCCGTTCTGCGGCGCTGTCTGTTTGCGAGCTCCTCTGCAGAAGTTGGCAGAATGGCGGCGTTTGCCTGGCACCCAGCCTGCCGTATTGACCTATTTTCACATCCAGCTGATTAGCATTATTGGAGAGCCTGAGCTTTTTCTTCTCTCTTGACATGGTTGGGCCTCGCACGCTGTACTCGTACACACGTGTGTGTGGGAGAGTAGGCAGTGCGCTGAAACACTGCCGCTTCAGAGGAACAGCACCGCCATGCACACCCACTTGTGTGGAAGCTGTGAACTCTCCGCTCTGAGCTGCTCTTTGCATGCAGCTTCAGACGGTGGCTGGAGAGACTCGCTTTCTGATCAAATGTGACTGAGTCCATCTGCAGAATGAATATGCTGAACATATGTTCTGTAGGTCCTCCACGTTCATTTGGACAATAGAACAGTAGCAGAGAATTGGGACACATCGCAGTGCAGAGTGGTGTGATGAAGAGGATGCAGTGCAATACAATGCTCTACATGGCTGGTACTATTATCATTGTTATGTTGAGTGGTAGCAGCAGTCTTATTAGTCTCATGATTAATATTAGTAGCATCATTAGTCTTATGATGGATGTTATTATTATTGTTTTTATTTTTTTATCAAGTAGTAGTTGTATTGGTCTCATTACATTAATAATAGTATTATTCATGTTATGAGGCCTATTGTAATCATTGTTAGTGGTAGTAGTGGTAGTAGTAGTTCTATTAGTCTCAATGTTGTTAATGGTAATAGTCCTATTAGATGTATGATGATATTATTATTATTTTGAGTAGTAATAGTATCAGTGGTAGTAGTCTCATTATTACTAATAGTAAAACTACTAATACATGTACAAGGCCTGTTATTATTGTTATTATTATTATTAATAGTAGTAGTACTAGTCTTATTGTAAAAGCTGTAGTAGATTTTTGAGGCCTGTTATTATTAGTGTTATTATTAGTAGTAGTAGTTATAGTAGTAATAGTGTTATTATTATTATTAATAACAGTAAAGTTGTTGTTAGTGTTATGAGACCTTATATTATCAATATTAGTAGTAGTAGTAGTTACAGTAGTCGCAGTGGTAGTCTTTTTAATTATTATTGACTGCAAAAGCACTGTTTGTCTTATAAGCTTTGTTGTTGTCATTTGTCTCATTTAGCATTGTTATAATTTTGAATATTGCTGTTGCAGTTTGTAACATAAATCAGATATTGAAAGCATATGTTTGAGTGCAATTTTACTTTATTTTGCTCTTTTTTATTTATGCTATAAATCCCAAGCTTCACTAAGAAAAACATCAAGCTGAAGGAAACCTCAGTCAAAAGCCTCCAAAACTGTGTGTTTAAATATGTTCAGTAAGCGTATGTAAGCGTGCGCATCGCTGTGTCTGTGTGGATCAGCGAGAGTTGAATTCCAGCTCCGCCACGCTGCTCAATATTTTGAGCCCGGCTCTGAAAAGCCTGCGTCTGCTCTAACAGAGTGTGAGAGGCCCCGCAAACTTCAGTGCTTGTTTTGAACGGAATGAAGACGAGCGCGAGGTGGAGGGGGGGCTGGATGTGCTAAACACGGTTTTCAGATTTGTATGACCTAAGTGCTTTCCGATTCCTCCTTCCTCCCGAGTTTATGAAGTCTTTAAAAAGGCGGGATTGTCAGCGCATCAGCGCACTTTCATACACCCCATCCACATCATTCTCAGTGAATTAGGCCTTCTTTTCCCCTGCCAGGAATAAACCTGTTATGTTCTTCCCAGCTGCCGCTGCGCTGTTGCAGCTTCCAGAAAAGAAGTCAGTGGGGGTGGGGGGTGGGTAGGGTGGTGGGGAGTTTGGTAGGGGGTGGGGGGGGCATGGATTCAGAAATAAGGCTGAAAGTTTATGTTGACAAGTGACGCTTGATTTCAGAGAAGAGGGGCTTGATTTGGTTCGCTTGAATCAGGTGCTGAATTATTTACGGCCTGCATGTAAAATGGTGAGTGTGAGAGGAAGAGAGTGAGAGAGAGATACAGGCTTAAGAAAAACAAGATCGCACGCCCGAGAGAGACTATTGATTGAGGCGATAATCAAATAAAGAGGTCCAGCATCTCGCCCCCGGGCCTCCGCCGCACGCCCGGAAAACAAAAACAGCATTAATCTTTCTTTATTGGGCTTGAATGCGATCATATCGCTAATGCAGCTGACCAGCATCGCGTACACGATGAATGCTCCTAGATTTGACATGAATAGCTTTCGGAGCTTATTTAAGGGCGCTTGTTTCTAACAGATGCTGCATCCAGAGCGGCTGAATGAGTCAGCGGATGAACACGCGCTTCACTTTCGTCTCCAGCGCACAATGGAAGAGCTGGCGTTCACGCACCAGCTTTCTTTCAGACATCTCTTCGGCACTATATGGAGCACAATTAGTTGCTATTTTACTAGCGGCGAGGCACAGGTGTCCTCAAAGCCGGCTCTTTTCCTCAAAAAAGGAAAACTATGTTGCACATCAACCTGAATATATTCTATTCCACCTCTCAGTCCCCCCTTGAAAAGGGAGTTTCAACATTTCTGCATAATTCAGTGGAGGGGATGTAAACAAAGTCATTCAGAGTGTTTTGATGTGAAATGCTTTATTGTTCAGAAACTCAAATGTTCTCTGTTGTAGTGCTGATGGAAACCAGGGGTTGCAACATCTACAATGCAAAATATAGCCATTTTATTCACAATGCAAAACCACTAGTGAACCTTCATGAGTCTTCTGAGTTTATATATGTAATGTTTATAATAGTAAAATAGTCATAAATCTGGAAAAATAAGTTTTTTTTGGAAACTACTTAGCCTTACAGCACCCTCCATGGATCCCTCCACCATAAATGTATTTTAAGATCATGAAACAATGTCTCAGGCATCAGGCAGTGTACTGGTATTTAAGTACAAATTCATTTCCAGATTAGAAATAAAATAATCCACTTTGTAAAAGGACGGGAAAGTCAAAGAAAAGAAAAAAACAGGAGTTTCTAAAACAGGAGTTTGAAACCTAAAAATTCAAGAGAAAATGGTCTTTGCAACAATCTTGCAAGACTTGGATCATGAGAAGCAGAGAGTGTAACCAACTTCTAAGACTGAACTTTGGTAGCGATGAGAAATGTCTCTGTAGATTCCTTAAAGACAATGAAAGCACGTCTCCTGAAAACGGCCAGAACAAATTCTGAAAAACAATTTTTTTGTTTAATTTAGTTTTTTGAGGCTTCTTTGCATTTTTCTGTTAATTATATCATTGCTGTCCCCCCACAATTTCAATTTTTATTTTTCTACGCCAAAATAAGTGCTTTGAATAAAGTCTCTGTACAGTAACTTACAGTCAAAGTAAGTAAGGTGTTTTACCTTCCCCTGTAAAAGTGTGCATATATAGTTTTTAAGGGTGCTCTCTGACTTTTGCACAGTACTACATTTCCTTTAATTCATTAAAAACGTATAAAAAAAAAGTTCTGTGCGGGAGCTTTCAGAGGAATCAAACTGCTCAGACTTCTGGTTCCTATCCTGGTCCTATCACCACCAATGTGGACAGTTCTGATTGTTTCTCTAGAACAGAGCATTTCACACCAAACCACTCTGAATGACTTTGTTTACAACTTACACATATAATTATGCAGAATTTTTCAAAAATCAGTAGAATTCTGCCTTAATGGAGTTTCAGGGGAGGCAAGTAATTGAATTGCTTCAATGCACTCTGCTATAAGCCTTGATAACATTTATTAATTCACAGCACATTGCGTTGTTTTTTCGAAGGAGGCTGCGGAACATGGTAAAAAAAAATGCTATCTCAGTTCCGGAAATGCCTTGTCTGAAGTCAGATAAGAAAGAAAATATGCTGAATCAAAACCTTCATTTACATGGCTTTTGTCGCTAGCAGCTATCGGATAAGGCATGCATGGAGTAGACTATTGTTTTTACAAATCAAGAGGCTATTCACAAACGCACATCGCCACAGTTTTTTACCCTTTTAGTTTTTTTCTGGTTGCTAATCAATACCAGGAGCTACAAAATGAACAAAAGCTCCTCTATTGAGCTGAATGGAACATGCAATTTGAAACTGAATTGAAACTTCAGTGTTTCTGAGTCTCATTCGGCCCACTGGAATTACAACAGGCATTATCTAACAGATGGAGCATTTAAACAAAGATTTTAGTTTGTTTTCCTTAGCCTTTTAAGTGCCGTCAGCTTATCCGGCCCAATACAAACTCCATCGAGCCTTGTCTTTTGTCGCTGAGATGTTATAGGATCAAAAGTACAAGTAAAAGAACAAGAACAGTAAAAAGAACAAGTAATACCGAATAATCTCCATGGTATTAAATTGATATCAGCAGCTCTTCATGAATGTCAGCTGTTTAGATATATGCAGTATACTAGAGGAAGAATGACAGGATTAAGCTCCTGCCTACTCTAGCGAGCCAAACTGGGTCCCATTTCAATACTCTTTTAAAACTCACTCACCAAGTGCATCCCACTTATGTTACATCAGTGGCCAGTCACTGGATGAGGGGAGGAGGGACCAGCAAGGAGCGGAGTTTTCCGTTGAAGTACATGGGCCCACAGCTAGGTTAGCATCAGTGTGCTTTGTAATGCAAAACGTTCACTGTCAAAAATGAAAAGCAAGGTCAACTTGAAATTTAAAATCAATCTGGTTCCGTTAAACAGTTCAAGTTGAGCTTAAAAATGTGAGGAAGCAAATGTTTCCATTTTTGGGTGGGATTTTTATTACAAACTTCCCCTTACAACTGTAGCAAATAGCATTTTATTTAATTGTTGTTAAATATTTTATATCTTTTCATTGGTTCTTTCTACAACTTTATGGCTTCAGAGTGACTGCCTGAACATCCGGACACCTACCCCCCAAAGCCTGGGGGCACTGTGTGATCATAGTCTGTGGTTGGAAATTGAGGATTGGGACTTGGGAATTGGGGGAGAGGAAATGAGGGAAAATTCAGCATAAAAATTAAGTCAGTGGTTCACAAATCAGCCTTCAGGGACCAGAAAGTCCTCAGTCAATCCCAAAAATATAGACTGTCTAGGGGTGCCTGAGGTCTGTTTTGAGAACCACTGATTTAAGCAATTTCAGTCTATTAAGAGGGAACCTTTTTTTTTTGCAGTTTTGTAGAACTTGTTTAGATGCAGCACAAATTATTATCAGTTATGAGAACTTTGGACCAAACTAAGTTGAGATCATATTTAAAAAGCTACAAAAATAATAAAACAGGAAAAGACCTGTTGCTTGACAGTGACCTGTTGCTTAACAGTGACCTGTGACCTGTTACTTAAGAGTGAAAGTTTTCAATGACAGTAGAAATCTGTAATATTAGTCATTCTTTTTTTTAGAAAACTGCCTTTTATTCTTATTCAGTAGTTTCACTAGTTCCACTATTTTTCTTACTTACAGTATTTTACCGTAATAATAACAACAGTAATTACCATTAAACGAAAAGCAAATGTCTATAAAAAATGAGTTAATTTGGTTTTGTCCATTATATTTTTCTGTACAGTGAAAATATTTTTTTATAGTGTATGCAGAAGGTTGACTTACATTTCACATTGCCTGACTTACATAAGTTTAAATAAGTTTTACTAACAGAAGTTTAACTTACTTTCATAAAACTTACATAAGTTTTATGAAAGATTGCTTTTTTTGGCTATGAGTTTTTTTTTGTTGTTGTTGTTTGTTGAGGCCAAAACTGCATATTTTGACAGGAAAGGGAAATTTGACTGACAAGCAAACCAACCAACCACAGACTATTGTTTTAATGTAATGTGTAGGTGATGATATTCAGCTATTCCTATAACAATAGGAAACAATATCTTGCTCCAAGCAATAATTTAGTGAAGAATGGTCAAAATTGAGCAATTAAAAATATTTAATGAGAAAAATGCTTAACATGGCTTAATTTAACCAAACAGCTACTTCAGAAAACCAAACCTTTCTCAGATCTTAGTGGTGTCAAGAATTGTCTCATGCCAAAAAAACAAACCTGTAACCTAAAGACTAAATAAATAAATAAATAGCAATAATGTCTACATTTTATTTGTTCTTTAAGGGATTTTTAGTAAAGACAGTGGTTTGTATAAAGGACCATAAACCATTTACATTATCAAGTTCTTTGCATGGTGAAATCCTTCTTCAGATTGATGGAGAATGTGTTGTAAATGGTTCTACATAGAACCTTTTTGAAAAGGATTTTGTAGAGCCCCAAAAAGAGTTCTTCTGTTGCTTGATGTCATAACAATAGAACCCTTTTTAATGCTCTATGTAACCATTTAAAAAAAGGTTTTTCAAAAAATTCACCATTGATAAAAAGAACAATTTCACCCAGCAAAGAACCTTTTAAGCATGCGAATGGTTCTTTGAGTTTGCATGGTTCACTCTCTTTACTAAAGAACCCTTGAAGAAATGTCTTTTTTAAGAGTGTTCTAGAGGGTGAATCTGTAATCTTAAAGTCAAGTAAACATTTTTTGCAGTAACACATTATAAGAAATCAGCTTAAAGTGGCTGGGAAAACCTGGGAACACAAATTTTTTCACACATATTTCTAGTCATAAACACTGTTTACTGCCAAAAGGATGATCTCGGAATGTCAGCACAAAGCATGTTAAGCCTTTTCCTCCTCTCCATTAAAACCTAAGAAAACAGTTTAACTTTTCTAAATGTACCAAAATACAAATAAAAATATAACAAAATCTGTCCATTAAGGGTTCATTTTGGAAGTAGATAATGTTTATGGCCGCTAACGTGTGAGAGAGTGGAGTGCGGTGGTGTTGTTTTAGAGCATTAAGCCACTTTAAGCCGTTTCCTTATAATGAGCTTCAGCGCAGAGAATAAATCTTAGTGTTTATGATGTAAGATGTAAGAGACGTTCTCACGTTAAGTGTTTTAGAATGTCCCGTCAAAATTACATTCAATTTTCTGGCTTCAAAATGGCTACTACTACTGTTTTTAGCTTTGCAATATGTGAAAATATCTTCATAGACAGCAGTGTGTCATACAATGTCAGGAACCACTTAAGCAAGTCAATTTAAGATGACTTAACAACCCCACAAAACATACAACAATATAAAGCAATGTAATATTTTAGCATGCTAATTGGTAGACGTAAGCTTCCAAACGAAATCGAATGAAACCTTAAAAAGGACTTAAGGACGGAAGGACAAGAGCTGAAATGGAATCAGGAGAAAAGTAGACCCGTTTCCACATAAGTGTGAGTCAATGGAAAAGTAATATGATTTGAAAATTCTTTGAAAATACTTGGAAAAGTCTAAATCAATCAAAATGTACTTAAGCACATGGAACTGAGTAAATGGAGCTACTCATCTTCAGCCTTGGGTGGCAGACATGAGGAGCTTGAGAGTGGAGTGTTCAGGTGTTTGAGGCAACATGATTGTGCAGTAGTAGAAGACAAGAGGCCTAAATCAAGTCTAGAGACAAGCATCCTTGATCCAGTATGATTCTATAGTCACTGTAAAGGCAGAAGTGGAGCAGATTCTGCAGTTTTGCTTGGGGACACACCTTGTGCGTTAGAATCATTTGTAGTAGAAACTTGTTTGGCACTGTAATTAACTTAAATAAACAGTTCATATTTTTTTTTTTCTGTTTAGAGATGAATGTATCACTTTGTGCTCTTGGAAATACCAGATCAATTTGCAATTTAAATGATTCTGTTGTTACACTAGGCTGAAAAAAGATGGTTCTTCAAGGGTTCTTTAGTAAAGACAAAATGTACCTAGAACCATGAACACTCAAAGATGAATTTGAATGCTTAAAGGGGTCTTTGCATGGTGAAATGGTTCTTCAGATTGATGGAATGTGTAGCACCCAAAAGGGTTCTTCTATTGTTATGATGTCAAACTTGTAACAGTAGCAGAACCCCTTTTGGTGCTATATAGAACACTTTTTCAAAACAGTTCATCATGCAAAGAACCACTGAAATATGCACATTAAGAGTGTTCTTTATAAGCCATTGTCTTTACTAAAGATCCCTTGAAGAACCATCTTTGTTAAGAGTGTAGAGTCAGTTTAAAGGGAGCCTGGACACTTCCTATTTCTCTCATTATGTAATTGTAAGCTAATAATGCTTGACAGCAGTTGCAAAATACTGTTTTTGACAACTTAGATAAGTTTATATAGTGCTTTTGCTATGTTGTTACTGCAAGGTTGCTTTGGGACGCTTGTTGCTGGACGCTTGTTGTTAGGACATTGCTTGATAATTGTTGGGTGGATGCTAAGGTATTGCTGGGCTTTTGCTATGGTATCCCAGGTGGTTGTTAAGGTGTTGTTAGGCTGCTTCCTAGCTACCTATATCTCTACAATCCTGCAAAGTTTCGTGGTTCAAACTCAAAAGCAAATTTATGACCATAGAAGAAAGCTAAAAACATTAGATTATTATAAAAATTTATTAAGATTCACAACCTACAATTTTACATAAAAGCTGCATTGGAGCCCAGTCATTTTGAACTCACATGGGAGTTCCCCCTAATGTCTGACAAACCTGGAAGACATCATTCAGTGGCAATTCTCCTAATTAGAAATTCTCTGATTGCACATGTAATATGATTGTGCATATTGTCATATATTTCAACCATAATATGGTTGTGCTATCTACTAAATATTCAGGTTATGTTGATCCTGAACTCTATAGTCCATACTTCCTTAGTACTCTATAGCACTTAACAACATCCATTAAATAAAACAGACCACACAGTAGCTCATTTTTGCTAAGAAACATACAACGTTCTGAGGATGCTGTATGTATTGTCTCAGTGTAGGCTATGTTGAGTGGGATCTAATGGAACAAACAGGCATGTACTTGTTTTCGCTCTGTGTATGAATGGCTTGAATTTGCTTAAGAGCACTAGATCATCATTGTAGTCCATTCGATGGACAAAATATGCAGTAAATCATCTTCCATTTAGGCCATTCTACAAACAAAAAGGACTTCAAGTGGCAACCAGTCTGGAGAAATATGAAAAAATCTCATCACCATATAGCAGTGGAGTAAATGGCCAATGGGAAAAAAACTCATTGAGCCTACATTTGCCTGATGTTGTGAATAATAAGAGAAAAGTAAGAAGAGTAGCAGTAGTAATAATAAGGTAAGCCCAAACAATATTATCAGTTAGCAATATTTTGCTTTTCTACATCCTTATGCAGTAATATTAGGTGAGAAATAACGAGGTCAGTTACAGGTTGTACAAAAAGTGAAGATTTAGAGTTGAATACATTAAGAAACACAGATTACACTTGAGTAAAAGGTCCATAAGTGGCACAAAGTCAATGACATTTGTGTAGGAGAGTCGGGGCAGGTGGGTACATGGGTTGGTTGGCAGAGGGTCAGTAGAGGGAGCTCAGAAATGCAACTACCCTCTTGACCAACCCTTATCCACATTGACAGTATATATAAACTGGACCCAGTGATCCCACTGTTCTCAGTGGGGACCAGCAAAGGTCAATCGTGTCACTTCCTCAATGGACCATACAGGTATCTTAATGATGCAAATCTCATGCATGAAGTTAAAATTACTGCACTGTTTGTAGGAAATTCCCAGCAACAATATGTGAACATGTTGAAGGAAAATAAGTCATCACAAACATTCAGCACAATAGTACACTTTCACCATATCGCTGCTGTCGGAACAAAACCTTTTATCTCCATTTTTGTCGTTTTTCAGTTTTTGACATAATTTGAAAATACCTGTTGTCCTTTACATTGTATGTAAATTTCATGATGAATGGACTAAAAGAAACAGCCCAAAATTACTTGGAAAAAAGTCTGGTTCCATTAACTTACGTTAAAAGTAATGTAGGTTTTTTCCTTCTCCTGTAAAGTTCTCATTTTGGAGATAGGAGGTTTTGTTCTGACCCAGCTATATAACACATTTCAGTTCTTACTTCCTAATAACGATCACAGTAAAAAATATATATTTTTAAATAATAATAATTCTGTTAATAATTATGTTAATACTACTTTTTATTAAACTAACTTTAAGAATTACTGTTTACCACAAGTATTATTATTATTATTATTATTATTATTATTATTATTATTATTGTTGTTGTTGTTGTTGTTGTTGTTGTCATACAATAAAAACCCTTCATGCTTTGTATCATTGAGAAGCTTCTACTTCAGACTTTACAGCTCAGTATTTGGAGTCACAGCTTTATTACGTTATTTTCTTTACAGTCACAAAAACGTTTATTTTAAAGCTATGAAGTGATGGTCAGGCCTGTGGATAAGGCCTGACTGGACAGACAGTCCAGTCTCTGTAGAAGAGGACATAGCCATGACGTGATCTAAACTGGCTCAGGTGTGCCTTTATTGTGAATGGAGAGCTTCTCTCAAATGGTCCTCTCATTCCTGAGCAGCTTACTTCTGCTGGTACGCATTTGAAGGCAAAAGCTCTGTGCCAAGAACTCTGAGCGTTACAATCTGTGAAGGTGGGGACAACTTCATGATTTTTATGTGTTCAAACAGCAACTAGCACAGTGTTATAGTAAATTTGCTTGAATTTGTAACAAGTTCTTCCTTCTAAGCTTTAGGAGGTTTGATTATAAGTGAGTCTATCTCCGGATGAAAATAACAACTCTGAACTGAAGCTCAAAAAAGTTTTCAAAAATCACTTTTAAGTATGAAATATAAATAAAGGACCACTACTTTTATTCAAGTAATACTTAACAAGGGCTATTTCTACTTTCCTTCAGGTATAAGAGTCCTGTCCTTTGTCCACCACCATTCAGTACAAGCCTATGACAGGGTTGAAAATTGGGGAAAATAATGTTAAGCAAATTAAACAATGTGCTAAAACAGTAAAGTCATGTCCATTTCAGTGATTCTACCTTATAAGTGACCAAGTTTGCATTATTTAAAAAAAAAAATTCACTAGTTCTCATCAGCTTTTATTCATTGTTAGCCATGTTAGCGTTGTTGAATTCAGTAAAATCAAATCAACTTTATGCATTTCTTCCTTTACTTCAAAGATGTTTAACCCATCAAGGCATGTTTGGTGTCTGAAGTTTCCTTCTTTTGCACTGGAGCTACAAGGCTAAGCTAACAAGCGAAAGAAGCTTATGTAAACCAATTAGCATCATGTAAACTGAACATTTAAATAGTCATACACTTGCCTCCGACAGCATCAATTTGTTATGCAATCTCAATTAGACTTGCTTAAGTGATTTCTAACACTGTATAACATTCAGTTATCGAGGTTTAACCTTCGCTTACTCGTTAGCGAAAACTTTGCGACTCCAGTGCAGCCCTACAGACACCAAACATGTCTTGGCTGATTGACTACATCTGAGGTAAGAGGAGATCTGAGTAAATTTGATGTTTGTTCCCGTGTAGATTGGGTTAAGGGTAGAGGCTTCAGGCTGGCATTGCTGTTTTACCAACTGGCAGTGCAGTGGAGGCAAGTGGAGTCCAGGTAATGGATAAGTGTATGTACTGATGAACCATGTAGGTTGCCTGGGTTCAGGCCCAGGTGAGTAATGCCTCTCGCTTTCCCCCATTGCTGCAGATTACTTATCTATTGATTGAGGCCCTGCGCTACACAGATAGATGCTTTCGGACTGTGACAAGTGCCTCAACAACCACAGAAGCTAATGCACTCTAATGTCACTCCGGGGAACGGCGGGATGGGGGTGGGTTGGAAGGTCTTAAATAATGCCCCTTCTTTAAGTCACCTGAATTCACTCCTGGTCAGTCCCTCTGCGCCGGGGAAGAAAACAAGGATCCATCTTGATTGGCTGTCTCCGGGCAAGAGATCAATGGCTGTAATTACACGCAGCCACTCCATGCGTGTCTGTGGGAAATGTAATAAATAGCATTAAGCGCTGGTGCAATGCTTTAAGTACACTTTCCTATCTTGCTACCTCCCTCCCGTCTCCTCCTGCCTGACAGTTCGGAAAAAAAGAACAATGAATTCCCTCCTGATCGTTGGATGCTCTGAGGGGGGGGTGGGCATGGGACTCTTCTTTTCACCCTCCAATCACTTTCTGTTAAGCGGCTTTGAAAAGGGAGGGACTTCCCTCTACACAGTGTAGGACTATCACTGTTAATTATGTTAGTAATGTAGCAGTTTTAATGATTAAGCAAGTAGTTTTTTAAAAAGGCCACTCAGCAATGGTTGTCAGTTCAACCTGAAAAGGGAATTGAAGTCATTTTATTCAACTAAAATAAATGCTTTGAATGAAACAGCACAAAGCAATGTTTTTGTTTTTTGTTTAGATGAACAAAAAGAAAGTTTCAGATCTGGTGAAACCTCAGAAACACTTCAAATCAATTTCTACCTTGTTCCACCTTTTGTGGTGCATCATTACAATGTAACTACATAATTATGACATAGTAATTTGCACACTAGATGATGTTTACATTCGCTTTGCATTCTGACTGCATTAGGTCTTTACTTCTAATAAAGAAAATGTAAAAAAATGGTAAATATTTGTATTTTTCTATGTATGCATCAATAACTTTTCATCAAATTCATATTATAATAACATATCTACCTCATTTGCTATTTAAAATCTGTACTTTTGTTAGAATTTCTCTTCTCGGCCTTTCAAATATTCATTGCAAAAAATAACAAGCACGTATTTAAGCAGGCATTAAAATTATATATAAACATGATGGCAAATGCGGCCATCTGATTGTTTCTTACTGCAGTAGGATCTTTTAAAGTATTATCATCAGGCAAGGTGGTGAGTTTTGATCAATTCTTCTTTTAAATTGAATAATCAAGGTAAATTGCGTAATCGTGACAGCCCTAACACAATGCAAGTAGAAAACCCACACAGTAGGCTGTGACTGGTGGCCACACAGGGTGCCAAAATATTCGCTTACCACCCCGTCTTGATTTGTGGAGAGGCCGTCACATGCTTAAACAGCTTTGATTTGCATATCACAGTGATACAGTGCTGTGTGTGTGTGTGCGGCAGCATGTGTGTGTTTCATATGAGGTGATAACTGCCAGATGTTTCTAGAATCCTCCACCGGGGCTTTGGCATAGCTCCATGCTAGCATGCTAGCGTTCTCGAGCCAGATGACTCAACAAGGTGTAAAATCCACGGGAACCCCCCACCCCCCCAACCCCCCAAAGGCTTTTCATTTGACAGCTTTTCTATGAGATTATGTCTGCAGCATTCGATTCATTACATTGTGGTGAGCAAATCATCTCGAAATAGGTATTGACTGCACTGCTAGTGGTCAGCACCACAGGAGGGCTTTTGGTTGGCTTTGTGGGAATGTTATTAGTCGGTGAAAGAGTGCATGTGCTTTTTTTTTTTAAATCCATTTTTTAAGTAAAACATATGCACGTTTGCCAGGATCTGCAGAGGATTATTCTGAAGTGCTTCTGTTCTGCTTAAGCAAACAGTTCAGTGTGCAGCCAGAATGTATTTCTCTTTACTGAGATAACCACACTGAGCAGAGATTGCCTATTTCTCAGATTGAAGAAGAGACACCGACAGACTACATATCAACACTGTTGGAACAAAACCTTGTATCACAAAAAAAGGAAATTTGCAGGAGAAGGAAAAATGGGTCCCACTTTATATTAGGTGTCTCTAATAACTGTGTAGTTACACATGAATAACATATGCATTAACACTGTAACTACTGATGATTTAGTCAATGTTTCAGATGGATTGCAGAAGTACAGCCTATGTAATTACACGTGTGTATCAACTTCCGTTTTGCCTTATGTAATTACACAAGTGTATCTTCTACACAGGAACTTTCCTGTAGTGTAGTGTTAAAGTTACACTTTAAAGTAAGTGGACAGTTCCTGTGTAGTTCTTATGTAGGTACTGTGTAATAATGGAGTGGTAATATAGACATTGCTTTGGAGGTAATGCAACACATTTCATTAATGTTATAAAAGTTACATGTAGGATAAAGGGACGTCTGCTGTACTGTCACATTACAGAATGGTTTAAAGTTGAAACTAGTTACAATGTCACAACACTAGCAACATAAATGCTAGCTAAGTGTTAGGAAAGCTTGCAGATACAGTGTAAGTAATGTCTTAATGTAAGTTATTACATACTTCCTTTTACTGCTGAAAAAAACTGCTGTTCTGATTACAGTCAATACAAATGTAATTACATTTATGTTAAACATCATTATTATTACTGTCAGAACAAAAGTTTGTATCCACATTTTTGTCATTTTTCCTTTTTGTTTACACAGTTTGAAAGTCCAAGCTACTGTTTACCTTGTGTAGAAATAGTCAAAAATGACTTTAAACAAAACCTTGTTACATTAACAGTGTAAGGTGGTCAAGACCAGATGAGTGCTTTGCCTCCATCTACAGTAATTGGAAGCTGAATTATTATTGAATATCAACAAAACCAGAATAAACAGAATAAACAGAATTCCTTATGCCTGCTTCAGGGGTTCATAAACTTTCAAAACTCACAGCCCACACAAATGACCACAAAAGTTTCTGCGGATTTAAGAGATCAGATCTTATTTTTCTAATTCACCTAATGACAAAAGCTGATTTAGCAGCTACTGAGTGCTTAATGTTGGGATGAAGAGAGGAAAGTTTAATACTAGCTAATGTTTTGCCAGAACAATGAGCTCTGTATAAATATCATGTTTTATTTTGCAATAATCAACAATATTTGTCACATTTAAAATCATAGTTGGTTAAAAGTTTTATTGTATTGAATTTTTGCATTTAAAAATAAGGCAGCACCGGCACAGCCCACTGGGGGGCCACAGCTCACAGGTTGAAAAGCATTGTTGTATAGTTTTAAATAAAATCTATTGGTTGAGGATCTAATTGATCTTTTCAGGATGGCTTAACTAAGATTAAATTTTTTGTTGATGTTTATTGGCTCCAAAGTTCAAACACCCAGATCAGATGTTCGAACTTGGATGGTGACTATGCTGCCTTATTGTGATGTTTATTCACTGAAAAATGTTATGTCAAGTAATTCCACCCAACTGCGTTAAGTAGTTTCTAAGATATGTTCTTTAAAAAGTTGGTTTTTCAAGGGTTCTATAGTAAGGGGAATGGCTCTATATAGAACCCATAGTTCCAAATAGATTCTATACCATTTGCATGCTAAATGGTCCTTTGCATAGTGAAATGGTCCTTTAGATTGGCGGAGAAGTTTGAAAACATAACAATAGAGGAGTCCTTTTTGCTTCTATATAGAGCCATTTTCAAAAATGTTCTATATAGAACCATATACAACTCATTCTCCATCAATCTGAAGAATGATTTCACCATGAAGAGCCTTTTGTGCATGAAACAGTTCTATACAAAACACTGTATAGAAAATGTTATTATTTTACTGTCACACATTACCTTGTACCATGTTATCTCCAAAGCTGCTGACCACAGAGTTGATCATGGCTGGATACTTTTAGATTGAGGAAATAAGAGTAAAAGCTCCAGCAACACCACTGTGCCTGATACACTCGTACCACCATAATCCATATTACCAGGACCACTACCACGTCAGTGTCCCAGATGTGCTGAGAATGGTCCACCACCCAAATAATATATTGTTAACTGACCAATGCATAAAGTGTGCTGCAGCAGATGGGCTATAGAATTGATCTCCTATATTGTGGATCCATATGGAAGGTGTTTCTAAATGTGGTCAGTGAGCGGAAGCACAAGGTAGGCATTTTCAGGAGCGTGGACAGTGAGTATATTTGGAAGATGAATTGATGTTCGTACATATTAGTCCTGCAATGCAGTTGAATCCCTAATTGCACTGACCTACATATACAGCTAAGCCCAGGAAACAATGGAAAAATGGTTCATGCACTGAAAATTGCTATGCTTTGAAATGACTTCAAATGCTTGCATCAGTTCTATGTGAAAAGAATATATTCCAGGTAAAGAATTATGGCCAAAAGCAAGTAAATAAAAGACTAAGTTGTGTCATATTTTATTTGTGTGGAAATTATATACACATTTGAATCAAGTCAGTTCATTGAATCCAAGGCAACTCTTCTCTAAAAGCTACCTCATAGGAAGATATGACACAACATAGTTATGAATACTTTGCTGATGTTTTATGAGTTTTGGCCTCAAATTTCATTCATTTTCCATGCATGCATGGCGGAGAGGTACATGCAGGGTGTTAAAGGACAAAATAGTATCCAAGCATTTCTTTTTTTCCAGATTTATCAATATTTTACCATTACCAAGATTATAAACACTGAAAAGATACATATTAATTCACTGGTTATAATGGAGGTAAAACAAATGACTTCCTATCACCACCACTGTAAAGAAATCTGAGCTGGTAAACTTTTCAACAATGAACCACTTCACACCAAACCACTCCGAATTACTTTTTTAACACCTTAATTGTTAAATTATGCTATATTACAAAAAAAAAAGATTCAAGTTTAATTGGAATAATCTTTCTGCACTGATAAATATGCTTGTTTTAAGAAATAATGCCAAACTGTATTATTCATTCATTCATTAATTGCTGCCCATGCAGTAAAAGAGTTTCTTTCCAAAATGCTGTATATCCATTTGTAAAATTAATTGTTATTTCTCTAGTAAACTTGTTATTAATGATAACACAGCACTGATTTTTTCTTGAAAGTGGTCTATAATGCTTTTCAAAACTTTGATTTCACTTTTTGTAAGCAAAAATGTCTGGCGAAAGGTTGAATCATCTCATTATGTTCTTTCAGCAACCTTATGACTGAGAAATATTAGATATTTTTCTCATATTTTAGAAGATTTCACTTGTCAAGAAATTTCTTGCAGTATAACTATGTAATTACAAAAAAAAATGTCTGGAGAAAGGTTGAATCATTTTATTATGTTCTTCCAGCAACCTCATAGCTGAGAAATATTAGATGTTTTGCTCATATTTAAGAAGATTACATTTGTCAAGAAATTTCTTGCAGTATAACTATGTAATTATAACTATGTAATTACATAATTCTGCTTAAAATCAAATGTATAGCAAAAAGGGCAATAACTCTTGACTGTGGTAGGTGCAAAATGACACGCTAAGCTTTGTGAGTTTTTGTTATTCTCTTCATCATGCCGGTTCATGTCAGCAGTGGTCTATCTAGAGTGACTTAGCCACTCACTCATGCCGTTATATGTCCTTGGCTGCTCCTCAGAGAGACTTCGGGCGAGCGTCCCAGTAGTGGCTTCACTGTGGCAGGCAGCCTCCGGACCTGAACGAGGCCGCTCAAAAAAAGGCTGATTAAGGCCTGCGCTGTGTGTTGCTCATCCATTTTGCTTATTTTCTTTTTTTTTCTGTTGGGAGGGAAAAAATAGAAAAAGACAATGAGGAATACTTGAGGGAACGAAGAGAAAGTGGAGCATGGATCAAAGCGCTTTCTTCATCTTTCTCTCTCTCTCTCTTTCTCTCTCTCTCTTTCTCTCTCTCACATATACGCATATGCGCACACACAGCACTTCACTGTGTGAGAACTGTGCTTTTGTTGGAGTGTCACATCCCTGTGCCGTCACTGTTTACTAAGTGCCAGGGTGCATAACAGCACATTAGTAGATTTCTTTTTTCCTTATTTTTTTATAAAAATTGTTGTTGGTAATTGTGGTACGAATGCTTTTCACCTGCCAACGTTTTTTACTTCCAAGACAAAAGGACTTGTTTATCACAATGCAATTACAAGGCCGTTTAGACCATGAAGAGTCATTCTGTCTGGGGAGAACTTCCATAACAAGGGCAGCAAAGTGTGGCATTAGCCATAGCCAGCATTGTTTTGAAGAGGAAAACAGGTGGGGAATTCCACGGACTTTTCAAAAAATCTGCGTCGTGAAATGGTTAAGATGTAGACGTTGTTATTCAGATAAGTTTGGTATGAAATCGCTGCTGTTGGAAGAAAACCTCATATCTCCATGTTTGTCATTTTTCAGTTTTTGACATAATTTGAATTTGTCTGTTGCCGTTTATATTGTGTGTAAATTTCATGATGAATGGACCAAAAGAAGTTGCCCAAAATGACTTGGAGTCTGGCTCCATTGACTTACATTAAAAGTAAAGTCGTTTTTTTTTTCCTTTTCCTGTAAAGTTATCATTTTGGAGATACAAGGTTTTCTTCCAACAACAGTGAAATGTTCCATTCTACAGAAAGTTACAGAGTTAGAGTTGTTCACAGTGGTGGTGAACCAGATGTTTGAACCCTTAAAATCCCCAGCTTATTACATACTAAGGCTTATTATTCAGTAACTACAGGGACTTCAGTGCAATGAGCTATTCTTAGGCTATAGAAATGTGTAATAAAACTCTGGTGGGCCCTGGCCTTTTAAGGGGTTAATGTCTCTAAATTCTCCCTAACAAGGTTTTTACATTAAAAGTGGTTAAGAATATGCTGCAGTGTTTGTTTATAGTTTTGAGAAAAGCTTTAGGCATAAAATCTATGGTGGAGAGGTACATGTGGGCCACTGTAAGGCAAAATAGAAACCCAATTTTTTTTTGTTTTTTTTCCCATTCTTAATTAACCATAACATGTAATATACAACATCAATGTAGGTTCAAAGGCCATTTTTTAACCCTATAAATGGCCAGGGCCCACCAGCAGGCCTTAAGTTTTATTATACACGTCTATAACATAAGAATAGTTCAGGTAGATTGCATTGAAATCACTGTAGTTACTGAATAACAAGCCTTTGTATGCAGTTAGCCTGGGATTTTAAAGGATTAATAAATAAATTGGCTATATTTGTGTTGTAGATATTGTGACCCCTGGCTCCTATCATCACCACTGTAAAGAAAGTTGAGTCATCAAATTCCTTCCAATGAACGATTTCACATCAAACTACTCTGAATGACTCTGTTCACATCCCAATGATTTAGTTACACAGAAGTTTTTAAGGTGTGTTTGTAGTTTACAGTTAGCCATTGATTAATATTGCCATAGTAATAATAATATTTTGGACAGTTGGTCCATTCACCTTGGAATTTTAACACAATGTAAAGCACAGCTGGTGATTTCAAATTATGTTAAATTAAAAAGAAATGTCTTTTGCAAATTTCTGCATGCTCCTGGTTGATTTTCATGTTTTTGTGACTCAAACTTTTGTATACACTCTTAAAAAAAAGTTGATTCTTCAGGGGTTCTTAGTAAAGACAGTGGTTCTATATAGAACCTTGAACACCCAAAGAACCATTTGCATGCTTAAATGGTTCTTTGCATGGTGAAATGGTTCTTCACATTGATAGAGAATGTGTTGTATAGCACCAAAAAGGGTTCTTTTGTTGTTACAATATCAAGCTTGTAACAATACAAGAACCCTTTTTGGTGTTGCATAGAACTATTTTAAAAAAGGTTCTATGTAGAACCATATACATCACATTCTTCATCAGTCTGATGAACCGTTTCACTATACAAAGAATGTTCATGGTTCTATATAGAACCATTGCCTAGAAGAAGCATGTTTTTAGGAATGGACTATGTATCAGATCACTCTTTGGGTGAAACACCACCATTGTCCCAAATAAAGTTGTGACACCAGAGGATCTGTGTGGTCTCAGGCCTCAGTGTGGGGCTTCTCAGAGTGCTGTGGTGTGTCTCAACACTCAATTCCCAGAATGGAGATCCATGCTTTAATCGCTATCGAACCTCTCGCCGTGTTTACGGATACATTTCAATTCATAAAATATTTATGAGAGATTCATTAAAGATTTTATTACTTGAATGCAAACACAAGCACACAAGCTGATAATTCAGGGCCTCTCGACACTGGCCACTCCACATTTATCCAGACGAGGATAAGGCGATGTGAGGGTTTCTGTGGTGTTTTATACTAAACGTGCAAATCAGAGACTCATCATCATCTTTTAAGTGGCTCAGACTCAAGCAAATGTACCGTACTGTGCAAAAGACAGAGACCACCTTTTATTTCCCAGTCAAAATGGCTATTGAGTATAAGTTTTTCACCTTTCAGGAGATATTTCTGACCACCTTGTAAGACCTGGTGGATGACCAAAACTGCCCCATCACATAAACACCACGTAAAGCTTTCATCTTTGAGAGAGAGGAGAACATCAAGCTGCTTCACACTGTAAAAAGTGACTTGTCAGATCTACCTAAAATAATACTTCATGTTGTAAAAAGTACATTAACTAGTTTTATTTAACCTAAATACATACTTTGAATGAATGATTCTTTCAGTCAGTGTCATTTTTTAAGTTGAATAAAACTAGTTCAGTTGCTTGTTAACACATGAAGTATTTTTTTAGGTTGATCTGAGGAGACATTTTATACAGTGCAGATTTGAAAGATCCACAGGTATTTCTGTAAATCCTTCCACTGTGAGAAGACGACTCAATGCAGAAAGCTGTTACTGAGAAAGAGAAATAGACAAAAAAAAGTAAAAAGCTGATTGTGTTGATACTGTCCAGTCCTCAATCATCACTGAATGTGTTTGCCGTTATTTGTATCACACAGAAAACAGAAAATGCAACCAAATTCTAAGACTGAACTTTGGAGGTGTGGAAAATTATCCCTACAGATTTCTCATTTTTTTAGGTAAAAATGTGGTGCACACCAGATATTATCAGGTGAGCTCCCAATAATATGAAGTGAAATTAATAGGGAAAAAAAATATATATATATACGTAGGTATATATATACCTACGTATATCATGTCCTTTTTACTTATAAATTAAAACTACACCATGTCCCTTCAGGAGCTCTGTAAAAGAGTGGACACTATGTACGTTTTTTCCTGATGCTGAAAAATGAAGAACTTATACTTCATTTCTGTTTTGACTGGAAATTAAATAAATGAGGGGAGGTCTCTGAATTCTGTGCAGTGCTATGAGTGGATGTTAAAAATAAAGTATGTAGGCAGAATAGTAGTGGTGAGATTTGGTTAATTGCCTATAACCGCTTCATTAATGTGTTGCTTATGTTCATGGTGACTTCATTAATCATGTAGGTTAACACTGTCCAGCATTACTGATCATATTGAGATTTGTCATGAATGAGGGTAATTATGATTATTATGATCAAGAATAACGTGTAGTAATTTTATTTGTCCAAAAGAATGGACCAAATTGAAGTGTCAGGATGGACACTGCTACTGTTTTTAGCTTTGCATTGTTTTATAGAAAACAGTGTGTCATACAGTGTCAGAAACTGCGCAAATCTGTTTGAGGTTACTTAAGAACTCAACCCAGTCCGAGACAAGTGAGTGAGAACTTTAGCACGGTGCTAACTGCGGAGCTATTATTTTTAGCTGCATTAGCCTCACAGCTCTGGTGCAAAACTAAAGAAGGGGAAAGCTGAATATTTGACAGGTTCTTTGAAGTTTGGGTATGGTTTTGCATCTTTATTCTGAGACGCATCTCAGTTCGTCGGCAGGTTGTTTGGTGACAGAGCCCTGGCTAAGTCAACCAATGAACTTTCGGCTGCAGTCCGGAATAGCCCCAGGCTTGGTGTTAGAATGGCTGAATTAGACTCCTCGCTCCCCACGTCCTGGCTTTCATCTACCTCACCTTTCGCCTTGATGATTTCCTGAGGAAAAATCAATGAGCCTCAATGATTTTCTTGTTTTTTTTTCCTCCATTTTGGGCGAAGGGAAGCAGCTCTAAAGCAGTTCCGAACGGGCAGGCTCTTGGGTTTGCACGGAAAGACAACGAGCGCTCCGTGAAAGATTGGACAAATAAGTCGCTCCTCTCAGCTCCAAATGGGCCCAAATTGATTTGTTACCACCCTTGCTAAAATGGTTCTGAGCTTGTTTGGCCCACAGAGGTAATGGCTTAGTCACAGTGACAGGGAGAGCGTCCCCCATGCTATTATTTGCCTTCCTTAGCCATTAACATGCCGTGACAGATTTGTTTCTCTTTAAAAGGGGCCGCAAATTCCTGTTTTTGTCTTTTCAGATTTCTATATAGGATGCTGCTCATGAGCCCTGTGGTTATGTGCCGTGATGGATTCACTAAGTGTCACCTTGTATTACTGACTTTTCAATCAATGACTGCATTGATGCCACTGAATACCAAGGAATGTTAATACTTCACTTACACTTTTCATAGCAGTGTAGGGCTCATAGGCCTCTGAAGTCACGCATCATTCTGTAGTCAGGCGTCACGCCCATGTTAGGGACTCCAGGTCTAAGCTGGATTTCTCTGAATGGGATTTAAGAAATCCTAACATTGCCAACACTTCTGTGCATTGCAATGAAGTGGTGTGAAACTGAGTCTACTATTAGACAGTATTATTTACCAACGCCAACTTCTCCCAATGTACTCTACTTACACTATACAGACAAAAGTATTTTGACACACCTCCTAATTACTGAGCTCAAGTGTTTCAGGCGCACTTATTGCCAGCAGATGGATAAAATGAAGCACATAGCTGTCCAATCTCCATAGATAAACACTGGCAGTAGAATGGGTCATAGTGATGAGCTCAGTGACTTTAAACATGGCACTGTCATGGATGCCACCTCTGCCACAAGTCAGGTTGTGAAATTTCTGCCCTGCTAGAAATGCCCCTGTCAACTGTGCTATTATTGTGAAATCGAAGCACCTAGGAGGAACAACAGCTTAGCCACAAAACGGTAGACTATGCAAGCTCACAGAGTGGGGCCAGCGAGTACTGAAGCACACAGTGTTTTTTCTGTGTTGAATCACTCACTAAAGAGTTCCACATTGCCTCTGGAAGCAACATCAGCAAAAGAATTGCGCATTAGGAGCTTCACGAAATGGGTTTCCATGGCCGAGCAGCTACACAAAGGCCTAAGATCAAAATGCACAATGCCGAGAGTCAGATGGAGTGGTGTAAAGCCCGCCGCCACTGGACTCTAGAGCAGTAGAAACGTATTCTGTGTAGTGATGAATCATGCTTCTCTATCTGTCAGTCTGATGGACGAGTCTGGGTTTGGCGAATGCCGGGAGAACGTTACCTGCCTGACTGCATTGTGCCAACTGTAAAGTTTGGTGGAGGAGGGATAATGCTATGGGGTTGTTTATCAGGGGTCAGCCTTGAAACCTTAGTTCCAGTAAAGGCAAATCAGACCAAGACATTTTGAACAACTGTACACTTCCAACTTTGTGGAAACAGATTGGGGGAAAACATTTTCTGTTCCAGCATGACTGAGCCCCAGTGCACAAAGCAAGGTGAATAAAGGCATGGCTGGGTAAGTTTGATGTGAGAGAACTTGACTGGCCCGCACAGAGCCCTGACCTCAACCCCATCAAACACCTTGGGGGTGAACTAGAACAAAATCCATATTCAACTCCTTAACAACCTCATCATTCAGAGGATCCAGTGATATTGAGAGGAAAAATATATGTAGAACAAAATGCATTGGGTTTGGAACCATGTTGTATATATATTGGCTGATTTTTGAAAACTCCATTAATTTTTGTCATAGAGAAATACAGCATAGACCTGCAGTTCCTAATATGATGCCAACTACAGAATAATGATATAACCTCAGAGGCCTATTGATGTAGTATGGCAAGGTCAAAAGTCAACATCATGAAGCCTTGGCGATTGAGGTGGCAAGATGTTTAGGTGAAGCGATTCATAAGTAGTTCTAACAGCAAAATAGCTTTGAACTGTGTACCTGTTTTTATGACTGGTATCTGTAAATTACCTCCATTTGGACTTGCTACTCTGAAATATACCTCACTGTTGACCTCATAAGTGGGCTTGTTTATTGTGACATCATAAAGCAGTGAATTCAAAACAGGCTAAATTCATTAGACAGAACCCTGTTTATGCTGCAAAGCAGCTGTTGAGTTTTGTAGTCCTGGCTAAGACACATGTTGGAGGTGTTTTTGCATATGTAAATAAATTGCATACATGTTTTTAAGACTGATATATGTAAATGATCTCTGTTCTGACTGGCTGATCTTGAATTGTGCCTCATTATAGGCCTCATAATTTCAATGAGAATGGGTGGGCTGTAGGTGGAATGGGTGAATATATGTAAATGCATTGTGTTTTGTGACATCACAGAAACAATGAGTTTAAAACAGGCTGAATTGAATGGCAAGAACCATATTAAAGCTGCAAAGTAGCCATTGTAGTTCTGTTGATTTTCTGCTCTACATGGAAAAACTTCAAAATATCAATTTTATCACACAGTTTTCGTTTTTATTTGCTGAGTAAACACATTGGGAGAAAAAAAATGTAAATATAATGTGCCTTTTTTCTTGTTAAATTGAGTAAATCAACAGTAACTGTGCATTAAAACGTGTTTTCTGTAGAGGATGTGCTTACTTTCCCTTAGAAAATCAACAAAACACATCATTTGAGAGGAGTGCCCAAACCTTTGCATATGACTGCATGCAAATGACCTCTGTTTTGGCTGCCTACCCTGAATTGTGCCACATTATAGGCCTCATCAGTTCAACGTGAATGGGTGGGCTGTAGGCTGAATGGGTGGATGTATGAAAATGTGTTGGAATTCGAAAACAAAGAATGCAAAGGAGGTTAAATTCGTTGGACTGAACCGTGTCAATGCTGCGAAGTACCTGTTGCGTTTTACAGTCTCAACAAACGTACATGTCAAAAGTGGTTTTTGCGCATGTAAATAATCACATTGGCTTATCCCGAATAAGACTCGGAGGGGGAAATAACTCCCTTTCTTTAATCCTGACAGGTTGTGTTTTTCTTTCTCCCTCTCTTAAATCCCTCGCTCTCGCCTAGAATTCATAAAGATGTAAACAGCGGTATGTGTTTTGAAGGATTACGAGTCCCAACTGTACATTCAATAATGAGATGGTGGGAGGGAGCTGCAGATTTCGTATTGATTGCTGCTAGCATGTGCTTCCCTGTGCATCTCAATTATGATACGATTTCTGGCTCAGTACTTTGTGTACAGAAGCTTGAATGCCACTTGGCATTGACTTGGAAGTAATTTGCCAGATAAATTGTCTCATGTAACGGCACTCTAATCCGGCTCCTGAGAAACGCTCGTAGCCGGAAGCTTTATCCTATATTACTTCTCACGAGGATTATTAAATAAGGATGCAATGTTCGTTCTCAGATTTTCTTGGTTAGAGCCATTTGTTTATGACTGCGTACAAAAGCGGTTTGCCAGAATCTAATTATTGGTAGTCTGTTGTGCTCCAGTGGTCGCCCAAGGTCAATCTCAGCATTCAGTTTGTAACTTAATGCAATGCAGCAATACTGAGTGGAGCTATTCGTAATGTTTGATGAATGTATGTGTGCTGAAATGGCAGCGTAGGATTAGATTGAACTGAGGAATAACTCGATGATGGACGTCTGCGGAGATACACCATTAATTATTTATGCAAACAGACGCAAAATTGGTATCACTTTGTTTGGTAACGCTTCTTTGAAGGAGCACATATTGAAGATTCATTAAAGTCTTGATATTTGTTCTAAATTCCCAAAGGTGTTTGCTATGCATTAAGCTGTATTCATTATAACCTGCATTAGCACATAATTGGAGGTTTGCAGTATTGAATCATTAGTTGTAATAATGCACAATCAACACTTTGTTATGCATATCCTTATTGGGCAAATTGTTGAGCTTGAATGGTTGAAGTTCATGGCTTATTAATGTATAATTCTTACAGGTTCTAGGCAGCATCAGGTGGATTTCTGAGTTTGTTACATAAGAGCTAGAAGTTCAACAATCCTTAATACTTCAAGATGTTGAAAAACATGCAAGCGTGGAATATTTCGTTAGTTTCAACCAACCAATTGTGGAAAAATTGCGCTCTTGTATGGAAGAGTTTTCTTTTTTTTCTCTATCAAAATAGCATGATTACATCTTGAATTTCTGATGCAAATTGACTTATTGAAAACTTGTTAAGTGGTTTTTAGCCTCTAATTGCTGATGACTAAAACTACTGCTATTCTACAATACGGAACATATCTTGAAGTATTATTGACTTCAACTCATGACATAATATAAACTCCATCTGACATCTGACACTACCTAGAACCTTGAATTATACACTAAGATGTGAATTTTGATTACTTCATGCTCAATACTTTGCATAACAAGGCCTTAACAGATTATTTATTGTGCATTATTACAACTGATAATGTTGTTATTATTAATTTTCATTTAACAAACCCTCGAGTATGTACCAATACATCATGAATTAAGTGTTATGCAAAGTAAATAAACCAATCAGAAGTGTCAACGTTGGGCTTTATTGAAAGAACAAGGCCTGGATGATTTATTGAGGTCTTGTTCTTTATTGAGCAGGTCCCATATTTAACCTTTCACATTATTTTATTTACTATACACTAAGCTTTTTTCATTATCACTTGTATTAGTACATATATACACTAAGCTTTTTCGTTATTACCTGGATTATTTCATAGCTGGAGGTCTGTTAAATTATTAATAATTGCTTACTACTTGTAACACTTTGTTCAGACCTCGTTATGTGAATCGTTGAGCATGAATTATCATCAAATTGATCTTATTACAGCATTTGATTCCTATGAGTTCTGAATAGATTCAAGTAATTTCTTTATTACAGTTCAGTGTTTAAGAGCTGATAAGCAGTTAATAAAGTGCTAGTACTTCATGATGTGTTCCATATTCTAAAGTGCAGTTTTAGCAGTCAAACTCTTTTATGGAACATATTAGCAAAATATCAAGTTACACTCCTATTATACTCTTAAGACACACTTATTACATTCATATTAACACCAAAGTAACCCCAGAAGTCACTTGAGACTACAAAGAACTGGTAAGAATCACATGCTGCTATTTTTCACTTATAATATGATAATAATTTAGATGATAATAATACATCCTCTGTTATGAATTCTTAACCTGTTAAAGTGTTTATTACAAGTAATGCAATTTTAGTGATTTCCACATATCACTCCTTCAGTTGTATTCTAAAACAGGACACATGGATTGAAGCTTGATGCATACTGAATAAACCATTGAAGAAGTGTCTAATTTGGGCTTCAATGAACAAAAAACGGTATCATAAAAAAAACAATTACCAAGTGTTTAAGGGTTCAGAATTGGTCCTGTCTGTTCCCAAGATGGAGAAATGGTCTGTAACAAGCCTTTGTTTTCAAACAACACAGAAAATGAATAATGGTAAGAAGTTATAACAGTGACAATATGCGTACACATAAATACTGGTGCATGGTCACACCACACACATGCAGGTTTCTAGCTAACAGGACCTGAGGGAGCCATAAGTTGCTAGTTAGCCAGAGCCCGGAAACCTTCTCCATTTGTGCCAATTATGCTGTCCGGAACCAAGACTGGCTGGACTGATGCCTCGTCTAGCCTCTCCATCTCCTTAGAAGGGTCTTGAGCTCGGCACTGCAGCCAGGTGCTGTGTTATAAATATGACTCCTTGCATCATCAGCGCAGCACTGCAGATGCAAGCTGAAGGCAGGATTCATAGCCGCAGGCTGGACCTGGGCTTGACCTGTTCCCAAGACAGAGGCTCCAGCTTAAAAGGCCGTGCTGCTCCATTGATCCTGCGGGCACACACATTATATGTATTGTGTACGGGAGGTCAGCGTGCATGTCCATGTTGACTTCTAAGTCAATGCCCAGTAGCATGCATGTACTATTCTCTTATATATATAATCTGCACATACTGCTCAGTATTGACTTTAAAGTCAATGTAAACATCCTATTTCTGTATATGATATTGACACTGGTGAGAAATTCTGTACAGCCTGTTTTTTCAGTATTTATCTTTTTGAATCTGTTAGTATTATGCCATCAAGAAAAGGTGTGCACATAGTAAGTTAAATATCTATCTACATACATAAAATATAAATATAATCAATATAAATCAATATAAATCTTAATTCTATATGAACTATAGACTCCAGTGATTTACACCTATTTTTTTAGTATTTACTTTCTTGGGCCTGTATGTATTATGTTCAATAAGAGATGTGCGCATGCTTTATGTGCATATAAATATGTGGATATCACTTGTTATGATCGGAAGTCTATGTTAAATATTTTAATATCATATGTAACACAGACTCAAGTGATAATAAATGTTTTTTTTTTCCAGATTTACCTCTTTGAATCTGTTAATATTCTGTCCATCAATAAGAGGTGTGCCCATACTATAAATGGATTTCTAACATTTTCTTCCTTGGACTTGCAAGTATCTAAATTCTGCATGTAATTTTGACCCCGGTAATAGTGAATTCAGTAAAGCCTATTTCTTCAATATTTATCTCTTTAGGCTGGTTTGTATTTTGCACATTAATAAGAGCTATGCATATACTATACACAAGTATTTAATATGCAATAGTTCAGTGTCTCTTTCTTTTGACCTGCACTGAAATACACTGGTGAATTTATATGATTTACATGTGTACAAACATTCCACACCAATGATATATATTACAATTTCATTTAATATTCATGTTAACATAGAATATTTCATTCATGTTGAGCCAGTATACATGAGTGTATACTGGAAATTTGAAGCAACTTTTAAGCAACCTTTTATTCAGTGTGTAAGTCAATGTAAACATCCTAACTTACACATGATATTGACTCCAGTGAGGAATTCTGCAAATAATATTATTTTAGCCTGTTGTGTTTTCTACCCATGTATAAGAGGTATGCATATAATATTGGTGTATACATTGTACAGCATGTGCATTTTGATTTACAGTGACTTGGAAGTCAATGTAAATATCTTAATTGTACATGTAATATTGACTCCAGTGATAATGAGTACTATTCTGCCTTTTTTTAGTATTTACCACTTGGGCCCGATTGTATTGTGGCCATAATATTGATGATATATACATCTATTTTTTTTTAAATAATTATCATAATTCTATATATTCTATATTGTTATCTTGACTTTAGAAATGATAATTACTATTCCAACAATTCCTTCTGTATCTGGGCCTGTTTGTATTCTGCCATTCATAAGAGCTATTCATATTCTTTATATGAGTAAAATAATATGACATATGGCCACAATATTGTCATTGACATTTTAGTTAATGCAAATATCTAAATGTCTAAATTCTAAATGTAATATTGACATTTGACACTGTTTATTCTTTCAATATTTACCTCTACAGGCTTGCTTGTGTTCTTTCCTTTCATAAGAAGTATGCACATCCTATATAAGAGTATAATATGCAATGATGGCAATGTAAATATCCTAATTCTATATATAATGCTGGGCCCCATACATCATGTCTTCGTAAGTATTTTCTTTAAATTGTTCTTGAGAAAAGAAAAAGACTATGTCAGATTCATGACATTCTTAAACCACAGAATTGTTGACACCCTTGTACTCTCGAGAGTGTGTAGATTCTTTTCTTACCTAAGAATTAATCTCGAATAAGAAAATATCGCTAAATGTCAGAATCTTTTTAAGAACAGTTGATGAATGAGGTCCATTGACTCTCGTGATAGTAAATACATTTCGGCCTATTCTTTTAATATTTACCTCTTCGAGCTTGTTTGTATTCTACCCATCAATAAGATCGTACTGTGTTATTTGCCTGGAGCTTGCTATCTAATAAAGATCATAATTACCGTATAATTACTCCAACCTTTTCCTGATAGGCCTTGCAACCTAATTAAAATGTCTACTTTTACAATAATCTAGATAGGGGAGCAAATTAGGGCTTGCAATGGCTTTGTGGTGCGGCATGCATTTAAAGGGCACGTGGAGAAAGCTTTATGTGCGGGGTGCCCGAGGCCACCGAGGGACATATAGAGACGGATTAGGCCCAGCGGTTGTAGCTAATGCGTGCTGGATGGTGTGTGCTAGGTCCAGTCACAGCCCATCAGCGGGGCTGTACGTCAACAGAGAGCAAGCACACTTGACCGTCCGACTCGCCCTGATGTCACAGACACAAGACCCGGCGAAAACAAATCTTCCAATCTCCTCTGAGTGGCCGAGTCGAGCATGTACAGAGAGAGAGAGAGAGAGAGAGAGAGAGAGAGAGAGAGAGAGAGGTGTTGCAAAGCCTTTGTTTCCTGAGATCTTCTGCGTTTTGCTAAATGACAGCTGTGACCACAAGCCTGCGTATTTCAGTCAGAAGGCCCTGCACCTCGTGTGATTTATCTTCACTCTCAGCATTCTCACTGCAATTAATCTACAGTACAAGTTAATCATTTTTGGTCATTTTTGAGGTCAGGGTTCTGGGGAGATCATCAGTTGTTCAGCTTTTTTGTTTAACTTGCAAATGTTTTCTCTTCTGTCTACTTCATTTTCTCAGTATCACTGCTTCTTAACAGCTACATATCCTTTCAGACCCATAGCATTGAGTTATCTTCTCACAGTTTCCCATGACCTTCTCCTTTCTTATGCAGGAAAATTATATCTAATCAGCTGAAAAAAACTTGTGCTTAATGGCCATTTTGACTAGAAATGAAATAAATGAAGGCAAATGCCGAAGTACTATCACAAGTCCTGTGATATTATCTATATGCCTCCTTGATTGTGGCCAGCGAAGCAAAAAAGAAAAGCATTACTTGATGAATGAATACATGAATAAATAGGTGAGCTAATAAATAACCCTTTCTCGATGTGAACGTTTGCACATTTTGGCATCAAGGCACATTCAAGTTAATTAAAATGAATAAGAATGCGTAAATAAAAATGAATTTTGAAGACACCCAATTAATCCCCAGTTTCTTCAGATCTGTCTCCCACAGATCGTTGCTGGTCTGAATTATGCCGAGGAGGAAAATGCTGAGTGGGAGAAAACAAGCCAGAAAAGCCTCAAATTATGCCATTTAGGGATAACTGGGAAGGAGATGACCGTGGCTAATCAGAGACAGATGTGAGTTTAATTGCACCTCTGAAATGGGAACCTATAGGCTTTTCTCTGGTCATTTTTCTTAGGGGATAACAAACGAGCCAACAGAAGGTGGCTGGCAGATCACATATTGAGATTTTCGGGTGTTGAGGAAACCTGCTGCTGTCTCCAACTCAAACGCCGTGTTTGTGTCAGAGTGCCAAAAAGAGAAGGTATTGGTTGGCCACACTTGTCTGAAGTAGCAGTCTAAATTTTGAATAATAAATACCAATCTAGTACGTTCTTGGCAGCAGGGAACCTTCAGCGCCTTCTAGGCCTTCAGAGAAGGCTTGTTGTATTTAAACTCTGCAAGTATTGTAGTAAGTTTCTAATTTCATTTACAGGTTTTCCTGGAAACATCCAGCATTAAATTATCCAATGAGGATTTTTTTTTTTCTCCAGGTAGATACAGCCAAGCTCTCTTCCATTGGTTAGGACTTATTATGTCCTTAATAAGACATAAAAGGTCAGATTAACTACTAACACAATAACTACAAGTGGAATTAACCAATCACATTTTGATTTCCAAAGGGTGGGGCCAATGTTATGGGGAATAAAAACATTCCTCTAAACCATCTGGAAAGTGTAGATACATCACTGACTAAGTATGAGTGGTAGCCTGACCCATGTATTTCAGTCAGTTGTTAAACATTAAAAACAGTAGCAGCTCTATGGGCCTCTTTACTGAACTGCTACAAGGTAAAATATGTGTTATTTTATCTTATACAGGCACCATTAACTTAGTGCTAACATACTACTAGAATCCTATAGGGGTGCTAGAAGAAATTACCATCATCACAGAGGTATTTTTTCTTTGAGTTTTGACACTTATAGACCAAACTGAAGGCCGTGCTAGTCACCGTTCTGGGGATTTTTTTTTCTTAGCCCGGCAAAAAGACTGCTGTTCCTGTACTCTTTTAATACCTTTGTTTTCTTTAAACGGATGCTGTCATTTTCCAACTTCAAAGCCTTTTTTGCGTTCCTGTCTGAAAGGAAAAGCCACATCTACTCGATTCACTCCAACAATCATCTGATAAGCTTTAGAGCTGGGCTCTGCTTGTTGTATAAAGCTATCAGTGGAGTATCTGAAAGCCGATTAGCCTCTGGTTTGTTCCAGCGTGCTAAGAGTGCAGTGTTTGTCGAGCGGGAGGTTTCGTTGGGAGAGAGAGAGAGAGAAAAAAAGAAAGAGAGGCGTATTATTTTTCCTGAAGCATCAGAGGGCTTGGGTGTGCGTACAGGGACGCGCTGTCAGCCCTGCCTGCTGTAAGTAGCTGTCAGCAGGAGTGTTAGGAGCTCTGAATGCTTCGTCTGCTCGCTGCCTCCTCCAGGATTCTCTGATTTGTCACCGCCGCCCGTCCTGGCAACAGGCCGGGTCTCTGTTTCCAAGCATTTCAGGAGAGGAATCCTTTCCTGTTTGACCTTGAATTTGACTCAGAACTTGAACTCTCGAACTCAGTAGTGAACCTGAACTGCTGGACTTAACTTGAACTTAACTAAACTCAAGCCTGAACTAAGCTCTAAACTTAATCCTAAACTCAGCTTTGAACTCAATACTGACCACAGTCCTAAACTCAACATTGAACTCAGTCCTAATCCTGCAATCAATCTTGAAATCATTCCTGAATTAAGCTTTGAACTCAATACAGACCACAGTACTGCACTCAATCCTAAACTGACCGCTGAACTGAATAAACTCAGGCCTGAACTAAATCCTAAATTTAACACTGAACTCAATCCAAAACCCCACTCTAAACCTAACCCCAAAGTCAGCCTTGAACACAATTGTATACTAAATCCTGAATTTAGCCCCAAACTCAACAATGAACTTATTCTTGAACTACATACTGAATTTAGCCCTGAAATCAATTCTGAAACTTAATCTTGTACTGAGCCCAAAACTCTACCCTGAATTCAATCCTAAATTAAACCCAAAACTCAATATTTAACTCAATCCTGAACTCCAAACTCTACTTTGAACTCAGTCCAGAACTAGGCTCTAAACCTAACTCTAAACTAAACTTTAAACGTAATCCTAGTCTAAGTCCAAAACCCCACCCTGAACCTAACCCTGAAATCAACCTTGAACACAATTCTAAACTGTCCTGAACCTGGCCCTGAACTCAGGCATGGACTTATTCCTGAACTGCATCCTGAACTTAGCTCTGAAACCAATTCTGAGCTAAACTCTGAAGTCATCTTTAAACTCAAACCTGAACTCAGCCAAAACTCATCCATGAACTCAACCCTGAGCAAAGTCCTGAACTTGGCCTTGAACTCAGGTCGAAACTACATTTTGAACTCAATCCTGAGCTAAGTCCTGAACTTGAATTCTGAACTCAATTCTAAACTGAAGTTTGAACTCAGTCCTAAAATGAGTCGAGAATTTGGGCCTAAACTTAACCCTAATCCCTACTTTGAACGCAGTCCTAAACAAAGTCCAGAACTTGGCCCTTAATTAATCCCAAAGTTAAAATGTACCTCAATCCTAAATCAGGTCCAGAACTTGGGCTGGAACTTAACCCTAAACTCAACCTCGAACTCAATCCTGAATCAGGCCCAGAACTCGGCCCTGAACAAAGTCTTAAACTCAACCCCAAACTCAATCCTGAACTCAACATTCAGCGAAAAATATTGTAGCACTGAAAGCAGTAATTGTGACAGATGGTGTTAGACACGTGAGGCCTGATAACAATGGTTGAAGAGCAACACTTTTACATGCTGACACTGACAGTCAGTGCGGCATATGCTGTATTTCTTTTTTTGCATACAAAGAGCAATCTGATCTGCCGATTTCAATTTTTAAAAAAAGCTCCATTATTAATGTCTCTGTGTGCTGTTTTCCGCCCACATCCTGTGTTGTTCCGCTTCTTCCGTTGATGCTTTGGGACTTTTGCCCCAGCAGCAGCAGCTTCACTCGAGTCTTTTCCTGCTCCTGCAACTCGACCTTTGGAATTCTCGATTAGGAGGGGTCTTTTCACATCTGAGTGCTTTTCAAAAATTTATACAAAGTTGCCCAATGTTTTGCTATTGTTAAGGCTCTTTGTTTGGGTGACTGCGTCCTGGGTGAGGCACCGGCAGCTCTTTGTGCGCTTGACGTGTTCTCGAGTGTTGCAAATAAAGCAGACCTTTTTTTCTCGCAAACCCTACTGCCCTGTTTCTGCTATTTGTGAGCGTTGAGGGTCCTAGACCTTCTATTCAGGTGGTTCTTGGCGAATTTGACCTTAATTGCTGTAATAACTCTGCATGGGCTATAGCCAAGCCTCTCACTATTCAGAGTCTGTGGAGCTGGAGTGAAAGCCCCACTAAACCATGAATGGCATGCGTGAAGCCCTACTTTTCTTCTGTTTTTTCCTCTGCCTCTTCGTTCATTTCCTGTTCTTCCTGTTTTTCAAAAGCCCAATTCATTCCCATCCAGTAAAGAGTCGAATTCCCAAACAGACATCTGTGCATCGCTCCCATTTCAGCGCTGTGCTTTGTTTGCCCCGCCTCCCCCCCCTTGCGCTCCATTTCAACACATATTGTGGGTAGTCTAGTTATTTTCAGCATGGGCTTTATGTAAGGAAACAAATTGAATTAGGAACAGGAGGCAGCCCTGGCTTGGTGCAGAAAAGTTCTGACAGTGGGAGAAAAGAGGACGATCTGTGAGCGGTGGGTGGCAGGCCCCCTACTGGCCAGGCCGGTGCTTCGCAGACTGTGCTGCAGGCGAAGTGCCTGCGGGAGCTCAGAGCTCAGTGCTCCAGCAGCAGGAGAGGCTTTCCAATGCCCCACATGCTGCAATTGAAAAGCTGAAAAGCTGACAGTTTGTATGTAAGTGTCACAAGCAAAACTGAGAATTTGAGATTCTTTGGAATGGCCCAGTACAAATTAGTTTCATCATAGTTACTGAATACTTTGTAGCAGTTACTGAATAATTACATCATACAGAAGAGGCCTTGTGCCTATGACCGCAAAACATGGTATAATGCAATCTCAAGCATATTATTGATTATACTGTGATTTTATTATTTATTTCATTAGCTTTTGAGACACAACTGATGATGGCACAACAATTGTATAGTTTTGCAAACATTTTGGACATTCCTTAAATAAATAAACACGTTTAAGTTCTGTCAGGAAGCAAGATTTGATTTTTTTTTATTTTGAAATAACATGTAAAATACACATCATCTTTTATTTTAAGATGGCATAATGGTGTGTGTATGTTCTATAATTCTTTTCCTAAAAACAATATCTATATAAATATGTAAATGATTAATGTAGCTTCTGACCTAGCTGTGTTTGTTTATTTTATAAGAACAAAACAAAAGCACACCATCATATGTCTGTAAATGGAAAATAGAACAGTTGCAGTATTTGTTTATGGGTCATTGACTTGGTGTGTATTTTTGGTGTCCAAGTCCATTATTTTCCCCAAAAATAATTTAATAATTCCATGACATATCAAATTATTCAATGATGCATCTTTTTTGTGAAATCAGTGCAAAATTTATTTTACTTTCTTTTTGCCTCCAAAAGTCTAAAAATGTCAGTGCAATTGCCCAACCATATATGTTCATTAAGTAAACTATCAAAAAAGGTCATGTACTTATATAAAATTCTAAATAAAAGTTTTGCATGATTTTGTGTTTATACACTTTAAAATAAAAACTAAGTTGCAAAATGAAGCAACTTGAAAAGTATTCAACTCACTGAAAAGCTTTTGTACGCAAGTTCTAACTTCCTCAAATGTCAGGCAGCACAACCAAAAACAAAGAGCTTTTATTTTGAAATGTTTTTTGAAAGACGGGCCAGCAGTGACCTTCATGGTGCAAAGCTAAGGTCAGTACCCCTTTCACGAATGATTATAATAATGTTTTTTGAAAAATATTTGAAAAAATGCAAGTTCACACTCAAGTTCAAGGACAAAGGTTCATTTGAAATTAGTCTGAAAAGTCAGGTGGCACAGCTAGTAAGTCAAATGGTGAAACCTCACCAAAAAAGTTATAATAACTGGAAAAGGTCATTAAAAGCTTTCATAACACTACTTATATTTCAAATACAAACACATAGATGAAAATTCAAATATATATGCATATATAAAAATGCACATCATGGTCTTTTTAATAACCTTATTTGTTATTGAACTCATGAATATATCCACTTTTGCACTCGATTGCCATGTACACAAATTATGAGTATTATTGTTGTTTTCTATCTGTATTGTAATTGTTGGTATTGTATATATTGATGGTGATAATAGTTTTGCTTAGATAACCACAAATAAGCCATTTTTTGTTTGATGATTTTGCGATCATATTTGATATTATGCAATTCTGATAAATAAGAGCCATTACAAGGTTGGACGTAACTCTAGTATGATAAGTCTTAACATTAATAAAAAAATAATAACCCTACAATTTAAAAAGCAAAAGCAAGATCCACCCCATTTTATTTATATTTCATATTCCATCTCTTCCATTCAAACATGTGACTTCAATGTTAATTTATTCAAAGTTACCCCTCCTCGTCTTGGGAAAGGCAAGGTGAAAATTGTCGTTTTATCTGAAGCGGAACATGTTCGAGGCCGGCGTTGAGTTCAAATCACACAAGCGGTTAAAGCAGCAGATCTGCTTGGCTTCAGGGCTTTAGGTGAGAGCTTAAGTCTACAGTCATAAGCGCAAAGCCGCCACTTATTTCACACTGCCTTTTGGTGCTCTTTTTCTTGTTATTTTCTTTTTTTTTAAGAAAACTTCTTTTGGAGGGAGTTAGCGCTGCACAGTTGCCATAAATTACCCATCATTGATGTGACAGCTTTGTGTGGAAAAAAAAAATAAATTACATTTCAGCACCAAAATGTCTCTGTCTGCCTGCACCAAAGAGAGAGATAAACTCATCCCAGAGGGAGAGTGAGTGAGTGAGAGACTGAGAGAGAGAGAGAGGGAAAGTGAGAGGAGAGGAGAGAGAGTTAGTGAGAGGGAGAGGTGGAAGGAGAGTGTGTGTGGAGCGTGAGGGGGGGTTGGAAGATAAAGAACGTTCCAGACATCCGCTGAACTGCTCCCTTGTTATCAAGCCGAACGCGGCCTCTGCTGCAGTTTATGGCGAGGTGTTATTAGCAGCATAACGCTGCCAACCCCCCCTCCCCCAACACCTAACAATCCTAACGCCTGTCACATGATCCAGTCACAACATGGCAGAATCAACTAGGGTCACTTTTCACTGGATTAGTAATCGAAGACCTACTAATTATTTTTGACAATTAATGACTTGACTAGTCTGAATTTTAAAAAAAAAACAAATTAAAAAGGCCTACAAAATGGACAGCTGTACAAAGATTCCAAAGTATTTTACTAGAAAAGATGGACTTGGATGGCTCTAAAAAGAGAGTCATATTTTGATGCAAAATGATTCTTTTTAGAGACTCAGATTTTTTTACAGCGGTGGTGATAGGAACCAGGGGGCGCCATGACTACAACACAAACAGAGGCATTTTATTTACTAGCCACAACCACCAGTGAGTCTATGTGTGCCTTTAGTTTTTATATGTAATGTTGATGGTGGCAAAATAGTCTTAAATCTGAAAAAAATAAGTTTTCTTTATGGTCTATTTTGCTTTACAGCGCCCCACATGTACCCCTCTGCCATGAAGTCATTTCAAATAATATGTTTCAGGCCAAAATCTTAGCTTAACATGACATCTCAGGCAGTGTATTCATTACCATTTTATGCAATAACTTTCTGAGGGAGCTTTTAGAAGTATTAAACTCTTCGTCTGGTTCCTATCACCACCACTGTGAACAATTTCCAACTCGGTAAGTCTCCCAGAACAAAGCATTTCACACCAAACCACTTTGAATGGCTGTGTTTACATCATCCGTCACTGAAGGAAACCAAAATTAACTTCACAGGAGAAGGAAAAAAGCATTCTTAACTTTCAGTGTGAGTTAATCTAATGAGCTTTTATTCTAAGCCATTTTGGCCCATTTCTGTTCGTCCATTCATCATTACTTTTTGGCACAGTCTAAACTGCAGGTGGCAAAATTAAACAAAAAAAGAAAGAAAAAGAAAAATGACAAAAACAGATACATACTTTCATTCTGAATTATCATCATAGAAACTGGCAACTAGTCATTGTGGATTCATCTTTTTTTATTTTAATGTATAATTCTTATAAAATCTTGACCTTAAAATCAACCATAGCACATACACACACATATAAACATACACTCACATAGTGACTGGCATAATACTGTAGCTAAATAATGCACTGTCTAACCTGCAACCTTCCATAGGCCACCTACACTGTTGGAAATAAAGATGCTGGTACTTTTTTATTCTTCAAGGTACAAACAATGGAAATATACCCTCAAAGATACAACAGTGGTTTCAAAGTCCAATTGTGTACCTTTAATATGTTTTTTTCCTGGTGGAAAAGTAAATTTTTGTACCTTTTCATAACCTAATGCTTTAAAACAAAACAATAAAATGAAAAGCCTGGAGACGAGATGTGGTGTGTGGAGTCAATACAACTAATATAATATCAATGGATTATGGTATAATTATGTTTCCTGACTAAAGGTACTGAGCTGTACCCTTGAGAGTACCACCCCAGTGAAAAGAGGGTCCCACCGCAGTGACAATTTTGTACATTTTTTTCTTAGAGTGTAGTAGCTAGTACATTGGTGTAATAGAAATCAAATCTGATGTCTTTAATCAATATAATAAAATATTTATATTTATAACTCATCGTTATCAGATTAGCTAGAACACTGTTGACTCTCCTCATGTGAAAGAATGACTCTATTGAGCTGCTAGTGAGCAATGAGGGGCGAAAGGAGAGGAGTGAGAAGCCCTAACTGTGAAAACTGTTCACACCTCTCCACAAAGGCAACAATGCCGAGATAAAACAGTCTGCAGCTTTCTTGATATTAAACAATCCTAACACAATAAAAATGGCTTTAAAACACAATTAAAACCCCTACATTTTCACATACAAATATGAAAATCTATTTCCAGTTTTGTAAATCATTGACATGTCCTTGAATACATGTTTCATTCACTGAAGGAAGAAAACCCGTAGTGCAAAAAGTGAGGGACCTCCTAAACTCGAAAATCGCTTTTTATAGCTTTTGAAAGAAGGCTTCATTTTCGCCAGATGTTCTTATGTGTACAAAATGTTGTTTTCCTTTCATCATTGAGATGTTTGTTCCTCACAAAGGACTAAATACAAAAGCAGACAAACACACATTCACTTTGTGGGTGTCTTCTTGTCTCAGCTTCAACTCATCCTTCTCTTTGGTTCAGTCCTAATGCTATGTAATTGAGTCACACAGCATAATAAGAATAGTGCCGTGAGATGCTGTAAATATGGATCTCCAAGCATGGTTCTATTGTACTGGATACAAAAAGCATAGAACCAGTTCTCTTTCTGCTTGCATAAACAAGGCAAAAGGAAACTTGATTTCTGCCATTCAGATCCATTTTCAGCAGCAGATAAACATGATTCTGATTCTGTTGTGGTTAAGCTGCCACCTGAATTTAGCTGCAGTTAGCTGCCACCCCGCTGCTCACCACCTGCAACTTCTAGTGTCCTGTTCTGAAGGGCTTTTTTTCGGGCAGGACGTGTTCACATTGATGTGCCCTTACCCTTGTTTTGTGCCCTCCAGCAGAGTCCACTTTAATGGTACCCACTTTTATCTGTCATAGTTCTGCATAGGGATCAGCTAAATCCCATCTTTTTAACTGTTACGGTCAAAACATGCGCTATATGTCCAGAAATATCTGGACAGCTTTTCTGAACAGTAAATTCATCTTCACTCTCAGAAAAAAGGTATAAAACTGTCACTGGGGTCCTTCTTGTCACCGGGGTGGAACCCTCAAGGGTCTATACCTTTAGTCAGGGAACATAATTGTACTATAATCCATTGAAATTGTATTTTCTAAGTTGTACTGACTCCACACTTTAGGATATGAAAATGTACAAATACATACTTTTCACCTGGAAAGACTTTTTTAAGGTACACAATTGGACCTTAAACCTTTATTACTCACAGTATAGTGATATTTGTGATGTCTTGAATGTTATCAGCAGTCGAATTTTTGCCAACCTTCTGAAAGACATATTTCAAGCGATCTCTGTCTTTGAGAATGCTAGCCTCACTGGTGAAACAATGTGTTCACATTTGTCGTTTACAAGAGTTTTTTCCTATGACTCATTTTGTGTAAAGGCCACATCCGTAACAATATAATTTCCCTCATGTGGAATATTCATGTGTAGTGGTGCAGGCTCACCACCTGCCTTATCACAAACACACACTCTACAGCTATTGAGAACTGCCTCAGGGACTGTATATACCAATTGGAGGCTGCCCAGGAGTCCAGAATGGTGTTCCCGAAATGTTCCAATGCCAACCAGTGATTAAGACATGATGGAAAGGTATTTTTCCCCCCCAATATTATCAAAAAAACAAGATCTGAAGGTCAGATTCGAGAAGCTAACACCTCTTACCTTTGTCTCGGACCTTTACGTCACAGCCATCGTTTTCGTCAGCTGCACTCAAGTCTCAAGTGTATAATGAATTTCCTTTTTTTAAGGTGCCCCCCCATCATTTTGGCTGCTGGAAGTAGCTTTGCCTTAACAGTAAATCATTTCATTGCTATTCAATTCTGAAAGGCATATTTGAAAGCCAAATTACAAAATTGCACTGTGAAGAGGTTTTTTTCTTCACCATGCCTAGCACCATGGTATTTTTTTTTTTGTCTCCATGGAGAAAAAAAATAGCAGTAAAAGGGAGGAAAAAAACACTTTTTGTCATAAAGTAGCCCATTCTGGTACTGTATAGGTATAGATTATCTCATGTGGTTGTCTCCTTTAAGACGTTTGATAATGTCAGTTCCCTTAGAGAGTGGCAGCCATTAGGAATAAAAGTAGACATTAGACGTGACATAAAGCAAGGTGCTGTTCACTGTTCTTGCATTTCATTTCTGTAAGAAAGGATCGACATACCAATCCTGCCATTTCCTGTGAATAGTCGAAGCTTTTTTGAAGAACTAGTCTCAATGCGAAACTTTCCCTTCAAATACTTCAAACTGTCAAATCTCTCAACTTCTTTCGGTTCACTCTGTTGCTCAAATCCGAACCTGGAGGGCAACAGAACTGCACAGTTTAGCTTTTCCTGTGCCAAAACACTTTCACAGCACAGAATAATGCTGAATTATAGTTGGCATTAAGCTGTGTGAAGTAGAGGTAGTCAATATGATGATATTTATTGGGTCACATTGCAATATGCTATTCTGATAGAAAGTGTACTTAAGGAATGCTGACCAGCTGGACACTCATTTCAAAAAGAGCATGATTAGCCCTGTTTAATTGGATGTAGTATATAAAAAGCACTGTAGTTTTAATAATATTTTGTAAGTGATGCTACTGTTGATGCATTGAGGTCTATTACCTTCGATGTCTAGTGTATACTACATGTGATGTATGTCTACAAACAATAAACAACAATAATGTATTGAACTTGTTAAATCCTTAAACAGCTAAATATTGTAATGCACCAAATATTATGTATCATGAAAATGTCTTGAAGCATCAAGATAATCTATTTTTGCAATATTTTGCCACCAGCCACTAGTGCTAACACCTAAAAATTAACTCTTCTGCATAATTCAAATGTAAATATGTAATTACATTGTAAGTACATAGTGGTTACATAACGTCTTAAATTTACTTTTGATTTTGACTTGTTTCAATTTGTTTTACTATCAACAAATGATAAAAAAAAAAACATGGAAAAGATGTCTTTCTGCAAACAGCAGCTTTTCATCATATTCAAATCATAATAAAATATTGCTTATTTCACACAAACACAAATGTGTGGATTAAAAGTTTAGAATCTGTGCTTTCAAAAGAATTTCTCAGCTTGTTCAAGTAAGAAACTATCACTGGATTACACTGTGATTTTTTATCGCCTATGACTTCAGAAGAGTTAAAAATTTGACTTCAGGAGTAACATTATTGTCCTCAGGACATGAATTACATGGACATAAAATATCAGCACCAAACCAATCAGCTCAGAATTGCTCCAGGAACATCATGTGTGTTTTGGATTCTGTTGCCATGGGAATTTCTCTCTGCAGTGGATATAGCATGCTACACGCTAATACATATATTTCTGCAGTGCAGTGACAGAGCCTTCATTCTCTCTTTGTTAGAATGCCTCTTTAATGACAGATCAATTATTTAATAATGGTATTGAGGGGATTGCGATATCAAAAATAGACATAACTATTGTGTATTCATAGATTTTCCATATGGTAGGGTATGGAATCAGACAGAGTGGAGTTATCTTCAGTATATACACCCATCCACTCTATGAGCTCCAGCTTTCCTTTAAAAAAGATGGTTCTTCAAGGGTTCTTTAGTAAAGATAACGGTTCTATAAAGAACCATGAACACTTAAACAACTATTTACATGCTTAAAGGGTTCTTTGCATGGTGAAAAGACATCATAAGCTTGACATCATAATAATAGCAGAACCCTTGTTGGTGCTATATAAAACCCTTGTCAAAAAGGTTCTATATAGAACATATACCACACACTGTCCATCAATCTGAAAAACAATTCACCATGTAAAACAACAAATTAAGTATGCAAATGACTCTTTGAGTGCTCATGGTTCTATATAGAACCAATGTCATTACTAACCTTTGAAGAACCATCCTTTTCAAGGGTGTACTTTATAGGTCCACTAATTAGGTGTACAATTACACAAAGATGATGACTGATGGTCATCTGTTGCTGTAGAATTTATCAGATAACCTCTAACCCATTCATCATTGATTAGTTTCTGACCAGAGCACCTCTGTTGATCAGGATGGTGGACCATTCTTGGCACTGGCATTAACATGGTAGTGTGGCATGTCCATGGCTAAGTTCTGAGTGGTCTACAAGCCAAAAATATCCAGCCAAGAGCAGCTCTGCAGTCAAAAACTGACCACTGATGAAGGGCTAGAAGATGACTCACACAAATCATGCACAACAGATGGGCTACGGTATTGCAGCAAGCTAGAGCTAGACGGTTGAGGTTTCCAGTAAAGTGGCCAGTGACTGTATTTCTTTCTCCTTAATGGAATCATTCTTGAACGTATGCATTTCATATGTTACATTTCTCTTCAATCTCTGCTACAATCCATTCAGCATTCAGTGTTTTTCTGTAAGATCTTACCAGCGCATGCATTTACGTATGAGTTTTTTCTGAATTAAGGTTATTCACACTGTAACAAAAGCCGTTCTTGGCGTGCAGCTGCCACCCGCAAGCTTGTGCCGCACTTGGCCGTCTTTGATCTCCTGAGTTTGGACTGAGAAACCAGAAGGGGGTTTCAAATAATAAAAGGTGCACTTTCTACCTCATTTGCATTCATACACGGTTGAGTCAGAAGGCCTGATATGCCTATTCCTCGAGAAATCAGAGCAAACGGGCAGGGAGAACTCAGGGGAATTAAAGGAATCCATTGGAACGAATGCTGTTTGAGAGCCTCCTTAGCTTCATATGTCTGATAACCTTCATGGAGGTATGGGGCCAGATCTGCAAAAGCTTTCCAAAAAAAATTGTACGTGTCTCTTAAGTCTTAGTAGTTAACAGTTATCGGGGGGCAATAACAAAGCATTCTGTCATTTAATATTAATAATTTCTCATTCATAGAAATTAAAACAAGCAGAAGTTTTTTTAAACTTTCAATCCACACCACACTTGTGTTTGTTAGCAGAAGAGAAGATATTACTTGAAATTATTTCAACTTATCGTAGTGTGTAGAGTCTTGATAAGATATCCTTTACATGTTTTTCATTGTCTGATATTAAAACAAGCTAAAAAATGCCAATGAAGATTTAAACCTGTTGGTACAGAAAATCAAATGGAAATGTAATTTGTTTTGTAATTATTGTGTTATTAATCATGTAATTATCTGACTGAATTGCAAAAGTGTAGCAAAATGGCGTGCATGAGAATATATTAAAGTGCAACCAGGCTACCAGGTTACTATTTATGTAGTTTACTAATTACAGCCTGCACACCTAAAAAAGATGGTTTTTACAGGGGGTTTCTTAAAGGTAATTATTCTATTTAGAACCATGAGTTTAATTCTTTGTATGGTGAAATGATTCTTCAGATTGAGGGAGAACGTGTTGTATATGGTTCTAAATAACACCAAAAATGGCTCTTCTTTTGTTATGATGTCAAGCTTGTAGCAACAGCAGAACTATTTTCAGGTCTGGATTTAAATACTGCCTTTTGTGACCAGAAACTGGATTTAGTATTCAGTATCAGCATTAAAAGTTTTTAAGGATGTTTTTTTGAAATATGAATCTTTCCCAACAGTAGTCACTGGTTTCCACTGGTAACAGTGACTGATTTGCATTGATCTATTTCTTGTTGTTACTCTGAGGCCTCTAACAGCTAACAGTACTCATTGGATGCCACTGGTTAATCTCAATACTTCTGTCCAATTACAGGCTGGTTCAGTTTTCCTTTTTTCTAAGGAGATTGGGTTCCCCTTTTGAGTCGTCTTTTCCTCCTCTGAAGGTTTCTTGCTCTTGCTCTTGGGAATTTTTTCTTGCCACTGTCGCCATTGGCTTGGTGATGGGGGCTTGGATCTGGATTTTCTGTAAGTCTGCTTTTTGACAATGCCTGTTGTAAAAAGCACTATATGAATAAATTTGACATTTGACATTGTGAAACATTTAACTGTTTGAGCCTAAGACAAGCATGATGTCATAAAAAGATTCTGAAAATGTTTAAGAACACACTTCAAGAAAATCAAGATGTTTTCTGAGGAATGACCTCTTTTTTTCTGCTTGAAACAGAGGGAAAAGCACATCTAAGAAAATTTTATTTGTCTCATAATCTATCCTGGCTGGCAAAAAACTCAGGTCAGATTTCTTGCGTTGTCTTTTATTTCTTGACGAAGCCTCTCTCAATGTGTTCAGTCATGGCTCTTTGGCTATTTTATGTCCACATTCATCTGACTTTCTGCTCAATTTTCGCAGCAAGCCTTTTCTGTTACACCATTTGAAGAGAAAGTCAAGTTAAGAGACTATTATTTTTGTTTCAGTCTAACGAGAGGGGGATTTATATTCCATTTTTCACTGCACACAGTGAAAACTTAGTGGAGGGTAATGGAAAGCAGTCCTACACAGCTGAAAAGAATGATTTCAACAAAGCTTTAGGTGGAAAAGTACTCAAAAGGAAACCGAAATGCAGGTTGTGTACTTCCAACACCGATCAAGTCAGCCACGTCAAAGAAAAGTTTGTGGCGTACGTCGTTTCTGAGGCGCGACACCTTATATCGCGTTATGTTTGTTAACTCGTTAACATTTCTCTCAGCTTTTGCTCTAGTTTCTTCTATTTTTTTTCTCTTTAGTTCAATTACCGTTTGAATTTATTAGGCAAGCGTGGAGAAAAGAAAGTGACGGGGGCGCTCTATTGTTTTGCATTAGTGTAGTGTGGTGGTAATTAGGCCCAAACAGGTGCTCTGCTGTCTCTCACTTGTTACGTATTATGTGTGCCTTTTTTTCTTTCCTAAAGGCTTCTCTGATGTTCTTGCCTTGCTTCTTTGTCACGCTAATTAAACCGCAGAAGTCGGTCTCTACAAAGCCTGGGCGCAGGCCCCCGGTGCGGAGGTGGCTGTGGATTTCAGGTGAGCGAGTTGACAAGTCGCGGCAGGTTTTCTTCTCCTTTTCTGTTTTGGTGTCATCTGCGCTTGCGAAGAGAGCGCTAAGACGTTAGGACTATTCTCAAGACGTTAATTTCTTTTCTTGCTTTTCTTTTTTCGTCGCGCCTATGCTAACAAATCACTCTCTCTCTCCCAGAAGCCTCCTGCCTTCTGTGTTCTTTTTGATTCCGAAGTTCAGAAGCTTTCATATATGTACCTGTATCTTTGCAGAGATCGCTGTACAGTTGCTGTTGTGATTATGCGATGTAGCTGGGGATTAATGTGTCATTCCTGTGACATTTCCCAGATCCAGGTACAAAGCGGAAATGTCTTTTTTTTTCCCGGAGATTTCTCGCCCTGCGCACGCAAAAGCCCCGGCGCCTAGCTCTGGGGAAGCCTGGTAATTAGATGAGGGATTAAAATGTTAATCTAAATTGTTCCTCAACTTTACCCTTTTTTGCAGGCCATTTTCCTGTCTTTTACTTCCAATCCAAAGACATTTAAGGCCACTGTTCATTTTCGTATGTGGAGTAAGCTTAGTGTACGCTGTAATCAACTGAATTCGAGTTAAAACTCACATGCGTATGGAAATGATAGACTATTTTACATCCAGCACACGCGCACACTAAGACGTGTGTAGGGATGTTATTAGGCTAATGCTGTTGGGTACAGTTCTTTACGGTGCCACGTGTCTATTACTTTATGTGCTGCCTATCTGGACTGCTGCATGACCTGACTTTACAGAGAATTAGGCCTCCACATGCTCTGCATTATAGAATGCCAGCCATAAAAGCAATGGAAAAGCTCAATTAACCCTTTTTCATGAACATAAAGGCTTAATAAGGACAAAAAAATGACAATTTCTCCCTTTTCATTTACTCTTCTAATATAATAATATGATTTCTCAATGCTCTCATTGCATTGTAATGAACATGATCTAACATTTTTGCTTTTAATACCATGCTGTCATATTGAAACCTTTTATTTTTATATATATATAATTTAACTTTAGCTGCCCTTTACTTTGGGTGAGCATTTATGATGAATGGGCTAGATTCCAACCCATATATTGTTTGACCGATATTGACAACCTGTGGTTTTGTCCACATAGGCACTAGCATCACCAGTATTCCTATTCCTATTCCAAATCCTAAGACTAGTTTGCAATTTTTTTTCACTTATTTCTACATTTTTGTGCATAGGAGCTTAATAGCTCAACTGGGTATTCATTTGGAAGAAACTAAAGAGCCAAAACAATCTTGACTCTATGGCCCACAATTCAGGAGGTTTCAGGCCAAAACATAGTGTTTCTCTGTAGCACAACCATTAGGCCAATCAGGGTTATTTCAGTGCACCTACCATCCAACTTTGGTGTTTAGATGGCCTTCAACCATATTGTTTTGCACAATCTCCCAATGATAGGGCCAGCTAATGGTTATTATTTACATTTATTTGTAAACAGCAGACATTTGCCGTGGCTTCACCAATATTGATGTAAAAATCCTCACAGTAGTTTGAAAAACTTGGTTTCACCACTTTTATCAATTGCCTTCAAAATTTTGTGAGCTTCACAATTCCACTGAGGAGTTGTTTTGAAATAAGCTATGGAAACTGTGGAAAAAGGAATTTTGACCATGTGTAACACAGATCAGGAGATACATAGGTCCAGGAGCACACCACCATCAGGCCAAGTGGGGCCATTTCATTTGAAAGGCATATTGCTCCTACCCTCCAAGATTGGTGTTTGGGTAGTTACTCAACATATCATTTTGACAGAGAATCAAATTCATAATGACAACATAAAATCCTAACAAAAACAACAGGGTTCCAGCATCTTTGGTGCTTGGATCCCTAATCTGACGTGAAAAATAAATCAGTCAGTAAAACTGTAAGTGTGAAATCTGAAATTTTAGCCTCCCAAAATTGGTACCAATTTTCATTCTGTGAAGAATAATTCTTTTCTTTTTCAGAATTGAAATGCAGTTTTTTTTCAATTTTGATTATGTCACTGTGCACCAGCAAGCAAGAAAAATACTTAACCCATAGTATGATGTATCACCTGCCCCCTCCACCACCCTCACCTATTTACAAGAGAAAATGCTCAGTTCGCTCAGAGACCCCCATTACTGTGTTTAACCTGGAAATACAGCACAATATGAAAGAAAAATTATTTTAAGGAGTTATGATTTTTTAATTAACATTGAATTTTCCACCTACCTCAGACATTTTTGATCAGCCAGATTTTTGCTGTCCAAATTTAGCTTCTTAGCGTTGAAGCTACAAGCATAACATGGCTAGCAACAGTAGAAACCAATAGCCACCTAAATCGTTTCTGTAAATGCATCCACAAAACTTCTCTCAACCTGTTCAGAATGCTTCCAAGCCCTCATTAAGGTCATGAAGGGCACAGTATGAATTATTGTGAACTATACAAATGACAAAACCTCACTTTGTAGCCAGCTGTGTTGTGTTGAATTCCAGTTTCTGTTGTTTGTATTTGTGAATAACTGTTGATCTTGAAATTTCTAACTGAAGATATACATTTTTAAATAGAGCAGAAATTGTGATGTAAGCTAGCGTTCATGTGCCTGAGTAACAAAAAAGAGTTGGATTCGGAGCAACAAAAGGTAGCATTCTAGAAAAGAATGGAAAAGAAAAAAGGTTTTATAGGGCTGTTTTGACAATTTTAATGCATTAAAGGAAACAAATTTTTAAATGAATAATAGATAGTATTTAGGTACAGTAGTGTAAAACCAAGAAACATGAAGCATCTTACTACTTTTATTAGTCCACCATGGCTAGTTCCACAGCTTTAAGGTCTCCAGGCTTGCAGTGGGCAGATAATAGTCTCTGGTGCTTTATTTCTATTATGTGTCTTAAATTAGTGAAACGGCCAAAGTTGCTGTGTTCCAGTCTCAGGTTTAAAGCAGGCCGGGGGCAAATTTTATTCTGTTAATGAAAATATGAAGTCATTTTTTTTGCCCAGTAGAGATATTAAAAACTCCCCAAAGCTGTAAGCATTCAATTGTTATTATTTAAAGCTCTGGAACAAACTCCCTATTAAATGATGAATACTGAAATTATTAACATCAGGCTGTAATCTGTAGTCATTTTATTTGCATCAACTCATACCACACATACAAAAAAAGGATTTTAGTAAGGATTTTCGAGGCCCAGACAAAGTTCCAAGGTCATTAGGATTGCTAAAGAGAGTCACTCAATGTGAGATGGTCTGGGACTCTTGTGAGAATATCAGGTTTGATTTTATCTCAGATTCTTAGTCTTGGCTGCTGTGCAGTTGGTCTGCACAATATATTGTTTGTTAATCATTATCATGATATTGGCTTTTTGCAATGCTGATATCACAGAAGGTTGCAAATTGTGTGACAGTAATATTTTCTGTGTGATGTTAGCATTCTGACCAACCTGGAATGTTCCAGAGGTTCACTTACAATATAGGTCCACTTTGTAGCACTTTGTAGAGACTGTAGTCTGAATACTTTGTAATCCCACCTTAATTTATCATTGATCAAGACCCCCACAAGACCACCACAGAGTAGATATTATTTGGGTGGTGGGTCATTCTCAGCACTGCAGTGACACTGACGTGGTGGTGGTGTGTTTATGTGTTGCACTGGTACAAGTGAATCAGACACAGCAGTGCTGCAGGAGTTTTTAAACACCTCAGTGTCACTGCTGGACTGAGAATAGTCCACCAACCAAAAATATCCAGCTAACAGCGTCCTGTGGGCAGCTCCTGTGACCACTGATGAAGGACTAGAGGATGACCAACACAAACTGTGCGGCAGCAGATGAGCTATCGTCTCTGACTTTACAACTACAAGGTGCTCAGGTGTGTCTAACAGAGTGGACAGTGAGTGGACACAGTGTTTAACACCAGCAGCACTGCTGTGTCTGATCCACTCGTACCAGCGCAACACACACTAACACACAACCACCACATCAGTGTCTGCTAAGAATGATCCACCACCCAAATAACACCTGCTCTGTGGGGGTCCTCACCATTGATTAACAGGGGAAAGGTGGGATAACAAAATTATGCAAAGAAACAGATGGACTACAGTCTGTAACTGTAGAACTACAAAGTGCATCTAAATGATATGTGGAGCTGATAAAATAGACAGTAAATGCAGATACAAATTAAGTCTACTTAATAAAGTGTTCAGTGAGTGTATGTGCTAAATGTGTATGTATTATAGTAGGTAAAGCTTTTAAGTCCTCATTTTACAAGAACAGAGCATCAATGCAAATATGCAAAACACCACTTTTACATAGCAATCCTGATGTTCTGTCATGGTTCTACAATCTCCACGATCTAGCTTAAGGACATATCTAGCTCTTCATAACATATAGAAGTTGCTCTGGTATGAACTGCAGTGTTGTTAGGAAAGGTTTTTGCTGGCTGTTTAGCAATTGATAAACTTAAAAGTGAAGACAGTGGCAGGCTAACAGCTATTAGCCAACATTTAGCCATTACAACCATACGAGGTGATTTCTCGGATAAAACTGCGTTGGCAATGCAAACTAACAGTGTACTAGGAAGACTCTAATAGGCATCTTTTTGAGACTGATAAGCAAGAAAGTAAAGATAGAGGCCGGCTAACCGCTAGTTAGCTAAGTCAAATTAAAGCTATTACAACTAAACTAAGTTAACTTGTTTAGCATATTAGCTAGTTAGTCTAGTTGTGTCTTTAGTATGTTCTTATGTTATTTTGTTGTTAGCATTTTTAAAAAATTATAGATTAAAAGGTTTTGTTTGATCATGTTAAAGGCAATACATTCTATCTTAAATGCATCTTTCTTGGTGCTACAAGCTAAGCTAGCATCTCATTTAGCACTGCATTAACAATACAAAGCGATAAAGTACAAAAGAGTCTAAGGAAACTTGCAATTACTAACATTTATCCAAAAATGGATCAAAAGGTTTTGTGATGGAGTGAAGTGTTAAAGCAAGGTTCACACTTTAAAATAACGATATAGGAAAAGCATAGCAGCTAGACCCTCAGTACGTTCATATTAGCCCTTTTAGTCCAGTCGTGTTGTGTATTAGTCTACAAGGGTGAAAATACAGCTTTCAGCATTGCAGCAAATCAAGCAGCAGCAGTGTTAGTGCCTCTTCGCGCTTCTAAAACTAGCGCTTATCTTGAAACTACTTGGCAGTACGGCTTGTGATGCAGCAAATCACCAAGCTGCCCTCCAGTCACCTCTGTTGATTTAGCCTCTGAGCTCCAGAAGCTTCATGGTTGCTTCCCTTCGGAGCTGCGAACTGGATAGCTTGTTAGCACGCACAGCTTTAGCACACACAGCCACAGGCAGAATGCTAGGGACGCTATCCAAGCCAAACAAATGCTTCACCGAGCCTGCTCTAAATATTGGTGATAGCGATATGGCGATTTGAAGCAATTATCTGCTGGGGCTCATATAGTTGTGATGTAATTGTGCATGCGTATGTAATGAACTTACTGATGCAACACAAAATAGGTTCTAGGAAAACAAAAGCAGGAGAATGTTGCAGTGTGAAGAAGCTGAAAGCTATTTAAACCTCTTCGTTTTGTGTGGCATGTGTGCAAAATGGAGACCACCCTCCATTTAATTGATTTACAGACAAAAGGGCTGTTAAGGACAAATTAATATTTCTGCGTCAGGAACAAAAGCAGAAAACATATTTTTCAGAAGCCTCAACAAGTAAATGTGTTTTCAAATGTGTCAGTATTTAGTGTGTCCACACTTTGCTTCCACTGCAGCTTCCATTCTTTACAAGAGGCTTGCTTTCAGTTATTCAAAGAAATCTGAAGGTACATTTTTCCACACCTACACAGTTCAGTCTTAGACGTTGGTTGCATTTTATGCTTTTCTGCTGGTGGTCAGTCCTTTGTTTTGAGAATGCCAGCAGCTTCTTTGTTTATTCATTTCTTCTTTTTTTGCCTGTTTCCTTTTCTCAATAAGGACTTCTTGGCAGCTACTCATCCTTTCAGACTCATAGCACTGAGTTGTCTTCTCACAGTGGAAGGATGGACAGAAACACCTGTGGATGTTTTCAGATCTGAAGCAGCTTGATTTTCTTCTCTCTCTCAAAGATAAAAACTCTAAGTGCTGTTTATCTGATGGGGGCAGTTTTGTTGGTCTACCGGAACTTACAGGTGGTTGTTAGGAGTCTCATTTTCTGGGTAGCTTTTAATCATTTTTTGAACTTCAGTTTTGGAAGCACCTATTTCTTCACTTATTTTCCTTTGACTTTCCTCTTCCTTGTGTAGGCGGATTATCATATATCTAATCTCCTCATGCATATCTCCAGAAAAATGTACTCACCATTTTGACTGGAAACTAAAAAAGGTGGTCCCTGGACTTTTGCACAGGTAGAAGTAATCCCAATTGCATTCCGTGACGTTGAGGTCGGGGCTGGCCAGTCCATTGTTGTGCTTCTTGGTTTGATTTGCTCATATTTACTTGTGAATGTTTTCTGCTCTGAAGCAAGAGAGGACCTTGATATTTCTCAGAGACGAAAGCTTTATGTACTGTTTATCTGATGGAGACATCTTTGATGGTCTACCAGGTCCTGTAATAGTTTTTTCAACTCATGTTTTGGAAGCTTGGGCTTTTTTCTTTGACATTCCTCTTCTAGGTTATCGTATATCTAATGTTCTTAGAAATGAATAACTGGTATATATATATATATATATATATATATATATATATATATATATATATATATATACACACACACAGAGAGAGAGAGAGAGACATAGATAGCTATATTAGTATTTCATTGTGCTTTTTTCATTGAATATGTCAAAACTCATGTTCTTAAAATTGAGGTTGTGTTTTATGTTAAGAAAATGTGCTTTGTTTCAGTTCCAGGTCATTTTTGGGGTTAACATTGTGGCTTTCAGAATCAATGGAAGAAGGCTTCTGTTCCTTTCGAGGAAAATTCGAGAGAGTCTGCGTATTGATCAGCCATATCTGGACAAGGAACTAGATAAAACGTATTGGTTTCCGGCTCACTGTGTAAGGGGAGTAGATTAGCTCAGACTTCCATCTCACTGTTTTTATTGCTTCTTCTTCATCTTCTTCTTCTTTTCTCCTTAGCCGCACTATAACCCCTCTGTTTCTTTTAAAGCGCTTTCATTCTGTGAACTCTTTCCTTTCTTTTCCTGTCTGTCTCTCTATTTCCCCACTCTATCTGTGCAACTGTGTATGTGTGAGCGTGTCTGTTTCACCATTAGGCCGAGACAGAAATGGCTTGTGACACGCTCAAAGTGTTGCTCCGTCTAGAAAGGTTACAGAAACAAAGTATTGCGGTGTCACTTGCGGTTTGAGAGAGAGGATTTGTTTGACACTTCGTCGTCTCCCTGAGCCGGGGGCGGGGGGCCGGGGACAGGCAGAGCTAGATGGTGAAAGAGGCCCTAGCGAAATAAATGGCAAAAAAACGAAATCTGAAATTCGCAGACATCTGTTGTGCAGCACGGGGACGCTCATTAGGACTTCACACCTTAAATGCGGAGCGAGCTCGTTCCAGCGCCAGGGGGCGGAACAAACAAACAGAACATTTAAATTCAAGCCCAGGTTCCTCCTCATCTATTTTTTTTTTCTAAATGGTGCCCTTTCCAAATTACATGCTGGGCTCCAGGAGGCCGTTAACTGATTAAGGCCTTAAGTAGGCGGCCTATTTAAGTGGAGGCTCTACTGTCACTTTGGAATTACTCAATTTAGATGTAGTGCATTTGTTTTTGTGTTTTGTTTTTTATCTTTTTAAATAATGTTCACTTCTGAAGAAGCCGAAGTGTCCGCCGTACATCAATTTTCCTGGTGACCTTATAAAACATTCATCTTTATTTGCTACTTGACCGTGCCGGCTGTAATAGTTTGAGGCCAAGTTTGGTAGCGACGCCGTGACTGTCGTTTTGCATGACCATGACAAATTTGCGGGTAGGCCAGATCTTGAATTTGACTTCCACTGACAGGGTTATACAGGCTACAAAAAAGAAGTATAACTATGACTCAGGCACTTGCTAAGCATCATTAAAGCCCTGTAGAGGAAGAAACTGCATTAGGCTTGCTAGTCGACCAAAACACAAATCAAATTCAGAGCCTGTGAAACAAATGTAAATTCGCTTTTGCGCACAGTGACCAACATAACTTTAAGATGCTAGCAATTTCTTGCATATATGACTTTAGTGTTAATGAGATGGTTAATGATTCTGCCACATTCAGATTTGGATAACTGTAGTTACTATTTATCTAATGCATTGTGAGGTGCTAAATCACTCTTTTTGATGAAAAATGTAATTTACACAGTTATCTATTTACCTCAGATGTAGATGATCAGCCAAGACATGCCTGGTATCCAGATTTTGCTTTTTTTAGTGTTAAACTGGACCTATGAGCCTAAGTCACTAATATACACAAGAAGTCAATAGTCACCCATAAATACATGCCCAAAACGTCTCACAACCAGCTCAAACTGCATCCAGCACTTTATTAAGGTCATGCAGACTTATTGATGTGGTTTAGAACACAGTATCACTTACTGTGAGCAATGAAAATAAATAAACCAACCTTCCTTCAGAGTTCAACTTCCCTTCACCTGCTGCATATGGATGCTAGACTACATTCTTCATTCCTGTTGTTTGCTTTTAAACATATCTTTTTAAACATCTTCAGTTTAAAAAATTCAAAATGAACAGTTATTTAGAAAAAGAAACATTAGAAATGTGATCTGTGCTGTCCATATGCCTGCATTGCATACATATTGGATAGAGTTCGGCACAACACCATTTATCAAAAATGGCTGCCCTAAGTGTTCAGTGAAGTTTTGTTCATTTTTCTAATTCATGGTAAGTCGTACTGTGTCCTAAACCACATTGACAAGTCTAAACGACCTTAATGAAGACTCTGAGTGAGTTTTGAGTTTGGCTGCCCTCATAGCACCGGTGCTAAACTAAAGAAGTAGAATTTGTACACTAAACATGCAATGGTGCTCCCCATAAGAGCATCACAGCCAATGTAGGACTTTAATCTTCTACCAGTATGATGAGACATTCCTAGATGTAGCACTGAAAACTAGTTTTTTTTCTTTCGTCTTGTGGTTGCTCAAGAGGGAGTGATGCTTAGCAAATGTCTTACTGTTGGTTAGAGGTCTGCACAGGCTGGATAATAAATACTCAAGTTCACATCGGCCCGCAAAATCTAGTGCCATTTTTGCCCGCACCCACTCACTTCAACCACACGCCATGCCCAACCGCACCCACGTATGCATCCAGTCCTCTTTACTGGTTTGGGACATGACCACGCAATCACAAAAGCACACTGGAAAAGTATCCAGACCAATTATACCTCCACACACTCAATTTGTATTTTTAGGCTAACAAAATACATGATTAAACCACATCGCACCACAAAATCATGGCCCTACAAATCACATGACGTCACCATCAACAGGCTAGCGTGTGGCACAGCCGAGCAAAACACCAGTAACGCAAATTGGCTTTGCTACTTTTTATCTGTATCAACATTATTTTTATCTGTGTTAGCATTATGTCATCAGTTAATTACTCCACAAGATCTTTTCCGACATGAAATTAAAGCCAAAATAGATGCTGGTGCTCCAATACAGATCAAAAAGCTACAACAGTTTTCTAGGAAAAATCTGATTTTGTGTATAAATTATTTACTGCATGTTATATACCTAAAATTGTGATAATTACTGATTTTTCGGTATAGCCACACAGCCAGCCAGCCAGCCATAATATCTACATGCACAATCACAATTAGGGCAATTGACAAAAGTGGGTGGGACAAAACCCACTGGGCCCAATAAACATGTATTAAGCTCACCTGATTCAAATTCTGATGACCAAATTCCATTTTTTGTTTAATGTTTCACAGTTGTATTATTGGAATTTGTGATGTGATTAGACTGTAACTCTTTTGAGAGTTATTCGTTTTTTTCTGTACTGTTTATATGTGATAACATAATTACACTATTAATTACATAGTTATGTAATTTATTACATTTACATCCGATTCTGTATTGGCAGGTTTGAGAGCGCATTACTGACTTATTTGCATATGTTTCAATGTCAAAACTTGACAAAAAAGTAAACATTTCTTCTTTCCACAAAACAAGACTCATCATATCATAGTATATTCATATCATAATCACCTCTACTATTTACAAGCATTACTGTACTGAAAGCTTAGAATGTGCACATTCAAGAGAATTTTAATGAGCCACAAGTGAGAAATAATTCATATTAAACTGTGCTATGCTTTTGTTATTCTACTGAGACTGCGAAGGGTTAAGGAAAGATCATATTTGAATATGTGGCATAAAAAGTAAATAGTACCTAATTGGGATCTGTTGGGTGGAACGCAGTAACTCCCCGAGAGAGAGAGAGAGAGAGAGAGAGAGAGGGAGGGAGAGAGAGAGATAGTAAGACATACAGACAGGCCAAGTCTCAGGGTAATGCTGCACACTTAAGCAGAATCTGGAGCTATCTTTAATGTGTTCCCTCCTGATTTGCATATGCTTCCCATTCCAGACCACCCCGCTGTGTAGCCGGCTGGAAGTTCATTGATTTTTCACTTTCGTGTTCATGCTATCCCCGATTCCTACCTGAAAGCCGCTACAGGAGTGTAATTAAGAGTTTCAGGCCATGCTTAACGCCCCAGATAAGTGCATTCACCTCGCCATGGGTTAGAGTGCAGCGGCTGTTTAGAGACGACGCTCATTTAGCTGCTTGTTGTTAATGACTGGACGCATCCAGCCGGAACCTTCCAGAGTCTCAAACTGGGGACTGTGACCCAGGACAACTTTGTGCATTAAAGGTCCTTCAAGAGGTTTCTGTTGTTGCTTTTGATGAGACGCACTTGTTTTGATTGAACTTTGCTTGTTTGGTTCTTGTCTTATGAGCTAAACTGTTGTGCTAGAGATTGCATATTAGATTCAGGGTGTGTTTATATCTATAGATCAGTTCTCTTTGGACCAGGCTAAAGCAGAAAATGATACATTTTACTTCTGGTTCACTTAGCATTCAGGCAGACATGTTTGACATAGAACCAAAGACAAATGTCATGGGTAAATAGTCTGATTGGTCAGACTTGACATATGTTTGGAGACAATAACTAGCATAATATCTGTTGAAGTTTCTGAACCATGTTGCACTCTGGCCTAACTGAGTTTGTGGGTTTTATATGCAATGCTGTGCAGAAAAAGCAGAAGAAAAGCAGAATGTGGCTGTTATGACAGAATATTTAAAAATATGCCAACTGCACCTCCACCTTTTTCCTTCCATTCTTTTCAGAATACTTGCTTTCAGTTTTCCAAAAAAGTGAATAAATAAATAAATAAAATAAATAAGCCAGAATATTTTTCCATACATTTAAAGTTCAATCTTAAACATTTATTACATTTTCAGCTTCTCACAATGCAAGAAATCCCAAACATATTAAGTGAGGAAAGGGTCTGGGGTGTTTAGCAAGACCTTAGCAACCACCTGGGATACTCCTAGCTATACTCCTAGTATTGTCCGAGCAAAACCTAAGCAACCACCTAGGAAAACATAACAATGGCTCATCAACACCTTAGTACCCACCTAGGACACCACAGCAATGGCCTAGCAAGTCCTTAGCAGTCACCTATAATAACATAGCAACAGCCTAGCAACACTATAAATACATACATGCACCTTACATATATTCACTTTATTAGAAACCCCTTCACCAATGATGACTACATAGCAGCTCTTTGGCTGGATACTTTTGGCTAGCAGATTATTCTCAGATTAGCACTGATGTTGATATGTTTAAAAACCCTAGACACACCGCTGTGCCCACTGTGCGTGATGCACATGCTACCATGCCATTACCATGTCAATGTCACTGCTGTGCTGAGAATGGTCCACCACCCACGTAATATGTGGTCAGCAGTGATCCTGTGGTCAAAAACTGAGCAATGGTGAACGCATTTTGCATAACAACAGATACAGTTCGTAATTGCACACCTACAGTACTGTGCAGAAGTCAGAGACCACCCTTCATTTAGTAAATATCTGTTCAAAATGGATATTCAGTAGTTACAGGGAGGACCTTTGTGCTGTACACTGTGCAGTGGACCTGTAAGAGAGGTGGAGCACATACAGTGGAACTAGAAGGAATTCAGAAAAGAAAGTTATAGTAAAGGGAAAGAAAAACACATTTTCATCATAAATAAATAAAATCAAATGGAATGAAGCTATCTATATCCAAACATTGGAAAGTATTGGTAGTTGGCATGAGCACAGCAGTGGGGATGGAACCATTGAAAACACTGGCATCAGTAAAGAATGCATTATCAGTCTCTCCCTGTGTTTCTGGATGGGCGCACACACAGAGAGTGGGAGGGAGAAAGAGAGAGAGAGAGAGAGAGAGAGAGAGAGGGAGGGAGCGAGGGAGGGAGGAGAGGAGCGGATAGAAAAGATTGCCACCAAACCCAGACTGATGTCTGTGTAAATATTTGTTGTCTGGTGATAAACATGCGTCAGTCAGTCAGGAGCTTCAGTGTGCCTCAGACAGGAAGTCGGCCTCCTCCGCCTACGCACATACCCATATATTATTATATTATTGTATCAGTCAGCATATCTGCATAGCAGAACACTAGAAGTGGAAAGAGAAAATCAATAGTATTGCGATAATTTGGTTAAAAAGCAGTATCAATATGTGGGGGTCCAGTTATGAATATTTGCTTATTGTTTTTATTCGTCTGAATTATTTATATTTGTGTTAAAAGACCCCCATCTGCTCCACACAATAAAAGAGCTTGATGTATTGTATGAACATTTGTAAAGTGTCAAAACGCATCAATCAGTCTATACAGTTCAGGCAGTACATGGAAAGTAAACTCAAAGTTTAGTGCAGTTTTGCCCCGCCCATTAAGCCTAGAACAGTTTAGCTCCACCTCATTCAGCCTACAACAGTCTATAGCAGTCTAGCCATGCCTATTCAGCCTACAGCAGTTTAGCCAGCCCATTCAGTCTATAGCAGTTTAGCCCTAGCGGTTCAGCCTATAGCAGTCTAGCCATGCCTATTCAGCCTACAGCAGTTTAGCCAGCCCATTCAGTCTACAGCAGTTTAGCCCTACCAGTTCAGCCTATAGCAGTTTAGCCCCGCCCATTTAGCCTACAGCAATTTAACCCAACCCATTCAGCCTACAGCAGTTTAGCTAGCCCATTCATTCTATAGCACTTTAGCTCCTCCCATTCAGCCTATTACAGTCTAGCCATGCCTATTTTACCTACTGCAATTTAGCCCCACTCATTCAGCCTACAGCAATTCAGCCCTGCTTATTATTGCTGAAGTGTTTCACCTTGGGCTGTTTTCTGAATTAGATGCAATACCGGGCAGCCAATCAGAACTTTACATGTATAAGTCTTAAAGGAACAGTAAGAAAAAATGTAAAGCCATGTCTCAGACATTAGGTGGAAAATTCATGACCATTTTGATTCTGTAAGTTGGGTCATTTCACATCAAACCACTCCTATAGAATTTGATCCATTTGAATACATTTGTTTACACTTAATTACACAGGAAAGAAATGGTGGAATAAAAAAACATTGTTTTCTTATTTCACAAAATATCACTATATTTATGTGTGTGACATTGCAATGCTATAACAAATCCTATCACAGGTAGAATGGTCTACTATTGCAGTACTAGTCCTGGCTCTAATATTGTTATACTATTGTGCTGTGGGGTCTTTGATGGTTCCAACCCTGTAGCCCTTCTTTAAACGTCTCAGTGCTAGCAAGAGGGGGAGCAGAAGCTTCCGTCTGATCCTGAAAAAGTTGGACAGAGCCGACCAACGCTTTATCACGAAAAATCATTATGGTCCTCGTTGTGGTTATGTTGTCAAGCCACTGGCACATGAAATGGTTTAATATTCCGGGGTAGTAATTTTAATGAAATTAATTTCAGAAGACATTGTAAAGAGCTGATGGTGTCATAAAACAAACGTTATAGCCGTCGTCCATCATTGTGATGTAAATTATGCCTGGTAATCGTCCAGTGATGCCTTGCTTCAGGGACATGGCACTGATAAAAGACTTTAATTGGCTCCGAAAGGTTACGCCAAAGCAACGGTGGCCGTGTTTAGGAGAAGCCGCACATGACCTTCTCCTCTTTTGTCTGCTGCGTTACTGGGTACACAAACGCCAATCTCTGTTAAACTCTGCCTGGAGATGCAGCCAGCGTGTTTGGATGCGTGCGTTATCGGGCCTTGCCTGCGTGGGTTAAATGTCAGGTGTTGTACTGAGATTCAGATTATTGACCAGAGCTACGGAGAGCAGAGTGAGAAGGTGTTGACTGTTGCTATGCTCAGTTTGTGCTAGCCATCCTCTGGCCATGTGGTCCACTTGTAAGTGTATGTGGGCATTTTGGTGTTAATACTCGTCAAGGCCCAGGAGTCAAATCAGAAATTAATTTATTGGGATAATTTTATTCTGATGGTCCACACTAGATCTGCCTTTAACTAACATTCAGCCAAATATCTAATAACTGCAAAAGAGCTTGATGTTGTGTTTGAAAGATTCCATTAAATCTAGCCCTAAACGTAAATCTAAGGCTAACCTTAACTTCAACACCAAACTTGAACCTTATCCTAAACCTAACCCTAACCCTAAATTTGTTGTAATCAATTGAGTATTACCAGAAAATTTGACAAAATCTAAGGATCATTATGTCATCTATAGGGGACTATCAAAATAAAATGTGACCATTTATTCAGCTTTATTAAAGCTTAAAAATTTAACACAAGGTCTGCTAGAAAGAAGTTGCTAAGTTAGCATTGCCAAGAAGTCTTAACTTCCTATTGATTAATAAACAATATAAAAATGCAGTAGTTTACTCAGTAAGTTTTCCGCTACCTACATAAGGGCTTCATAACACACACTTACGAAAGGCTTATTCCAGTAAACTCAATAAGACATGATGTTTTATGTAGTAAATGATATTGTATTGACATAAATGGCCTTAAAGTGACATTTTTTCCATTTTTAAAACTGTCATGAAGCATCATTTTGAAGGAACTTAGGTAGAGGGCTTGTGAAGAGCTGCATAGATCAGTTCAGTGGAATATTTTGATGCCCTCAAACATAAGTTATCATTTTCATACATATTTTCCACTCGTGTATATATATATATATATATATATATATATATATATATATATTCCTGCTTAAGTACAAAAGTGCAAAAGCACTACAAAAGTACAGTAATTTACTGTGAAATACTATCATGAGAGTTTGTTGTTCATGTCAATTAACCCAAGTTTCATAAGTTCCATAACTTGGGAATGATGCTTCATAACAAGGCTATACATAGAACAAATGTCATTTTAGCTAATCAACAAAACATCACTTACTTCATAGAACAGCTTGTGATTACTGGCCTAAGCTGTTCATGAATACAACCGTTTTGCTTTATAACTATGTTACTCAATGCTTACGCATGTGTTATAAAATCTCAATGTGGGTAGCCCTCAAATAAGAGATGTTTTCACACGGTTTTTTTTCTTCTCAGTTCAGATGAAACTGTTAATAATGTAAGCTTACAAATGTGGTAAAGGCTTAATGTTGTGCTCAATAATTATGTCTGAAAACTCTTGGCAAATACTCAGTTACTCAGATTGCAATGGTAAATACAATCAACAGTTTATGGGCTCCTAAAGAGAATATAATAAGAAGGATAATAAGCTCTTTTACCCAGCAGATGATGATGAGGTTAAGGTTGTGAAAATACCATCCAAAACACTGAGATTGCCCTCGATCGAGGGTCAATTTCAGACCACAGAGCTGCTCTTGGCTGGTTAGAACCCCAGCTGTGCCTGATATGTGTGTACAATTCACAGTGTTGTTGAGAGCCTAGAGGCTGAAGCTTTAGCGTTAGGTAGAAAACAGCTGCTAAGTTAGTCTTATCATAGTCTATACTAATACCAGGCCTTAAAATTCAGATTACTGGCCAATTTTACTGAGCAGAAAGAGCAGAAAGAGGAGCTGATGACTAACATTACTTATCTATTTCTTTGTATGGAACTTCATGTCTTGGCATAATGAGATACCTTCATACAGTAACTCATTGTTTAGCAACATGTGTTAATTTCTGAAGGCAGTGTAATGTGGGCCTGTTTGCCAGGTGTCTGTTCACTATTGTTACGACATCTCCGCCTCGCAAAAACTATAAGCGCTGGCAGTTTCTCAGTTCCATTGTTCCTTGGGTCAGACAATATGTTGAGCTGTTTATTTGTTTACTATCTTCTGTGGTCAGAAAGTGACCACTGATGAAGGGCTAGAGCATGACTAATGCAGACTGTGAATCAACAAATGGGCTACAGTCTCTAAATGTCTACCAGCAAGGTAGCAACATGGTACATTTCTTCAGAATTGGGCTATTTTGGTGCTGTAGGGGTCCTTTTGTAAAGCTGAAGGGGTTTACTGTTTGGCTTGGTTTGCTAAAAGTGCGTACTGACAGTGTGTTTGTTGGGTCTTACACACTTCGGCTGTTGTGCCAGAGCACTGTAGCAGCTGGGGCTCATGTTTGAGGTCTGATGGGATGAAGAGATGTGACAGTGCCCAGTGGCCTGTGCTCCAAGCCCAGTGGTCAGCAGCTGCTAAACCATGTTACCGTCTCACATCGCAGCTGGCCGGAGAGATGTTTTTGACATGACACTACACTGCATAAGCATTTTCATATCTGCCCATCATCTAATCTCTGATTCAATATTCATGTATTTTCCTCTTTTTGGGTAGCATCTCAGTTTATAATATGGTAAGTACTTAGTAATTAATAGGTAATTGTGTAGTAATATGTTGCATTTTCTAAGTAGTTGGGAAAAGGCAAAAGAAATCAGGTAAATGTGTGTACTACTATTTAGACATCAAAAACTCAGAGTCATTGTACTGAAAGATATCAAAATATTTGTTAGCAAAAACATTAGGTCAGTCAATTAAAATGGATCGTAAGTCAAAATTAGGCATGATATAAATTGGTCACTTTATAAAAAGGTATAAAAAGATATATACACATAATAAAATGCTCATGATTAAAATATCTAAATTTTGTAGCTTTATTATCATAATTACTTCTATAGTAGTAATTATGAGTAATATCTTATACTTACTTTGCATGTTGGATACCAAATTATATAAAAAAACTGAAAACCTGTATTTGGCTCAAAAATATAATCATTGCTCTGAATTTAGTAGGTTATTATGTGGTATTTTGGAGTAATATTTTGTATATATTTTGAAAAGTTATACAATACTGTGCAAAAGTTTTGGGCACCTAATTAAAACCACTTTTTAGCAGCAAATGTTTATTGCCAGCACAAATTCTACTTAATATTAAAATAAATATAAATAAACGTAAATAAAGTAAAAGAATACAGTTAGAAGAACAGAGGTTTGGTTCCTGGTTTTTCACTGCCCTCAAGTAGGGCTGAAAGATCAATCAATCATCATAGCCTACATTATAAGAATGTTGTCTGAAGTTTTAAGAGGGGACATTTAGCCTAATAACCCAGAGCTTGTGGACTGCCTGTGGATTAGTTAGACCAATCAGAGGTCAAACCCTCATGTGTTGTGACATCACAACCTCAAATTACTGGCTGTCTGACACACTACATTCAAGGATCAAGCCTCAAGCCAGAAAAAGTGGACATTTTGGGGTTGTTGGCTACAAAACAGGTCTAACCTTAATTTATGGAAAATAACTGCAGTTTAAATTGCAATGACAATATTGATCAGAAAAATCACTATATATAGTGATATAGTCTAATTTATATATTAGATATTTTTCCCAAATTTTTCAGCCCTACTATTAAATGGATTCCATTAGCACACTTCATTTATTTTAATGGAGGATTGATTAGATAAACTAAGCATTGGGAAGTACATGTAAATACTGGACTTGTTCAAGGAGAGCTGTGCAAATGATTAAGCTTACACACATAAATTACAGTGTATGTATGTATGGTCTTAAGGCTCTAACACAATCTAATGTTAGTGCTTTTTAACAGATAAAGTTTACTTCCCAGATAAATGGTTTTACATATCATTTTCTCTTGTAGACTTTTGGTCAGTACTGCACCTTGTACCTAGTAACTAGGTGTCCTGTACCCAGTATAATCTAAAAAGGCTATGAATTCAACGTTTGCAAAGGTAAAATGATACACTACACCACTTTTTTTTACTACAAGGTAACAGTTGCTAAGAGGTTCTTGGCTTGGAGATTTGGCTCTAGGAAGTACATTTAACTGGAAGAAAACCTTTCCATTATGTGGAGGATCTTTAAACTTCTTGCATCACATTTCGAGAATGTTTTCTTTAAAAAGCCATCCATTGATTTTTTTTTTCTGTGGCATCATTCCAAAGATGTTTTCTTAGCTCTATTCAGCACCTTTTTTTTTACAAGTGTACATACAGTGCCAACAACACACAATGTATGTATATATCTTTATTATTTTTATTGTTATTATATTATAACTTAACTTATTATGTTATATTATTTTTATTATATATATATATATATATATATATATATATATATATATATATATAATAAAATAATAAAAATAATATAACATAATAAGTTAAGTACATATATATATATATATATATATATATATATATATATATATATATATATATATAATTTTTATTGTAATAAAACTGTATTATTATTATTATTATTATTATTATTATTATTATTATAAATTCAGAGACCACTCTTTATTTATTTAATTTCCAATCAATATGAGCATCAAGTACAAGTTGTTCATTTTTCAGGAGGCACTACTGAGCAGACTAGATATAAGGAAGGAGAAAGTCGAAGGAAAAAAAAACTGTTTCCAAATCTATAGTTTAAAAAAAAAATGATTGAAAGCTACAAAGAAGATGGAACTCCTAACAACCACCCGCAAAACCTGGTAGACACCAAAACTGTCCCCATCAGTAAACAGCACTTAAAGCTTTCGTCTTTGAGAGAGAGGAGAAATTCAAGCTTCATTTCAGATCTAAAAAAGTCCACAGATGTTTCTAAGAAGCTGCTGAACAATGGACTGTCCACCCAGGAGTCCAGACCTCAACATCACTGAATGTGTTTGGGAGTAGTTGGATCATGAGAAACAGAAAATGTAACCAACTTCTAAAACTTTGGAGGTTTTTTTAACTAGAAAAACTGAAAACAAGATGTTATTACAAGATGTAATAAAGACAAAGAGGGGACAGACTGAAAACAGAAACATTTAATATTACATATGGTTGAAATTTTCTTTTAATTGTTTTCTGTTTCTTACCTGCTGCTGAAAAATGAACACTTTGAGAGGAAAGTAAATAAAATGGAATCTGACCTTTGCAGAGTGCTGCCCTCAGAAAAGCTTGCTGTGATGTAACTTATCATGATACTTTCCGTTCTTAGGTACTTACCATCCTGTGAAATAAACTGCTAGCAGACTTTCAGTTACGTAAGAACACGGAAGAAAAAAAAAAAAAGTAGAGCCAACTCCGTTCATTATTGACTCCCGCTTCAGTCGCTCGCGAAAAACATTAAGCTGACACGACTGCATCTCTGACACAAAATCCTTTATCTGCTAAATACTTTTTTATTGCCAAAATTAAATGTGGAGAGATGAGAAATTGCGCTAGACAGATTTTTGCATTGGAACGGGTTCCGCTCAAGACAAGCAGCGCGTAATATCAAATTTCAGATCCAAAGGTTAAGCTCATAAGATGGTGTTTATTTGATTTGTGCATTGATCCATGAGGACTCGGTTGAATGTGGATTTGCAGTGTGTGTGTGTGTGTGTGTGTGTGGGTCGGAGGGATGGTGATGAATATACAGCGTACATTATAACAGTGTGAGCCTGTGAGGCCCATCTATCAGCTTTACAGAATGACATTAATTTGAAACTGTGCACGGCTAAAATATGCCTCTTTGTCTCATGCATAAATAATTTGACTCTTTGGAGAAAAATGGTCTCGGAGAGCGTTTATGTGAGGACGCTTCCCACACAGCTTGATCCATTAGAACGTATAGACTTCTCTATATGTTCTCAAGGCGCTCTGGCAGCTCCTCATATCTGCATTTGTCTGAACACTGAACATCTCTGAAGTCGAGGATGTGCGAGGCTGGTGTGAAACTGATGCATTCTAATAGCCGAGTTTTGTCGCCTATGATGTGGCCCTGGGGGGAACCATCACACCATCGCTGTCATAATGATATCTCTCAACTCCATTTCTGACCGCGTGGATGTTTTTCCCATGAACCGAAACCCGCAGATCTCTGGTGGTTTCCACTTCAACAAAAAAACAGAATCTTGTCTCTGAAATGGTCATTTTATACAATCAAAATAGTCCTTGGACTTACTGAAAATATGTCGACATGAAATCCATTAATTGTGTTCCATCAGCAGTTGAATTTTATGTCAACTGACTCTATTTGAGGTCAACTGACTCTCTTTGATTGAATTGAAATGTGTGGCATAATTGAATTAAGTGGATACAAGTTATTTTTGAGTGTAGGGGACCACAAAATGTAATTGCTGTTGATTCTGGCTCCTGCTGACCACTTAGACAGTGTTTCTCAAGAATATCCTGTCTTCTGTTTTGGTTTTTAGGCTTCTTAATGACTTGTTCATGATTTCTCTGATTGTATCCATCCATTGTATCCATAAAGAACCACACACACTTAAAGGTGTTAACATGTCAACATAATCATCACTACCGGTTTGATGTAAAATACTTTATAGTAGTGAAAGTCAGAGTTGTTCACAGTGGTGGTGATAGGAACCAGACATCTGAATTTATTGAGTTTATTGCCTCTAAGAGCTCCCTCACAGAACAGTATTACGAGTGGTTATGAGTATGCTGCCTGATGTCTAAAACATTGTTTTATGGTAGTTTTGTGATAATGTTTTGCTCTAAAAGATATTTTTTCATCAATTTATTTTAATCCATTCATGGTGTAAGGATACATGAAGGCAAAATAGTCCTTATTTTTTCAGATTGACCATCATTAATGTTACATAAAAAACTCAGAAGACACATGTAGGTTCACTGGTGGTTTTGGATAGTAAATAAAATGGTTATATTTTTGTTGTAGGCACCAGGACCCCTGGTTCCCATCACCACCACTGTAAAGAAATGAGTCAGTAAGCTTCTCTGGAAAGGAATAATTTCAAATTAAACCACTCTGAATGACTTTGTTTACATCTCAACCACTGAATAATGCCTACATTTTGAAAAGTAGGCTTTAAAAATAAGATGGCTCTTCAAAAGTTCTTTAGTAAAGACAAGTTCTATATCAAACCATTTCATGCTTAAATGGCTCTTAGCATGTTGAAATGGTTCTTTAAATTGATGGAGAATGTGTTGCATGTTGTCTATGTAGAACCTTTTTGAAAATGGTTCTAAATAGCTCCAAAAAAGGTTCTTCTACTGTAAAAAGCTTAACATCATAACAATGGAAGAACAATTTTTGGTGCTATATAGAACCATATACAGCACATTGTCCATCATTCTGACTAACCATTTTACCATGCACAGGGCCATTTAAGCAGGAAATGGTTCTATATGAAACTCAGGTTTCTAAATAGAACCACTATTTTTACTAAAGAACCCTTGAAGAAACATTTTTTTAAGCATGGAAAGAAGACCTAACCAGTTTTGATCTTTTTTGAAGAGACAAACAATTGTATTTGAAGGTCTTTTAAAGCTTCTTCATCCATGTTCTGCCGAGTACCAATCTATGCCATATTTCTTGAATGCTGAATCCTTTGTTGTTAATAATTGATCTGAGTAGGCAAAAGCTGTCCACCATTTCCACATCTTCTTCAGTGGTAATGTTAGTGATCTTCCTTGTTGTCATAACCTTTGGTCTTCTACATATTGAGCTGAAGTTTAACCTCCCTTATAAGGACCTTCAGGTCTTCCAGATTTTCAATGATATATCGTCTGCATATCTAAAGTTATTGATGTTTCTCCCACCAACCTTGAATCCTTGATCATCTTCCTCCAGTCCTGCTTCTCTGATTATATGTTCTGTATACGGATGTTATTGTTAATGTAATAAAAGCTTCAGTCTATTTATCATGAAATGTTCAATGTAGAGAACAGCTAATATTTTGAAATAACCTTAAAAAACAAGGTCATGAGGCCTTGGTTTGATAGTTTTTTGCAGTAAATATCTGGAAGTTTGCAAATTTCTTGTCAAATCTTTATATGGTCAATCGGGCCCCCAGCATTAGCGCCTCTAATAATTGTGTTGTTACACAATAATAACACATGCAACAACAGTGTAACTACTGGTGATGTATTCACTGTTACAGAATGTATCAACTTACATTTTTACTCAGAATTGTGCTGCTGTTGTGTAAATATAACCATATTACAGAATGATTTGAAGCCATAAACCAGCAGAAAAGTTGAACAAACTGCAGTTTATACAAATTTAATTACCCTCATCCTTTTATTACATGTGTATACACAGTTACAACTACCAAGATGCACTTAATTACATAAGCTGACACATGTTACGCATTTGTATTTACATAACAGTCAATACATCACCAGTGATTACAAAGTTGTGGCATGTATCGTTAATGTGCAATTACACAGTTGTTAGAGAACCTTAATATGAAGTGAGACTGCCAATTGTTCTTTAAATAATCATCTCTTTGTTCAGCAGCCTTGTTCCTTTTGGTTCTTTGTCAATAACCGTGTATTACATTGACTTATTTTCCACTGTTATAGTCTTGTATTCTCTCAGAACTGTTGTCTCTCTCTATTTGCACTGCATAACTGCAGAGTTTGTATCGTACTTTTTTCTTTTTCCGTAAAAGCAAGAGCTGTAACAGTACATTTCTTGGCTTATTCACCAATTCGTCCTGTGCATTTTGACAAAGACTTCAGTGGTGTGGACTAGTGTTCCCCAACTGTGGTCCAGAGCCCCCCTGCTCTTCACATTTTACTTCTTTGCTAGCTTTAATACACCCTTCTCAGCTCAGTAAGTGTTGTTAATGAGCTAATTAGTTGGATTAGGTGTGTCAAGAGCAAGGAAAACACTTAAATGTGCAGAGCAAGGGTGCTCTAAGACCAGAGTTGTGAAACGATGATCTTTAAGAGAAAATACTACTAACTAAAGCAGCACTGTGTAAGATCTGGGAATTTGGTCGAAATGTGTAATTGCACGTAACGTGTGGAGGAATATTTTGTATTGTCAGTTGTGCTTTGGACCTCCACAAGTAGGTGAATCTGATTATTGCGAGCAAGTTAAAAGAGTATACAATGAGTCAGTCAAAAGCTTGGTGAAGGATGTTTCTTATGAGGATGTAAGGGAATTATCTACTATTGTTGTCGTATGTTCATCAGTACCATGTTGATTTAGCATTGAGCTGGACCTTCTTTTTAAGTCTGTGTGTAACGGTAGTACATAAAGATATATGACATGTTTTGTAAAACTCCAGAAATCCATCCTGATATCGCTGACCTTTGAACTATTACTTCAGGCTTTTTTAATTTTAACAAAAAACCTTATATAGTACTGTTTTAAATTTATTAGCACATGCTTTGTAGGAGTTGTTTTCACTTGTTTAGGAGTTGCTGTGCCTTTCATTTGTTGAAGTAACACATCAACTGTGTCAAAGGCAATCAGCGGGAAGTCATTTATAGTTGAGCTGAACACAAAACAGAATATTTTAGATTTAATATTTTTTTAATATTTTAGCGTTAAACCAATGAGCGAAGTTTATTCCCATGTATTTGTCAAAATAGTAGCTATTGAGAAAAGTCTGAATTTTCAGTTTTGTTAGTTTTAAACATTGGTGGAATGATAGCCATTTAGGAGGAAATCCACTTTCCCATTTTTAAAATTGTTGCATAATTCAATCACTGAGATGTACACAAAGTCCTTCATAGTGGTTTGACATAAAATAATACATGGAAAAAAAAAAAAAACGTACCAACTTTGATTTCTTTGCAGTAGTGTTGAAAGGAACCAGAGGTCGCAATGCCTGCAGTGCAAATATAGCCATTTTATTCATGATCCAAAACAATCAGAGAACCCACTCATGTCTTTAGAGTTTTTATTTGTAATGTTGATGATATTAAAATAGTGAAAAATCTCCATTTTGAATTGATTTTTGAAAAATATTGGTTTTAGACCAAAATAATATCTAATAAAATTATTGTAAAACATTGTCGTCAAGCAATGTATATGTAACCATTTCATGTAATAGACGTCTGGTTCCCATCACCACTGCAACAGTAGAAACAGTTCTGACTGAACAGCCCTCTGAATTACTTTACCATTTATTTATGCAGACACTTTGAAAAGAAATTCCTTTTTAATCAGAAAAGTAAAATAAAAGACAAAATTAACCATTTTTTGCCTCTGAGGTTCCTTCTCTTCATATATTCTCTGCCATAACTTCAAGCATGATGGAGTTTAGAGGTGCTTATGGTGAAAGCAGTGCAAAATACCATAGTGGGTGTTCACTGTTTGCTTGTTTTGAAGCTCTGCTGAAAATGTGTCTTTTGTTGTTTGCAGATGCAAGGCTCTCCTCCCGGAGCCAGGAAAGGCAAAGCCCTGTAAGACGTTGAGAAACTTGGCTGTGCATCTGCACGCAGCGCCATGTTGCGAATGCCTTCACCCACAGGGGAGGCTGTAGTTCTGCCCATAGGTTTACGGAGCTGTCTTCTCCAATCTTGTGGCAATAGAAAAGGTCACCCTGGAGAGCTAATGGCAATCATCATGGCACCAAATTAAGACTCATTAAGTAGACCACATCCAGCGAGAGCTCAGCTTTAGGTTAATGAAAGCCATTTTGAGATGCGGTGGACATTTTAATTGTACTTTTCTTAACCCTCTTGTAGTGGAAATGCGTTCTTCTTCCTGATGTAGGAGGAGTGAGTTAATGTTTCTATAGATTTGTACAGCGCTTTCCTTGGAATGCTGGAAAGAGCTGCTTGGGATGAATTCCTTTTGTCCTTTTGCACCAAAGTATGTGTATGGGGGGTGGGGCATTGCAGGAAAATGAGACAGAAAGTAGTAAGTGATGTATGCCTTTCATTGGACACAGAACATTTAGTTTTCATTAAGAGTTAAACACGTACAAGATACATTAGCGGGGGTTCAATAGCCGCAGCTCAGCTTCCTTGCCGCATTTCAATCTGATGAATTAGCAACTCAGCACACCACCCGGGATGACGAAAGGAAATGGGAAGAAAGGCATTAATATGACGTGTGTTGCGCCGGAGCTGCCTAATGCCTTTAGCACCCGAGATGTGGCTGTTTATCACATGGGCTAATATCATGTTACTGACCTGGGCGCAGCCCGCTAGGGTGATACGGTGCGCTAAAAGGTCAGCACTAACCAAGTTCTTTCATTAGGAGAGATGCACTCTATTTGCCCTGGGGCCATAAGCTATGATGGAGAATGCTACTAGCAAAAATGCCTGTTAGCCATATTGGATTCTCGGTAGTAAATTAGCACTGGGCTACATTCCACTAAAATGTTTTGAGGTCGAGGCAGAACGTTTGGTTCAAACTCCTCTATCCAAACATGAAGTGCTGTTGTATGAGGGCTTACATGAGAATTTATGATGTTTTGCTTGTGCTAGTGACGTCCTTTTCACTTTGAAAGCAGTCAGAATGTCATGGCCACACTCAAGAAGTTTCTGAAGGCTGATCTATTTTCCTCCTCTTTTGCAGTAAACACGGAGCAGGGTAAATGTGAAGTGGCAAAACGAGGCTCCATAATCGATAGCCCCCTTTGAAATGGATTTCAGCTTTGTTACCTATTTTGAGTTTGCTTCCTGAGGGCCATTTAAGGTTAGTTGTTTTGGAGTGTTGTATGGGCGAAGCAGTGCAGGCTGAATGCACAGACCTCCGGAGTGAAAAGAAAGTAAAGACGGATGTCTGATTGTTCTGGAATGTGGGTGGAAAAGGATAAATTAGCAATTCATTCTTAATTACAAGGACCGGCAAAACATTACGCCTAACAAATGAAGCAACAGAATTACTGATAGGGTGCTGTTTGTCTCTGCTGTGCACAGAAGAATCACTCTCTTGCACATTGCAGGGGCCAAAGCACCGCCTAATGATTATTTCTCGTTGGTTGCCTCTGATGACTTTAGAGTCTTCCCTGCTCCTTTTGTGGATTGTGTATAAGCAGTGAGTGCAATTCTACCATCACCACCCCCCACCAGGAGCCACAGTTTCAGATCCCATAGAGGGTAGCCTTTTACACCACACCACTATCAAACCACCATTACGCTATCAAGACCGGATCAAATAAAGAGCCTTGTGATTTCGTTCGTAATGCAGGCTGTTTGTGACACCAGCTGTCAGTCAGAGACATGCTGGCAGTTATATGTCTGTTCAGCCGGGCCGTAATGAGAGCTGAGTTAAAGCTGCGGAATCGCGGCCCAGCGAGTGTGTTTTTTGAAGTGCTGTGGTCATTGAGTGAGGGGGATTTATGGCCTGCGGTCCATCAGCTCTGATCTTAAAAGCCTGTGATTAACAACGGAGAGAGAGCAGAGATGGGCTCCAGAACTGCTTCAGGCAAAGCCTGACAAGGCCATACTACTCACAAGCCTTTTACTCTGCCTGTTAACAAGGGAGGACTCTTTCTCTCTTGCTTTCTTTGTGTGTGTGTGTGTGTGTGTGTGTATCTCCCATTTGTCGGCATAGAGCACGGTGGACAGGGGGATCGAAATACTCCTAAACACTCGCCGAGCTCATCAAGAAACACAAGCCCATGCCACACACAGCAATGCCTTATGAAGGCGCTTCTTAAAAAACCCTCAGTGAACAGACCTCTCCCTGTGTTGCTCTGGCTTTATTTCATCATCTGTGGTTAGCAGGCTGTCCTTTCTCGTCAAACACGATCGTACAGTATCATTCATCACAAGCTTCTGCGTGTGTCAAACTCAATCTGCCCAGCCATGGGGTTTCTGGAGTATCAAATTAGATTGTCTCATTATCCTTCCTCATTACCCCTACCCGCGATGGGCATTTCACATTCTATGGCCCTGCCATCCAAAATTGCATCACCCATTTCAAAAATGTCTTTCTCTTTCCATCACAGATGGAGAACATGCTGCCACGGTGACACATCCACTCCCTGCAGCCTTCTCGGACCTGCTCCCCCACTTCCTGGTGGAGCCCGATGATGTTTACATCGTGAAGAACAAGCCAGTCACTCTCACCTGCCGCTCAACGCCTGCTACGCAGATTTACTTCAAGTGCAACGGAGAGTGGGTCCACCAGGATGACCACTTGATTGAGCGCACAGTCGACCCTGCTACAGGTAACTCCTTGGATTGAGCTTCCTCGTGTTTGGGGTGTAAGTTGCACCGGTGTGTCTGGCTTTTGTCTAGGGCAGTAGTTTTCATATCCAGTCCTGGGATCCCACTGCCTTGCACAGTTCCAGGTATTCTCTGTCTCAAACGTACCTGACCTGAGACATACCTGATCTTATCATGAAAAGCTTGGCAATCAGGTGTGTTGTGGCAGGGAATAGTTGAAACTGCAGTGAGTACCCAGGACTGGAGTTGAAAACCGTAGACCTATGGAATGGAGGGAATGGTTATTTTGGGTAAGGTGCTCTGTAATTTGTATATCTCCCTAAATCTCTCACAGAAGAAACACAGGACATATTGCTGCTCCAGACCAGGGGCTTCCATTACTGGTCTTGGTGAACCCCTGGCTTGTTAGCTAGCTGATTAGATGCATCAGATGCATTACAGCAGGGAAACACCAAATTATGCAGGGTAGAGGGTCCTCAGGACCAGGTTTGTGAACAAATGACCAAAAGCATAAGGTAGTGGACATGCCTGCAGTGCAGGAAAGAGTTGTATTTTAAGGGACTGATTGAGACACTGACTGTCTGAGAAAGAGCTTGGGAGTCTAAAAAGCTCATTTCTCATTCAGGGTGGAGAATGGTGATTAAGAGGGATAAAGTTGTTGGAGTTGGGATGGAGCTGAAGTTGATAGGGGAGTGGGGAGTTGAAACTTTTGGTTGGGGTCAGTGTTGGAGTTAAAATTGGAGATTGAGTTGAACTTGGAATTGAAGATGGAGTTGTAGTTAGGATTTGGATTGCAGTTGAACATTCAGTGTCAGTTAGCAATAAAGGTGAATGATACCTTGACCAGTCAAGAGCACTGAAAACACTGCCTGTGAGCTCTTGACACTAGCACAGGCCAGAGTAGAAGAGCGTATCTGAGGGCCTTAGAAATGTGTAGCTGATTTGCAGCATTCAGCAGCTGAAGCTCGTTGATGGAGGAGTTGTATGGATGCACAAAAGAGGAAGCGAGCATACAAAAGAAAGATGCTCTTTGGAAACGCGTCCTTTCACTAGAGCTGAAGCAGCAGGAAGCTAAGGCACTCTTCCAAGCCATTTTATGCAGTGGCTGCAACCCTTATTGTGTATAGGAGTTAGCGTAGCTTTTGTTCTCGGTTAAGACTATTTGAATATCATGCGGTGTAAAGGCTGTGGTGTTACGAGCTTGGCTTTGACAGTACTTTTATCCTCATCAGAAAGGCTTAAATAATGAGTGCGTCAGAGGTAGACGTATCCAATTTATCCTATATACAAACATACCTTGTTTTTTATCCCCACCCAGAACAAAGTGTGGTTGCATTATCACCCTTATGAAAGATTGCGCTGTTTTGAGAAACACCTCGTCTTCTTCTGAGTGATTTTAGCTGCTTCTCGTTCTGAAAGCCGTGGAATTCTTTTTCCCCAGAGGTTTAATCAGCCATGCATTTCTGTGACGCTGGCAGAAGTGGGATCATTTGTTCAGCTCTACCTGTCCCTGGGTGGACGTGCCGTGTTTTTCTGCTTTTCCGCTGTACCTTGTGATTGATTATGATCCGTTGACAAGTTCCCTGCTCATCTGTATTTCGCTGCCACGTTGTTTTTGCTGTCAGTAAAAGCAAGAGCATTTCTTGAGAAAAGACCTGTCTCTCAGCAAAGGAAAAAAAATGTCTTTCTTATGGCATTATGATAGTCTTTGCCTTTGGGCTGATTACTAACTCTGCATCTCTCCCTTTCTCTGTCTTCTTCCCTCCCCTGTATCTTTCTCTCTCTCACACTGTCTGCATCGCTCTCGTCAGCATTCACCGGGTGGATGTTTGTATGTTTGTCGACATTCCTCTGCTGAGGCAGCGGAGGCACATGGGCAATGCGTATCACGCATGCCTCACATTTTAGAAACGATCTGAAAAGCTAAAACCTCCAATTCAGGGCCTTGACAGCTGATTGTGCAGCTCTGACGTGCAAATGGCATGCCGGGGGAGTGAGGAAGTGTTTCTTCTGCTTAAGATGGAGGAGGCGATTGAGAAACCTGCATCAGTCGCTGTCATCTGTCTGTAACACATGTATGGATTAAACTATTAGCTTTGTGCGCCTGTCGTTTGTCAGGCACTCGGCTGAGCATTTTGCTCTTCTGTTTCACTGAACTGCAGCTTTAACTTGTAGCTGTTGATTTAACAACAAGCGCAACAAGCTGCCGCTTTTTCAGTTGTCGTTCACCTTTCAGTTCAATAGAAGCCTGTTGGTCGCACATTATGGCTCTCTTTTTGGCAATGAGGGGTGATACTGGTTGAAAGAACATGCCTCGGACCATAAAGCCATCATGTTTATGAGGTCATCTCATTAAGCATGCAGCACTGGGCTGCCAGCTTCTAATGACCGTGGGCCATTTGCAATGGCAGTGTGACTGTCCGACTAGGATATCACTACTAAATGTATTGTGTATTACAGTATAATTACATTTTAATGCTTTCTACAAATGCACCCCTAAATCTTAAGGGACCTGTGTTTTAATTTCTCATGTTCATGACTTAAAAAGTAATATTCTAAGTATTAGTCATGAGCAAATGCTAAGCTGAAGACCCAAGGAGTCTAGAGTAATCATTGTTATTTCACTATGCTATTTAAACGTTATTACTAGTGGTGACAAATTGTGGTAATAATTATATATAATGCATTAATGCACTAAATTAACAGCATTAATTTTTTAAGCATTTCAATTTCCTATATTGAGCCTTAAAGTACAATCTGTAATTGCAGCCCTCTTGTTCAAATACAGCTTTTAAATGGCCTCAAAAGCCATAGTTACCAAGACTAGAATTTGAGGATGCGTCCAGAATTGTTGGAGAACACTAAACACATGGCAGTGATATTTCCTATTACCTTGATCTGGCATTGTCTTGTCTATTACTATTATTATCACCCATCTGTAAAGCACTTTGAGTAACCACCGGAATGAAAAGTGCTCTAGAAATAAAGATTATTACACGAGAGTCCAAGATGAACAAAAGATATAAATTCTTCATGTAATTCCTTCACAGCTATCAGAGTACAATAACATCCGCAACATTTACAAAGTAATAAAACAATGGATATGTGAAAATAACTATAACCAAAAAGCTAGATGTTAGCTGAAGATGTTGATACAGCTCGCTAACATGAATATGCACACATACTGGCACGGGGGCATGCCACATTGTCGAGGTCAGTGTAGAGGCACTGTAGACATTTTCCACCACCACCAGCTCCAGTGAGTGAACATCTACTCTCCGATGAGCACTTGTTCTCTTTTGAGGAGGGAGCATAAAAACTGTTCCACTGAAAGCATCTGGGAAGAGCATCAACTTTAAAGTGCAAACTGCCTTAAGCGTCAGTCTAACGTTGGTCAGTAGTGGTGAAATGTTGACACAATGGTACTTTCCCTCCATAAGTTTATTCCTACATCCCTTCTTATTTGAACGAACTCACTTTTCTTTGTTGTTTTTCCTGCAAGCTCAAACATTTGGGTAAGCTGTATAAGCTCTACCTGAACTTCATTAAAGTTGTTGGTTTAATGGAAGCATGTAACCCTGCGTAAAGAAGTAGGAAAAAACCACCCAAACAAATAATGTGAATTACAGAAATATTGAAAGTACGCTGGTAAATACAATCCAGTGGAACTTATTTTGCCCCCTCATATAATTACAAATCTTTCTTTAGGGTCAAACATGCATGAATAAAACAAATATGATTTATCGGAACAAACTACACAAAATTCTGTGATTAATCACAATTAAATATTTCAATCGTTAAACAGCCCAAGCAATCATGTAATACATAATTAACCCCTTAAATGGCAAGGAGCCTCTGGTGGGTCCAGACTTCCATTCTTCACTCAGCCACTTTGTATTGATTTCCAAATAGCTGCTAAATAATAACACTAGTAATAATGCTAAGTAATAAAACTTACACTCACAATGAATTTAAAGTTTAAGATCCACAAATTCAACAGAATTTCAGTCTACGAATGAAAAATTGCAGCATGCTCTTTTTATAAAAAGCATTAATAATACAGATATTGTACATGCATTTTCCAGTAACACTTTTGTGAATACTGGTTGATAGTCTCTGGTTACAGTGGTCTCAGCAAGACCCTGACAGAGCACCATGTTCATTCGGTCCCAGTGTAGTGACTGTATGGGCCTGTTCCTAGCCACAGATCAAGGGCCAATGGATGTCCGTTGGCAAAGCGTCCATGTGGATCTCTTTCAACTTCCAAGCTGCCGAAGGCAACACGTTCCCCAGCGATGAACATGGAAACTCATCTCCAAACTTAGAGCTCTGAAGCTAAAGTTTAGCAGCTCCCACTTACCTCTTTCCTACTGGGCTAGCCAGAGGGAACAAAAGACACATTTTGGCTTTCTAATGACAAAATGGCCTAGTGAACTGGAGGTGCTAACCCTACTGTGGCTGTCACATTGATTACTACCCATAGTATTAACCTTTGATTGGCTGTTCCACAAATAAGATGACTCTGAGATGTGAGAGCATCAGCTCACATTTTTAAACCAAGATGCCTTTTTATTCTTAGGACCAATACAAAATATGCAGCCACATGTACTGGACAGTACAAGTCTATTCACAAGGCAATTTAAACCTAAAACTTGTCATGTCATGCATCATTCAGTAGTGTGGGATCGCATCCCTTGGCCTCATTGTTTTGACAGAATTCATGATCTTATATCCTTTTAGTGTTGTCATCCATCAATATTTTTGTCACAACAATACCCAGCATGCATTATCCAAATACATGATGCAACCATTGGTAACCCCCCCTTATGGCAATAAAGAAATCCACACATGTGATATTCATGATATTTCACATGCTAGAAGTATCATTAGCTATTTGGCTTCTACATCACCCAGGTTGTAGTTTTTCAAAAGTTCCTCACACCTTCAGGACGCATCATTAAAGGGGATTTTCTCAAGGCATGTCCGAAGTGGTCCTCTAATTAATATACCCTACATTCATGAATGTGTATCACTATATAGAACACTATTATAAGGAACAGAACTTGTGATGTAGTAAATGATTTCAGACACTACGTCATACATTTGCTCATTACTGTGCGACAGCAGAATCCAGCACATTAACACTATAAACATCAAGCAACCAATCCACTGCACCACTGAGTTTGACTGCACACATAAGAAGAGCTTGCTTACACTGTAACAGGTCTGAAGAGAGGTCTGTGGAGATGCTGCCATTGTGGGTGGGCTCTGAAATCCTACTCAGAGAAATCCTGCTCATGAATCTTCAAACCAGACATTATAAATGAAGAGATGGGTCACTGGTTAAAATATGAAAGGGAAAGCTTATAAGATGCAGTCAGTTTACGAAGAAAGTCCCACCCTTTTAGCACGAGCAAACTCACAAATCTGGCATGAATTGAAAGTTTAAGATCCACACATTCATCAGAAGTTCTCTGTTGAATTTTTTTGAGCTACAAATGAGAAATAATGGACATAGAATTGCAACATGCTTTTGTTGTAATAAGCCTTAATAATACAGATACTGTACAGGCATTTTTAATAACAGTTCTATGAAGGCTGGTTGCTAGTTTCTGGCTGCCCTGACAGAGCACCATGTTCATTCGGTCCCAGTGTGCTGAATGTATGGGCCTGTGCTTGGCTACAGATTAAGGGCTAGTCGAAGTCTGTTGGCGAAGCATTTCCTGAAGTCTCCATGTGGATCTCTTCCAGCTTTCTAGCTGCCGGTGGCAAGTGTTGAGAAGAGTTGACGATTTTGTGATACTAGCATGGAAAGCCCCCCCTTGTTGTGGAGAACAACCTGAAGAATCATGTTTTTGTCTGTTATTGAGCCATATGCTACAAACTGTTTGTGTCAGATTTTATCAGTGATTTCAAATATGTTTTTGAAGTGGTAATTTGATCAAAGAGATAGGAGCCTTCCTGGAAATAACTGTCCAGCGGTGTTGCAAAGATGGCCACCAAGTGAACAGACTTTCCAATAAGCACTTTGGTTGTATACTATTCATTGCAGTGCATTGTGGGATTGTGTAAGTGCACTGTTTTCGGACACCACTACAAAATGATGGAACCCCAAAATAGTGCACTATATAGTGAATAGGACACAGTTTTGGTCTTCATACTAAAAAATCTCCCTCAGTGGGCTAATGTGCCACCGCTTGAGGCAAATATGTGCATCTTTACATGTTCTAGCATGTTTACATTTTTCATATAGTGCCGCTTTAATTGAAACACTGATCAGTGAAGAACTGAATAGAGTGCATCACCCTGTGCAGTCAATTTGTATGGCGCTCATACTTCATTCTGTTTTTTTTATTATCGACCAGAAGCGAGCTGTTTAGTTCACTAGTGCATGTGTATTTTGAGCTTTATTTGCTTCCTTTCATAAAAAGTACATCTTTAACAGGGAAGGCCTGTAGAAAATGTCATTTTTTATTAAAGGAAGCAAATAAAGCTACATAATAAAGCAGTTCTGCTCTTTTATTCTACAAATACAGCTGCAGTGTTATGTGGTAATTAAGTAAACGGGAATATTTGGTATTCGCGACCTCTCTCTTTCTCTGTCTCCCACACCATATTTATGGAGACATCATGCTTAAGAGCTTCATTATGGTTGTGCTGGGCTTTCTTTGCTGCCTGGGTGTACCATGTGACCCACTAACAAGCTCTCTTCCTTAAAGTGATAGTTCAGACAAAAATCAAATTTACAGTTTCTCATATTTGTGAAATGTAGTCAATTAACCAAGACATGTTTGGTGTCAGAAGGTTGCTGCACTGGAGCCCCGAGGCTATTAGCTAAGAAGAAATGGAAGCTTATACCCCTCCAATTAGTATCATGCACAAAGCATGCCCAAATCATCACATTTGCCTTTAACTATGTTGAGTTGTTAAGTAACCCTAATAGACTCGCTGGTTTCTGGCACTGTATGATATACACTGCATGATATATACTTGAAGCCTGAATGTTGTCAATTTTCATGGCTGTATGGTTGTGACTTTCTTGGCTTGTAGCTGCATTAGCCTCGGAACTCCAGTAAAACTGGATCTCCTCAGAAATATCGACTGAAAAAATGGATAACTTGTACCTAATGTCTGTTTTCACTTAAAAATTTAGTAAATGAAGGGTGGTCTCTGAATTTCACATAGTACTGTCGATCATTTATATTTTAATCTTTGCCATTATATGGCCTACCAAATGTGCCGTGATTGTATGGTCACAAAAGGACCGTTTAAAAAGCTTCAAGTGAAGTGTATCAAAAATTTTTCGTGAAATAAATGGTGAATCAAAATGTTTTCCGTGCAACCAGCAGATGGTGTCTTCACTTTCTTTCACCATAACACAGATGTGAACCTAATTAACAGATTTCAGGTGTTCAGAGTTAGAAAACACCTGCTGAGATTGCAGCCCTTGATGGATCAAGTTGAGCACTCAGGGACTTCTGGGTAACAAGTGCAGTCTTAATCGCTTCGACTGGTTGGAAGCTTCAGGTCTTAGAGCTCCTGGCGGTGTGATTTCACAGAGAGAGAGCTAAAAGCCTCAGGCGCTGTGATCTCTCTGGATTCCGCTTTGCATAAAACATGCTGTTTTGCCAGCTTATTGACATCTATTTGAGATTCCTCTGTTTATTGTGAGCCTCCTTTTTTCATCTGGAATGCTTTAATCGGTTGAGGAATGACAGAGCGATTCGCCCTTCCTTGCAGCATATCAATGTCCAATATTGATTCTTTCCAGGGAGTCTATCAGTTCTCATGACCTATCCGCAATGACTTCTCAATCGCACCTCTGTGGCCAGTCGGAGTTCGTCTGGAGGGCCATTGCTTGTACGAGGCGCGCCCCCCCCCGGGCAGATGATCTTGAGACGAGGGGATGATGAAGATGCATCTGTTCGGAGAGAAATCGATGCTGACAGCGCGTTTGTGCGAATTAAGCCTCGCACAGGCCTCGTTCCACTCCAGGTGTAATTTCTCCTCGTCCCACCGCATTAAAGGCTTTTTTCCCCACTTCCGCCAAGGCCTACAAATATTATGCTTGCCCATCTTATCATGTTACATTTGTTCCCTCTGAGCATCTTTGAAACGTTATCAATGGTTTTCAGCGATTTTTCCGAGCGTGGATGCTCTCATCTCCCGTGATCTGTCATACCTGAGAATGTCTCAATGTTCGGCAATCATGGCGCTTTGCAGAGCATAATTGTCAGGGGAAAAAAAAAGAAAAAGAAAACAAGAAGAAGAAGAGCCCCTTTAGAGAGAGACGTTTTGGCAGAGTGTATCCCTCACAAACAGAGTAATGAATATTAAATGCTGTTTCTAATCGAATGTTGTCCAAGATCTTATCTGCTAATTAGACATTCCACATTTCGCTTTCTCAACCGCTTAATTTGAATTCATTTGTTCAGGTTTTCGGGCATGAATTTCCTTCATATTTCCCTCGCTCGAAATGAAAGTGCGGCGCATGTATTAAGTAAATTAGTTAACTTCCCGCAGAACAGATTTCTTTACTTTCATTTAATTTCTTAAACGAGCAAATCGCGCTGGTTCCACAGCGTGCCAGAGCCTGGCTTGTTTTCGCTCCTCTCGCCCGAAAGCTCCTGGGCAGTGGCGGAGGCTCCGAGCAAGCGGAGATGATTAGCACAATCGCTTTTAATTGATGCGCCGGATACAGCCAAGCAAACCTGCAGTCATGCATTCTGGAGAAATTCAGTCACGATCGAGACATTTGCGGTGGCCCGCTACGCTGTCTTAATTACGGGTTTTACATTAAAACGCAAGGCAGGGTTGGGAGGAATGCGTGAAGAGCGTAGATGAATAGCCCGAGGGAGAGTGAATTATAGGCAATTCTCTGAAATTGGTGAGAGCTATTGCTGTCCTGTCCACTCGCTCTGAACAGTGTAATTAAGTCCACCTAGACTCTAATCTCTTTGATTAAATGTGACCGTTGCTTTCCGACGGTGAGATGTCTCACCTGGTGGATTTGGCCTTATCCCTCTCATTCCTACACTTGCAGACTGAAGTGTGAAGAAGTGGGCAGAAGACTCCATTCTCAGAAATGGCCTTTTTATCTTCTGGGTTTTACAAAATGGCTGACATTTGAAGTAAAAAAGAGGTTAGCGAAAAACCAAATTTACACAATTGTACTTTTACCACAAATATTATTATCGTTTTTGAAAGACATTTTTGAATGTCTTCATAGATGTTGTCTTTCATGTAAAAAAGGAACATCTGCAGTATACAGGCCTAATTTGGCTACACTTAGAGTGTGTGGTGCTGTCACGTCACAGCAACAAGGGCATGGGTTCAATTCCCCAACCGGGCAATCAGGGTCCTTTATGTGTAGAGTTTGCATGTTCTCCCTGTGTCTGCTTGGGTTTCCTCCCACAGTCCAAAGACAGGCAGTCAGGTAAATTGGAGATGCTAAATTGCCATAAGTGTGACTGTGTATGTCTGGGTGTCTGCCCTGCAATGGACTGGTGACCTGTCCAGGATGTTTCCTGCTTTCCACCCGGTGACCACTGGGATAGGCTCCAGCACCCCCCCTACAACCCAGAAGGATAAGCAGCATAGATGTGTATCCATCTGCATTGTACCTTTTATGTATACAAGGCAGCTCAAAGTGCTTCACAGGGGGTTAAAAGAGACAACAAAAATTCATCAAAATCAATCAAGAGCATAAAAGCAGTAAGAAAATGTTAAAATAAAAACATAAGGTAAAAATATAAAAACTATAGAATATAGAAAAATGAAATAATGGTTATACGAATAATAATAAAGTCAAATTAGCAACAATAATAAAAATTTAGTAGCAATAATAGTAATAAAACAAAGAGTTTATGAAAAAACAATATTTGTAAAAAATATGTAACTGCTTCTTAAGTACTAATGCAGCCTATCTACTGTCAGTTGGTAGATCATTTCATTTTTCAGGTTCATATAAACAAAAAACGAGTTTTACAGCCAAAAAAAATTCACATCAAGCTTTTAAAACATAGTCGATGAATCTCCTCATGCTGTTAAACTTTTTAGCAGAATGTGCTGTTACCCACCTTTCGTTAAAAGTATAATGATAACTTGCTGTTATTACTCAATGAATCCATATTTTCTTCCTCTGCAACTTCTTCCACCATTCTTAGTGTTAAATATAAAATTGCATTGTCCTCGGTATGAAGGTTTCAGTCTGTTAAATCTGTAATAATCCATTCCAGAAAATAGCTTCGAACACTGGTTGAACCTCTGGTTTGAAACGCTGATGCAACAGTTAGCTTTAGTTCAACCTATTCATCAAATCTATCTGCTGATTTGTCTTTCCAAGGCATACAGTGTATCCCCCAACAACGTAACCAAAGCATCAGTGTGAAAGTGAAACCTGCATTTAGTCTTTATTGGCCACGTGCGGCGAGTGTTGCGACAGCATGCATGAAGTCTGTGTTCTTAGAGTTCATAGAGTGAATTTTAGAAGCATGAAAAAATAAAGTTCTGTGCCATGTTTCAATCATTTCACTCGCAAAACAAGAATCAGGGAAACATTCCACTTTGTCAGCCATGCCTTCTGGTTCGAAACAAGCTTGCCTTCTTTTTTTTTGTTCTGTTGATAGTTTATGCTGAAAATATGCCAAAGATACACAGGCTTAAGTTGTTTAATATTGTCAGATATTCAAAGCCTCACCAAGACAATAGTTATCCACAGTTTGCTTCTTTAGTTTTGCAATACCAACAAATTTCAGGCGTCAAGATGGCTAATAGCACTGATTTTAGCTATGCAGCATGACTTTTTCCATTTGCATAGACAACAATGTCTCACAATGTGAGATACTACATAAGCAAGTATATGTGAGTTTACTGAAGAGCGTGGTTTGAGGCAAGTGACGATGTTAACACTACTAGGTAGATAGATTCGCCTCATAACAAACATCCAACACCAAACATATCTTGACTGATTGATTGCCTTTGAGATAAAGGAAAATAATGTGTAAATAATGCTAAACTGTTTTTCAACCAGCATGGATCTCAAACCCACAAACTACCCTGCCATGACTGAATGCTCTAGCAAGTGCCCTCAAGGCAGGGTGTGGTGATACTCGTAGGTTTCTGCTGTGGAAGACTCACCGCTAGATACTACGCACTGGCTGACAGCCATCAGCAGATGTTGATCTGGGTCACCTCAACAGTGTAATGCGAGAGCTCCTGGAGTTGGGCCAGTACCCATCACAACCCAACGATCTAGCAAGTGACCTAAAGGCAGCAGTGCCTCTAGGGCAGAGTGAAACATGTAGTACGTAATGACTTTGCTCAGTTACTCTCACCTTCATTTTGACCTGTTTTTTTTCTCCTCCCAACAACCTCAAAGGCTGACAGGCATCAGCAGATGTTGATCCGTGTCACGGGAGTTCAACCTCAGAACCCTGCAACTGCTGCATCGTACATAAACTCTATAACAAGTTCCCTTAAAGGCCACAGTGCCCCTAAGGTACAGTGGACAATTCTACAGTAAAGATATCCAGTATATCTACTGGATTTCTTCTACACTGCCTTGTGTCAGTATATAATACAAAAGGACATATACAATCTGTAGTTACTGGTAAATACTGACTTTTCATTGAAAACACCCATTTTTAAGTAGCATCACTTTTAACTATAGTTATTATTGTCACTAAGCAACACATTTGCGTCTATAATTATTTAAAGGTAATTCATTATTTAAAGGTAATTACACAATTAGTTACATAGTGACTTACCCTAATGAATTTCTTTACTTTCAGTCATTTGTCATTATGGATATTGGTGTAAATGAAATGTCTGTGAGGTATTTGTGATGTAACATTGGTCAATTTTAAAGGCCGTAACACACCGAATGCAATTTTTGGTGGAATTCATTCAGACTACGTATATTATTTTGAGCATGTGTTTAACTGACAGTGTCTTTTGGACCAACTGCAATTTTTCGGAGGGCGAAAATGAGGCATTATTTTATTCACCCTCTGTTCATTTTTTGCAAACTTTTGCCAGTGACAAAAACACTCTGACCAAGTATGGTCATCTCTGGCATTGGCATGACAACAACCAAGATGACAGAACAGCTGGGTTGCAGCAAAAAGAACTTTTTCACAAATGCTAAATCAGAATCTCCAAAAGTAGCTTAAACAAAGCTATACAAAAATAATTATAGTTTGTGTTGAAGTTTTCAGTGTTTCAGCTTCTGAATGAAGTGATGAAGATCTTGACAGTACTTTCACTTTTCACCCATTTGTGCCTCATTTTGTTTGGAGCTGTATCTCCAAAACCAGCTCAGACTAAGATCCGAACTTCCATGAAAATTTTAGCTCCTGAACTGTGGAGCACACAGTTTTGTGAAATTCCAAAAGAAATGGTGTCACATTTCGTGTGTAAAGTTTTGATGCAAAAAATATATATATTTCACATATTTGTGTCTTTTTTTTTTCATCTTTTGTGTGTAACAGTGTTAATTCTGTGTTCCAATGATGCTTCTAGTGGTATGTTTTCACTGAAGCTTGGGTTTTGTTATACTTGATTGGGTACAGTACTGGGAAAAAGTCAGAGACTATCCTTGATTTAATTTCCAGGAAAATTTAATTTCTCAGGAAAAATTAAGGCCATTAAGATCAAGTTATTCATATAGGATAATTTACATGGATAATAGAAAGGAAATCAAAGCAAATAACTGGTGTTCAAAAGATAATTAAAAGAGAAAATGGGACTCCTAACAGCCGTGCAAGACCTGGTAGACCATCAAAACTGTCCTCATTGGACACACTAAATACTGAAAAATATATTGTTATTTTTGATTGTTGAAACTTCATTTGCACATTACTGTGTGCCTGGACTTTAAATGTTTAGAGTCCACATTTCTGAAGAATTCAGAACATCCTGTTTCTGAAGAAAGTTGGAAAAAGTAAACTCTTAATGTAACATTCCACGGACCACCATGATGAACTGCCATTGGCAGTGGGCGAATTTTCCATCAGGCTCCATTCAAAAACAAGAAATGTCTAGTTTGCCATTGTCCACCTACCATCATAGTCTGACCACAGTGTAATATTTAACAATCGTAGAAACAGTGTCATTTGTTTACACTCTTCCATTTCAATTTCAGATTATATAGGTGCAGAATTTGTGCTGGTAGTAGTAGAGCTCACAATTACATCACTTCTCTGACAAGGTTACTTTGCCACCATTCTCTCCTTTAATAGCCTACATATTCTAATAAAATATCACTACAGCTTTGAACATCCTCTGCTTGCCAGCGGCTCTTTATGACCCAGTCACAGGCTATGATGAACACTAACAGCAGTATTTAATTAATTAGAGTGGAATTTCTCAAGTTGACAGTCCTTCTGTCTTGCATTTGATGGAAAGTACACTATAAGATTACATGCTTGAGGTGGAAAGTAAGCTAAGGCCAGGCAAAGAAAGTGGCCTATATTTACAAGGCAAGGACTTTCTTTTCTGATTTTTCATCTGTTTTTTTGGGAAATCACCTGAAACAAATGCACAGACTGAAGAGTTTTGAAAAGATGGCATTGCTGGTATGTATTTCTGAGGAATTAATTGTAGTGAATGCAATTGCTGCAGTGATAAAGCCTAATTCATAACAAAAAGAGCAAGGAAAGAATGAGACTGAGAGTACAAAAAAAACTCAATCCAAATGACATTTCTATGGTTCTAGCTAGACATTTTGGTTTTAAATGGCTTTATTGACATGGGTGTACCAGAGCAACTGTTTATTTATGTGGTCTGACATTCCACAGGGCTGGTTTTAACCTACCAGTTAAATGAAATTCTACACCTAGCCAGTGATACGAAACACTTAAGCATTATCAGACATCTGGGACTATATAGGTCTTTCTGAAATGCAAATATTACATTCAGCAATGATTTAAACATGATCTTTAATGGGCCATCAGAGAAGGATCAAGCCTAGCGCTTAAGGAGGAGACGATATGTCTATAGACCGTCCTCTAATGAACAGGAGGAAACTAGAGAAGGAGTAAGCGGACAGTCTATTCCTAAATGAGTTATAATGGGCTCCTACCAGCTGCGGGGCATCGATCAATAGCGATAGGGCTAATTGATAAGGCATTATTAGCAGCATTTTCTGTAATGGGCATTGTATTTCATCCTGTCTGTGTGGGTGATGGGCACTGAGGTTGGTGATGAGGTACCGAGAAACAGATGGCAAGGTCAACGACGCCAGTAATCCAGCTGCCAGCCCGGCCCATTAACTGGCCTTTTGCAGGTCAGTGCCAATGGCTCAATTTGCATTGCTGCACACCTTTCCGAGCGAGGCCGCCAGCTAAAAACCGGAGGCGGCCTAAATGGAGGTAATATCCCTGCCCTTTAGCAGCATTATAAATCTTCGGCATCTTGAGTGCTGGCCTTGAAAGGCATATCTCATACATGTCTGAGTGTAGCAGTAACTTTTACCCTTTTTTGTGGAAGTTGAACCTCAACCTTAAACTTTGCACAGTAGCTAAAGTGATATTTTTGGGAATAGATGCCTTATAGCAAGCTGATGAAAAATGCCTACTGCTGTGTAAGCTATCCATATAGGTTACATCTATATATTTATGTACGTATTTATATGCATATATATATAAATATATATTGCTGTTGTTGGGAGAAAACCTTGTATCTCCAAAATGATAACTTTACAGGAGAAGGAAAAAACCTACTTTACTTTTAATGTAAGTGAATGGAGCCAGATATTGTCCCAAGCCATTTTGGGTCATTTCTTTTAGTCCATTCATCATGAAATTTACATACAATGTAAAGAGTAACAGGTATTTTCAAATTATGTCAAAAACTAGAAAACATCAAAAATGGAAATATGAGGTTTTCTTCCGACAACAGTGATATGCATGTTTGTCATTATGTCATTTGACCAGGGGTGCCCACACTTTTGCATACAACTGTAGATATAAAAATATGTCATTCACATATGATGTAAATATATATGAAATTCGTTAAATATACAGACATATATGATCATATATATCATGTTTCCATTCAGGTTTTAGGGAGAATCTTCTGACCAACCAAATTCAAATTGGTATTCACACATTTTGTCATCATTTCCACTACCAAGTGGAACCATGCCTTACCTGTGTACCCATACTGAATTTGGTTACCTTTCTGGCAGGGGTACCAAGCAATTAATTGGTGCCAAATTTGCTCGAAATCTGGCTCCTCTATAGCATTTGGCAGATAAACTAAATAAACTATGTGAATGGCTTTAACATTTAAAACAAGCATAAAAAATCACCACTTTTCCCTTTAAACTTTGGTCATTTTGTTTTCTACAGACAGTCCTCCTCACTGAAACTAGCTTCACTTGGTTGATTTTATTGTACTGCTGTTTTCTTCAGTGCTTTGGACACATTTTCCAAAAATCTTCATTACAGTAGACAGTATGCACTGCAAGCAAGCAGAACCCTGTAAGCTTTATTGCCGACGTCATCTTTGAACTTATCAGCACATTTTTTAAATGGCCATTTTTCATGCAGGAACTCATTTTGAAGTCTGATTTCATCACGGCTGGCTCACCAAGTAGGGTTGCAGTGGTCAATTTGGCTCCAAAAACATCCTAATTATACCTCTGAACTGTGGTCAGAAGAGCTGCTCTCTGTTGCTTGATTCATGCTCATTTCTCAAGACAGAAAAAAGGTCAGCCTCAAGCTGAGATGATTCAGAAGCTTGATGATGTCAAGTCGTCTGTGATTAGTGTAATCGCTTCTGTTGTTTTTTTCTTTTTTTTTTTACATTGTTGTATAAACAACAATAGCAGCCTCTTGTATCCCTCAGCCTAGTGTCCACTCCCACACAAATCCATTTCAATTCAGCCCATAGCTTGCAGCGAGTAAGTAATTACTTTTGGTCAAGAGCAGTGTCCTTGTTGTTGTGTGGAATGCAATCTGGACCAACAGCAGGAGCGTGGTGCCCATTCCAAACCATTTATTTCTCATTCTGAACAAATTTACACAAAGGCACTGGTGAATCGTCAGTGCTGCAGTGTGTAAGGTTGGTGTGGGATCATATGTGTTGACCTGTATTACTACTTTGATCTGATGGTAATTAAGGATACATGACTTTATCAGAATCAAAATGATATTTGCAGATAACTGTTTTAAAAAAATGAATTGGCATCAGGTAGTTGTTTAGATTTGACTGATATGCTGATATGCCAGGTTAATGTGATGTTTATTCATTGTGCATTTAACTATAACCTTGTAGAAATTAATGTTGTATTTCTCTGCAATGCTAATCCAGGTAGATTTAGTCCCAATTTCTACACAGGTCCTAATTTATATCACGTATTAGTAATAACTGTGTAGTTACACATAAACAATACATGAAACAGCAGTGCAACTATTGCTGCTGTATTCACTGTTACAGATGGATTACAGTAGCACAACTTATGTAAATACACTTGTTTCAGCTTATGTTTTTAGTCATGTAATTACTCATGTGAATCATAACTAACTTATAAAATTATAATAGAGTAATAGAGTGAGCATTAATTACGTTTGTATGTACATGGTAGCCAAAAAATAACCAAGGGGTAGTTGCTATGTATTTAATGGTTTAAAACCCAAACTTTGGCTGGGTCACCATGTCACACCATATGCATAAGTGTTGGGAAAGTTGGCTTGTACCATGCATAAATGTAAATATCCTCACTCTATTACCCATATACACAAGAAAAAATATGCTGTTGCATCCACCAAGATACACTTGTGCAATAACATGAGTAAAAATACATTCTGATGATATAAGTGTATCTACATAAGCTGTATTGCTATATTCCACCAATAACAGTGAATACATCACCAGTAATTACACTGTAATTGCATGTAGTGTTAATACATTACACTGCTGAACTGATACTGTACACAATGAAAATAAAAAACTGCATTTGTCTATTGACAAATAAATATCATATATATATATATATATATATATATATATATATATATATATAGATAGATAGATAGATAGATAGATAGATATATGTAAAGTCAATGGAACCAGACATTTTTTCATTTTAGGTCATTTCATGTAGTCCATTCTTCCTGAAATTTACATACAATGTAAAGGCTACCAGGTATTTTCAAATTATGTCAAAAACTGAAAAACGTCAAAAATGGAGATACAAGGCTTTCTTCCAATAACAGTGATACATATATATATATATATATATATATATATATATATATATATATATATATATCACATACTAATTATATATTATTATTATATATACTAACATACTAATAATACTAATACTAATACTAGTACTAATCCAATCCAAGAACATCTTCTCAATCTGTGGAAAAACAATTTTAAATAAATGGTTGCTTTCACTATTTCAACAAAACACTGACATTCTAACGAGCAGAACGTCTGTCAAAACTCTTTTCTTAGCTCTGAACTTAACCTGCGGCTCCTTACCAAGCGGTTCCAGTACTTATCACCTATCAGGTGCGCTGTTTTCTCAGGGCTCATCAGCACCTGGTTTATAAATAGAGGAGCCATGGGGAGGCAGCGGCGGAGACGTGACGGCTAAATAGTCCGTGGAGATTTTTGATCGACAGCGGGAACGGGCGGCTGGCAGTTTGCGCTCGGCGCGCGTTAGCCCCGAGGAGCGCTTCGGCACACTCCCTGACGGAGCGCTCAGGCAAATATCAAAGCATGTGACTCCTTCGCTGTCAGGCAGAAGCGCTCCACTTGTCTCTGCCGCTCACACGCGCAAGGTGCTGACGGAAGGGACGGTTTCGGGCAGAGCGCTGTTTTGACAGGGTTTTTGCGGTAGGGCCCGCAGTCTCGGGGAAAGCTGTGATATTAGGCTGGGTATTGGCATCGTCGTGTTCCGTTTGCCTCCCTCCTTTCATCTTACATTAGCATCTCTTACTGTTAGACAAGCTGAACTCACGTCTAAAGGCGGTGGGTTGCATAATAACTGGGACCAGGGCGATAAACAGTTTTGAAAAATTGATAAATCGAGATGTTCGGGAAATCAAGGACAGTTCCCGTTTGTGCCAGAGGGAGTGACAAAGCCGAAGACGGTAACTGAAATTTGAAATAAGAATTTAAAAAATCATACACATTTCCATGTAAATGTATTCCATCATGGATAGTGAAGAAAAAACACATTGAAAAAAACATATGGAGCTCTAAAATAGGTGGAAATTTAGAAAAAAAAAGTCTCAAGAGCTGTTGCAATTCTGGGACATCACTTTAGTGCATAGAGCAAGCCTCTTTCAGCATGTTCCCTAGCCAAAGCCAGTCCTGTCTTAAGCAAAATTCTACAAGGGGCCCTCCAACCTGACCCGTGAGCCATTTGCAATTGCCACACAGTCACACCCGACACCCCAGTGCTCCCACCAAAATCCTGTCTTTAAAACAGTTTGCTCCATCTGTCGCTCCAAGAATATGTACACCTATACAGAACAGCATGAGGTGTAAACAAACAATATTTGTTAAATAGCATATTTTCTATAGAATCTTGAATAAAAGTGAATATCAACATATCAATATTAACATAAATGATTTCTTTGTTTCATTTTCAAATCTAATATAGTATTTATACTATGGCTCAGCTGAATACTTGGTGGTTATTATTTACTGAGACATGAGCATCCATATTGCCCAGTATGCCCAGCGAATCAACATTTTAAATTCAATATTTAATCAATAGTCAATCTTAATACATTACTGTCCATTTTGCATTAGTCCAGAGTTGTAACTAAACCTTGACTGAGATAGAAGATAATCACTGACTTGTTTTAGAATTATGTGCGTTTATGAGGACTTGGTCTTCATGTCCATATACTCTCTGGACTGGACTGGGCATATGAACATATGAGTCCATACATATGCATACACATACATATGCAGTTTATAAAAACTCTTGCCTGTTGGCGTCTATCAGACATAATAAATAGCTGTAATTCATTACCACAGACTAAAGGAAGATGCACTGCCCAGTTAGCACATCAAGGTTTATTTGTTAAACAATACTGTTGTTTGCTGACATCAAAAATTGGAGATTAGAGAACACAATTATACCTGATAGCTGTTCCCGCAATTCACACTCATTGCGGCTTTTTCTTTTTCAAGGCCTGATGGATAGTTCCACTTCATCCTTTCATTGAAGTTGTAAACAAAAAGAAGCTTTGACATAAGAGGAAGCCATGGCCTTTGCTTAATTTCCAGGGCCCAGTGTGCATAGTGAGCATATAGGGTTGGCCCGCGCCACCTCTGGTGGCCATGAATTGACTGGGATATATTTAAGTAATATAATCAAATAAAATATTTTTCCACGTAACTCTGGCATCAGATACTGTTGGCTCTGTGTATGAAATGTCATGGCTCTGTATTGAGCTGTTAGTGAGAAATAAGTTTCATAAATCATACACCTTTGCATCTAAATGTATTCCTTCATTAGTTATTAAAGAAAAAAAACACATAGCAAAAACGCTGGACCTCCAAAATGGGTGAAAACTTCTTTTATGGCTACTGTGAAAAGCTTTTTGAACAGACTTTTGAGTTTCTACTGGTGTTTGATATGAATTTATGCTTGATATTACTAATTAGAAAAATTGTTGATCAGCCTGCACACTTTCATATCATTGTCAGTGTTTCTAACTATGAATTGCCATGGCCTAAATCCAAGTTTTAAATGAAGCAGGAAACAACCTTTTAATTCTAGTGTAAAAGGTTTTAAAGAGCTTTTTATGCTCATACAGCAGCCAAACAAGTCCTAGCTTACTGTTAGAGTCCATTTTCTATCCTCAAGCAAAGTGCATTCTCAGAAAAAAGGTTCTGAATCTGTCACTGGGGCAGTACCCCTCTTGTCATTGGGGTAGTCCATCTCAGTACCTTTAATCAGGGAACATAACTGTACCATAATCCATTGAAATGATATCTTCTAAGTTGTACTGACTCCACACACCCCGTCTCGTCTCCAGGCTTTTATTTTAGTGTTCTGTTTTAAAACATTAGGTTATGAAAAGGTACAAATACATACTTTTCCACTAGGAAAAATTTATTAAAGGTGCACAATTGGACCTTAAAACCAGTTTTGTACCTTTGAGGGCACTTTTACACCATTTGTATCTTGATGAACAAAAAATATACCTGTACAAACCTTTATTTCTAACAGTGTAGCATGGAAAATTCAAAGTTCCCAACTATCATAAAAACAACATTAGTGAAATAATACTATCCCACTCCCTGAAAAAATGGCCGGCTCAGTAAGTAAATTGAAACCAGGGCTGGAGTTGTGGACAACATATCAGAGCATGGAATTGTACTTATCTAAATTCCGTACGCATTGTTGACATCGAGCTCCTTATCTTATTATGGCGTGAGGCTCAACCCATAGAAGTCATAGTTACCACTGGCAATAACAGAAACATGGTGTTATTATTTATGGCAGAGAAATTCTGTTGAATATGCAGACTCTACACTTTCAGTCCACAACACTTTTGTGTTTGTAAGCACAAGAGAGGAATGAATATGCAACAGCTGTATATGTTTGTGGTGCGATATTTTATTACTGAATTTGATGAAAAGTTGTCATTGCACATGCAATCTAATTTGAAAGAAAAGAACATACTTTACAATTCCATGTTGTGTTTTTCATTTTTTTTCACATAGAAATGAAAAAATGTCTGGAGCGCAGCCTTGAAATTGCTGATATCAAATGTAAGTGTGATATACTATGTAAATAACTATGTAGCTAATTATGTAATTACATAATTATTACATGAAACTGAATTAGTGTACCAAAAAAAACTAACTCTCAACTTCTAAGGGCTAGTTTGAAGATTCCAGCACCATGGAAGGGATAAATTCTTCAGAAAAGATGTTTGCTGGTATCACCCGCTTACTCAGTCCCTGCTCGCAGCTATTTGGAATATTTCGACTGGCATGTAGGCTTTAATTGGATTACCTTAAGTGCTTCTTGCTGACAGAAGCCCCTTCTGGTTAAAAGACCTACTGAGATGAAGGTGTTGGGGAAAGAGAGTGGCGCTGATGAGTTTTTGGATGCTCCAGAGCTATCCACTACCAGATGGACACCCTTAGCGCATACCTGTAGCATTGCTAATTTATTACCCGAGGTGCTTATCAAAGGGGGAGGGTTAGCGGTGAGCCTGCTGTCAGTACAGGACTCATTATCATCTCCTGGCGAAGTACAGCATGTAAATATTACAGAGACTTCGGACTTCGTGTTGACTTTTTAGCATGAAGAGGAATGAATATGCAACAGCTGTATGTGTTTGTGGATGCTAATGTGGCTAACGATGCTTAAAAGACAACGGGCACCATTTGCTTATCTGTCTCTTGTCCAGTTCCCCAAAATTGTCATAGTGTTGATCATCTTGATGATTAGAATGTCCCAAGTGACCCATTGTTTTCATTTTTATGTTTTAAGTTTTTTGTTTGTTTGTTTTACTATCAATTCTCTATGCATTACATAGTTATTATAGTGTAATTAATTACAAGTTTCAAGTCCATTCGTCATTTGCACAACATGTCAGGACATTAATGCATTGAAATGCTTGTGATGAGGCTCAGGTAATCACTCTGCAGAAAGTAAACAATGTAAAAATAAAAATACAAGAAAATACTGAAACTGAAATATATTAAATATACACAATACACACAATACACAGTTCAAAAGATTGCGGTTGATGTTTTCAAGAATACAAAAGTTGCAAATACATGTATAAAATAAATATACTACTAATTGTGTGAAATTTCACAGCTTTCAAATAATTAGCATGAAGCTAAGAAGTTTTCAAATAAATTTAATAGATTTTTAATTTAATAGACTAAGAAAGCTGCGTAGCATTGAGAAAGAAGTTTTACAAAAAATAAAAAAATAAAAATAACATCCAGAATGCCTCATATTTGAAAAGTGATGATCAAATCTTGATGTAGATAACTTATACCCAAAAGTATATTAAACAGATAATTACAGAAGAGTTTACAATATAACTCATAACACAATATCCTTCAAATACTGAATAAAACATATAAAAATACATTTGCTTTCTACTTTATAAGATTTAAATGTATACAGCGAGTTATTATTTCATACAAATTAACAATCTTTATTAATATAACAAGTAATTTTAAACTTTTGAATTCTCATGTAATTACACATTTATTATGTAGTAATTACGTAGGTACTAACAACTTCTTTTACATATTCATATTTTGTATTGACAGATCTTCAACTGAAAAAAATGGCAAAATGTAAAGAATGTCTGTAGCACAAGACACACAACAACGGCTTCCCATCATATTCAAATCATAATAAAACCTCTTTTACTTACAAACACAAATGTGTTATGGATTGAAAGGTTATATCCTGCACTTTCAACAGAATTTCTCCACTTCCTTCTTTGAGTTACAAGCAAGATACAATTCAATGAAAATTACAGCATTTACAAATTCAAAGAGTTATATGAAGTGCCATCAGCACCACCTTCACTGCTTCACCACTTGACTGAGTGCCATGAGCACTTTCAAATGTAACTTACAAGAAGTGCGGCCTTATTCCTTTGTTAGCAGCACGCAGGTCGCTGGAGTGTAGGCCGCGTCGTCTACCCTCTGTGGAACGACACCGGAGCAAATTAACACCTTATCACAGCCTAGAAAACCGTGAACACCTGAGTATCTAAAAAGGCTGTTTGTGCTTCATTCCAGTCACGGCATAGTGACACACGCTGTCATGATAGTCACACTGCGCTCTGATATCATAACAAACCGAACCATGCGCTCTCAGAGGGGCAATTTACCATGAAAAGTGTAAACAGATAAAGACAATTGACACTGGCAATCCAATAGCAGGCTACTCACCTGGAGGTGTTGATGCTTTGAGATAAAAAATCAATCAACAGAAAGGTGTCAAAGTGAACATCCGCTAACCTTGGCTCACCGCTTATTTTAGTAAATGTGAGAGTGTTAAGGGAAATTGTTGTTTTTAATTGGAAAACAGAGAAGTCGTGATGCAGTGTCAGGTGATAGTGAGGTTGACAGGCTTAAGCTTTCTTGTTAGCTGCTTTCGGTTATTGATTTCCCTGGAGTGTTACCTCAACTGGACTTTTCTTGTTACCACAAGGTTAGGATATTGGTGCACTTTTATCTGCACAGCTGTCATTGGACTTTTACATTTATACCTCTAATCCGCACCTGAAATGTATAATCTTTAAATAAGGCCTTCTAATCCTGGGCTATTCCCAGGCTCAGAATGGAAATATTGCTGTTCCGATCAAGCCTCATGGACATGGAATACTTTAGATGAGAAGGTACAGTTGGACCATTTTGTGTCGCTGTGTGATGTGAAATTGGTACTTGAGACTAATTTTTTGAATCTGTGCGTTTAGTTTATGATAATCTTCACCTATTGATTGCTAGAAATTGTGAGCTTTTTGCTTAGTTCTTCAAAACACATATGGAAAGGAAAATACATTGCAATGTATTGCTGATACAGTAATAAGTCAGAGACTGGTCAGAGCAGCTATTAAGGACAATATATATTTTTCAGTGTCAGAACAAAGTAGAAAACATATTCAACAGAAAATGTCACAGAAGCTTCAATATATAACTACATTTTCAGTATTTAGCATGTGCGTGCTTTGCTTATATCACAGCGTCTGTTCTCTATAGAAGACTTGCTTTCAATTTTTCAAAGAACTATGTTCAGTATAAGGAGTTGGTTGCATTTTCTGCATCTACCAATCAAAGTAATCCCAAACACATTCAGTGATGTTGATTGTTGTTTGGTTTCTGTTTCTCAATAATGCTGTTTTGCGCAACCCGTCAGATCCATAGCGTCGAGATGTCTTCCCACATTAGAAAGATGGACAGTTTTGGTGGTCTACCAGGTCTTGCATGGTTATTTGGAGTTCCATTTTCTTTTGAACTTTCTAATTTTTTACTTTTGCACAGACCTGCATATTCCAAACCCTGCACTGAATATACTGTAATGTTTTTTTATATATATCCATATATACATATATCTGTAGAAACACCGTAATAAGTCTGAACCTTAAAACTGACTTAAGTACTTTTCATATAGAGTAGTTTAACATGGTGGCTTAGTGCATTTGTACCACAGGATGTCTGTGATGTCTATGACAGATTTGCATGGGATAAGAAATCTGTGAAGAAGTTATGGAGATGGAAGTGGCTACTATATTTATGCATCGCCATCACACCATACACCATATGACTGGTGGCTTACATATAGAAAATGTCAGAGCATTGAATTATATAGTAATTTTGTTTATTCTAAACATCTATCTAGTTGTTTTAAATGAATGCAATGTCTTACTATCATTGTCATTATCAGGAACTGTGGAAAGCTGTCTGTAAAAGTCTGGCAGCAGGGATGCCAGCCAAAACTTGTTAATTAACAGTAAATGTATTTTTAAATAATGGTAAAATCTGTAAAATCTGTGAATGAAAAAAAAGTGATGATTTGTTTTTGTGAATCTTCTGTTCCTGTAAATTAACAACAGCTGTGTTAAAAACAGTACATGTATGTTTTTTTTTTTCACATGCATTTAACTTATTTTGAAAAAACAGATATTATCAGTTAAATTTTATGTACTTCTACAGTGAAAGTACTTTGTTTTTGGAAATATACAGCCAATGGTCAATCCATTTTATTGGTCATTTTACATACAGATTGTAATATTTAGTCATACACATGAGGTAAAACAATACATATTGAGCAGCTTGATTTGGGCCACAAATAAATAATTCTTCGAGTGTCTTCATCCAAAACAAAAACTCCTTTTCCACAGGATGTAATGGAACATTTACTGATATGGAAATTCGTACAGGATTAATAACCTGGGGTTACGTCTATAGTCTTTCTTTAATGACATGGAAGCGTGCAATCCATCAAATTACTGACATGGTTTATTCAGACTTGACTAAAATCACCAAGATACAGTGACTACATTACCCCACCTCCCGAAGTAAAACTATCGCTGTGCCTCAGAGATAGCCTCTGCAAAACCGTGTCAAAAAGATTTAGAATCCACCACGTATTTCTGTTCAAAGAGAGGGCCAGAGTTCAGGCCTGGCCACTCTACAGTGCCCCCTGGAGCACATAAGGCTTAAGTGTCTTGCTCATGTGCACAATGCTGGCAGGTAGCTGGTGTGTGTTGACTCAGCCTCACCTCATTCACACCTTCACTGAGCTGTGGCTGTGAGCTTGCCTGCCGGCACTGCTGCTATTCGAGCATCTGAGTCTTTATAGGTGCTGGATTGGAGCTCTTGCCACTGTTCTGCCACCATCTGTACGTGCCATTTAGCCAGTATCAGGCATACAAGCCATAGACACAAATTGTACTATAGTCATAAACTGTCGTAAAACTGTACATCTTTGCCAAACTACTTAGATTGACTGTTTTAAATCATTAGTCTACTTTAAAATACTCTTTATTGGCACAGTTTAAATGTCCATGACCCCCCTCTCCCACCCCATGTGTGTTTTATAGTTCATTCTCAGTCATTTCTTGTATATTTGCTCTGTATTTAGAGTTCCTTTGTTTCTGGTCTGGTCTGGTCTGTCGTTTTGTATAGGTACGTTCAGTCAACCTTGTAGTTCCCTGCAAAGTAGACAACACAGGGTGTTTGGACATTTCCAGGGTGATTCCAAGCTGTTGGTAGTGAAAATGTTCCACTGGAAGGGAACTTCAAACTGCATAAGGAGCACTGAACAATGATTTATTATTATATGTGTGGCAGTCATCAGATATTACCGAATTATATACGGAGATTGACTCGAAAGAGGCCCCGAATATTCTGTTGTAACTCCCGTTAGGATGAAGCAATCTGAACCAAAAAAGTACGCTACATACCTTGACATATGTGTAATCAATTACATTACATGCAATGCTGGAAGTGATCTCTGTTTTCTGCCAAAAACATGAAGGGGTACGGGGGTATGCACCCGGAAGTTGCAAATGGAGGTTAAAAGTTGCAACGGCTGTCCGGCGCCTACCTCATCGCTCCAACACAGGGGCATTTTGTTCGAAGCTCCATATACTGAGGAGCACATTGCACAGTGTTTTGTTCAGATTGCTTTGTCCTAGCGAGAGTTATTACAGAATATTCGGGGCCTCTTTCAAGTGAATCTCCCTGTATCTTGCAGAAAAGTCAAAAATGAGATTTTACATTTTGAGCCCATTTACACCTGGTCACTTTACAGTCACTTGGTAGTCATATGAGTCTCTGGTTAGAGGAACTGAAATCCGATTGCTGTGTGGGACGGAATATGCAAATCCACTATTATGTAGCAACCAATTACCAGTTGTTTATCCATTCAGCCTCTTCATCTTGCACACTAGTGTCTGTCCATGTTCCTAGTAAGCATTTTGTTGTACATCACAGGAAGGAGTTTTGGTTGTCAAACGTATCTTGGGGAAATGGATGCAAATGGGGTTTTGGTTGTCAAACGTATCTTGGAGAAATGGATGCATTTACACTGCAACATGTGGCTCAAATGCGACTCAGACCACCTCGCGAAGTGGTTTGAGCGATCAAATTTGTCTCTGTTTTGAGTCTTTGTGTCATTCCTATAGGTTCTGAATTGTGATTCATTATTTGTTGAAAGCTTAAGTTTAATATGTATGTTTTCACATTTCTAAGATGTAGGCAAGTAGAGGCGCGTTTGGCATCTGTGTTGCTATCGTTTTTCTTACACTTTTGTTTCCATGAAAAAGAAAAAAAGAAGACCAGAAGGTTATCATAATTCAAGTACATCTGTGCACAAGTGTAACTATCTAAACTGCCAGATATTGAAAAAAAAATCTTGTTAACGATGCAGGAGTAAAGGAGCTGTGAAAACTGAAATAAGATTATTTTACAACCAGCACAAAAATTTTGATAAGTTATAAGAGCGATACAGCAGTGCCTTCAAAGGAATGAGGTTGTCTGCAGTTGGCGTATATATATATATATATATATATATATATATATATATATATATGTATATATACGCTCATTGTCCATTTTATCAGCTCCACTTACTATATAGGTGCACTTTGTAGTTCTACAGTTACAGACTGTAGTCCATCTGTTTCTCTGCATACTTTGTTAGCTCCCTTTTACCCTGTTCTGCAGTGGTCAGGTCACTGCAGTAACACTGATGTGTTGGTGGTGTGTTATTATGTGTTGTGCTGGTATGAGTGGATCAGACGCAGCAGTACTGCTGGAGTTTTTATACATATGGCAAAATAATCCATGTGGGACAATGTCTATAAGTGTTGAAAGCGTAGCTGTGGAATGCAGGGATGGAATGAAGTGCAGTTGAATTTTTAAATGGAATTTTCACAGTTATGGCTTTCTATGATGGTTTTTTGGTGATTATAATGTCATTAACTTACTTTCTTATTGGCATCTGTAATGTCTGTAGGACTTGTAACAAACCTAAACTCAGTCCAAAAAGTCAAAATTTCACTATATGAACAGGTTTCTGCAGGTTGCCACACATATTGTATTTTCTAATTTATAAAAGTAACATATAACTCAAGATTGAGCATTACAGTGATTTTACCACCAGCCCTTAACTGCTTATACAGTACAGTGGTAATCAAAGTGTCAATGTTTTATGAACTTACTGGACCTGAACACTATGTCACCTTGAGGACACATTAACCTGAACTAGCTTGGATTGATAGGCGTCATACCTGCGTACTACTTCACCAGCCTTGAATAATCTTTAATGGCAGTCCTAGCACTATTACAAGGCCATGGACACTCACTCATTGGGGCAAATTGGCAGTTCAATCAAAATCAAGCTCAAAGAACCTGTCATGATCAGAGATAAGCCTTGACCCAACCCAAAACCGTGTCCTGCTGACTGAGGTTGACCTCTTGCCCCTGATCTGTCTAATGAAACTTCTTAAAACACCCCCCCCCCTCCCATCAGCAGACATATGCTCCAGAGCAACAAAGCAGCTTAGTGCACAAGTATTGTTCCACAATCAGTGCCATCTCTACCAATATAAATGTAAATTATTTTATATTATTTATTTATTTATTTGACAGTGAGGATATAGATGAACATTGTCACATGAAGATGCAACAGATGGAATATATATAGGGCTTCTATTCAAAGCTGATTCACAGCTTCTGTCCCTGTTTAAGTTTCTAAAGTAGAGATAAAAACAAACAAGACAGAATGTACAATAAATGAAATAGAGCAAGTTTAAAACAAAGAACTTTTTGTCAGTATGTATCCATGTGAGAATATGTAAATGCCGGAGAGTTTCTGTAGATGTAAGCAGGGAAGTGTAGGTTAATTTGTGTTTGGTGATGTTGATAAATGAAGGGAAAACATATGGTAATGTGTGTCACAAGCTTCAAACATGTTGTAAAACATGGAATATCTCTTACAAGCTTCAGATGTCAATGTATAATCTAGAACGGCCAAAAAAAGCTGTAAAAAGTGCTAACATACTACTAGAATAGTGGTGGTGTTGGCAGAAATTAACAGTCACTGAATTGCTTTGTTTCTAGTTTTTGACCATGTTTTAATATTTATGACCTGAATTCAAAAGCTTCAATCTAACACTCACAGTTTACCCATGTATATTTTCCAGCACTACCATTCTACTGAATTGGTTCAAACTACAGTCCATGAGTAAAATGAATCCATAAATAAAACAATTAAGAATTTAGACCGCAGATTTTTACAAGGATCATGTTATGATCTGTTTAATCAGTCTTTTATAGGGCACCTTCTATTGGAATGTGTCTTTTCCAAACTCTAAACTCTAAATGTACACTTGCGAAGACAATACTTACTTTTTAATGGTGCTTTTAAAAACATCTTTTGAAGTGAAATTGAAAGATATAGAATTATAATGACCTTTTCAAAATCATGAGATTTACAAATAAAAAGTTCAAAAATTCCAATTTCCGTTTCAAAAATGCTGTTTCACATTTTCAGGTCACTACCAAAACATAACATTTTACCATATAAGTGGAGCTTCATTTTAGCCACACCCCTGCCTTTTAGAGCAGGAAAAGAGGCTGCATCCCTATCCATTGTGACCACATGGTGAAAAGTTAGATCCCACAGTTTTGAAGGAAATGTATCCCAAAGTCTGAAAATCAGTGTGGAAATTTAAGAATTGTCACCACTGAAACATTTCAATTTAGTAAACTTTTTTGTCTTTTCTTGAAAAATAGTATGATTTTACGTACGTGCAACTGTTCAACGATATCTTTGCTAGTCACGTACTAACTAGTGCTTTTGAGTTCTGCTCAAAATAAGTTGAAATTGTCACTACAGAAACATTTCAAATTTTGGAGGCATTATTTTTGTATTGATAGTGACAAAACGGAATGTTCAATCATTTCTTTTAACAAAATTAAGGTAGAAGGAGGTAAAAGGATTCCACTCTAAAGTCCGGGTCAGTTAAAAGAAATGTGTTTGAACTCTGACTTTCAGTTGAAGGATTCAAATTTGTATAATGTTACCAGATTTTGGTTAATTGTGTATGAAAAATATTGAATTCAGTTTGTGTTATAAATTCCACACTCCACAACTGGAATGACCATTCTGTGTTGTTCTATGTTCTGTCCTCTTAGCTCTGTTGTTGCTATGCTTTGTAATGAACTCACAAAGTATTTCTTCGACAAACTATTAGGACAGGAACGGCAGCAGTAGATCCAGGATCATAATGCTCAGAAGATGTACTCATATGACCTCGGCGAGACTGCATGTCATTAAAGCTTTACTGGAGAAAGCAGCTCAGATTTGTTTCCCCCCGTCGGCTCTCCCGGACCACACACACCACACTCCGGAGCTTATAAGTGCCAGACCGCTTTGATATCTAGCCCTACAGCACCTCGTCCATTTGGTACACAGCCTCGCATTTGATCCAGAGTCTGGTGCCCTGGTTTGTTTGAGACCATTTTTAACAACAGTATTACTATCACTGTGAGCTACCGGCTGCGTCTGGGTGTTGCTTACCCTTTGGGATCTTCGCTCAGGCTCATGAAATGGATAGGAACGTGAGTAGCGATTACTGGGATAGCGCAGCACAAAACACAATAATGTAATTAAAGCGTGCGATTGTTAGTCAAACGACCGGGTGAATATATTTTACATTCGGCGTGGCATTATTTAACGCAGCTCTGTCCGTTAATGCGTTTTAAATGCATTGTTTGTTTACCCCTGTAATGCAGCACTAATGATAAACATCATTACTGCCTTTGGGATGATAATGCAGGTGATGGTGCTCATTATCTATAAGGTCAAGTGTATTGGAGTGCGGTGCTTCATTGCAGCAGCACTCATTGTATGGGGGGGGTGATAAAAATGGGCATTTTCTTGCGATGAGCAGCTCGCAGCCCCTTCAGCAGGGGAGTTTCATGTCTGTCCGATGCGTGTTCGCCCCTAATCCAGATCCCCACTGATGAATCTCGGCACCCTGTCCGTCTGCTCGGAGTCCTAATTGAATTTCCCCGGTCACAATGAAAACACACTCTAACCTGCCAGTTTCGGCCCGTGCTTTTGATAAGCAAATGACCCCCGTGGAATTGAGGTCAGCGGCAGCAAAAACAAGAGCAAGCAAGAAAAATAAAAGGCTCTTGCCGAGGCGAGCCCCAAATCGACTCACCGAGGAATGAGTGCAGTGATGTTTTTTCCTGGGTGTGAGAGCACTCACTCTGGGGTTCTGGAGGGTCTTCATGTATACACACACACACACACACACACATGAACCACCAGAGGCACCAGGTCTGCACCACCTCTAACTCCCCAAACGAGGGCCTTTAGAAGCATCTGGGAAAAGTGTTAGTCTCACGTTTAATGGGTTCCATCTCTGAATAATGCATGCTATTACCACCTTTGCACAGAGAACATGCTGAGAAACTGATGGTGCTCCATGTTACATGCTGTAGTGGAGCAAGAAGTCAAAAAACCACACCAAGTGGCACAACTAAGTTAGCATCTAACTAATTTTGGGGCAAAAAGTGGCATTACCACACTACTAGCTACATAAATGGTTTCTGTTATTTTGTAATTACGAGCTGTATCTACAAAAAGGTTTCTTTCTAACACATAAGCTAGCTAGCCAGCTAAAGAGCTGTACTTTTCCGGCTGCAAGCTTAAACATTTGTCTCATTATGCAGTTCCCATTGGTTACACTGTTTACCAAGTAGCTAGGTAAAGAGCTGTATTTTGCCTTGCCAGTTTTACCATTTATCTCACTATGCAGTTCTCACTGGTTACATTGTTAGCTTTAGCAGGGTAAGAAGCTGTATTTTGGCTTGCTAGGTTTCCATTTACCTCACTTTGTGGTTGTCATTGGTTACATTGTTAGGTAATTAGCTATGTAAGGAAATGTATTTTGGCTTGCTAGTTTTACCATTTATCTCACTGCAGTTCTCATTGATTACATTGTTAGCCAATTAGCTAGGTAGGTACTTATATTTTGGCATGCTAGTTTTACCATGTATCTCACTATACAGCTCTCATTCTTACATTGTTAGCTAAGCGGCTAGGAACGTAGCTGTACTTTGGCTTGCTAGTTTTGCCATTTATCTCCCTTTGTACTTCCCATAGGTTATACTGTTAGCTAAGTAGCTAGGTAAGGATCTGTATTATGAGCTTGCTAATTTTACCATTTATCTCACTACACGGTGTTCTTTGGCTACACTGTTAGCTAATTAGCCAGCTAAAAACCTGCATTTTGTGTTTGCTTGTTTCATCATTTTTGTGTGCAGCTCTTGTTTGAATGGTTAGCTAGCTAGCCAGCTCAAGAGCGATATTTTTGGGCTGCTAGCTGAAGCATTTATCATGCTATGCAGTTCTATTTGTTACACTGTAAACTAGCTAGCCAGTAAAGGAGCTATACTTTTGAGCTGCTAGCTTAACCATTTATTTCTCTATGCAGTTTATTTTTAATTTAGCCTCAATACTGTCAACAAAGGCCTGCTGAACCTATTGGCAGGAGATGATGACTTCAATCCCTGGTGATGCCACAGCCATCCGTGGCCATGAGTCCAGGAGGACATAATCTGCTTTGATCTCTCTGGGTGGGTAACATGTCCCTCCTGCTTTTGACAGAATTTTGGACTCAGGTTGGGTCAGGCTTGAACAGATTTTGGGCCAAAATTTTAGGTTCAAATAAAGAAATATAAAAAATTAGGCCTAAAAAAGGCCTTTGGGTCAAGCTCAGAACAGCTGTAATGAGTGGCGCAGTCTTCTTGAATTAACAGAGATAAAGTAAGCGGGAAGAAAGTGCCACAGCTGAACCCTACAGGACCCTGCACCTCAGCATTATTCACAAAGACCTGGTGGGCCGAAGCTTTTGTTCTCGTCTGTCAGCAGCACATCTGATTCAGCTAATTAAAGTGTTGGTTCATGACAGTTGTGGCTTGATCAGTTCAGTCGGGGGTGTCACTAAGGACTAAGCAGCGGCTGCTCCAGGGCTTTGTGATCTGCCACATCTAAATTCGATGCTTATCAGTCAGATATCAAGATTTGACTGATATGATATTAGGCTGATATGATGAAGTGTTAATTAATTCCTGCCTCAGATAAGAAGATACGTTTGTGTCTGTGTTACAAAACTTGCATGGAGTCGTGCAGAAGCAGCCTGATGTTTCTTTTTCCCGTCTGGTCAGCTTAAGCAGTTTAAATTAAATTATGCTTGTTTATGCTTCCATGGAAGAAATCACCAGGCTTATCTGTATCTCAGATAGCGACACAGAGATACAGATTATCTGTTCATATTTTTATTTTCATTTTTATATCTCCGGAGCTCTGTTATCTCAGGCTATGTTCTGTTCTGTTCATTCTCAGTCAGGAGCTTTATTCTAGCTCAAGGTTTTGTGTGTGTGTGTGTGTGTGTGTGTGTGTGTGTGTGTGTGTGCATGTGCGTGTTTATGTTAGGGAATGCAGGAGAGACACGGAGCAGAATTTCAAGAAGCAGTGGGGGAAATGTCTAGCTTAATCAGTGCTACCTCAGAGAGAGAGAGAGAGAGAGAGAGAGAGAGAGAGAGACAGAGAGAGAGGAGTGAGAGACACAGAGATTTAGAACCAAGGCAGGGAAGATAGTGAGAGGGACACAGAGAAGCTCAAGAGAGGATGGAGAGAGAGAGACTGAGGGAGGGAGAAAAAAAGATGGAGAATGAGAGAGAGAGACAAGAGAGCCAAGAGCCATGAGTGAGAAAAAGAGACCGAGACAAGAGAGAGAGAGAGAGAGAGAGAGAGAGAGAGAGAGAGAGAGCAGAAAAGAGAGAGACACAGAGCTTTAGAAACAAGGCAGGGCTAATAGAGAGAGAGAAAGAGAGAGAGAACGAAAAGAAAAACGAGCCAAAAGAGAGAGAAGCAAAACAGAGACTGACAGAGATCTAAAACAAGAGAAAGAGAATGACTGAAGTGAGAGAGTGAAAGAAATAAAGAGAGAGAAAAAAGAGAGGACATGAGAGAATGAGTGAGATGAAAGAGGGAGTGAAATGCAAAAAAGAGTGAGTGAAAACAGAGCAGAGAGAAAGAAAGATGAGAGAGAAAGTGAGAGAGAGATAGGAACAAGTGAGGGAAAAAACAGAGGAAGAGAGAAAGAGAGAAGAGAGAAAACAGAAAACAAGAGAGAGAGAGAACAAATTAACAAACCAAAGGTGAAAAAATAAAGAGGGAGTGAGAAGCAAGGCAGAGAGAGACAGAGAGAGAGAGAGAGAGAGAGAGAGAGAGAGAGAGAGAATTTGCCAAGACAGTGAGAAGCAAAAGACACAGATGGAAACGAAAAAAGAAAAAAAGAGAGAGGGTGAGACGCAAGGCAGAGACTGAAAATAGAAAGGATACAGAGAGAAGAAGAAGAGGAAGAAGGCAAACAGAGAGAGATACAGAAACAGGCGAGGGAGTAAAAGGGAGAAACATGCAAAGGAGAAAAAGAGAGAACAGAGAGAGTGGGAAGCAAGCCGAAGCTGAAGAAGGTCACAGAGAGGTCCTGCTTTTCCAGCCTTGCTCATGACTCCCTCACAGCATTGTGGGCTTTACCTCAGAATTAGCTGACCCTTTTGGATTGCTATGAAAAATGCACTGGCTTTGGGTTTTAACCCCAGAGTTCGAGGTGCCTTCATAGTTTTTTAATCAGCCGTCTGAACACTCTGCTCAGCATTGCAGACAGCGCAACAGTCTCTGCAGGGAAACAGAGACCGAGACCAGGAAAACCAGAGAAAAACATGAGCCCAGGCCCACGATGAACACAGCCCACCTTTTTGCAAGCAGTGCAAGAGATAGCAGCACATAAGCATGGCAATTTTAAGGGCCTGTATGCTTTATATTTCAAATCTGATTGACGACTTTTCCTTTTCGTGAGCTTTTCTCATGTTTTTGTTACTGTGCCTTTAAGACTGATACATGCAAATCATCCTGAGTGGCTGCTCTCACTGTTATAAGTACATCATCTGTTTTGATCGACTACTCTGTATTGCCATATAACTTCAATGATAATGGGAAGGCTAACTGTTGAATATGTGGATATACACTATATGGCCAAAAGTATGTGGACATCTGACCATCACACCTACATGGGCTTGTTGGACATCCCATTCAGGGCTCTGAGATCAGGGCTCTGTGCAGGCCACTGGAGTTCCTCCACACCAAACTCATTATGTCTTTATGGAACACACTTTGTGCACTTTTGTACAGTCATGCTGGGACAGTAAACGTTCATCCCCAAACTGTTGTCACAGTGCTGGAAGCATATGATTGTCTAAAATGTCTTTGTATGTTGTAGCATTAACATCATCCTTCACTGGAACTAAGGGGCCCAACCCTGAAAAACAACCCCAGCCCATTATCCCTCCTCCAGCAAACTTTACAGTGCCATGTTTAAGGTCACTGAGTTCTTCAGCACAATCGTTTCTACTGCCAGTGTTTGTCTATGGAGATTGCAAGGCTATGTGCTTGATGTTATACACCTGTTAGCAACGGGTGTGGCTGAAACACCTGAACTCAATAATACGAAGGGGCGTCCACATACTTTGAGTGTATTGTGTATGTAAGTCATTCATTTTTTGTGACATAACCAAAACAATGAATTGCTCTTGGGGCAAAACCTTGTATCTCCGAAATGGTAATGTTTTCAGGAGAAGGAAAAAGTTAATGGAACAGGATTGTTTTCCCAAGTCATTTTGGACCATTTCTGTTGCTCCATTCATGATGAAATTTTAACATAATATAAAAGGCAGCAACTATTTGCAAATTCTGTGAAAAAATGAATAAATAAAACAGGAAAAATGGAGACTTTTAGTCCCACAGCAGCTGTATTAACAGGGAGGTAAAAGGAACATTTTGAAATTTTGTGTTTCTTATGTTTTCTACATTAAACTCAATTAAGAATTAAAAAAAAAATATGAGGAAAATTCTATGATATGGGCTCTTTAAGCGTATATGTTAAGCTGACTTCTGTAGGCCCCTTTTAGTCCTTTTGGGCCTAATGAGTTTGTGTGGATACGGGAGCGATATCTGCCATCCGTGGGTGACGGGGAGCTCTTGGCTTCGTCTGCATCTTAAATGCGGCCCTCTGTCTTTGCTTCAATTATGCTTTGACTGCCTGACCTCTCCCGTCCCACAGGGAAGGTTGCCAAAGCGACCTTAGCTAAGGGCTCCAGGGTGAAGATTATAATGGCTTTTCCAGCCCGAGACTCAGTTCCCTGGTTAATCACTCGTTTTAAAGATTCACACTGCTCTATTTTATGCCTTATCATGCAGCTCTGTCTGTCATGCAGTAAAAGTGCACTTTAAAGGAATAGTTCAGCAAAATATCAAGTCTGTTCACCCCTTAGCTTAAATGTAGTTGATCAGCCAAGACATATTTGGTGTCGGAAGTTTGCTTCTTTAGTCTTGCACCTGTCTATAAGGCTAATGTAGCAAACAAGTAATGGAAGGCTATGCATTATCCACTAGCACTGCAGAAAGTCAATTCCTAAATTATCACTCATTTGTTTTAAACTGCGCTGAGTTGTTAAAGGAGCAGTGTGTACAATTTAGGGGGCTCTATTAGCAGAAATGGAAGTTAGTTTACAAAATTATTATTTCATTAGTGTATAATTAACTGTAACTATGAATCGTTGTGTTAACATTAGCTTAAATCAAGTCCTTTATATCTATGTACAAGCAGAGGCAGCCATGCATGTTGCTACAGTAGCCCAGACAAACCAAACACTGGCTCTAGTGAGTGCCTTTCACATTTTACGTTTTAATTTACACTGGCTTTGTAGAAAGAAGAAGAATCTTTGTCTAAATGTCGTATCATGGTGCATATTTATTGGTAGCTACATACATAAAACTCCAGGTAGGATATTTCAATAGCTTAAATCTCCTTAGCAAAAATACTACGAGGATTAAAACTACAAGGCTGAAGTCAGCTGCTTATTAGCCAGTTTCTTGTTCAAATTTTCTCATTCTACCTTAAATAGTTACGTTCTGGCGATGATATTCAGCTTCTTATATGGCAGCTCCTTGTTTGAATTTTGTCGTTCTACCTTAAATAGTGCAGCAGCTACACTCTGGTGCTGACATTAAGCTTCTTATTGAAGCTGGGGGACTTCAGTTGGCTGCAATCTGCAGTCTCATCACTAGAGCTTACACACCGCTCCTTCGAATGATCTCATATATATACTTTTGCATTTCTGACACTGTGTGACATACTGTTAGTTTCAGCTGCAGTGCAATGTTGCTATGGTAGAATCTGCCCTCTCATTCAGATACAGCTTTCAGATGGCTTTTAATATGATACCTTTAGCATCTTCAGCACACTGTGCTGGACAGTAACCACACTGACCTATGGATAAACCAAACCAATGAAAGCAATAGCAAGACACAAAGCTGCAGTTCCTTCAAGATCCTACACCTGAATGAGAGTGAGAGGCTATAATCATGGAAAAGTTGGAACCATTGCTTGTATGTATGAAATATATGATATGTACAATCATTGACTGGAACATGCAACCACTGTTGACCTCACTGGACATCAGTGATGAAAACTGGAAGCTGTGTTCACTCTGTCACCTGATTTCCATAGTTTAGGTTCATCCCAGCTCTGTGTTCACACAATAAATGAATTATTGCATTACTAAAAATAATAAATATACACTACTGTGCAAGTTTTAGGAAATCTGAGAAAATTAGATTTAAAAAGCAGTTTATCTGGTCTGTAAACATTTATTTGTCCAGAAAAACACGTGAAACAATAAGTACAAATAATGTTAATACAGAAAGTGATTTTATTTATGCCAGTGTCATCAATTCCAAATCTCTCCTCCTAGCAGAACAGTATTATTTGCAGTTATCATCCGACACCTGCTTTGACTAATCAGTGCTTCATTATGTTAAATCAGGTGTGATGGCTGGGGGTGTCTAGAAACCTGGATCCAAACTTTGCTCTTCAAACTAGTTCACAAAAGATCAACTACTCTTTCCAAAGCAAGAAATTGATGTTACCTTTTATTGCATTTATGTTTATTTTGCATAAATTCTATTATTAGGTTATTCTATTATTAAGTATAAGGTTTTTACAAGCACAAGTACAATTATTGCATAAAGAAATAGGCTTCATTCACCAAAATATCTTCCTGAGTTTTTTCTTAAATGTGTTCTTGAGAAAGGTCTTAAGAGAAAGTCTACATCAGATTCATGACGTCCACTTAAACCACAGAACTGTTCACACCTTCATGCTCTTGAGTGAGTGTAGATTCTGTTCTTACCTAAGTACAAATCCCAAATAAGGGAACACTGGTGTATGTCAGAATCTTCATGAAAACTGCTTAAGTAGATTTTGAGAAGAAATTTGTTCATTTCAAATAATGTGTATAGTTGCTTAAGACTTTTGCACAGTACTGTGAATAAGTAAATAAATAAATAAAGCATATATTGCCCATTTGTATATGGTACTTTCCAAAAATCAGAGACCGCCTTTCATTTGTTTAATTTCCAGTCAAAACAGACATTAAATACAAATTATTACTTTTTCAATGTCAGAAATATATATATTATTTTATTAATTTTAATATATTCCAGTCCAAACTTACTAAAGTTTTTCAAAGTTCAGTCTTATGATTCCGAGGAATGTTCCGAGGAAACCTAATCTTCTTTTCCTTTACTCGTCTTACTTCTTTTATCTCCTTCATTAGGCAGTTGTATTAACATATATCTAATCTCCTTTGAAATATTTCATGAAAAATTAATCCTAAAATGGTCATTTTGACTCTAAGTTAAGTAAATTAAGAGTGGTCTCTGACATTATCATACCCTCTTAAATGAAAAAAAAAATGGTTCTTCAAAGGTTCTTTACTAAAAGCGACAGTTCTATTTAGAACCATGAGTTCCGTATAGAATCATTTCATGCTTAAATAGTTCTTAGTAAGGCGAAATGGCTTGTGAGATTGATGAAGAATGTGTTGTATATGGCTCTATACAGCACCAAAAGGGTTCTGCTATTGTTACGATGTCAACCCTATAACAATAGAAGTATCCTTTTTGGTGCTATATAGAATCGTGTTCAAAAAGGTCCTATATAGAACCATATACAACATATTCACTATGCAAAGAACCATTTAAGCATGAAATGATTCTATATAGAACTGTTATATAAACTGGGCAAAATCCTGGCTACTGCTGTTTACTATGTGACGGATTTTGTCCAGGTGGATGTATTCAGGGAAGCTCTGGAAAAAAAGGTACAGGTAATTATGAAAAAAGAGAGAGGCGAAGAAACGGGACGCAATTACGAAAGCAATCAGGGTTTGAAATGGCTTTTCACTCGCAGCATTACAGAGCCGAGCCCTCGTAATAATTGTGTTTTCACATTTTGTTGCAAACAGTAATTAATACAGCCAAAAACCGTTACATATCACATGATGCGTTCTGCATACACACATCCCCTCTCAGACAGTGCTGTGATGAAGCCTGCGTGTATTTTAGCTGCGAGAGCGAAAGCTGTATTTGCTCGGAGCGGCGAGAAACCAATTGGGTTGTTGACACTCAGAGTGCGGCAGGTTCAGATCTAATAGTAATCACGTGTTCCTCCTGTCTGCCAGCATGTCATTATGAGGTGCACGTGTGATGTTTTTTTTTCTCTCCCAATATGCTACATCACTCTCTTGTGTATTGTTCCCTTCCAACAGACTGACACAAATAGAATTAGGGGACCCAGATTCTACATTGGTTTTCCACTCACACCCCTCACTCATCCACACATTTGTGTTGGTTTACACACCAAAAAGCAGCCATAATTATTTTTTTCATGACCATTTTCAAACCTCTCCTTAGCCCTTTGATTTAAACAGCCTGTTTTATGTAAATACCTCTCTTCTGATTGGCTGATGCATTCACAAATGCCCTATACTGTGCCTCATTCAAAAACCTACACTATCCGCAGTAACAGCACTCCGTATCACTTTAATGAATGGGCTTGCTAAAGTGCTGTAGGCTGAATATGCAGATATATGTAAACATTTTCATGGTACAGACTGTTTTTGTAGCTCATTTTCTACAAGTGGACTATATTTGCTCATTGGCTATCATTTATAATAGTCATTGAGCCATCTACCAGTTATTTGGATGATTAATCAAATCATTTCAAATGCCTCTTTGAGAAATTTTGAGAAATCTTTAATGAACCTGCCATGGTTGTGCATATCATTGTGTAGAAATGTTTACTAATAATGCTAGTGTCCACTAGCGCTTCTTTGGGGATTTCTGTGTTAGCAGTGGCATGTATTTACTTTCCCAAACTGAGTTTAACTGCTTTGTCCAGTCCTACACGTTGACGTTTGAAGCTTTTGAAACTTGTAACAGATATTCAGGTGATATATTCTTTACTTTGGATGGTGTAGTTTTCCAGGAAAGTCTAAATGAATGTCAGTGGAGTCACCTGTTAGCCTGTTATCTGTCTGCTGAGCTGTTCAGTCTAAATCTAGTTAAACAAAACTTCATATACTGTACACTTGTTTTTTACACATACATTCAATTTGTAACATCAATCAGTTCATTTTACTTCACATACATGCAATTTGTAACTACAAGCATACATGCATTTATGAGATTCTGCTGGTGTGGGTTTCCCCCCTTTAGTGACACTGACAAACCATGAATTAAGTGCTAATAGCTCCCCTTCATGGGCATATCTGCTAGATATGGCTTTACAATAACCCTGTTTATCATTCAAATTGTGAACTAATAATTAAGCTAATTAACTGACCAAGCCATAGGCCTGCTGGCAGGCCCAAAGTATTATTACACACCTCTATAACCTAAGAAAATTAGTTTGCATTGAAGTCCCTGTAGTTACTGAATAATAGGCCTTAGTATGTAATAAGTCTGGAATGTTAAGGGGTCAGTTGAGAGACTAATTTAAATTTAAATTAGATTTTAACTGAGCAACCATGACACCCATAGTTGTGACTATTGTTGCATTTTCTGTTCTTTTTTTAAGTAAAGGAAAATGCTTCAGTACAATATAGATGTGGCAGATGGAGAGGTAACAGGGACACAGAAAGGTGTTTTAAGTTGGGGGTGTTGAAATTTTAAGCAGCATATGCATGCTATGAACGATGACATCATCCTAAATGATTTACATTTTTTTTTTCCTTCTAATTTTTCAAATCTTTACCAACAGAATGTTTTATACTACACTATAATGAGGCAAAAGTTGACAATATATACATGTAACTGACACATTAGACCACTGATCCACATCCTCTCTCTGCTCTCTCACTCTGGACAAACTTTATGCAAATGAACTAAGTGATGACCACATTTAATGCTGGAACTCACAGTGAGCAGGAGATACAGTCTCTTTAAGCCTCAGCCTGCATGTGTTTTAGCAATGTGCCCCCAAAGCAGTCATCCACTTTTACTTAAAGTCCACTCAGTTCTAGGTAATAACCAGTAAGTGTAAGGTGCAACGTACTATGTAATTAATTTGGGTATTAAACTGTAATTTGGGCATTAAACTGTTTTTAGCTATTAAACTGTAACTAGTAAAAGACCTCAAAAATAAGTGGACATTTCACTGTACAAATTTCATAGTAATGTCATATGATTCAGCATAAATCAAAAACATCTCCAGAGAATCAGAAACATCTCCAAGCACCAGGTAATTTAGAAGGCAAAAAAATGACAACACAAAATACAATTTTCTGAAGTAAATGGTAAAAAACCAGTAAAATCACAGAAAGAATCATTGCTCTTTAACAGCACAGGTTCAGTTTCATTTACAGGTAATAGACAGGTTCATACTATGTAAGATTCTGTGCTTTATTTATGAACAATCTTTTATGTCATATAACAACCTGACACTTTTTACCCAAAACAAGCGCACAGCACTGTGGAGTTTGTACCACATACTTACCCAGCTAATACTGAGAACTCAAAGCCCTGTAAATAAGTGTTACTAAAAGAGATTAGGCTGAAAATGTTATTTTCCATGCCTTTAATTGTCGTTAGCTCATTTTCACCGTGCAGAGTGGAGCTAAAAGCAGCAGCTCCGCCTCGCTTCCCTGTTGCTGCGCGTGTGTTGCCAAGGCTACCTGCACACACCTGCACCGAGACCCACCAGGCACGGCCTGCATAGCACGTAGTGTGGAGATGTGGGTCACCACACCTGGTTTTGTAAAATATCCAAGCCCAGAGCTCCTAAGGATCAAGAGCAGGCCTGAAGAGCAGACAGGAAGCCTGAACATGTGGTGCCACACACAAAAAAAAAACATGGTTAAAGCCTCTTAAGAGCAGGAAAGGGAGAGATATGGGGCTTCAGAGAGGTGAAGAGAGGGGGAGCGAGAGTGGGGAGAAGAAAAGGAGGGAGAAAAAGCAGAGTGGGGGATGGTGGGATGGGAAAGAGGGAGACGTGGGCATCTTCAAGGTCATCCTTTTGTATTAAGAGATGAGCGATAGCTGGAGGGAAGATATCAGAGTCGCCGAGATAATTTTTCATTGCATTATCTTTGCCTAAACCACCCCCTCCACAGCCCCCCACCACCACCTCCTACTCCAAACACACACAAACACACGTACACACAGCCTCCTCCCGAAACAAGAATATATAACGCTTGACAGGCTCTTCTTCGCTGCTTAACCCGGATGACGTTCATTCATAATTGTCAAAAATTGAATTATTTTGCAGGCTGGTTTCACGCTGTTCATGTAGAGCTTACTCAATCACCCAGAGTGGTGACAGATTGTCACGATATGGAATGATCTTTTATGATTTTTAATCTTTTTTTCTTCTAAGATTGAATTCATTTAGGCTTTAATGAGGTGCTATCATCAACTCGTTTGTGTACAAAAAACACACAGAAGTATACAAGAAACATACACAAGCCTACACAGCAGGTAATCGCCTTTAAAAAGACACATTCATTTATTTAAGCTTTCCGGATTAAATGTTTAAGATATTTGAATATTTGACATACTTAATGAGTCAAAAATTATTATCTGTGCTTTAAATGTGTCTATAATTATTACATAATTTAGAATTTTTAACAACAGCACCTAATTAAAGAATAATCAAGTGGTTAAGTTCATTATAAAAAAAATCTGTACATTTACAGTATTTATTTTATAGTAAAATACTGGTTTGTTTTTTTTCAGGATCGTACTGTAAAAGATTGGCTATTTAGAGTGATACATTGGTTTATAGTAACATACCAGGCAACACAGTTTACAGTAAATTACTTGTGCTAGAGTTGCCAGTAAAAGAACTGTAAATTTACAGATTGTCACTGTGAATATTTTTTATAATATTACATAGTACTTTAATGGCAACTCTGCTACTAGTAATTTAATATAATTTCTCTGTTTTTTTTTTCTACAGTGTTGTAAATTGTTGCAGTTATTATGTAAAAAGGCAGTTAAAAGTCTGCAGAAATGTCACAGTAGTTTTCAGTGGATGTTCTCAAAGGTATTTTTATTGCTTATTCATTTAAAATTGTACACCACTTTTCTGCATTATCAAACACATCATCTTGTAGAATCAGCACTTTCTGCACAGTACTATGTTTTGTATCACTGTATAAAAGATGCCTGGGGCTTCAATTGTTGTTGCACTGTTCTTTTTCCGGGTTTTGATCGGAAAGCTCTTATTATCAGAGTAACAATCCTGACTGAAGTCTTATTTATGCAAATAAAGTTTGTGAGAGCCAATCTAATGGTGGAAATATCTTCTTTGTGTCAGTCTTAAAGGGTTAACTCATTAAAATCTGCCTCCAGAGTAGTACATGTGCATGCATGCCAACGTTGCCCACCGTAACATGAATCAGCATGTGGAAACAAAGTTTTGGTGCTACCATATTTTCTATCACTGTATAAAAGAAGCACCATTCTGCCTTTATTGGTGGACATACCGTGATAGTTTCTGAACCAGAATGTAATACTCATTATGAAAGTGCATATTTTTGATGTGTTTCATTAGAATAACAATAAAAAGTGTGGAGTATGAAGTATTTTTAATGTCTAAAAGTATCCAGACACCCCTGCTCAGTAGTGAATTCATCACTTTCAGGTCACTCATTAATGATACAGGTGTTCAGTTGTGTGCAGCTTGTATAATTTCCATAGAAAGGCATTGCAAATAGGATAGGATGCTCTGGAGCAGCCACACCATGCATAATACCAAGCATCAACAGGATAAGTGCACAGCAGCAGTGGAACTGCATTCTCTGGAATGATGGAGCGCCACCCAACACCTTTGGGATGAATTGGAGTCACATGTATCATCCAGCATCAGCTATTGACCTCTAATTCTCTTGTGACTGCTACCAAATACTCACAGCAGTGTCTAGTGCAAAGTCTTACTAGAAGAGTAGAGGTTGTTACTGCAGCAAGCCGAACTCCCTGCTAATCCCATTGATTTCAGAGGGAACATTGAACGAGCAGGTGTCCACAAACTTTTGGACATATAGTGCATGATCCTATACATGTTGCTTCAGAGTGATAGTTTGTGACAAAATAAAACCTACATTTGGTAGATCATGTTCTATATGTATGTAAATAGCATTGAGCATTAAAAGATCATGTTGGTAGAAGGAGAAGTGTAGATTAAAAAAGGAGGAATAGCAGCTTTCTTGCCTTGGCCATAAATGGTTAAACATGTTTCTATATATCCTCTGCTCTCCTCTTTAGGTCTCCCAGTGATGCAGGTGAAGATTGACATCTCCAGGCAGCAGGTGGAGAAAATCTTCGGCCTGGAGGATTACTGGTGTCAGTGTGTGGCCTGGAGCACTACAGGAACCCAGAAGAGCCAAAAGGCTTACGTGCGAATCGCCTGTGAGTTATCCTAACACGTCTGGACTAGCCAACTGCTCGAAATCTGGGGCATGAGCGTGGGGGGGGAAAAGCCCGTCAGTGTGTCCAGGGGAAAATGTTCAGAATTCAACAAGGCTTCGGCTGGCGTATCTTTTTCTGAGGCAGAGCAGAAGATTTCGCTCCTCCAATCCTGTGGCCGATGCGCTCTCGAATAAAAATGATTTCCAAATTGCATTTAGTCCAATCAATCTGAGCACTTCAGCTGTGTGTGTTCCCCGAGGCTGATTGATTCAGATGGGTTTGTATGACTTATTTAACGTTTTTGATTGGGAAGTTTGATCAAAATAAGCCCGTGGCATGGTAAGCCGCTAATCTGCGACGTAACACGTGGTAATTGCCTCGAGAGGCCACGCAGTTTCCCATATCTAGCAGTGCGATAATACGATTAGGCTCCAGGAGGGCCTCTGGCCGCTTCGTTTGGGAGAAACAGCGTCCCGAAAGTGGAGGAAGAGAGTGCTCGCTTTAAGGCTTGGCATCTGAGAGAATACAGACGAGTCCCCTTTCAAACAAGCCGCATTTGTAACCGAAAACAATGATGAAAGCGCCGCGCAATCAGACCGGATTTATGATGTATCTCTCCGCGTGCCGGCGTATAAATCTGCCGAGAGAACAAAGAGGGCTATCGCTCCACACCTCGACGGCCTCAGATCCGAGGAAAAGAAGCCATTAAACGTGCCTGTGATATATTTTACAACCTCTCCTCTATTAATCTCCTCATAAACATGCGTCGTTTAAAACCAGGACGTCACACGGAAGCGCTGAAAGGAACAGGACCCCCCACAGACACTTTAAACTCAACCTCATTCCAGTCTCGCCTTCAAAGTCACGGAAGAGTTGGATGAGGACGGTGGCTTTTTTTATACCTCCCACGACCGCGCTGCCCGCAGTGCTGCCCAGACCCGTTAAATCCAGTTTAATTAAATCGAACACGCTGGAGCCCTCTTTAGCGCTCAGCATTTGGTACGGCCTGATTGCTATAGACAGGCATGACATGGGCTTTTTTTAAAGAGTGAAATGACTAGCAGTGATGTCTTCATAGAAAGCAGCCAGTTAGCTGCTAGTTGCTTCTTAGTGTCGCTTCGCAGAAATGATATTCCACAAGGACGACTGTCTCCATTAGGGCTGTGCATGCTTTATGACTAATTTTGATATTAGAGTCTCTGTAAGAGTTAATGGCTGGATAGTCCATTAACAACCAGGAAGGGAAAATGAACCACCTAAAATGATAAGACTATGGCCAAAATATTCTAGGGCTGTTTGCTTACTTTTTTAGGTGGTAGCAGACTGAAATTTCAAAAAAATTAACGGCACAATAAGGACACCACCAACATGATTTATTATTATTATTAGCCAAGGACCATTGGTAGGTTTTCATGCCAGATGAGGAACACAGGCTGCTTTATCAGATGAGCTAATTAGCTAAAACAGTTAACCGGTACAACACTGAATGTTGATGAGGACTCATCATCTTCTACAGGTGAGAAAATAGATAGAGAAAGATAGAGATATATACTACTGCTGTTGGAAGACAACTTTGTATCTCCATTTTTGTCGTTTTTTAGTTTTTGACATAATTTGAATATGTCTGTTGCCCTTTACACTGTATTTAAATTTCGTGACGATTGGACCAAAAGAAATGGCCCAAAATGACTTGGAAAAAAGTCTGGTTCCATTGACTTACATTAAAAGTAAAGTAGGTATTTTCCCTTTCCTGTAAAGTTGCCATTTAGGAGATATGAGTTTTTTTTCCGACAACAGCGATATGTAGGAATAAATTTGACATGTGGATGAGTTTGTGGACCAAGAGGATTAAACATTAAAAAGGTGTTTGACTAAATTGAAGTGCATGTTTCCACCATTTTTCCTTGATGAAGCATAGTACCTTAATAGAGATTCCAGTTTTTGAATTACTCTGGTACCTCTGCACATCCCTAGTCTCCATGGGCTTTTTAGCCAATTATGCTAATCATATGTTTACATTTTTAAACATATTTGTGGCCCCCAATAAGGAAATTGAATAACTAGATCAGGTGTGATAGATTAGGATTGGATCTAAAGGTGGTAGATCTCCAGGATCAGGATTGGGCATCTCTGGCGTAGAAAAAGCTGTGGAAAACATTGTGCATACAGGCAAATGCTCTTTTATTGAACAGGCACTTCAATAGGCAGCAAGAAATCCCAGTCCAGCACTACTGAATAACAGTGAGAATAGCGGGGACAGTCACGAATAGCCATACAACTTGACTGCATGGTAGACACTAACTAACCCAGAGCCCCACACAATAAAACACAGTCACATCTTGAGCTAACAACTGTCCTTTTAAAGCCATCATCCCCTAAAGCCCAGTCAAAAATAAATGAAAACACAAGACTTTCTAAAATTGAAAATGGAACTATTGGCAACCAGGTAAGACCTGGTACACCACCAAAAACATCAAAACAGATAGACAGAAAAGCAAATTTGCAAATCAAACAAACAAGCTGCTGTTATTCTCAAAACAATTAACCGGCCACTACAGAAACTGCAACCAACTTCTAAGACTGAACTTTGGTGGTGTGAAAAAATATCCCAGCTGATTTGCTTAAAAAAGTAAAGGCAAATCTCCCGACACAAATGGAATGATTCATATTATATTTAATTATTGAGACTTCTTTATAATTTTTCATTCCTACTTTTTTTTAGACGCTTCATACTGTAGCTCTGCTTAATGTATCCATTTGCTTTAGCTTGAGATACAGCTGCTGCCCTGACATTTTCCATGGCTGTGGAGTGTTTGGTCAAAAATGTACAGGATTTCTTCCATTTTTTTTTTACTTAACTACACATACTTAGTCTTATTCAACTAAGTAAATGAATACTAAGATGCATTTCTATATTTGCATAAGCGTGCACGTCCCTACTAGAGAGTGGCCGGTTAGGCGTTGGTTACTCCTCCTAGTCGCTATGCAGAAACAGATGTTCCACAAGGGCAGCTGTCTCCACAGGCGCCTCTTCACTCAAGCCGTTCCTCCATTACACTAGTCGTAAACATTTATGCAAAGATTGTTTTGAAAGCATTTTACCGTCCATTGCCACTATGACTCAAACCGTCTTTATCAGCAGTAACGTAATTTGGAGGAGCAAATGCAATCTGACTCACATCAACACTTGTCTCAGTAGCCTGCGGGGTGGAGGGGTGTGTGGATACCCCATCGTAGAGTGGTGCGTGTGGTGTGTGTGTGTGGAGGGACGGGGGTGGGATAATGCAATTGCTCTTCGTTGATGCTTGGCCCCAGGGCTTCAGACAGCCATTCTCTAACGCAGCCAAGCAGCACCAAATAAGCACTGGGCCCTGTGCTTCTCACACACTTTTAGCTCCTGAACAAACAAACACAAGCCAAAGAACACACCTGTTTCTAGAGGAATATCTCTTTTACTGTAATAATTCAGTGAGCGCTGCAGCTAACCATTATTTCTGTACTTTTAAATCAGTTAACTTAACATGTGCATCATATTCAGGCGCGGATCATCAAGTTATTGGCCCCTGGGAACAAATGTTTGGTGGGCTCCTACCTGGCTTCCTTTTTTGGGTAGTCAGTACATTTTTGCACTGCAGGTTACGCGAGGCCTATGCAGCACCACATTGGCAGCATACTAACTATGGAGTTGGGCATGTCACAGCTAAAAGCACTTTCTTTCCCAATCAAGAAAATCCCAATCAAGCATGCATCAGCTTTTTACTACTTATACATATAAAGATGACCTAATAAAGATGACATAAATTAAAACTGGACAGCTGAAATGAGCATAAACACGGAAAAAAAGCAGCAAACTTGAAATCCCAAACCGTCAAGCAAAAGCTAAAGTATACTGCCGCAGCGGGCACAGAATTTTTTTCTTTTATTTTTTAGATTATTAAACCTCTAATGACAGATTGCAGGCCACTTTTTCTTTAAACCTCTGGGGTCTAAGGGCATTTTCTTTAAAGACACTTGCATATAAAATAATACCCATGCTTCATATGAAACACGTGTTGTCTTTGACGTTACTTTCCAAAATTGCGACAGCAAATTCAGCAGCTGTAAATTTTTGCATGTTTCTGATGTCATCTGAAGTAAGAATGAAGGGTTACCGATGTGATGGGAAGGTCCTTGGTGATTTGCTGAGCGTTCGTTGGTTAGTTTCACACAAAATGTAGACAGACTCATGAATCCACTAATTACACACGGTGAGAGGCAAATTACATGGATCTCAGACTCTCTTCACAGCCTTATAACTCCAGATGTGAGTCATGTGTGATCTTGCAATGATATAGATTTGAAAGAGCAACTCTATAGAAGGTGTTTCAACTGTGTCTCTGTGCTGTATTATTGCAAAAATAGACAAACATCTATGGAAACGTTGAATTTGACATGTAGGTGAGTTCGTGGACCCTAGAGAGTTAATAGAGGCTGACATTTTACATTTGATTTTGCAAATGGACATATTCTACTCTGTCAGAATTTCATCTCTTGCTTTTATGGATCCCCCAGAGACATCTGTTGAATATCTAGAGCTTCATTCAAAGTATTTTCCCAGGATTACTAACTCGCTTGACCTAAGTAACAGCGATGTGACAGTTGCTAAGCAGTGATTGGAGGAGAAAATGAAGCAGACATTTAGAAAAGACACAGAGAGTGTCAGGATTTTGATTGGCCAGAAGACACAACAACGAATTAAATCATTCTTTACGCTGTTCTTCAATAGTCAGGACCACCACAGAGCAGGTATTATTTGCATTGTGGATGATTCTCAGCACTGCAGTGATGTGGTGGTGGTGGTGTGTTAGTGTGTGTTGCACTGGTACGAGTGGACCAGACACAGCAGAGCTGCTGGAGTTTTAAACACCTCAATGTCACTGCTGGACTGAGAACCAAAAAGATTCAGCCAACAGTGTCCTGTGGGCAGCGTCCTGTGACCACTGATGTCAAGTCAAGTCAAGTCAAGTCAAGTCAAGTCAAGTCAAGTCAAATTTATTTGTATAGCACTTTTTACAACTGATGTTGTCACAAAGCAGCTTCACAGAAATCCATTAAGGACAAAGTTTTAACATGAAATGTAAATCCTCCAGGTGAGCAAGCCAGTGGCAACAGTGGCAAGGAAAAGCTCCCTCAGAGCTGGGGAAGAAACCTTGGGAGGAACCAAGGCTCACAAGGGGGGACCCATCCTCCTCTGGTCAAACTACCTACAAAATTATTATACTACTAATATTAATAGTAGTAGTAGTAATAATAGTTAGGAGTCCACTTCAGTGTCGGGTGGGCAGCCAGTCCAAGGCAGGTGGCGGATGAAGGACTAGAGGATGACCAACACAAACTGTGCAGCGACATTTGAGCTACTGTCTCTGACTTTACATCTAAAAGGTGGACCAACAAGGCAGGTGTAACTAATAGAATGGACAGTGAGTGGACACAGTCCAACACCAAAATAATACCTGCTCTATGGTGGTCTTGTGGGGGTCTTGACCACTGAAGAACGGGGTAAAAGGGGGCTGACAAAGCATGCAGAGAAACAGATGGACTACAGTCTGTAATTGTAGAACTACAAAATGTCCTTTTTCTTGATCACTGTCATCAATAGACATGCTATTTTGTGCAGCTTGGAATCGGGTTACTTTTAGAGGGCATTTGAAGGTTAAGTGGTTTATAAGTTGTAGGGCAGTTCTAAGAAAAAAAAAAAACTTTTAATTACACAAGAGTCCCCAGTAGTACCAGTAGCTTTGCTTAAGATGTTTGCAAGGCAGTCAGCTTAGCCTGAAAGTAGTAATTGATGTCTTTGGTCCACAGATCTGAGGAAAAACTTTGAGGAGGAACCGCTGGGCAAAGAGGTGGCACTAGACCAGGAAGTGCTACTCCGCTGCCACCCTCCAGAGGGTGTGCCCACAGCTGAGGTAAGTTACACACAAAGTCCTCAGCTAATTATCCCGCTAGTTGATTTATCTTCGCGTCTGTATCAGCCCTGCAATATTTCACCATGTGTAACGCCATGGCGTCTGTCCTGTCAGCTGGACATGGACGAGAGGCTCAGCTCTCTGCTTTTGCCAGCTCCGCTAGCTCCATTAATAATGCATGCAGGTTTGCGGAGGACGCAGGACTGGACCAGACTGTGGCCAGCTGTTTTGGCTCAACATTGCCCACCGGAGCCTCCAACCGGCCAAATAACAACAGCAGTTACCTTGCTCTCTCTGGCGGCCTTGCAGACCACCGCATGAAATATTTAACTCCAAGCAGACTCTTTTTTTGCCTTCCAAAAGTGTCCCAGAATGACTTTTTGACTGAATACATTTCAATTTTTCCGCCTGGCCGCCTTAATACTTTTGTACCCTATTAAAATTAAACAGGGCCAATCAGAGATGGGCGTAGTAGGACAGTGAATGCTGTGTGGTAATTACGCCAGTTCTTAAACTATTCCACGAGGGCCGGGTCTTTGTTTTCAAGCAAATCTTTGGCTTTGGGTAGGAAAAAAGAGTGAAGCTAATCCTCAGCACTTCTCCCCGAAGGCAAAATGAAACTCCTGCCAGCATCTAAACCCCTGCACCCCAGCAGCGGCCTTGAGAATGGCCCAGAGCCACAGTCCGAGCCCTGCAGCAGCGCCAGATTAAGGCTGTGAATGTCCTTTTTTCTTGTTCCTGTGTGTGTGTGTGTGCGCATACATGTGTGTTTCACCAGGTGGAGTGGCAGAAGAATGAGGAGCTGATCGACCCCAAGGCTGACCCCAATTTCTTCATCACAGTGGACCATAATCTCATCATCAAACAAGCCCGGCTGGCCGACACTGGCAACTACACCTGCGTGGCCAAGAACATTGTGGCCCGCCGCAAAAGCTCGTCGGCCGCCGTGATTGTCTACGGTGCGTCTCTTCTCCAAGCCTGTCTCTTTCACATACCTTTTCAGTAGTTACACAAAAGTTGGAGATGGGTTTTGACCCATGAGTCAAGAGTAATTCACTGAGGGCAGCTTGATAGACAGTTCTCTTTGAGGGTTCGAGCAATAGCTAAAAATTTGAACGGCTGCTAACCAAGCTAATAAGAAGGTTTGAGCAATGCTGACCATTACTGCCATTGCACTAACCGCAGCTACAACTGGTAACCACCAATCCCTTGAAACTCTTTATTACAGTAGAAACACCTGCTATTCCCTGCAGAATCCCAACACACGTGAAGGTATGAGCAAAACAGGCATGATTGTCTGAGAAATTCCAACAGCGCGAGCCGCTCCACAATCACAGCTCTCCTACCTGTACGCTGTAGTTGGGCTTGCACTGGAGATGGATAACGAATTGGCTTGATAAGCCAGCTGACCTTTATTATTATGCGCAGTTCTTGCCCATTCCTTATTCCGGTGGGAGGTCTCTGGACTCCCTTGGACCGAAGGTAGCATGCATTAAAGACACATAATGCTCTCAGCTAATCAGGACAGTCAATCAGTCACTGTGAACAGAGCAAAGCGGCAGAAATCAAGGGTTCTGGCCCTCCGGAGGGACACTGAAGAGAGCGCTCAAGAATTTTAGCTTTGCTCTTTTTTAATATTTAATCTGCAGCTTATCAAACTGGTTAGGAAGCTGTAATTAGAAGGACGGGGCATCTGTATGACTTTCAAATAGAATAAATGTCTACATGGACAAAGGAGGATTTCTTTAATGCAGTATCTGCCAAACAGGGCAATCAAGGTGCTGTATTTTATTAGCAGGAAAAGAAACAACAATGCCGAAAAATGAAGCCAATTGCCCTGATGATGGAGAGATTAGATTAGTCTGTTTGATTGAATTGCATAGTTTCTTGCAGGAATCTTGATGGAGGACCCTGCGAGGGGACTGGAGCAGTGAACTGTGGAAAAAAATCTCACCCTATTGTTTGCTTTTTGTGCTGTCAATCATGACGAAGCCCTCATACAGAGGGAGAAAAATAGCAAATAAGTGGTGGGCTGCCTTTCTGTACAATTTGGCGGGGTTCAAATTGCGCAGTGTTCGCCAAAGCAATGGCCAATTTGCTGCCATTGTAAAAATTAATTACGAAAAAATTCAGTGAATAGCTTTTGATCAAAAGGAACTATTAGACCTGGTCCCTATGTCTTTTTTTTTTTGTTCCCCTATGGCTTCACATTAAAATGTCAGTTTACTCATGTGAAGCTTTGCCGGCTCTCTCATTGGCTGTGCCGTAGGTGGGGTAAGGGCTGTTATTAGAGCTGTGGAAGGGAAGGTGGAGATGCATTTTAACAAGGCCGGCTTTGACATGGCTCAACTGTGTGCTAAGAGGTAATCAGGGCCCCCGCGCCAGTCACCGCGCAATTTCCCTCTCGGCGGTGGGCAATCACTGGAGCTAGAGAGGCTACGGAAGTGATTCAGCCCGTGAATTAGGAGCCCTCAGCGGCCCGACGCAAACCTGACTGGTGATCAAGGCTCCCAGACAACAAATCAGCCCCGACTGCTCCAGAACAGAAGAAATCAGATTTGCTTTGAGCCACACAAGAAAGAGAGGGAAAAGACAGGGCGAGAGAAGGAAGAGAGAAAGAGAGAGAGAGTAGACTTGGGACTTGATTAAAAACACAGTGTGAACTTTAGGTCTGGGATCATTGCAGAAATCCGCCAGGCTTACGCGTTTCTCAAGAAATATATTGGTGTCGCAAAATGTGCCACAGCAGTGATATACACAAGGGCCAGCAATGCACATCAGATGAGCTTTTAGAAATGAAACGAGTACAGACTTTATGTCTGTGCCCTCCATTCTTGATCAATCTAGACTCAAGTTAGTATCAATGTTCATTAATGTAAGACAATGTTAAAGAGGTTGATTGATTGCAGCCATCATGGCTTGACAAGGGCAACAGCATGGAGTGGTGTGATGTACTGTAATTGTCCCGACTCCCTCGGTGCAATCATTTTGTTGAGCACCACCAACTGCCTAAGCATATGACTTAGTTTTAGAGTTAGCATTAGCCACACTTGCCAACCCTCCTGATTCCCCATAGAGTCACAATTTTTTTGCCTTTTCTTGAGGATCTCCCAGGGTCAAAATTCTTCCAGTTTTGGAATCAATTTTATGATGCTTTGTGCTTCTTTTGTTGATACAGCCTGGTACGCAAAACTAGCCAGCTAACAGCAATTTAATCCTTTGAGAAGACCATTATACACAACTGTGAAAGTCAGCATGCTCTATTTTATCTATCTAGTGGAGAAGTGCTGCTTTGATAACATACAAATGGCCATGCAGCTGGCAATGTCATTTAAGAGCCTTTAGACTCCAACCAACTTGTCTTGCTGCTTTTTGTACAAGATACTAAAATCGAGGCTTCACAGTGAAATAGAAGGACTCACACAGGTTCACATAACCACAGTCTTTCTCAGCTCTACTGGTTGGCAAGTTTGGTAATAGTGTTCTGTGTTGCCCATTGTCCCCACTGTTGTTGACTGAGGCTTGCCTTAAAGGTGCGGGGGGGTTTCATTTCAAGGCCAAAACAAATCAGCTCAAAAATGACTGGCATCACCATGCTTGTTGTATCTTAGACAGCTTGTCACAAGCGTCTCCTCTGGCCTCCGCCTTTTGTTCAATTGGCAAAAATCCTACGAAAGCCGTCCAAAACAAACAGCCAGCATGTGATTTGGGGAGCTTTTCTACCCCCTCTTCCTTTAAGACAGGGTGTTAAAGCTCTTTGGTTGTCGCTGCTCGTCGGGTAACCCTGACCTGCTCTGTTCGTTTCTCTCGGGGCGGGTGAGCAGTGAATGGCGGCTGGTCCACGTGGGCCACCTGGTCAGCTTGCAGTGCAATCTGCGGCCGTGGCTGGCAGAAGAGGAGCCGGAGCTGCACTAACCCTGCCCCTCTGAACGGAGGCACCGCCTGCGAGGGCCAGAGCGTCCAGACGAGCGCCTGCACGGCTACCTGTCCAGGTAAACCGCCCACTTGTGCTTGAGTTCTAGTGCAGTGGTTCTCAACATCAAGAGATCATTTTGGTGGATGACAGAAAAGTAAATAGGCCTATACCTTTGATAGCATTTTCTGAAATTGACTTTTCCATGAACTTTTCCATACAAGTAATTTTATGCTAAAATAGAGAGTGACTGCATGAGTGAAGACATACACACTCATAGCAATGGAAATTCCTAACCAACATGGTTGGCAGCACTGGCATGGTGGGCAGCAGCATTTAGCCAAGAAGTTAACTTAGCAGCTAATTTCAGTGTTTTACAGTTATTATGCTTTGTTTAGCATTTGATTTGAGATAGAACTGTTGGAAATTTATGAAAATTCCCATATATGCTTTTTAAATCCCTGGGCCAGTATTCCTTGGCCACAATACCCCCACCCACCTTTTTATGGGGACATTAATTTTTCATTTTCTTTTCACTATTAATGTCACAACTCATCATTTATTAATACTCATACAGATAAGTTGATGTGGTACCACAACCACCCAACCCCCTTCCACCCACAGTCACTCTCCCTCCCATCACTGCCCTCTTGCCCACCTGTTCTACCTCTTTGATTGAAAGGAAAGACAGAGATAGCTGAGAGACAAAGCAATGCCCTGTCCCGTATTTGCTTAGTAATGCCATGTTCTTCCTTGTTTGCTAGCCATCTTGTATAATAATGTAACTGGCCAACTAACATAGTAGAACTAGCAGTGTGACAACAAAGTACCATAAAGTCCACATTCACAAAAAAATGTAAAGAAGGTTGCTAGTAGGTGGACGTTTGCAAACCTCAGCCTGTATTTTTGAGGGTGGGGTCACAGCTCGAAAAGGTTGAGAACCACTGCCCTAGTGCACCATGGGGCTAGGTAGCTTTGTTGCACTGTAGCTGATGCTGTAGGTCTAGCATGGTCAGCTGTTCACCGACTCCCCCGCCATAGCTAAGGACTGACCAGGACAGTCTGGCCCCTGTACCCCTCCATCCCACATCACAGGGCTGCTTGGCTTGCTTAGCAGCTGTTGATGCTTTAGCAACATGCTATCTGTGAATGCTTGGCTTGTGTGCTATTTGATTATTGCTTAGAATTATTCATGGCTAAACATGCCCTTTTTTGCCGTGTGCTGTCGCCCTTGCCGTCACCACATGAGGACTTTGAGCTATAAGCCAGTGCGGTCGCTTGCTGAGAGGGTGTGTGAGCTCCACTGAGTCAGCCAGGGCTTGAGCCACAGCCGAGTGGCATCTGCACTTACGGCCTGCTTGCAAATATGAGCATTAGTGAGTGATTTAATGCAGCGTGCCACATCTACGCCCCGGGAGCTGGAGCATCTCAGTGCACACAAATCCGCACACATATAGTACTCCTTTTAGAGACACAGAGAAAGAGAGACTGACAAAGAGAATATGGAGGATGAGAAAGGAAGCATAGTGAGAGATTTTGCTTAGTATTTATTGATCCTATGCAGTGGAGGGATAGCTGGGTCACGCTGCAATGAAAACTCTGGGGGTGAAAGTGTTCGCTTTTTACTCCAACTAAAGATTTGAAATCACAAAGGCACAAGACAAACACTCTGGAACATTAGCAGCATTAGAGCATAGTTACAATGGTTAGCACCTAATCGTCTCCACTAAGTCATTTTTGACATGTGGCTATCGCAGAGGTCTTCAAATCCAGATCTTCAATCCAGTGTGAATCTAGATGACCAGTCAGTTATATCAGGAGTTCAATTAACTACCAGTGATTGCAAAATTCAAGATTGGAAACTGGATCAAAGGTCTAGATTTGAAGAACATTTTGGTAACATCATGGATAGCTTTTATTTAAGGATGACATTTTTATATGAATTGTTTCGTTTTAAGTATTAGCAACTTTAACACAGCTGCTAGCTCACTTGCTAGTTTGCAATGGGCTATTACTCAGCTAGCTTAGCACTGTAACTTAGGGCATTTAACTGATGCAAACAGGAACTAATGGCATTTAATGTTGCAGTTCATTTTTGAGAGATAGCTAGAACCACCTTGCTTACTAGAACTAATGATTTAATCATCTTTTTGGTTGTTTTATGCAACTCTGAAGTGTCTAATTTGTCCACTTCTAGGCTTTGTCAAAAGGTTAACAGCTCAACACAGTTTTAGGCAAGTGTGTGGTGATTAAGCTAATTGGTGGGCTGTGAGCTTACATTACTTGTTGGCTACAACTAAAGAAGCAAACAGAAAACTGGAACCTTTGGTACTGGACCATTGGTCAGTTGAACAAGCACCATTCCATTTTTCTGGTACCAAAGCTTCAAGTACTTTATGCAGTGGAAAAATGTCTTCAGCTTTTGTTGTGTGAGTTTTCCTGCATTTTTTATTTTAAACAATGAAGAATGAAGAACAGACCATTCTGTTGGTTCTACTGAGTCTAACACATCCACTGAGCCTTTGCTAGCAATTCTGCTAACACTGTTTTAGGTTGTTGACCTCTTTTTATGTTCACTGAAGTTGCCCACATTACATATTCAAATGTCCACCCCTGCTAACACCACTGGAGTGGTTTGGGGATGAGGGCGATGTTGGTCATCACTAAAAAGGCATTATGAAGGCATTAGCGCCTGCTGGAAAATATGCTAGTGCTCAATAAACAGCAGAGGAAATCAAGCCTGCCTGTCGGTTAAGGCTCTGTTTCTCTCTCTCTCTCTCTCTCTCTCTCTCTCTCTCTCTCTCTCTCTCTCTCTCTCTCTCTTGTCTGCACCCCCCCCCTTCTTCCATGAGCAGGGTTTAGCTACTTAAGCCTTTCTCCTGTTTCAGCACAAAACACACAGTGTAATTTAATCAGACATCACCTTTACGCAGTGCCGTAAGTAACAGAGCTTCGGAAAATACGTCAAAAAAATAAAAAAACATCGCTGCACTCCACAGGGAGTTTAGTGTGTGGATGGATTTCACATGATTAGGGCACAAATAGCATCACTGTGTAGAAACATCCTGAAGAGGTGGAGGGAGAGAGAGGGAAGAGAGAGAGGAGGAGTGAGGAGCGAGGAGGTAGCGAGGGAGAAACAGGAAGTGGAAGGCGAATGTGAGAAGTGAGGGAGAGAGAAGGAAAGAGAAGGTGGAAATGTAAATAAGACAGCAGGATGGAAGAGAAGGAAGGGAGAAAGGAGTGAGAACAGGGGAGATGGGAGGAGAAAACGAAGCCGAGAGAGTTAAAAGTAAAAAATTAGATATGCACAGTTTCCCCCTTAAAACGAGTGTAGTTGATCAGCCAAGATGTGTGATGTCTAACGTTTGCTCCTTTAGTTGTAGCACTGGACCAACGAGACTAATGCCAACAAGTATTGAAATGTTACAGCCTACCTATTAGCATAGACTGCATGCCTAAATCACCACATATTTGCCTCAGACTGCTGAGTTGTTAACCCTTTGACAAAGCCTGGAAGTGGACTCTAAAGTAGCGATACAATACATTATGTACATTATAACTATCTGATTCAGCACAAACTTAGCATTTACCGATCACCGAATACAAATAGTAAATGATACAGACAGAAACAGTATGCAAAGGCACTGGAAATGAGGTTTTATTCACATTTTTACTATAAAAGCAACGTATAAAACAATCTGAATGACTAATCTGAACAGTAAACCACTTTATTAACTTATAAAAAACACTTCAAATATTTTCTACCAAATTAATTCAAACTGCAGCCCTACGATTTCCAAAAAAAAGACTTCAGAAATTTACAGCAATGATATTTTGATCTATTTAAACCCAAGTCATTAATAGAGTTAGTTATAAGCTGAATGTATGCAAAATCATCCTTTGGGGTACGTTCTATTGGGAGGTGTCTGTCCCAAACCTTAACCCCTATATTTACACATGTATAATATATAATAATAATACTTACTTATATAATAATACTTACATTTTTTACACTCTTTGTAAAGTTTTGAATTCTTTTAAAGTGAAGATTAAAGATTGTGAAATAATAATGGTAAAAAAAAATGTAAAAATGCTGTCCTATGTTTTCATGTCAGAGTTTTAGTCCATATTTTAGCCACACCCCTGCATTTTAGAGCAGGAAGTGAGGCTGCATTGCTGTCCCTGATGACCACATGGTGAGCAGATCGATCCCATCATTTTGAAGTAAATGTGTCCTCGAGTCTGAAAACCAGTGCGAAAGAATTATACTACGGAAGTACATTTACAGTTAAGTGAACATTTTTTTGTGTTTTAATGAAATATATTATGATTTTATGTCTGCAAAACTGTTCAAAGCTGTGTTTGCTAGTCATGTACTGGCTAGCATTTTTGAGGGCTACTCAAAATGAGCTAAAATTGTCATGACTGAAACAATCTGTACTGATGCATTTTGTAAAGTTTCAATACTGTCATGACTGTTTTGGTAGTGACAAAATGGAATGCTCAATCATTTGTTTTAATAAAATAAACAAAATTAAGGCACAGGGTCGTTCAAGATGAGAGGATTTTAGTCTAAAGTCCTTGTCTTTGAAGGTCCGAACTGTGTTTTGAACTCTGACTTTGAGCCAATTCAGTAAAATTATCCATATATACCAATATATAACCATTTTTTTCAGCACTGTCACTGGAAACCACTAGTATGCTGGAACATGCTAACACTATGTCAGCAGTCATATTTTGAAACCAGGTGTGGGAGGGGCTCAAAAGCTAAATCTCTGCTATGACTGGACCTACTGGATGGTGTTTTTTGTCCTCTTATCGGCTAACAAACAATGATAAAATCAAACAAAAACTGTGAAGAAAAAATGGTCAAGCTCAGGTTCCCTAGATTTACATGGACTTCTTACCTGTCCAGGGTGCTGGGCTGGGATAGGCTCCAGCAACCCCAACAACCCAGAAGGATAATTGGCTTAGACAGTGTGTGTGTGTGTGTTGATAATATTTAAGATGATTGAGAAATTTGTGTACATTTTTTCTAAACTATTCCTTTACAAGGGCAAAAGAAAGTTGGAAGTGGTAGGAGAGAGAGGGAAAGAGGAGGGAGTTAGTGTGAGAAGGACGAGGAGAAAAAGAAGGAGGAGGGTGAGGCTTTCTTTCTTCCTTTTTTTTTTTGTTGAGGCTTGGACTCAGGGTCTTGGCTCTGCTGCCCCAGGAGGTATTATTTTTCTCAGGGCCGTGTATGTTTCCCTTACTCACTCTGAGTTGTGGCCCGGGACACAGCGCAACATCAGTGTGTCCCGGCCAAGGTTGACTTAGCCGTGCACCCTGTCTAAAACGGGCAGCGGATGGGTTTAGCACATTCCCCAGAGAGTTAGCAACTCCTCGCAAGCATTCATCAATGCATAGACATGCTGGGACAACTACAGGCCTTACAGCGACAAACTGACACTGCGTTCCTCTTACCCCAAATGTAGTTGATCAGCCAAGACATGCTTGGTGTCTGAAGTTTTTTAGTTTTGTACTGGAGCTATGAGGCTAATGTAGCTAACAAGTAATGGAGGCTATCCATTGGAAGCTGCCTAAATGATCAGACAGTTGCCTCTAACCACATCAAGTTGTGTCAAGTAATTGACTTGCTTATGTTGTTTCTGACACTGTATCACATATAATTGTGTTTAAAAATAGACAAAAGGATATTACACACATAAAACCAGTAGTAGGCAACTTGAAGCATGCATTTTTGTCCATGCTTAGGTCCATTTTTATAGATAACAGGATGTCCGAAGCGGTCAGAGGACAGTTTTAGCATGTGCACTGGAGAGTAGGTGACTCCTCACACACATTTATCACCGAACAAAGATACACTCAGACAACTGCACATCTTAAAATTCTACCCCTGTCCCGGTTTACCAAGGCGACTAGGAAGGGCATAAATCATCATTTACTGAATGGCTTCAGGTGTCCAAACCACTGCTCCCACAGCACCGAGATACACACAGAAGCATTATCGCTCTGATAAATGGGCTCCGGTACCCCAACACATGCGCAAACACTTTGGGTTCAACTACTGTGTTTGTGATGTGTGAGTAGGAGGTGTGTAAGGGTAGAGTAAAGGTAAACTTTTTACATGTGAATGGCTTCATTAACCTGGCTAGTCACTGACTCACTCACTCATTCGCTTTTAGGCCATCAAAGATTGTCCACAAAGGGGAGCTGTTAGCACTATAGTTAGAACTATGTTGTTATGTGCATAATTAAAACGGAGAAAAGCAGCACAGGTTATTGGTACATTCGGGTGGTCCTCACCTTCCTGATTTCTGTTTTTGCCACAAGGTACTTGCACTCACATGGTTGACAGAGTTATAAAAAGTTGTTAACTCTGGCAAGTTCCACATTTGATGCATCACAGTCTCTGGTACAATGTGGACAAAGCTATGTTATGATGTGCATAAGTGAATGTAACATATAGCCTGTAGTGAGTAGGCAGGCACTATCAGTAAGTAACCAATGATAAATAATACTGAGCATTTTCATTGGTCTTTCACACATGGAAACATTCACTAAGAATCACCTGAACATGAACAACGGGCAGTAATAATTTGATGAGTTGATGGGTTGATGACTCAATGAGCGTCCAAACACACTTGAACACAATTGTTCAGGCCATGGCCTAAAAGGCTGTCGTGCAAGATATAAGCCCCTACTTCACGACCACCATAAAAAAAGCCAGACTGAAGTTTGCAGGGGATCACCAAGACAAATATTTTTGAGTTAATGTTCTCTGGTCAGACGAAACTGAACAATCTGAACTGTTAGACCAAAAGGGTGAGGCTTTTAATCCAAAGAACACCATCCCAGCTGTGAAGCATGGTGGTGGCAGTATCATTTTGTGGAGGTGTTTTGCTCGAAAGGGACTTGTGCACTTCATAAAATCATCATGAAGGAAGAAGGATTACCTTGAAGCAACACCTAAATACAGCAGCCAGAAGTTAAAACTCAAATGAGTCTTCCAAAAGAATAATGATCTTAAGCATTTTGGCCTTAACATTTGTATTTGTAAATGACTAATTATGTGTATATGAAGGCCTGAAAATCAATTTGAATGTATCTTATGTAGGTACATCAAAGCAATGTCCATTGCAGCTTAACAGCAACTGTTTACTGATGAGAAATGTTCACTCAGAGTAACAGTACATCAGCTATTTTTTGCTATTATTAGGCTAAATAAGTAGTGCTACATATAAATGACACTGTGTCCTTGTTGTTATGATGCGTCTCATATTTGATGCTTCATAAATTGAGAGACAAGATGAATTTCAATTGAAAAGACTGATGAATGTTTGAGTAGATCTGCAGCATCGATTATACAATAGAGGTGCTTTTCTCTGTGTATTCGGCCACTAGAGTTCAAAAGCCAGGCTATTATTTGTTGCGAGTTCAAAAGACGTAATTGGGTAAGTTAACAGATCAGGCAATCAGGCTTGTACTGGTAGCTGATAAGAGCCTGGCAGTCTATGTGTGTTTAATGGTCAGTCTGACCCTGATGAGCCTCTTGTCGTGCATCCAGTGAGTCATAGGCTGCTCTGGTTGTAGCGCTTTGAAGAAGCTTTTTAAGCTAAATGGCCATATCAGGGCATGGCACTCACAGCAAAGCACAGCATGAGGGCTGCTGATACATTGCATGCAGAGGGGTGGTCCACACATATACACGGATGAAGTGCACATAACCCCCCCACACACGCACACACCAGAAGCATAGCTATGGCTTTCAAGTGAGAGGACTTAGGCCTCCCCAGCCACCCATGTGTTTGCTAAGCTGTTGCTAAGTCATTGCTATGTTATCCCAAGAGGCTACTAATGTGTTGCCAGGCCATGGCCTCGGTGTTTCAGGTGGTTGCTAAGGTGTTGTTTGGCAGTTGCTATGGTGTCCCAGGTGGTTGCTAAGCCATTGCTATAGTATCCCGAGAGATTGCCAAGTTGTTGCAAAGCCATTGCTTCAGTGTCCCAGGTGGTTGCCAAGCTTTGATTGTGAATGTGAGCAGAACAAGATGAGCACAGAAGGTATCGTAAGCTAGGTGAACAATCTGTCAGAGCATCTGATCACACTAATCGGAACCTGGTTGACGAAGATTCTGAAGAAGAGACAGGAAACTAGCACTGCATGTGACACTCAATCCTCTCTACAAAGCATAGGAATTCAAGTATTGGTTCCTGAACCCAAACAGTGCATAATACATCTAACAAATAGCCATTTGGGATTCAGCCATGTGTGCAGAGTTCCACACTGGGGTAAGAGTGCACTGTTCGGGTGTAGAAGCAAGAATTCCATTACTCACATAGTTAACTGTAAAAGCTTGAACTAAGGTCAACAATCACTACCAGTTCAGACACTGCAAGTTGATGCAATTAAATTGATCAGGAATACAAAATGGCAAGAAGCTAAGCAGAACAGAATGCCTCAATTTGACCTTTACTGAGTTGAGCAACCATTGAAACTCACACAAAACAAAACAACAAGACAAGCCCACCAAACATTCAATCCAAACACTTAGAATAGGTTCAGATGAGGAGAAAACCAAAGTTCATATCCCCATAAACATCTGTAACTTTTTCTTCAGTTCCCTTTTACAGTAAATCAGTCAGGTGAAGTACATCTAATAAAGGACTTAAGCTACATGAAGGCCGCACCACTGTATAACTACTTCTGTGTGTAGGCAAATGCGTAGATACTCAACAGGTTCTATTATGCAGCAGGGTCACAGCACTATATAGAAAGGAGGGTGGAGTTTGAGATTGAGCCATTGAAAAACCGTACAACACCAGCTTGCTACCTTGTGCCACATCGCACTGAAATGAAAGCCAATAGACAATATAGTCTCTCTATGCCGTATTTTTAAAAAATCACTATAAAAACATTGATAAACCTTGCAATTTTATTTGGGCAAACAGAGCAAAGTCGGTACATACATAGTTTAATAGTGCAAATGTTGACTTTTTAGCCTCTGTTTATGTATGTTCACCTGTGTTGGGGCAGAAGTTGTGATTCTGTTAAGAAATCGGTTCATTAGATCTACTCAAACTGCAAGATAAAAGACCAAGGTGTTGCCAGGCCGTTGCTATGGTGTCCCAAGTGGTTGCTAATATTCGAGTGTGAAAGTGAGTGCAGGAAGCGGCATAAAGGTCCAGTCAACTACAATCAAATTGGGCTTGAAATGGGCTAACATTGCATAGTTGAAGCCTAGCTTTAATGCACACGTGCAACATTCACGCATGCATGTAATGTGTCGATGTTTGTGTGTGTATCAGCGTAGCTCTCTCACACATATTTGCAAACAGAATATAAAGACATTTGCACACACACACTCTCTCTCTCCCCTTTATGCACACACAGTTGGACCGGAGTGGCGATTAGATGTAATAGCTTTTTGCAGAAAGCATCTGCGATGACACAGGTTGTCATTCTTTTGGCCAGGCATCAAATCACAAAGAAGCTGCTTCATTTCCAAAAAGGTCTTATGAGAGCTGACACACTCCGCTCACTGATTAGGGGTTCCGAGCTTTTGTTTGTTAACAGCTCTCCGCTGCCATGTCCATCCCCACCTAGTCTATCAACCGAAACCCAATTGAAATGTTGCATAATAAAAGGAAGCGCGATAGAAAGACGCCTTCATCAAAAACATTGCTGTTGAAATGCTGGGTCACTTAAGGAGGCTTATTTGGCACCTTAGTACCCAGAGTAGAAGCAGTTTGAGTGTCCCTTTTTCACTATGGCTTAAATGTTCAGCCCCATTTCCATTTCTTTTTCTCACTGACTTCTCTTCCACCCTCCCTAACTTTATATCTGTGCAACATATGCGCCCACTTGCTGAAGCAAGTGTGGAGTTTAAAAAGAAATGGGCTGTCACCCCAGTGGTTTGTGCACCAGGTTCCGCGCTTACAAGCTCAAATTAGAGTTTCATTTGCTATTTGTCGTGCTCTGTAGCAAATCCCCCAGCTTTGGTTTGCCAGAATCTACAATTTGGTATCCTTTTCATGTTTTCATCAGAGTTCTCTCCCTACAATACCCAGCAAATACATCAAACACGCATGGGAAATCCCTGTGGTGCCAACCAATCCTGAACGCTTAGCCTAGCCACTGATCTATAGGCTAATAAATGCAACCAAGCTAGCATTAGTGTAACTTACCTCAAGAAAACACTTTACAATTACAAATGATTCTGACTGTACTCAACATGAAATGGACACCAGAGACAGGTTCCTCTTCCACCACAGAAAAGAAGCCTTGCTGACTTTAGCTTTAAGCTTAAGTGATCATTCCTGTACCATGAGAAATTCACTCTCTCCACTGTAGTGGTGATATGAAGACAGTTACTACAGTCATACGGCTGCAATTAGATCTTCGGCTCCCTAAAAGTAATGTTAGCTATCTGATTTTCTTCAGCATTCACTATCTAATAAAAAAATTAATAAAAAGATAGATGATATGATTTGCTGAATGTGACAAGAGACAAGAAAAGTACAACATTTGAGTGATTTCATGTTGACTTTAAATACACATAGATAAATGACCAGGATACAATGTGAAAAAAGGGTCCAAGTGACACAACCATGTAAACGTTGCCTCAATCATTCAATCCCCAGTGATGCCACAGCCATTCATGGCCAGGAATCCAAGATAGCATGACCAGCCTTACTTTTTCTGCTTGGGTAGGATGGTATTCCCTCTCCCCCCATCCCTCAATGCGATTGGTGTTTGTTAGCTTATGTAACAGAATTGGCAGTTAGTGTTCTCCTCCAAGCATGTTGAGCTGATGTTGCATTAGCACAAGTTTAAAAAGATGGAGTGGCTGGCTTCACATGACTCGAAGGAAGCATGTGCTGGCCTTCATCCTCCTAGTGCTGCTGGTGTCGCGTGATTCGAGGGGGCCTAGGCAGTGGGTGGGACTGGACATGACTGAGTAAGGGAGAAAACTGGGAGAAAAGATGATGTTATTAATCTGAGTAAGAGATCGCGAGTTCAATCCCTGGTGATGCCACAGCCATCCGTGGCCGGGAGTCCAAGAGAGCACAATTGGCCTCGCTCTGGGTGGGTAGGATGGCTCCCCCTCTCCCTCATCACCTAGTATGATGCTAGTCAGCGCAGGCGTCTGTTAGCTGATGTAACAGATCTGGCAGTTGGCGCTGTCCTCCGAGCTCGTTCAGCAGTCCAGTGACGTTGCATGAGCAGTAGTTCGAAAAGATGTGGTGGCGCCACACAGGTCTCAGAGGAAGCCTCTGCTAGCCTTCACCTCCTAGCGCTGGGGGTATCCTAACTAGTGGGTGGAACTGGATACGACTAATTTGGGGAAAAATCCAAAAAATACAAAATACTTTTTAAAATTTTAAAGCCTTATCAATTTGTTATGTTCCAACTGGGCTTTTTGTATCTACTGTTTCTGATATACACAGCCAAACTTTGCTACTTGACTCTGTTAGCTTGCTAGTTGGCAATCTAAATGACTTACAGCTAGCAACACCAAAGAAGAAGGGCAAAGATTTCTCACAAGAGACTTTGCATTACAAAGTTTGCTTAGCAAGCTAATTAACTGACTGAGGCTAGCCTAGCTGAGAGAAAGCTAAGTTAGCCTCTTTGAGTTATTTAAAAGTTCGCTTGTTATCCCTTCCTTCCATTCTGTAATGTAGGTGCTACAATTTACCAAGTCATCAGGCTGATTCGGCGAGGAAATGTTAATAATACAATTGAAATGTAAGGTAAATTTCAGACAGATTGGGTGTGCCTTTGTTTTTGGAATCAGAACTCCAGTTTTCATCTTTTCCTCATCTTCCCTTCCTCGTTCAGACCCTTCATCATCAAAGATAAAGTGGTGGCCTATATAAATATGATCCAACCAAATGAGGGTGCAAATAAAACTGGGTACCAGGAGACGGAGAACTCCTCACTGAGTCCTCCTCACTTTTTGGCTCACTTTTATTTTACTTCTCTCTTTTTCTCAGCCCTCCTTCTCCATGTTTTTTCAAGTTCCGTCTCCACTGTAGATTCCCCCCGCGCTTCACTAACAACTGCACACAGCCTTAAAACGTAATATTTTAAAGCTCAGCTCAGGAACTGAAAACATACGTTCTGGTATTAGCAAAGCTGAAATAGATCAAATATTCGAAATATATTTCTTGCCATTCCATGCACAGGCGAGTGTGTTGTGAGGGTGTGTGAGTGTGACGATCCATGGCTTTTTCAGACAGGTTGTGAAGAGGAAAGGGGACTTTTTTCGGCATGATTCTATGAATACCTCAGAAATGTTGCTCCGTGAAAGTCGGCACAGTCCTTTTCATTCCGTTGACTGCAGACGGAGGGAAATGGAATAGTGGTTTCTCTCAGCGCTCTCATTTTTAACCAGCCCCCCGAATGTGATGATTTTGGTAGGTGATTGACAGCCTCTCCCGGTAGGAGCATTAGACAGGGATGTCCCATTTCATTCTGAGATATCGATATTGGAGCTGATCCAGGCATATTGTATGTATAATGTATCGGAATTGGCTGGTCCAATTCTGGTCCTTTGTTAAGGTTATTTTTCCCCATTGCACTTTATTTCAAGCTACTGTCATAGAGGTGATATAAAGAGACATTATCCACAACTTCCAGCATTCAGACACATTTTTGGTGGCTTACATGTCAACAATCTTCATCTATTTTAACTGAAATAGCCCAAAAATGTCATTAACCTAGCCAGCTTTCGTCAAAAACTGGCCAACCCTTCAAAGCATTGGCCCTGTTGTTGGGAAGTCGCAAGCTCTCCAATAATGCCACAGCCTTTATGGCAAGGAGACCAAAACAACATAATTAGCCTTGCTCTCTCTGGGTTGGGAGGATAGGTGTGATGCCTTCATCCACCCCTCCTATCATCCAACGTGATGTAAGCCAACACAGGAGCAAAGCAGTCCAATAACATTGTATTAGCAGTAATTGGTGCTTCACATGTCTTAGAGGTGCACATGCTATCCTTCATCCTCCCAATTTTAGCATTGTGTCATGGAGAGGTGGGAATAATTGCCATTGGAAATAATTGGGGAGGCCTAACTAGCAAGTGGGAATGGAAGGAACTTGAAATTCAAAGCCAATTCCAAAAAAGTTGACATGATTTGCAAATCTTTTTTCACCTGTATTCAACTGTAACCTGTAAAAGAAAAGATATGTAATGTAACTAATGTAACTATTTAACTTTATTGTTTGGTTTTTTTTGTATACATATGCTTATTCCAAATTTTGTTCCAAAAAAAAATGGGACAAGGAATGTTTACCACTGTGTTACATCAATTTTCCTTTTAACAACATTCAGAAATTGTTTTGAACAGACACTAATTGTTGTAGTTGTGAAAGTGGATTTTTTCCTATTTATGTTATCTATGTATGATATACCACCTCAGCTGCTCAACAGTCCAAGGTCTCTGTTGTAATATATTGCACTTCATAATGCGCCACGTTTTCAAGACAGGTCTGGACTGCAGGTTAGTCTAGCGTCTGCAGTCTTTTACTACAATGTGTCATTGTCATAATGCACAGAATGTGGCTTGCTGAAACAAGCAGGGATGTCCCTGAAAAAGACGTAGTCTGGATGGCAGTGTATGTTGCTCCAAACTGAGCATGTAGCCCCAAGCATTAATGGTGCATTCACAGATGTGCAAGCTACCCATGCTATTGGCACAACCCCACCCCCATACCATGGCAGACCCTCGCTTTTGAACTTTGCATTGGTAACAATCATGATGGACCTTTTCCTTTTTGGCACAGATAGGATGAAATCCATTATTTCCAAAAACAGTTTGAAAGGTGGACTCGTCAGACCGCTTCTGTTTGCGTCAACCCATCTCAGACAAGCGTTAGCCGAGAGAAATCAGGGGGCATTTCTGGATGTTGGCTTCCCTTTTTGCGTAGTGGAGCCTTGCCTTGCATTTTTGAATGCAGCAAAGAACTGTGTTTACTGACACAAAGGTTTTCCGAAGTATCCCAAAGTCCATGTGGTTATGTTTATTACAGAGGCATGTTGATTCTAATGCAGTGCCTAAAGGGATAGAAGGTCACAGGCATTCAATGGTGGTTTCAGCCTTGCCTTTTATGCATAGAGATTTCTCTGGATTCCCTGAATTTTTTTGATAATGTCATGGAATGTAGATTGTGAAATACCAAAATTCCTTGCAATTGTGTGCTGAGAAATGTTGCGCTCAAACTGTTGGACTATCTCCTTTTTGTGCTGTAAAAGATCTGTAAAAACAATTCTGTCCCAACTCTTTTTTGGAATTGGGTTTGTATAAAAAAGAGACACTATAAAATTGTCATTCAGAATAAAAAGTAGTCCAAAAAACAAAACGTATCTATGCACAGTCAAATACTAAACATGAAGCAGTATGACTGGCATTTTAAAATAGACTAGCTATATTATCTATGAAATTACAAATATCAGATCAGACTTAGAATCAACAAATACTCAATGATAAAAAGTCTTGGACTGGGATTATTAAATACGTTTTTGACTGACGGTGCCATGTGGAACTAAAGAAACAAGCTCACATTAAGCCAAATGGCCAGATCTAAACAATACATTTCTATAGGCCAACTGATAGTGTGTTAAATCAGGTAGCTTATGCTAGCTTACGAACATTGTTCATTTCAATATCCCTACCAGTATAAAAAAAGGTCTACTTGGTATATTTGAGTGCTATACATTGAAAATCTGAATATTCAAATAGCATTTGTTAAAATGTCCAGTCCAAGATTATGACTACCTGTCGTCTGGGCTAAAGAGTAATTGTGTGCTTTTGCCACGCCCACTCCTCTCCTCTGAAGGACATGGTGGCCGGAGGTGTCCCGACGCGGGCCGCTATGATTTCTCAGAGTGGAAATGGCCCTCCTGCCGTCCCGCTAAAGAGCGCCTTCAGTGCCCTTACGCTTTGTCCTTGACGAGACGTCCAATCGGACCTGCCGCTGTGTTATTGTATTACCATCAGGCCTCGCAGCCATGGCCCTGCACACACATACATACTCACATAGTCCACTTCTTCCCCCCGCTCCAGCACCTGTAGTGCAGAGTGATTGGAAGCTTGCGGCATTACCTTAAACCGCTGTACAAATGAAAGACGTTCAGGTCGGTAGCTCTGGATCAGACGCATGGGTTTCTGTGACTTGCCTCTTTTCAGACAGGCTTGCAGCATCTGTTTAATGTGAAATTGATCGAGTGCCGTTTCACTGCTTTTTTCCCCTTTTTGTTCTTTTTTTTTTGTTTGTTTTTTGGACATTGATGTGTGCTCACATTCTAGGCTGTAACTCTTAAAGAACAGGACATGAAACTGCCTTTTCAGGACCTTGGACAGCGTCCAGGCAGGCATAGCGTATTTCTTTACACCTAACATACTCCAACATGCCTAGACTTTTCTGTGAAGTCTGAACAGAATTGGACATTCTGTGCCAACATAGACCAAAATAGAAGATAGTTTGGATTAGTTTAACATTTTTTTTTGTTGGTGCATGTGTGGCATTTCATAGCTTTGAAGTCACTGTTATTCCTAACCCCCTATTGCATGCATTATGAGAGCAGTGTTTGGAAAAAAAAGTCACTTTTCTTGCATGAAGTGAACCTAATTTCAATATTTGAAGTCATTTTTTTTAAAGAATGTGTGGAGGTCTTTTAGGAGGCAACATTGTGCAACAATGGAAAGAAATGATACAAAGGGTCATATAAGGCACATGATCTAAATATTTGGAAAAAAACTGAATAACTACACAATTTAAATACTAAAAATGCTAATAAATAACTAGAACAATTGAATTTTTGGTATTATTTAAAGAAACCATGTTACCATTATGAAACAGTAATGTTTTGACATCTTGCATACCTGTCAAGTTAGATTTCCTAAATAAAGTGAAAAAATATAATGATAATAACAATAATAATAATAATAATAATAATAATAATAAATGAAAAACTAAACAACAACTGCAGTTTTCTCTCAAGTTTCACTGTTTCTGGCTAAATCCATTCCACTGTTGTACAGTGTTGCTTCTAGGCAACAAGTATGTTTTGTCAATTTCTCATAACATAAAAATTATTTTTGTGATACTGAATGGTAAAAAACTTGGTGAAAATTTGCCTTTCTGAGGACAGCAGAAACATGTGTAATCCACAAGATGCACCATGCCAAAAATGCCCACCAAGAGAGAGTGTGACCAAGTACATGCTTTTAATTTGTTAATTTAAACTCTTCCCTTCACAATTAACTATTTTATTGTCATTAAATATGTATCATGTTAGTTTAAAGCAAGGAAAATTGGTTTGTTACCTCAGGCAACATTGTGCAATAGAGGGCTAAATGAGGGGTGAAAAACTCTTCTATGAGCACCAAGTACTTCTTACTGTCCAGAGTTTTGACTAGTATTGTACATCTAAAGAGTGAAATATGATTAAAATCATAAATAGAAAACATAAAGTACATTTTGAGTGGTTCATCTTTCAAGCTAAAGCAAGCCTGAATATTCCCGATAAAACACAATGCCTTTCTCAAATGCTGCTATTCTCTTCATCTGCATTTTTCAGATTTATAGCGGAAATCTGAAGTGGACGATGATTCATATTTTTAATGTTCGTCTTCATTAGCTTGCTAATTCGCACCTCCATTAGGCCTCGGTGGTGTAATAAGGCCGCCGCCCACGGACAGGGCCACTCAATGCCATGCAAGGACAATTATCTGATTGGTTCCGCTCTCGCTGCCAAATGTAACAGTTTGAATCCTGACCAAGAGCTTTGTCAGCATCTCAGACACACACACACCAAAGCCTACACCCTCTCACACACTTCCTTGCCTTGCCGAATATGCTCTCTCCGCACCTATTAATCTGTTCTCGCTCGGGCGGCTGTGACTAAATATCTTTATCGTTCAGAACCGCTATTGATGAATGGCTCTGTCCTCTCCTAATGACCCTAATGTACGCTAGAGCGTATTACCGTTATTAACCTGTTCTTTAGCCCAGCCGTGACCTCAGTAGGGGTGCATTAGGGGTGCTCTAGTGTGTTATGCAGTAAATAAGCTGCCATGTGAGTGTGTGGAGGGGTTAATGAAAGGTCAGGCAAACCTGTGTGTGGTAACATTCAGTGCTGCCTGAAATGCTTCATAGTTGTTAGGTTTTTTACTGAGAGAAGCTACGTTTTCTTCTTCTTAGTCAGTTGAGTCAATTGATTCTATTCTAGTAGTGCCGTTTTGAGTTGGGTTGGGTTGACTACTATGGTAATGACTCTACAATTGTCCTATACTGTATATACACTATGTTCCAAACATTTAGACTCATCAAATGTTTCTTCTGAAATCACGTTGCCCATTTTTGCTGCCGTCTGTACTCTTCTGTGTTGCTGGAACATTGATGTGTGGATTTGATTGAGCTGCAAAAGCGTTGGTAAGGTCAGGTACTGATGTTGGATGATTAGTTTTGGATTGCAAATATGATTACAACTCATCCCAAAGATACTGAATGGAGCAACATGATTCCAAAGAACCCAGTTAGACTGCTCCACAGCCCAATACTGGGGGCTTTATACCCCAGTTAGCACTGGACATAATGACTCTAGGGTCATGTTTGGCTGCTTGCTCCAGAGCATCCCATTCCACAGTGCTTCTTTATGGAAGTTACACAAGGTGTGTGTGTATATATATATATATATATATATATATATGTGTGTGTGTGTGTGTGTGTGTGTGTGTGTGTGTGTATGTATGTGTGTATATATATATGTATGTGTGTATATATATATATATATATATATATATTTTTTATATACACATATATATACATATGTATATATATACATACATATATATATATATATATATATATATATATATATATATATATATATATATACACACACACACGCACCTTGTTTAATACATATATATGTGTGTAATACATATATATATGCATGTTTTTTTCTGGAGCGTTCTGTAGTGCAGCATTGTATTCCTCAGCCTTTTTGCGTTGTTTTTGTGTATTTATCCTCCACTATTCTCGCACTACAACACACAGCATTCACTGACTGCTAGCACAGTTACTGATGTAGAGACTAATAAATACAGATGTGATTTGGCTCCCCAGCAGAGCCACTATCTGGCTTCTTTCTGCATTTGCCAGCTAGCGGAAAAGCACATTTCAAGCAGCCAGACATCAGGTATTCTCCCCAAAGTGCTTGGAGTCATTCAGAAGCTCCACCTACCTTCATGATACATCTTCAGAAGGGGGTTTTTCTGGCCTTTATCTCACTCTAGAAATGACCGCAGCACTGCTTTGGGAGGCAGCGAGGCATGTTTACAAAAATTACATTTGTCATTTAGGCCGGAGTGTCACTCAATCATATCTTCCAGTTATATTTTCAGGTATTGTAATTTTAGCACCATGAAATTGATATTGGTCACATTTTTCATTTTAGATGGGCCCTAGTTTTCAGGGCCAAACTGTAACTGTTAGTCTTAGGCCTTCAGTTTGAGCCATAAATATCAAAACATGGTCAAAAAGTAAGGAAATGCTAAATATTATATACATATATATATATATATATATATATATATATATATATATATATATATATATATATATATATATATAAGCATAATGCTAATTTCTGTTAGCACCCCTAAGGAATTCTAGTAGTGCTTCTTTAACTTAACAGCATTTCATATGAATATGTTTTGACCATTCTAGATTAACCAAGCATAACAGATATATTAACATATATTTGACCTTGTAGCAGTTTTACAGTGACTACTTTAGCAAAGTATCTAGATACTGAGCTGCTGCCACGGTTTACAATATGACAATTGCTTGTCATATGCTTGTCAGTGGTTAGATTGGTACTCGCATTCACAGTGATATGTCTAGACACAGGCTTTCAGATCAGCTACTGATGTCCTAACCAATACGAGAATAACTTTAGCTTAATCTACCTAGATACCACACTGAAAAAAAATTCTGGTCATGTTCCGTTGGGTGGTTTAAGAATTTAGCCCCTTTGTTTCCAGTCAAAACCTCACAATGAAATAAGAGTAGTACTGCAGTGCTTTGCCGAGTTTAAATATAAACCTGATTCTATGAATCAACGTATTTTCTTTTCTCAGAAAAGTTCCATCTGCTAGTTTCACAGCACAGTATATGGTTAAAAGCAGTGTCCGTCCTAGTATGCAGCACGCAATATTTCTTAAAGTGGCAGTTCCTAATTTGGCTGCTGCACACTGTATGGGAGTGTGTGCGGATAATGGCGCGTCCATTCCCGGCATGAGCAGGAAAATCCCAGCAGCCCCCCAGAGAGCTCATTAGCAGGTCTGGCTTCCATTAGCCTGGCACTAACCTCCCCAAACCCGGCCGTACCCCAGCTCCTGTCAGCCCTGCCATAACCTTCCCCGAGTTGCTCCGCTAACACCTCCACCTCCAGCCATGCTGCCGAATAACGATCACACAACCCTCCCTAACACGCCCTTGGAAGAAATGGGAAATTTGCGGAACCACACACACGAGTGGGCCTCCAACCATCTGCGCTCCCTTGTTTCAATTTGCCTCTGTTTGTTTATTCTCATAATAGCAGGATGCTTGTGTGAGGGCAATTTTGAAGCTAAACCAGGGTCATAGCAGCATCTACTCAAATCCTCGGTGCGGCGGTCATAAGGCAAGCGTGGGTGTATTTAGGTATGGCATCCGCTGGCAGCAGTGTGACAGCACTTTGGTTGCGTAAGCCACATTATTTTACACCCCTGTACCATAAATTCACAGCGAAAAGAAAAACAGCCAGTCCTCATGTCAGTGTGCATCGGGAAAATAGGCCTTGTTTGCTTCTATGTGTGGCTAAATGAGTTCACGCTCAGGGTCAAACTAGTTTCCTTTAATAACCCCATAAATTCTACATCACCTCCACAAAACTTTCTCACCCTAATGTTGGTATGACTCAGTAATGTTGTTTCTCCTTTTTCTGTGTTTGCTGTAATTCTCAATGTGTGTGTTTAGTGGATGGAGGCTGGAGCGAGTGGAGCAAATGGTCAGCGTGTGGGACGGACTGTACCATGTGGCGCAGCAGGGAGTGTACCCAGCCCGCCCCAGGAACAGGGGGCAAAGCGTGCCAGGGCCTGGATCTGCAGTCCCTAAATTGCACTAGCGAACAGTGCCCACAGAGTGAGTAACAACCAAACATTATACTTCCACACAAAGAGGGCTCATTACCCACAGGTAATGGTTAACAGGGAAACGGGAGGCAAAAATGAGGAAGATTTTTCACAGAACGTAATTGAAAATAGGAACAAAATCACTTTCCCAGTGTAAACTAGGGTTGGGAGGCAAAAGTGAATACTGTATGACATCTCATGATATTGATGTTGCAATACTGTGGATACAATGATAAGCCCAAAACCAGCTGACCACAAACAGACAGATGTGATCTCATAATGAGAACATCTGGGGACAGCCATGGAAAATATTTGGCTAAATGTGGGTAGGGAATGTGGTCTTCTTAGTGTGGGAACAAACTGAGTGTGGAATTTCAAAACCACTCTAACGTCTCTTGGAGGTGGAGCTCAAAGTTGAGGGCAATGGTCAGTATCGTCCAACAGACAGTAAGTCTGTCGTTAGCCCATGGATGTTACATAAGTTAGCATGGCTGGAAAGTCTACCTAAAAACCTCTGTTCTGTAAGCTAATGATAGTGTTTTGCTACCTAGTTTGTTTTGCTTGTTTAAGCAATTGTACTCCAAAGTTAAGAGCACCGACTAGAGGAATTTCTGCCTTGTTTGTGGTGGATTTTGCTTACATCCCAGATAAATAGCTCTTAAAATATAGATATGTATTACTTTTTGCACAGTAATGTATTGTCACAAGTTTGGAATCACTTTTCGAAAGTGCTTTCAAAATAATAATAAGCCATATTCTATGCAGAAAGATGTGTAAACAGTTATTCTAATTTGCTAATCCTGGCCATCTTTACAGGTTTCAAAAAATGAGTTCCAAAGCTGTAAAAGTTAAGACATTTAATAGTCACATCATCAGTTAAGTCTAAGCTTTTGATTGGCACTATCTGCACTTTCTCACTTACCTTTTGAGTGAGACATCCCTCACATTTCATCAGACATCTTATCAGGTGTCTTAGATACTTTTTTTAATGAGCTGAGCACCCATCCTGCAGTACACACAAATTTGATTGTGATTGAGTTTCTCATCACAGGTGGATAATTTCCAGTGTCAGTCATTTCAAGTGCCTGGTGGGGTGCCTCCACAACCCCCTCCACCACTCCCCTCCACCTATCCCACTGGGTGCAAAGCTGCTGTATCCAAAAAACTGCTTTGAAAACAGAATTTAAGGCCGCTCTCCGCAGCGTGAGCATGTGCTACTTGTGATTTCCCTATCGCTTTCGCTTATCAGTGGGTCATTGCTGAAAACACGCTTTAATTATTCATCACATACAGAAGTTTGCATAAAATATGGCCTACTTTTTACACGCTAACCTGAGGACTCTGGCCCCCCAGTGCTGTAAGTGAGCTCATAACCGGGTAGCAGTGGTCACTGTGAGTGCAAACCTCATTTCTTATTAAAGTTAAAGATGGGTCACAGTCCCTGTGGAAAGGCAGAAGGAAGCTCCTGTAAGTTAATCAGAATGGCTTTAATCTCTGAATGACCAGAACTGTGTTTTAAGAGATAATGAAAGACAGTGTTTGCATAGGGTTGAATGGAAAAGTGGTAAAGGCTTTCCGTCTTCTTTTAGTGGCCAATGGCCCCACTGAAAGTCTGGTTGACCCATTAAGTGCTCCTGTCGTGTTGCTCCAAACACCTCATTTGCTGTACAATACAAAAATACAATGTAAGACAAGGAGAACACAAACTACAGTTTTCACATAACTGGTTATGCCACCATGCTAAATTGCCCCTAGGTGTGAGTGTGTGTGTGAATGTGTTTGTCTGTCTGTCTGCCCTGCGATGGACTGGCGACCTGTCCAGGGTGTATCCTGCCTTCCGCCCAATGACAGCTGGGATAGGCTCCAGCACCCCACCGCGACCCAGAAGGATAAGCGGTTTAGATGATGGATGGATGGATGGATGGTTATGCCACAACTACAGCCAAATGCCTCCTATAACTGGAGGTCAGTCTTTCACATCACCATGGATGTGTTGTGCTTTTGGCTCACTCTTCTGTGCAGCCACACTGGAGGGTCTCCGAGTATGAACTGCCCATTTAAGGTCCTACCATAGCATTTCAATGTGGTTAAGTCAGGACTTGGCCACCCCAAACACAATTAGGCTACTAATTATGATTTTTAGCCATTAACCCTCTGGGGTCTAAGGGCATTTTCTCGATTTTTGCATATCCTCATAAATTTGCATTCAACGGCACTTGCATATAACATGATATGCATATGTTTCATGTCAAAATGTTCAGATATCGTTGTTGCTCCTTTTCAAAACCACTGCAGCTGTAAACTCTGTACACACCATTTCACATATGTCTCCAATGTCGAATGAATGAAGAATGAAGGGTTTTTGACACGATGGGTCAGTCCTTAATGATTTCCTGAGTGTCCAATGGTCAGTTTCACACCAATGTAGGTAGACACACAAATCCACCAATTATGCACTGTGAGAGGCAGATGATGTGTTTTCTAGCCCTCTTTAAGGCCTCATAACTCCAGATGTGAGTCATGTGTGAGTATGATCTGGTGATATGGTGGAATGGAAAGGGCGACTCTACAGATTCAGGAAATGTTTGAACTGTACATCTATGCTGTATTACCTTAAAGATAGAGAAACATATCATAACTGTCCAAAGAAAAGTATGTAAAGAATCTACATTTTTATTTATCTACATCATTTGAGCTCAGCAGCTGTCCTTTACATTGATTAAAAATTTCATGATTATTGGACCAATAAAAATGCTCTAAAAATCATTTGGAATAAAATCTCTTTACTTTAACTTACATTAAAAGGTAAGAAGGTTTTAGCCCTCTCCTGTAAAGTTAGCATGGAGATGCTTGTTTTTCTTTGGATGGTGACGATATGTAGAAACATCGAATTTGACATAAGGGTGAGTTTGTGGACCCCAGAGGGTTAACCTGATATAGATATCAGACACTTTATGTACAAGTGGGCGGAGGATCTGAGGCTAAGATTAACTTAATCCCACCGCTGTTGATAACCAACACCAGATGTCTGATGACTCCACCTTGATTTCATGTTGAAAGAATAGAAGGTGAATGTTTCACTTACCTCCTCTGGTGTGACTCATAGTAAATAGCTTGGCCATTTGGTGACTCAGTTCAGTGATGTAACTTGGATTTTAAGAACAAGTGCAAATAAATGAATATCCACACTACACAAATATTTTCTTCAATGACAATATTATTTGATTGTTGCTATGCATGAGACAAATTGGTTCTCTAATGTAGGCTAATGGTTGAAGGATGTTGTCGAGTTATCATGTCTTTCTATGTGGTTAATTTGTGAAAGTAGCAATATAAGGGGTGCATTTAAGACATTAGGGTGTATGGTCAATAGGCCCCCCTCACATTATGGGCCTTAATACGACTGCCCTATCTATGCCACTGACGTTAGGGTCAGACCAGTAAGGTTCTACCACTACCTTTCAGTTTCACTCTAAAATCCAATTGGATCCAGACTTTAATGGAGGAATAATGATAGCAGCACACAAGGCTGAAATGTTCACCACACATCTTCAGCTCAAGCCCTCCAGCAAAATTAGAAGAAACCAAATTCAGAATCTAACGTTACAATCAGCTGAGCGTGGACGCTCATTGAACAGCTGCTGTTTGATGTTTTTTTATCTTTCTCGCACAAATCGTCTGAAGTTAGATGCCATGTTGCAGTCAGTGAGCTGTGTGAATTAGACGTGGTGAAGAAAGCATCACAGCAGCTGCAAGAGGAAACGGCTCAGTGGGGTGTTGGACCAAGCAGATGGACCTTAAAGCGATGGTCCGGCTAAGAATCAAATGTACATTTTTCCCTTACGCCTAATGTTTGGTTTCTGAAGTCTGCTTCTTTAGTTTTGCCCTGGAGGCTAACATTGCTAGCAAGCCATGGAAGTTTACACCCCACCAATCAGCGTTATGTCATCAAGCTTACTTTAAACCGAGTTTTAAAGTTATTTGTCCGTAAAAATGGATAAAAACTTGAATTTTATCTATACTTTTCCTTTCAGTTTTATGCTAACTATCTAACTTGGTGGTTGTCAGCTTCCATTGCTTCTTAGCTCCATTGGCCTCATAGCTCCATTTCAAAACTAATGGAGCAAACTTCACACAACAAACATTAGGAGGGTACAACTTAAATAAAATATTAAATATTAAAAACTAATTCTGAAACAGTTAAAAGTATATCACCGATATGCTTCTGACTATCTCTCTTTTGTGGAAACATATCATGCTATCAAATATATGATAATCATTTCAAATATCATGATAATAGAAATAACTACCAATATTATGTTCTCTTTCACCTGACACATGACTTTTTAAATGCTTTCCCTGTTTTTTAACAATTGTAAAATCATTGTAAAATATGTGAATAATACACAAAATTGCACTTCATTAAAGGCTTAACAAAGAGAACATTAACTAGTAACATGTACATGCTTTGAATACCACAGGAAACATCACATTGTATGTTTTTGCAAACATAACATTGCAAATCCCATTGGGACTGTAGCGGAAATCAACATCTTAGCTCAGAAAACAAAGGCTATAGCAAAGTGAATGAAGAGATTTCTGCATTATAGTCATATGTTCAAGATTTTCTGACTCTATCTGGATCTCAAACCAAAAAAAGTCTTATTTGAATATGCATTAGCTCACTGCACTGTCTTCAGATGTGACCAATGTTGAGCTCTCCACCGCCGCAGTATCCAACCCATCCCCTTGCTGAAGTGGCCAAATGGAGCAATGGTCATTAGCATATAAAATCAGTGCCCAAGAATAGGAGGGAAGAGGGAAAAGTATCTCTAAATTTAAGTGTGGAATGCTGGGGAAAATCAAAGAAACTGAGGGAAGAGAGTACAAGCTTGTCCAGAAGAAGGGTAACAGGTTGTTGACTTTGCCAGTCTCTCCTCTGCTACTGACCAGGTCATTTCAGCCATACTTAATGGCCATTTTGTCTGAAAATGAAATAAATGAAAGGGTGGTCTCTGATTTTTGCACAATACTGTAGGTGATTGTATTTGTCATAAGAGGCAATTGTGTTAATTTCTGTTGATTTTTGGCTAAATACTCCCTCAAGATTAAGCACCTCTTCGCGGGCCACTCCCACACACTTACACACTCGTTCTTTCATGCCCCCTCCAGTAAACACATACACATATACTCACACACTTTAACCCCCCCCTTTACCCCACCTACATACACACACATACATCTGCACACCCTGAATAGGCAGAAATCTCAGCAGAGGTAGAATGCTGGCCATGGTGCAATTCTTGTCGCAATCTGTTCCCAGCAGATGTGCGTCCATAGACAATGGGGCTGTGATGTATCGCAATAAGCAGAAATCCTGCTGCCTCCGGCCTCTCTGAGCCGCCGCTACTATTTTTTGGCTATAATTAGCTGCTCAGGGAAGCTTTCAGTCAAATAAAGACCGCGGACTCTGAGTCTTCCTCGAGTGGAGAGCGAGAGAGGGCGGCCGGCCCGTGAGGATTTGTCATGGGCTGCTTCTTACTAAATTTAAGAATAAAAATAAACCAGAGTGATCTGAAGGCCGTGGAGTTAGTCTTTCCCCTCTGAAGGAGCTCAGGGCTGGGTGGAAGGCTCAATGCGCCGCTCCAAGGCTTGTTTCGAAGATGGTTTGTGGCAGGGCAGCACGGCCTCTGCTCCCCGAACAAGCTGTGCTCATGGCTGTGTTTGTTTTTGCACTTTTTTAAGGACTTTGTAGGAAAACCAGAGGAAAACCTACAATGATGGTCCTCATTTTTGCTCCGTGTTGTGTTAGTTTAAAACTGCAAAAGCCTAAACAGCTTTTTGGTTATTCAGGTTAAGATTAACAGCAGGGTTAGGGTTAGGTTTAGGCTTGTTATTAGATATTTTTAGTTACACATCATCAAAACTTTGTTGCTATTTTTGTATGTTTTTATTAAAAATACCAACCCTTCACACTGCATGATGAATGGAGCAATAGAAAAATTACAATTCAATACAAAATTACTATAACTTTAACTACACTGATGTGCATCCTGTCAAGGTACAATGTAGAAGAAGGTTTGTTGTGACAGTAACAACATCTATAATATATAGTGGAGATATTATTATTTCATATAGATACTTACATACAATGCATATGGAACATATTAGTTACTTACATACATATAAAACATAGAAAACCTTATTTCTCCAAAATGGTAACTTTACAGGAGAACGAAAACACCTACTTTACTGTTAATGTAAGTCAGTGGAACCAGACTTTTTCCGGTGGAACGAGACATTGTATTGTATATGTACAATACAAATGTAAAATATTATAATAAGTAGGTATGTAGCTTTATATGGTAGGTATGTAGCTTTATGTCTATATGTATATGCTTATTCTCAGCACTGCAATAACACTGACGTGGTGGTGGTGTGTTAGTGTGTGTTGTGCTGGTACGAGTGGATCAGACACAGCAGTGCTGCTGGATTTTTTAAACACTGTGTCCACTCACTGTCCACTTTGTTAGATGCACCTGCGTTGTTGGTCCAACCTGTAGATGTAAAGCCAGAGATGATAGCTCATCTCTTGCTGTACAGTATGAGCTAATCATCCTCTAGTCCTTCATTGGTGGTCACAGGACGCTGCCCACAGGACGCTGTTGATTGGATATTTTTGGTTGGAGGGCTATTCTCAGTCCAGCAGTGACACTGAGGTGTTTAAAAACTCCAGCAGCGCTGCTGTGTCTGATCCACTCAGACCAGCGCAACACACCACCACCACGTCAGTGTTACTGCAGTGCTGAGAATGATCCACCACTCAAATAGTACCTGCTCTGTGAGGGTCCATGGGGGTCCTGACCACTGAAGAACAGGGTAAAAGGGGGCTAACAAAGTATGTATATAGATAGATAGATAGATAGATAGATAGATAGATAGATAGATAGATAGATAGATGTATATATGTATGCAAATCATATAGGGCATATTATAGGTACATATAGGCACTTACATCTATAGGATGTATGACCCCACACCCTGACACTGACAAAAACAAACATTTGTGTGTGGGGGGTGGGGGGGTGTTTCTGATGAGCAGCGGGAGTCTGTGGTGTGAACACAACATCCTGCTTTTAAACCGCTGTGCGGTGCGTGGGGCTAATTAATAGTTTGGCCGTTTGCCAGGCAGCGGAACGGTGGCCAGGTGTTGGAGGGCATCCGGCTGGTGGAAAGCGGGACTGAATGTGCACCAGGCCAACCTCCCCCTCATTAGCACCTTCATTTGAGAAACAGGGCTAATGAAAACTGTAAAAGTGTCACATTTTCAGCAGTTTAGCCGTAATTGCGCGTTCAAAATAAAAGCTTTTCAATGCAATTCTGCTCTTTTGTCTTTTTAACCCTTAGATGTTGTGAGCTGTTGTTTATATTTGGTGTACTGCTGAAAGGGAATTACGTAATTGCATATTCTTTACAATGAACTACAATCTACATTTGATTTACATTCTGTGTCAATGGCTTTCAGTCTGTACCATTTGTTTTCATGTCAAGCAAAGACACAAACACAGCAAAAATGTGGCTTTTCTTCCACAAAATAAATTCTACTGACACAATAACTTTATATCAAGCTCATGTCCTCTTGTACTTACAAGCCTAAATGTGGTACGGATTAAAAGTTTATAGTCTCTCAGGGTTTTTATAGCCTAATACATCCAGTTCTGTGTTTACTGAGTGCTAGCTCATTAGCTCAGTTTATTTAGGGATGTGTAATACTTGATGTTCCTTTCTAAAATGACAAGATGATCATCTAGAACACAAAAACCATGATTAGCTTGCGGCTAGCGATTCAGGATTCTGTCGGCTATGTCTGTGGTGCAGTAAATAGCAAGTAATAGTGCATTTTGTTACTCCTGATTTAAATTCTGGGGATGTTTCCCTTCATTCTGAAATCTGCCAGTGTTGCACTTTGGGGCTTTATTTTCTAAAATGTAACCTCAAAGGTTGATGAAAAAGCGATGCTTTGAATGTACTTGTCTTAAATAGCTTACATAAATTCAATTACACATTGCTGACTTTCAGTTTACTAACATTTGGCAGTAATTGTGTTGATGTAACATACACTATATGGACACCTGACTGCCACACCTATAAGGTTTTGGACATCCCATTTCAAAACCATGCGCATTAATATGGAGTTGGTTCACACTTTGTACCTATAACAGCCTCCATTCTTCTGGGATGGCTTTTCACAAGAATTTGCAGTGCGTCTGTGGGAATTTATATCTGGCAAACTCAGATTCGTCCATCAAACTGCCATGATTCACCACTCCTGAGAATGTGCCCATTGTTCCTGAGTCCAGCGGTGGCTTGTTTTATACCATTCCAGCCAAAACTTGCATCGTGCATACTGATGTTAGGCTTGTGTGCAGCTGCTCGGCCATGGAAACCCATTTCATGAAGCTCCCAATGCACAGTTCTTGTGCTGATGTTGCTTCCAGAGGCAGTTTGAATCTCTGTAGTGAGCAGAGCAACAGCGATTTTTATGCTGTACATGGTTCAGCATTTGGCAGCTCTATTCTGTGAGCTTGCATGGTGTACCACACCTTGGCTGAGCTGATGTTGCTCCTATATGCATCCATTTCACAACAATAGCACTTACAGTTGGCAGGGGCAGATCTAGCAGGGCAAAAATTTTACAACCTGGCATCCGATGACAGTGCCATGTTTAAAGTCACTGAGCTCTTCGGTATGACCCAGTCTACTGCCAGTGTTTGTCTATGGAGATTGCATGGTAATGTGCTTGATTTTATACAGGTGTTAGCAATGAGTGTGGCTGAAACACCTGAACTCTATAAGTAGAAGGGGTGTCCACATACTTTTGGCCCTACAGTGTATATTATTCATGTGGAAATGGTTTACACATTTAACAAGTAAACTTAATGTAGCACTTTTTTTATTGCAGGTTCAAACTGAACAGGCTGATTTGAGAAAACTTTTCATACTTCACACTTACCTGGTAAATACCTCAAACATAGGGACTGTAAAAGAAAGTGTTACCTCAACTTCCAAAGACTTCTTGAAACAAATTCGATGGTGTGAGGCACCGACAGTTATTTCCAGTCATTGCAAAACATTTGATTTGAGATGGTACTACCCAACATATTGTCACTGTGGGAACCAAACTTTGTATCTACATTTTTATAATTGCTCTACAAGTTACTTGTCCTTGTATCTACCATTCTACCATATCTACCATGAGATTCTACAGGCTGTTAAGATCTGTGGCTTAATGTAGCATCACATAGAGCAAACATTCCACCCCACTAAAATAACCACCCCCTCTCATTCAGCCTTCATACTTGCACCGTAGTCATTTGTCGATGATGTTTACAGCCTCTCTATAAGCTAACTGGACTGGTTAATGTCCTCACTAGAAGAAGCTGGCTGGCTGGGCATATAGCAAGCAGGCTAACAGAACACTCCAATAATATTCTAACAGGCTGTGAGATTGTCACTGCTGAACATTAAATTGGTAAAGAGTGCAGATTCAATGCTGCCGAAAATCAAATGTATATGTAATTTATTACATAAATGTAATCCATTGTTATTGTGGAGTAGTAAAACCGAGATGTTGTGAGAAAATATTATGTTACCAGAATGTATGTTACAAGCATCAAGTATCCGTGTTTAAACTTAAGCTGCTTAAGCTAGATAAATGCGAACATCAACCACTGCTACCTTGGTGCTAACATAACATTGCAAATACCATTGCGACTCAGAAATTAACATGATAGACGTGGCCATTTGGTGGTTAGAAAGGCTATATGATTTCTGCATTTGTCTGTGTCTGGGTCTCAAACCAAAAAGTCTCATTTGAATATGCATAGTTTTACAGCACTGTCCTCAGTCTCAGCCATTGTTGAGCACACCACCACTACACAGTGTCCTCCCCTTTGCCCTTTCTAAGGTTTCAATGAGAGCAATGGTCATTAGCATACAACCTTGTAAGATGGAAAAATGACAGAAAACAGTAAAATAGGTCTCTTGTAAAGTAGCCAGTTTTAAAAAGGTTAAAAGACGTACTTTCGGTCTTTCATGTCAGCAGAGGAATTTCAGCAGGTGGAGGTTTACTTGATTTCTCTGTCCTCACGCAGACCTGATCTGTAAGGTTTTTCCCAGCCTGTGTTTCAGGCCACATTTCATGTGAAGCATCTCGGGAGATGAGGAAATTGTGGCCTAGTGGTCACATTCACATTGAGGGTTTTAGGAACCATATTTCGGCGACCTTAAGAGCTCGTCGTTATTCATCTCAGCGTGAAGAAGCGTGGCTGGCCATGGGGATAAAAAATCTCCAGCACGCCGTGACGAATGCTCTCTGATAACGGCGGAGGAATCCGCTGCTTCATATTTATCAGAAGCAAGGGGAAGCGCTCTTCAGGAAGGCCTTTACCACGGTGACTCCCGGACAGAGGAGCCTAGGACTCCAGCAGACTTCACAGCAGTCAAAGTCTGGTTCTGTTTATCCATTATTTGATGCAACAGCATAAGTCAAAACCAGGCTTGGGTTGCATCAGTTATTTTTGGATTCGCGATAAAGTTTTGTGTGACGTCTTTATTAAGTTCTTAGTTAACCAAAGTTAGTTTCAGACTGTGATTGAACCCAGCTACATGTTGTACGCATGCCTCAGAAGCAGTCATATAAGCTGTCTTGAGCTGTCATAACAGATTATGTTCAGTTACATGATACTACTAGTATGTTACCATTACAGTAAACCCCTTAAAATCCCAGGCTTATTACATACTAAGGCTTATTATTCAGTAACTAAAGAGACTTCAATGCAAACTGGCTGAGCTTTTCTTAGATTATAAGAGTGTTTAATAAAGCTTTTGGCCTGTCCATTGACCCTAAATATTTAAGGGCTTAACTCCAGATTATAGAAGCATCCTAACTGGACTAAATTTCCTAAATTTTGTCCTGCCTTCAGGACAACCCCAGCCGTGTCTTTACTTCTGTTTTAACCTTTCCTTTCCATTGTTTGCCATTCTACTACAAGAAAAATGATATTGTTTTAGGCAGATGTGACAGGCAGCATAACAAGGTCACTATAACTGGCATAATGGCGTCACATTTATTCATACTGAAGTGAAGACACGTTCTCCACCGTTCCCTCTCATTACCTGCGTGTGTTAATGTCAGCAAAAACATGTCTAATAAAACACTGCAGTGATGGTGGTGAATAATGAGAAGACTGAGCTGAACGTGTTATTAGGAGGAATAACGTTACCATGGCTGACTTAAAGCTTTGGGAAATGGAAACCAGGGAGCAACAACACCCCGTTCCACAGCATGAGGTGCAGTCACAATAAAACCCTTTTCCAACATCCATTTGATCACACTTTAGATTTGATTTGACTTTTTTAATCAGTACCTGTCAAGATAACTAACTTACATTTTTGATGTTTTTTTCCCAATTTTCTCCCCAATGTAGTCATTTCTAATTCCACCCACCAGTTAGGAGTACCCCATTCACGCGATACCACCAACGCTGGGAAGGTGAAAGCTAGCACAGGGTTCCTCCGAGACTTGTGAAGCCAGCCACTGCATGTTTTCGAACTGCCGCTAACGCAGTTGCTTGGTAACAGACATAACAGTTGATTATCAACCTTCATCAAGTAGTTTAGGATTTCGTGACTTAAGATGCTGGAAGATAAAATATGTTTAAATTAGGGTTTTGCTGCTGTCAGCACAAAACTTTGTATCTCCAAAATGGTAATTTTACAGGAGAAGGAAAAAACATTCCAACTTTGAATGAAAGTTAATGCAACTAGATTTCTGTTGGTCCATTCATCATAAAATCATTTTCAAAAAAGTTTTGTACTTATCATTATTTTACCCATAATAATGACACAACACTTTGAAGACCGTACCCCGCACTTATTCGGTTAATATCTAGAACCTGTTTGTAATTGAGGTGCAATTTAGCTAGACTGTCTCAGAACTTACCATCATGGTACCCAAAATAATTATCTAGCACTTTGGACTTTGCATTTCACACTTACCTTTCTCTTTACATTCACTTACATTTAAAGTTACTAATGTTTTTAATTCTTCTGTAAAGTTGCCGTTTTGGAGATGCAACAGTGACAACATGCGCTGCAGTAGTACTACATATTGATTACTTAGTACTCTTAAAAAAGTTGGTTCCTCAAGGGTTCTTCAGTAAAGACAGTGGTCCAATATATAATCATGAACACTCAAAGAAACATTTTCATGCTTAAAACGTTCTTTGCATGGAGGAACGGTTCTTCAGCCTGATGGAGAATATGTATATGGTTCTTTATAGAACCTTTTAAAAATATAGCACCAAAAAAGGGTTCTGCTATTGTCATGATGTCAAGCTTGTAACAGTAGAAAAACCCTGTTTAGTGCAATATAGAACCATGTACAACACATTCTCCACAATCTAATGAACCATGCAAATGGCCTGTAAGCATGCAAATGGCTCTTTGAGTGTTCATGGTTCTGTATAGAACATTATCTTTACTAAAGAACTCTTAAAGAAACATCTTCTTTAAGAGTGTATAATGTAAAACTGTAGTGCATGTTGACTATATTGAGACACAAGATGGAGGCGTGAGGGCAACAGCCTGGGAGATAAAAGAGGAATGTATCCCATTCTGCAAAGCCAGAGGGGGTCCAACTTGGCCCTGTGGAAGGCGCCAATGGGCAAAGCTTTCCCTCCCTCAGACCAGACAGGGGCACCCTGCCGCGTCTCTCTCTTTCTCTCGCTCTCCGTGGTGTGAGTCACTCGGGAGCCCGGCTGTTCCACCTACAGACACCTGCCTTCCTTCCTGGGTCTCCATTATGCTATGCTCTCTGAGCCATATGTGAGGCCTATCATCTTATTGCCGACTGAGAGACTTTGTCGACTCTCTCAAGAGCACTTCTTTCCATTCTTGTCTCCAGAGCAACGTGCACCGTGACTGGAGTGCGCTCTTCTAGCCAGCCCAATGCTCTTAGCATTTATAAACTGTGACTTTTGTGCTGAGCACAGATGAAACACACAATTAAGTGTCAATTAAGGCATGAACCACAGCTGACCAATGTCAAGAATACCTTTTCTTTAGTCACTCGTCCAGTATGGACGTATGGGTATGGGTAATACTGCTCCCCTCCATACAGCATTCGATTCCCTGCCCGGGAAAACACCACACTACTTCAATAAGAGTCCTTGGGCAAGACGCCTAACATTCACCTACCTCTGTAACATGGTTCTACTGTGAGTTGCTCTTGGTAAGAGCATAAGTTGGAAAGGAGTTTTGGTAACACTTCCTATGTGTCATGTATTCATAATGCTTTATTAATGCCTTCATATGGCATACGTAATATCTTAAAATGCCTGGTGTAAGCATGTGTAATTGCTTATAAGTACCTATAGTGACATGTATAACACTTAAAAACAAGACTAGCTTTGTAATGTGATGCTTCATAGTGATTTATAATATCTGTTCATAAACACATTGTAAACATTTGTTGGGTATAAATAAACACTTGGGAGATGGGAGAAGGTTTTGTATGGACTGAGAGAGCAAGGGCTGATTTTTGATGGGCACTGTTTCAGATTCTTTCTAAAAATAAATGATTAAAAAAACTTTTGTATGTAGTGTGAATTTGATAGAGTTTTGTTTTGGCTAACTAGAAATTGCAATGCTATGTTACTAAACTAAATGATTAGCAGTGCCGAGAACTTTGTTAGCCAGTAAATGACAACAGTAAATGGCAGCTGCCTTGTTGTAAACTAGTAAAAACTAGTATTAACTAAATACTATTACCAGTTAGATGTGAATGTCTTAAAGCCTGTATAGAGCGCTTATAATGCTCTATAAGGTATTATGTACTGAAATGAAATTTCCTTGACATTCAAAACACTTTTAAAACATTTAACTTAACTTAAAGCCTGTAATGATGATGAGGTACTACATTTTGTTCCAAGAATATGTCAATATGTCAGTTTCCATTGTGATTTGATGTGTGTTAGTTAACCATTTCTCAAAGCTGTCCTCGAGGATTTGCTGTTACCATCCAACACCTATGTTATCTAATCAGTCCTTCATTAAATTTAAACAGTTTTGCTGCTGATGAAATTGAACAAATCCAGTGAGAAGTCAGGAATCAAACCTGTGTTATTCTAACAGGATTCATCTGACCTACATAATAAATAACCACAAATAATATATAGCAAATAGGTAGTCCAACAAACATGTAACATTAAATGCTACATAACAACAGAAAACACATACATATTACATTGTCTTTTTATTTATTTATTGAAAGTAATTTTGATTTGAGGGACCAAATACTTTCTTCTGTGCTGGAGCTCATAAGATTCTAGTTACGCCTCTGGTATGAATATATGGAATATTCATTTTCAGCTTTGTTAGGTCACGTTCTGCGTTCATGCCATATGTGTTCAAGCATTTATGTCAAAGCAAAAGCAAAAGCACTGAGAAATCAAGTTATTAAAGGGGAAGAGTAGATTAAATGACTTGTAGCCAGTCTTTTGCTTTGGCATCAAAAGGTTAAAAAGGGAAAGAAATAGAGGGAAAAGGGGGGGAATTTGATATCTATAGAACTTCAGCTCTTTCCCTTCCTGCCTATGTCAAGTGTGTGTGTTTGTATGTGTGTGTGTGTGTGTGTGTGTGTGAGAGAGAGAGAGAGAGAGAGAAAGGGAGAGAGAATGAGGGTGAGATTGTAAGAGGAGATGCCGGAGAAGCCCAGCACTGCTGAATTAGGTAGAATCTATCCAATTATAAAACCTGATTAACTCTGTCAATTAAAGCATGATGGACGTCCTTTCAATCATTGGCCTCACTGCATAGAAATCGATGGCTCTGAGAGTGGGGTCTATAGTCAGCCTGCAGGATCGCTCCCCCCGGGGCACCTGCTGGCTCCGATAAAAAACTCAGCCTACTGATGCTCTGATAAGCTCAAGGAGCTTACACTCCAAACAAAGCGGGGGGGTGTGGAGAAGGGGGCGGCAGGACAAAGGTGCCTGTCACGCACTCGGCTCTGGGAGGACGGCTATTGAGCATGTGTAAGGTGTGCGGGGAGTGTTTGGGTGTGTAAGGTTGCCCTGGCCCGTGTCCCATCATCCGGATATCAGTCGCAGGTGATCGCAGTGGGAAAAGCAGTTTACCTGCCTTTTCTGCTGACTGCAAGCACTGTAGATGCTCCTTCAACAAAGTTCTTGACTCTGAGTGTTATTATTGTCAATTTGAATTGCTACTTATATGTAGTTACTTTGTAATTATGTAGTAGTTACATAAGCAATTACATTTACCTTCAAATTACATTGGGTATCAACACATTTGAGTCAAGAATTGACAAAAACAGCAAAAATGTAAACACTGCTTTCTTTGGCAAAACAAAACTACGCACAACAATAATATGTCAAGACATGAATGTGGAATGTGGCTTAAATCTAATACAGTAATATGAAATGTCAATGTTCCTGTAATAACTATGACTTCTAAGGGTTAACACTTTAAATGCCTTAAAATTGCTCTTCTTACATTGCGTTTAACTCTAGTTGTAGATATACACAACCTCAAGTGTTCTGTTGCTTTAATACAACAGCTGCAGGTCAAATATTATCTTACAGCAGTTATCTAAAGTGTTGATTCTGTTTTTTGTATGTGGTAAAGTAGAAAAGTAGGAACAAGTAGTCAATAAGTAGTCAAGCTACAACAGTAGCAACAACAGTTCTTGAGAAAAAATGTATTGTTATCACAATAACAACACAGCTAGAACTAGCTGTTGTATAAAAATGTAAGTTCATAGTAATTATTATAATGTTTAGGATGCTGGGACACAGTGGATTGGCCATTGACTGGTGGAGGGAGTTCATGTTGCCTATTAAAGTTTGCAAAAATATGATAATATAATAACATTTTCAGTGTTGGAAAAATTATATTTGGTGTGTATGATATCATCAGTTTTAGTAATAAACACTGTAATAAAGCACTAATTAATTTCCTTTGGTATGTCAACGGTTAGGTTAGTTTCATTGTGTCTTGTCATTATATTGTCAAAACAAACAGAAAAATGTCAGAATTGCAAAAAGGCATACAGAATTAAATCTAATCTGATAATGACTGTGTAATTACATGATAATTACATTATAATTAATACAGAAATGACAGTAATAACTCTAAACTTTGAAGAGTTAAACTGCTGGAGATGCTTTCATTTGCCACTCGCTCACACACAACCAATCAGTGCGCTGCATCTTAAATGAAAGCGGCGCTAAGCCTCGTCGCCGTGGCTGCGGGCTGCAGGCCGTTTCTGATGTTCATGCATTTCATTTTGGCTTATCCTTCCACGGCACCTGCAGTTTCTCTCTCTCTCTCTTTTCTTTTTTCTTTGTCATCACTTTCTCTCTGGCTCTATCTCCATTTCTCTTTCTCTTTGTGTCTCTCGCTCACACTTGCTACCAGATTGTAAGGCAGAGATCTTGCTAGGGTTTCACAGTGCTCCGGGGGGGCTCTATGTTCCTCACACACGGCACACACAAAAACACATTCGGTGCAGTATTGACAGGTGCATACGAGAACACACTACGTTTGCATCTCCTCTGGCCGATCGACAAGCTGTCAGAATCTCCTTGAGCTGATGCCATTCTTCTGAATAAGTCCCCCACCGCCCACCCACCCTTCCCCCCAGCTTGCTTTATCCTGCTATACTGGCAGATTTGTACACAAGAGGGTTTATGTACTGTGGCTTCATGCCACAGATGCTGTGCTCTTCATAAATCTCCAGTAGAAGTCATTAAACTCAAACCTATATGTGGCAACTCATACTTGCATACACCAAACAGCTGCTTCCTTGTTTCTACACTCTTTGTCCATTTTATCAGCTCCGCTTACCCTATAGGAGCACTTTGTAGTTCTACAAATACAGACTGTAGTCCATCTGTTGCTCGGCATACTTTGTTACCCTGTTCTTCAATGGTCAGGACCCCCAGAGGACCATCACAGAGCAGGTATTATTTAGGTGGTGAATCATGTTCAGCACTGCAGTAACTGCTGGAGTTCATCTAAGCGTCACTGCTGGACTGAGAATAGTCCACCAAACAAAAATATCCAGTGTAGATATTTTTAGTTAGTGGACTAGAGGATGACTAACACAAGCAGTAGAGCAGCAGATGAGCTACTTTATATCTACAAGGTGAACCAACAGGGTTGGAGTGTCTCAACGAGTGGACAGTAAGTGGACACAGTGTTTAAAAACTTCACCAGCATTGCTGTGTCTGATCCACTTGTACCAGCACAACATATCCTAACACATAACCACCACATCAGTGTCACTGCAGTGCTGAGAATGATCCACCACCCATGTAATACCTGCTCTGTAGTGGTCCTGTGGGAAGTCGTGGCCAATGAAGAACAGGGTGAATGAGGGCTAATAAAGTATGCACAGAAGGAGATTGACTATGTAAATATACTGTATTTTTATTTATAGTCAAAGTACTGTAAAATTGAATGGTCAGTACCCATTTTTTGAAGAAAAGGAGAATGATAGTGTTCTCGGATAGGACTCCACATTCCCAAGTAAAGCTGAATGGTACTAAAGACGTTAACCCCTTAAATGGCCAAAGATTTATTACGCATATCTATAACATATAAATAGCTCCACCAGTTTGCATTGAAGTCCTTGTAGTTACTCAGTAATAAGCCATATGAGTGTAATATGATTGGGATTTTAAGAGGTTAATGAAAAGAAAGTTAAACTTAACAAACTGATTGTGATGATGATGATGATGATGATGATGTCGACTTTGTGATTGAGGGTGTGATTGACAATTAGAACACAGTTTAATTAAAGTGACGCAGCTGTCAGAAGTGTAACTGGCAGCTCGCTTAATTGTCACAGTTGTTTTTGTTGTTGTTGTTATTGGCAGGGCTGGAAGATTTAGACTTTCTGTCATTGAATCCAAACAAACACAGATGTTTCTGTCTGTGGTGCATGTGCGCGTCCGCAAGTGCGTATTCACGTGCATGTGTGTTCTCCAATTGTTTGTACTTTTTAATTATTAATTGTGTTGTTTTTGTTTAACGTCTTTAATATAGCTCCAATTACATGGTGGCTTAAATTATTTTCAAAGGTCTTCATGGTTTTACGCTGAATTATTTATGCTAGCGAGGTCGATATTTAACCCTTTAAACTGCAGCCTTATTATTCAGTTATTACGCTTAAGACTTTGTATTCACAGCTGTAAATTATTCAGGAAGCACTACGGAGCTAATATGTGAGGAAAATGAGCCCTAAGGACTTCAACAAAGTCTAAGGAGGCGTTTGAAGCCGTACAGGCCGTGAAGGACTTCGACGGGTTAAATGTTAATTCCATTCATTATTCATAATAGTCGTGTGAAATGAGAATGATGTGAAATGGTTCACTGTAGAGAAACTAACCAGCTCAGGTTTATTTACAGTGGTGGGAGTGGAAACCACAATGTTTCCAACACAAATATAGCCATTTTATCTTAAAAAAAAAATGAGTTTTAGACCAAAACCTTCTCTCGTTCTCTCAAAACCATCATAAAACAATGTCTCAGACATCAAGCTGAGATATTAATAACCATTTCATGTAATAACTTTCTATGAGGGAGCTTTTAGAAGCTTCAGACTTCTGGTTCCTATCACCACCACTGTGAACAATTCTGAATGGAGCATTTTATTTCAAATCACTCTGAATGACTTTGATTACATCTCAATTCTGGATTCAAATGAATGGAATTTACTTGTAAAAAGAGAAGGGGAATTGACCATGCTCCACTTATAAATGTGTTCTTTTGTTGCTACTGTTGGATTGACAAGCTTTAAAGATGCTTTAAAGAATGAGAAACTTTAGTGCACAACTTTTTGTCAAAAGACCTACATTTTAAAGTGTTTTATTTGTTCAAAATGATATTTTGGACAGATCAGGTGCGGTTTTGTCGTCTAATCTCACCCAGCACAGCTACAGCAAGCATCTGTCATTGAATCATCTCCTGACTTTATAGAGGCTTGTGTGTCTTATTGTGTTTGCACTGGGATCGAAAGATTTCTCTTTCTCTCTGTCATTGTCGGTTAGTAGCTTTGTGAATAGTTATTGATACGTGATTGATACTTATTGTGCATTTTCTGTTAGCTGTAATGTTGGTACATGAGGCGTGTTTGATGAGGAAGATGTTCTTAGCAGGTCTCTGCAGTAATTTAGCTATCCTACTGTTGCTAGCATAAATTACTACAATAACCTAGCTAGCTAGCAACTTTAAAACAGTTGAAGCTGGTGAAGGCCCGCTGGTGCTAAGCACAGATGGTCCAGCTTGTCTCAGAGACACATTATCTGATCACTCAAACCACCCTTGTAGGCGGTCAGGGATGCATCTGACCACATAATATTTGTAGTGTGCACGCTAAATTGTCCTAATATATCCCCGAAAACTATCAATCAACTGCTTCATCACAGTTGTTGAGATGTTGCTAGACTATTGCTATGGAATCCCACGTGGTTGCTATGAAATCCCCAGTGCTTGTTAAGATATTGTTAGACCTGTGCTATGAAATCCCAGGTGGTTGCTGTGGAATCCCAGGTGGTTATTAAGATGTTGCTAGTCTATTGCTATGGAATCCCAGATGATTGCTACGGAATCCAAGGTGGTTGCTATGAAATCTCAGGTGGTTGTTAAGATGTTGCTAGTCTATTGCTATGGAATCCCAGATGATCGCTATGGAATCCAAGGTGGTTGCTATGAAACCCCAGGTGGTTGCTATGAAATCTCAGGTGGTTGCTGGGGAATCTCAGGTAGTTGTTAAGATGTTGCTAGACTATTGCTATTAAATGCCAGGTGGTTGCTATGGAATCATAGGTGGTTGCTATGGGATCCCAGGTGGTTATTAAGATGTTGCTAGACTATTGCTATGGAATCCCTGGTGGTTGCTATGGAATCACAGGTAGTTGTTATGAAATCCCAGGCGGTTGTTGCTAGACTATTGCTATAGAATTGCAAGTGGTTGCTATGGAATCCCAGGTAGTTGCTAACATTTTGCTAGGCTGTTGCTATGGTCTCCAAGCAGGTTGCTAAGGTGTTGGTGTTATCCCAGGTGGTTGCTATAGTATTGCTAAGCCATTGCAAAGGTTTATGTTTCTAGCTCAAAAGCTATGACCTGTAAAAATGGTTATTTTATTTTATTTTTTTTAATTTATTTTATAAATATAAAATATGTCAAAATTCACATTTTTCCATGTTAATTTCAGCAAATAAACAATGATTGTGCATTAAAATATGCAGTGTGTTTTCTACAGAGGAGCACAAATATAACTGGGTTGCCCCCATGCATACAACTCCAACTCAAGAGACACATGTAGATGCCAGATATAAACTGCTATACTTCTTACTGTCCACCTGTGATCAGATCAATTGAAATGCATGAACAGGGCCTAGTGCAGCCTATTCTGCAGTTGGCTGATCTGTTCTACAGTCTTAAACAAATGGCCTTGAAACTCATGGTTTTAGCTGAGGCCTTCGCTGAGGAATTAAAAAATTCAGCCCTTGAGATTTTGATGGGCTTAATTAGACCAACAGCGGTGGCAGTAAAGCTCCTCCCACTCAAAGAAACTCCTAGACGGTCAGATGGAGGGGGCAGTCGGGAGCTGTGAGTTACAGTTTCTCTTTTGGTTGAATGCGATTTTTGACTGCTTATTATAAAGCTTGCCCCACTTCACCACAGCAGCTATGAGAGAACACATTTGTGGGCGGAGCCTGGTGAATTGCAGCAGTGGGCTTTAGGAGGTGGGTGTTGTGTGTTTGGGGGTTTGGCTTTAGTTTTCCATGTGTGGAGTGTCTGAATAGGCCTCAGCCCGCCTCCATAGTCTCCCTTAACAACAGCAAAGCACTGATACACTCCCTGTGGTAAACACACACACACACACACACACACACACACACACCGCCTCTCGCAGCCCGAATCACAGCGCTGCAGAGATGGCCGTCACAAATCCCATTTCCCACTGACACTATTGATTAGAATTATTCTAGACGTGATTGTCTCAGCCACTGCACCGCAGGGCGAGCGAGAGAGAGAGAGAGAGAGAGAGAGAGAGAGGAGGAGAAGGAGGAGAAAAAGGAAAAAACAGAAAAAAGGCAAGATGAGAGACAAGAGAGACTGAGAGAGAGAGAGAAAGAGACAGAAATGAGAGAGAGAGAAAGAAAAGTGCAAAAGAAGTGAGCAGAGCAGTCTTTCTCTCTCCTCTCTTTTCTCAGTCTCTCTCTTTCCAGTTCCTCAGAGTATCTCTCTCTCTTTCTATCAATACCCTCCCTCTCTACATCTTTCTCCCACTTTCTCCTATCTCCCCCTTTCTCTTTCTCTCTCTTTTAATCAAAGTCGCTTTTTATCACTTCCACACTTTCTTTCCTTCTTTCTTTCTTTTTTCTTCCTCCTTCTACAGTTCTCGCTCTTTCTCCCTCTCTCTCTCTCTCTCTCTCTCTCTCTCTTTCATCACCCTCACTCTTTCTTTTTATCGTTTGCCATCACTCTATATTTTTCTCTTTCCTTCTTCCTCTCTCGTTTTCTGAAAGTCTCTTTTATCACTTCCTTTTTCTTTCTTTCTTTCCTCCATCCTTCCATATTTCCCTCTCTTTCTCGCTCCCCCTTTCCTTTCTCTTTCTCTATCACTCTTTCTCTCTGTCTTTCCTCTCTCTCTCTTTCGAACCATGCCCTCCCTCTCTACATCTTTTTCCCCCTTTCTTCTGTTTGTCTGTTCCCCCTTTCCCTTTCTTTTTCTCTCTATTTCTGAACTTTTATCACTTTCTTTCTTTCTTTTTTCTTTCTTCCTTTCTTTCTCTCCTCACTCTCCCTCTTTCCTCCCTCCTTTTCTAATCCCATTTCTTGCTCCGTCTCTTTTCTATCACTCTCTCTCTCTCCACCTCTATCCCCCCCCTCTCTCTCTCTCTCTCTCTCTCTCTCTTTCCCTCTCTCTCTCTCTCTCTCCCTCTCTCTCTCTCTCTCTCTCTCTCTCTCTCCTCAGGGCTGTAAGTGTCTCTCAGTATCAGGGCTGTGAGTTCAGCAGTAGTGGAGTTGCTGATGCAGCTCGCTGCCAGACAGCGCTCTGTCTGTTCTCTCTGTTCTCTGTTCTCTCTCTCGCTCTGTCTGAATAAAGCTGGAGACTTTTCCTCAGCCTAGATATGATTACACTCGTGAGGAAAGCTCACCGGCCAGCCGTCTCGTCTCTGAACACGTCGTCATGGGGCTTTAAATCCTGTTTGAGTAGTTGAAATGCGTCTAGACTCTGCGTAGAGTGGGGCAGTTGATTAAAAGACTCGGGCTGCAACACTTCAAAGGATTTGGCTATATAGGTAAAAATTATTCTGCCTCTGCTCCACAACACCTCTCTCACTTTAAAACGGATTTAAATCGTGCTTAGAAACCGCTGGTTCCACCGCAATTCGGATCGTTCAACCAGTACCAGAATGTTTGGTTTGTTGCTAATCCCTTTTCCTCTCATTTCTCTCTTTCACTCATTCTTCCTGCTCTGTTCTGTTTTTCTCAACTTAAGTATGCTTTATTGTCATGGCCATATTCAGCTATAGTTGCCAGAGCGTGTAAGTATCCTCAGTTGGAAGGCAAAGGGCTTTTTAGTATTAATTGATGTTGTTTTTAAAGGGGAATTCCACTGATTTTCCAACTTTTCTGAATGTCCTGCTTTAAGATTTCAAGTCATTTAGAGTGGTGCATTCTCGAGAAACTAACCAAGTCAGCTCACCGTGGTAGGGATAGGAACCAGACATCTGAAGAGTTTAATGCCTCTGAAAGTTCCCTCAAATTACATGTTATTATATGTTATTATATGAAGTGTTTATTAATACGATGCCTGCTGCCTGAGATATTGTTTAACAATAGCTTTGATTTAGATTTTGGCCTAAAATGTGATTCTAAAAAGCCATTCATAAGGGAGATGTAAGTATATGTCATAGTGAGAGAAAGGAGTCCCCCCTGTTTTACCATCATCAACAGTACATGTATGAACTCAAGACACATGCTCACTGGATGTTTTGGGTAGTAAATCCTATATGTGCTATATTTGCATTGTAGTCATTGCCACATCTTTATATCTCAGTGATTAAATTATCCATACATATAGAAAATCTGTGTAATTCTTTTATAGGAAGTTAAAGCTGCTCTTTGCAACATTTATTTGTCATAATTAAAAGAAGTAGCATATTGCACTGCTGCGCTGCTGTGAGTTGCCCTGTAAGGCCTGAAATAATCAATTAACAGAAGCCATTATTTTGTACTACTTTAAAAGTCAGAGATATTGAGTTGCATTTCAGTTTTTCATATCACATCATCCATCTTTACATATCAACGTGGCAGCCTCAAAAAGAAGGTCCAGCTTGATGTTTAGGTCTCAAAGGCAAAATCAACATTATATTAATAATGATATGATGACAACCGTAGATAATTTACTCCCATCCACTCACGTCTCTTGGTATTTATTTCTTTAATTTGATCTGTGTCTTTGTCTTATATGATTTTAAATTAACACTCATGATTTCTCATGACTGTTTAGCTTTGGCACCTGCCTATGAAGCACTTTGAGCTGCCACAGGCATGAAAATGCTATATAAATAATAATGATAATAATAATCATAAGTATTATTATTATTATTATTATTATTATTATTATTATATTCTCTATGAATACTCTTTCAGTCACAATCATCAAATTCATCTGCTCAGGGAAGGCTGAAGCACATCCCATGTTACACAGTGTCTGCATGTTACATGCAATTACACATTTCCACCAGAGAGGTCTCCAAATCCCCAAAACATAGTGTAGCTTCAATATGGCAAAATGTTTAGGCCAAATTTTTTTGTACTATTTCACCCAGTTCATTCCTCATGACATATGCATACAATGTAAAGCTGGTACTTGTAAATTCTGTAAAAAAAAATAATAATTATAATAATACAAATTGAAATTACAGTGGGAAAAACCTTGCCATTCATTTCTGACAGGCAAATGTCTCTTTATCATTAATTGATATTGCCTTCATAGACTATGTTTATTAGCTTACATTGCTTAAGTCTACTATGTTAACAATGTTTATCTACCAATAAGAAAAAGCAAAAAGTTATGATGCAAAATAAGACCTTTATCTTACTGTCATAGTGCTTTTAGGTAGCACTAACTGAGGCACATTCAGTTAAGCCTACGATAAATAACTAGGCTAACATCACCACTGTTTTCTGGCTAATGCTCAATTTAATGTTATAATTCATTTTAATTTAACATATCTTTTATATAACTTTATATGTTATAATAACAATATCTTCATCCAATTTAAAAGAACATTCGTCTTCATCCAATTTGTATATAACTAAGTATTTATACGTATATTTCTCTCTCACTTTCTGTGTCCATAGCTGTGTCCGGCGCGGAGGACGTGGCCCTGTACGTGGGGATTGTGGCCGTGGCCCTGTGTCTGACGCTGCTGCTGGTGGTGCTGGTGCTGGTGTACCGGAGGAAGAAGGCCGGTCTGGACGCGGATGTGGCCGACTCGTCCATCCTCACTACTGGCTTCCAGCCCATGAGCATCAAGCCCACCAAGCCAGGTGTGTGGGCACCACACAGGGCATCCCGCTGCAGTAGGCTACCCTTCCTCTCTTCTACCCATCTCAGTGTTCCCTCTCTCTCTCTTTCTTGTAGTCTTTTCTTTCATCCTTCCATCCTCATGCCTGTGTGTGTGTGTTAGTGTGCCACCAACAGGGATGGACTGACTATTGGGACCACTGGGAGAATTTCTGGCCAACATCTGTTGGCCATGCTTTTGGTCCAAAAACAGAGATAAAGAGAGAGAGAGAGAGAGAGAGAGAGAGAGAGAGAGAGAGAGAGGCAGCAAAACGCAAAACACGTGGAATGTGGACGTCCTCAGAATGAGGTGCTGCAGCAGTAAGAGTTAGAAGTTATAAGCGCAGCGACTTGTGTATGACGGCTAACGTTAATTATTAGTACAGCACACAAACCAAGAAGGTTCACAAGCTGGCCAAACTTGTAGCTGAGCCAACCAGGCTGAGTCAAAAGTTTAAGAATACAGACCACTGACCTGTGTAGTTTCGCCTTCTTTGGGTAATTAGCTTGTCAGCTAGCTATAAAAAGGGTTAGCTTATTTAGCTAGGTGATGTTAGCCTCATAACACAAAGCTAGGACTGTTTTTTGGCTTTTTCCAGCTTTATGTTTTTTGGAACGTACTCAAGATTGGTACCAACAGGATTATGAGGTACACAAGGGTGCTCTTTTCTGTATTTGCTAACACATGCAGCTGAAGCTAACAACAATATAGCTAATTCTCTACTCTTCCAGGTGAGGATGAAGCAACAAAGCACTATTTCATCACCAATAAGTGCACCAAACATTTATTGGAGTGTTATGTTCATGTATTAATTGTTATTTGTAAACCTATTTCTTCGTTAAAGTGACATAAGCTAGTTATGATGCTAATGCTAAACATATTAGCATTTATTAAGAAAAATACATGTTTTTGCACAGATTTTGACAGTTGGCATGATAAACGTTAGCTTTGCTTGATTCTATACACGATTCTGTGTAAATACAGGCATTATTTCATGTTAGCATAACTAGTTTTGGGCTAAGATAACTAATAATTAGCCAAATTAGATGCTCTGTTAGACACTTTGTACATATAAAATGACCAAAAACACAGATAAATTGTTAATTGTGGTTATGATAGTTCCAGCTGTCACTCAAGCAGGAATGAACTAGAACTAGAAACTCAAGTTCTGTTGGTTCCCGTTTAGGTCAGTTCTTGTTTTTCTTGTTTTTGAATGTCCAGTGGTAACCACCAACACACACCCCCCCACACACACACCAACCCCACCACCACTACTACCACTAACATGCTAGGTAATCAATTTTATAATATATAAAGTATAAATTTACCAACGAACAGTGAAGGGAGATACAAGGATGCTTGGTTTTGATCTCAGTCCATCCCTGGTCACCAGTGACTCCACTTGTCTTCAAGACTTTTGTGCTGGTGTATTTGTGTGTCTCTACATGTGCGTTCACGTATGCAGCCTGTCGTCCATTTCCAAGTGGACGAACATGACCATAGCGTTCCATTTCTGTCAGTGCTGTAGTTTTTGTGCTAAAGCAGAATATGTGAGGGAGTCCATCAGCCAGCCACCTGTTCCAGCAGCCGGCTATGAGGTTATGACATTGTTGAGCTGTTTTCCATCCGAGCGCCCTTGCACAGTCTCCGCTAGCCGCCCCTCACTTAATGTCATGTTCTTCTTGCTGATTTTTGACTGTAATCTGATGTGACAGAATTGAAAGTGGCTCTGGACTGGAAAATGGAGAGGTGGGCTGAACATAGTCTCTTTGTTTTTTTTTTTCCCTGCAAAGACTTAAGCAGGCCTGAAAAGAGCTTTTTTAAATGGGCCCTCCTAAGCTGGCCTTAAAAGCTGTATGAAATTGATTGTGGTTGCTGAAGAGAAGAAGGCATTGATTTATCCATGAGACAGTTCTTATCAGTGTTAAGGGTCTGTGAACAATGGACTATCCGTATGTGTGTGGAGAGTGTTGTGTGGTTTGTGTGTGTTTGCATTGACTTCTGTTTGCTGTTTTAAAGAAAAAGTTCTGCTAAAAATCATGGTGACAGTTTTTCCATTACCCCAAATTTAGATGATCAACTAAGACAAGGTTGGCGTACAAAGTTTGTTCATTTATTTTTGTGCTGGAGCTATAATGGTAATGTAGCTAAGAAGTAATGGAAGCTAAAGGCCTTTTTTGCTTTTTGGCTATAGGCTCCTATACTGACTGCAATATAAAGAACAATATTGGTCATTTAGCTTTTATATTTCCTCAGTTGCAATTGGAATTCTGCATAGTATGTTGGCTGGTCTGACAACAAATGCTAAATGCTTGTTTGAATGATTTGAAGCTTACCATAGCCACCAGCTATAATATAGCGAATGCTAACTGTTTGGAGGATTGGCCATGCGTTAGATACTATGACCACAGTTACCATAGTCACAACGTAATTTGTGGGGACATAACAATTCACAACATTCATAATTCGATTTAATGTGATACAGTAGTGTTTAGCAATTAGATACACTTTCAATAAGGAAAAACAACAAAAAAATAGGGAGCGACTTGACATTTTTGGTTTATTCAACTTTATAAAAGTACAATATTTGAAACAAGTACTCCAAACTAAGACTCATCATGTTAGTCCCAAGCTAAAACATTAGGTGCAAGCTAGCATGCTAGTCACAATACAGTGTTATAGTACAATACGTTGATGATACACTGTGAAATAATCGATTTCAAATCTTTTTTATTTTTAAATCTAAATGTCTGACTACTGCCAGAAAATAAAAGCTTAAAAAGAGAAAAAAACTGCTTTCATGGGTTGTTTATTTTGTCAGAACTACAATTCTGTAATTTACCATGCAGTCAGAAACAGAGTACATTGTCCTGATAAGACAGAAAAGCTTTGTTGTTTTAACTTTCGTTCCATTTTAAACAGTTTAAGATTTACTTTTTTGAGTAATCTCAAACTGATTAGCATGTGTGGATTTCTGGCAGTAAGACTTTATAGTCAAAGACAATCTTTGAATCTGGTCCTGGATTTTGCTGTAACTGGTAGTGAACTGAACTGTTGATATTATTGATTGGCCATATCGACAATTATATCTACCACTCAGTTAACTACTAGCCATAACAAAACCCAGCGTCAGAAACTGGATTCAAGGGCTGGAAGACTTTGCATAAAAAATTATTTTATTTATATATGGAGAAGAGTACAGACAAGACTGAGGTTAAAAGATTGCTTCTATCCTAGGGTTTCAGTCACATGATCTTTCTGTTGTGGCTGCCATATTTGGGACTGAATTTCTGGCTTCACTGCTCCACACGAACATAACTAAAGATGAAAGATGGCTAAAATTACCTCACTCTGGAAAGGAAAAAAATGTTACCTCGACATAGTCAATAAAATGGGGTATGATCCCTATACAGTTTCCCCCGAACTGCTGGTCCCATTTAAACTGGTGGAAAGCTACCAAATTTGTGTTTTCCTGACATTAATATTTATCTCATACACAACCCGTCTCTCTATTCTGGAGAGTCTCTCAAAGCATGTAGAAGAACAGAAGCCTACTGGCTATTCACATCAGGTGGGTAAAGGATCCCATCGTGTCGCATAAAGAGGAGAAAAACTCTGTCATCATAGGAGGGTAACATCAGCTGATTAACACAGATATGAACAGTGCTAGTCTTTAGATAACCTTTGCTAATGTTAACAGCCAAGAGATAAACAGTCATCCCCCTAACGGAGCTGCAAACAGCTGGGTATAACTCTACTCTCTGTTTCTGGAGATTTAAATGATGTTTGAATAAAGAAACATAAATCCCAAAATTGCAGCAACTATACATTGTGACGTCACGCGAAACACAATGTTCTTTTAACAAACATGTCTAGTGCTTTCTCTCTATTTCCTTATTTCCCTCTCACTCCTCTTTTTTCCTTCTTTAACCAGAGAGCTCTCATCTGCTGACCATCCAACCGGACCTGACCACCACCACCACCAGTTATCAGGGCACCCTGCGCTCTCGCCACGACATGGCCCAGAAGTTCTCCGTGAGTAACGGTCCTCTGCTGGAGCCCCTGCCCAACGGCTCTCAGACACTGCATAATGGCAAGCTGCCCGGTGAGCCTGGAGACTTCGTCAGCCGCCTCTCCTCTCAGAGCTACTTCAAAACGCTGCCGCGAGACACCGTCAACACCTCCTATGGCACCTTCAACTTCCTGGGTGGCCGCTTGACCCTCCCTAACACGGGTGAGTCGCAGGGCAGCAGCAAGGGGTGTGACTAAGACATCAGGTCTGATTTCGTCAGGAAGTGCAAGTGGGGGGAAAATGCTTAAACTGCACTTTTACAGCAAAGGACAGATCTTACACAAAGGGTCAGCAAGAAGTCATACAGCTTGGCCAAGAATAAACATGAGTAGCACGTCAGTTGATACAGTAATCATGTTAACTATAAAATCTTAAAAGCTTTTGAGTATTTCAGGCCTGCACCGATATAGAAATTGTGGGCTTATGCAAATATCTAATATTTTTTTAAGTATGTTCCTGCCAGTGCCAATGGCAATACATAAATGTTTATAAAATGTAGAAATTCGGACTACATCTTTCTAGATTAGTCAAGTCAAAGTTTATTTATATAGCGTTTTTTACAACAGGCGTTGTCACAAGGCAGCTTTACAGAAAAATCCGGGTCCGAGCCCCAATTAGCAATACAATGGCGACAGTGGCAAGGAAAACCTAAACTTGGCTACCTAAACTAGGTAAACTACCTTGGCTAAACTTGGCTACCTAAACTAGTCCAAAAATCTGTCCAACGCTAATCATTTTGTAAGCAGTTATGTTCTGATACCAATATGAATCTGATATCATCATGCATCCCTAGGATTCTTTTATAGACTAAAATTCCAGCCAAAACCACAAAATTAGCCATTGCTATCTGTTGTAAACAAATTTTTAGTCTTCTACAAGATTCAGATGTCCATGTTTCATCTACAGTGACCAAAATTGTTCATGTGCAATGCTGTTAGTGCTGCAGTAGTCTCAACAGAAGGGCAGGGAAGGGCCAGGGTCCAGCACAGTTTAGCGATTTCCCTGCTCTAGCACATGACCTAAACCTAGCAATTAACTGATGAGCTGAATCAGATGTTGTTGAGCAGGATCACCAAACTATCCAGGATTCTGGCACTCCTGGACTGGAATTCCCCACCCTTGCTATGTAGTGAGATTTTCTGATTTAAAGACTAGAATCCCCTCTTATGATGTATCTTGAACATGGGAGGAACTTTTGAAACACTGACAGCTTTAAGGTGGATTTTTAGAGATGGGGTATTTTGTTTTTTTTTCATTAGCAGCAGAATGCAGTTAGCATATATTACTGCTAGCAATCTAAATAAATGAGTAATTGATTCCAATCTTTGCTACAATGGGGAGAATAAATTACTCAAATGACAGAAATGCCTCAGTGCAACAAGCTGAAAGCTACTAGCAAGGTGGTTATCTACACCAGCATGGCTTCTTTCTTCTGGCTGAAGGGGTAGAAACTTGTCTCTGATGTCGTTTTTGTGTTGATTAAAGACAGAATCGCTGTTTTCTTTATGATTTTGTTCAACACCCGAGGTAAAAGTTGCATTAATGCTGGCTCAGATGTATTTATTAGCTTATTGATTAGCAGTCAAGATTGGTTGACAGCACAGGGATTCCCAATACTGGTGTGATGTATTTGTGTGGTGCTTTTATAGTGAGTGAACATTGATGAAAGAAAACATAAAAATATATACAATTGCGCATTCTGTCAAATGGATGAGGATGAAGGATGCAATGCTGTGCAACAAAACAAATAACATTATGTTCTAGTTTTAAGCCAGAATGCCCCTTTATGGTATCACTGACAATAACAAAAGCATGGTGTCATTTAATAAATGATATTTTTTACTTGTAACACACTGATTTTAATGGTAAATAGTGTCAAAGGTTCACATTATACATTTGCAATCCATTCTGTTGTGCATACAGTGCTGTTTCTATATTCTCTTTAAATTTAGAAATATATTGACCATACAAGACAACATATTCCATTTTGATGTATACTAAGGGACTCATTAGGTGAGGTTAGTAAGTGTTGAGTTTGTCCTGCAGACGGAAACGATCTGCCCGAGGCCAGGCCGCGGCTGCAGTAGGCTGTGAGCATAGTAAGCCGATCGCTGCCTTCGTGCTGCAACCTTATCCAGTCCAAGGACACCAGCAGAGTGTATTCAGGGCAATTAGCTCTCTCAATAAGAGACACAGGCCTCATCAGTCTGTCACATTAGGAGCTATCCCCTGCTCGGCTGAAGGTGCAGGGAGAGGAAATGAATCTCTAAGAAGTGTTGGCGCTCATTGAGAATAGCCCAGTCGCTCTGTTTCCACGGCGAGGTGGAGAAAGGGAAAAGCAGAAGAGCAGCAGCACTAATGTTCTACCAATCGGATCAGTTAAAGTAACTAACAGCTTCAGCTGACAGCAACAGATTTAGCTGATCCTAGAACAGCATTGCTGGAAAGAGCATTAAGTGTTCTTACTGAAGTAAAAGTACTGCTACTGTAGGGATCATTTACTTGTAAACAAGTGAAGAGAATGATTCAAGTAAGTTGTTTTTGCAACACTACTCCAGTAATTACCTCGATACTAAGTTAACATTAACCTTAGAAAGAAGGCCCAGTGCTGGGTTTAGCTAATCCGTTATCTTGTCTTGAAAATTAGCTTACATTAGCTAAATTAGCTAGCAAGTCTCTCACAATACAAAAAAACAGGCCTGAAATACCGCCTGGTATTCAAGGGGTCCCACGTTGGCTGGGTTCTCCAGCATTGGTGGGCTGCAAACTCACTCATCATAGCAGTGCTGATTGGTTTGTTAACAATTCTTCTGAAAATTCTCTGTTCTAGTTTGGTAATGCGGTCTTAACTGAGATCTCATGCATCTCTTATACTGCCTTCGGTTTGAGAAATGAGTAACAATTCACTCTTTCCACCAAACTCTTTGGAAACTGGCTGAGTTTTTAGGTTTGTGGCACATTGTAAAGTTTTTAAGAGGTATCCTGGGCATAGTTACAGTTGCTAGACTATGAAGTACCAAGTGGGTAAACCAATTTGCAATAGTGCCACTCTGAGGCAAACCACTGCTGCAGCTTTAGTTAGTTGAGAATATAAAAGACAGTAGCCTGTTTGGTGGGTGAAGCAGGCTAAACAGTGACTATTTCCTGAATTTGTATTTGAGCATGCATTTTTCCCTAATGGGCAGCAACATCATGATAAATTTTTTAGGGACCCCCCAGAATATAGATTTTGAGATATTCAGGGGGTCTGGCTAAGTTAATTAGGCAGTTATTAATTCAGAGGAAACAAATATTTCATTCAAAGTATGAATTGTACAAAACAAGTTAAACTGCTTCTTATCAAGTGAAGTAAAGTTTTGAAAATTAAACAGATGCTACCTTTTTACAGTGTACAGAATTACATCCAACTTCAGATGCTGACATGTATGTAGCCATCTTAAAATAAGTGCTAGCTAATAATGCAAGCTAACCCCTAACATCAGCCACTTCTGTCCATATAAAGGACAAAACTGACCAACTTACTGTAAAAAGTGGTTCAACCTTAGTGTAACTTTAACAATTTACTTAAACTTAAAACTGGTAACAAGCAACTACTATTATTTAACTAAAATAAATACTTTGATTGAAACAGTGGTTCAACAAAGTATTTGAGTTGAATAAAGTAGGTAATTTACTTGTTATTACATGATTTCTTTGCATTTGAGCTAAAACTGAACCATTTCAGTATAGCATAAAATTTAATGTGTGCTAGAACTTGACTTTCTGTGCTCTCTGCTTAGTCTAGTGGGGCCAGATATGACCTCATAATGGGAACATCTGGGGACAACCATGGGAACTTTTTGGCAAAATGCAGGTTGGAAAATAGGCTTATAAGAGTAGGAACAACCTGAGAGTGAAATTTTTAAACTAATCCGTGGCAGAGCTCAAAGTAGGGGGGCGAGGTTACGCCCACTTACATCCATCTTTAGCCCATGGATGTAATGTAAGTTAGCAAACAAGCAAGGGAAACAGTTCTGTTAGTTAACAACTGGCGTTGCTAGTTAGCTTGATTTGCTACTTTAATTATTGTGCTCCAGACATTAAAAGAGTACAGACTAGAGGACATTGGGAGTGGATTTTGGAGGGTGCATACCCTTATTTGGGGTGGATTTCACTGCAATCCAGCACCAAAAGTTAACAAGTTGTCTCCAGATGTGTTTCTCATTACAAGATACCCTCTATGCTGAGGGAGCTAAGCCTTTTTTCCAGCCGGAGAGACGTGTCTAGAGACGAGTTTGTTTGGCCTTGGCTTTACCTCCTGATATTTGCATGTTAACTGCCTGTGGTTTTGTCAGCACATACAGGCCCTTTGTGAAAACACTGTGACTTTCATACACAGCAAATGAGCTCCCTTCTCCTTCTCACCAGGGATAAGCCTGCTCATCCCCCCGGAGGCCATTCCCAGAGGCAAGATCTACGAGATATACCTCACTGTGCAGAGGAAGGAGGATCTGAGGTGGGTCTGTCTTCAGTCCGTCCGCCTAGCGAAAACAGTTTGACACGGAACAAGGAGAAAAAAACAAGTAAAGGGAGAAGAAAGACCTGGCAGGCAGTGCTGAACATGATTGAAGTCAATTCCCCCATGCCGGCGTGTGTATACGTGTTTGTGTGTGTGCAAACAAGTGCTCGTGGTCAAACAGATGACTAATATCAGCTTCAGAATTAAAGGCTTTTGTAAGAGTATATGTGTTCGGTCTGGTCTAAGGTACTTCAATGAGTCACTCCTCCTTCCAATAGCAGAAACACCGTCATGCTGCGTCATGGTGGTTTATGTGCACATGTGTTAAGTTCAACTAGTTCAAACTGAGGTCATTTAGTAAAAAAAAAAACATAAAAAAACGTAAGTATTCAGACATGGGATATTTACAACGATTATGTTGTGATCTATTAAAACCCAATGCATTAATTTGAGATAGTAATAAGCTAAATATATGCAAAATCATCATTTATAGGGTACTATAAATGAGGTCTATTGCTGTCTTAAACACTAACCCCTAAATTTACACTTTGGAAAATGTGAATTTTTACAGTTTAAATTTGAATTTAAATTTTATTATTTGTTTTAAAGAAAAGATTTATTTTTTAGATTTATTTTAAAGTGGAATTGAAAAATGTATTATGAGTTTTAAAAAGTTTATTCAACAAATTGCTGTCCCACATTTTCATGTCACTACCGAAACACAAAGAGATTTAGTTCATAGGCAGAGCTTTATTTTAGCCACACCCCTGCATTTTAGAGCAGGAAGTGAGACTGCATCCCTGTCCCTCATGGCCACATGATGAGCAGTTAGATCTCATTGTTTTGAAGTAAATTTGCCCCCAAGTCTGAAATTCAGTGTGGAACATTAAGAATTGTCACTACTGAAACACATATGTTCTGCAATTAAGTACTTTTTGTGTTTTAATAAAAAATATTATGATTTTATATGTATAAATTGTTCGACACTGCATTTGCTAGTCATATACTGGCTAGTTAAAATGAGCTAATGAGCTAAAATTGTCAATACCGAAACAGTGACTTCTGAAACATTTGGGAAAGTTTCGATACTGTTTTGGTTGTTTTTGTTAGTGACAAAATGGAAAGTTCAATCATTTGTTTTGATGAAATAAACATAATTAAGCTATAGAGTCACTCAAAGCAAAAGCATTTTAGTCTAAAGTCCGAGTGAGATAAAAGTCCAAAATGTGTTTTGAACTCTGACTTTGAACCAATTCTTTAGAATGATCCACATAACTAAGCTGCTGTTTTGATTTCATCAAAGTTTCATCATTTACATTTGCAGTTTAGCCCCACTCATTCAGACTGATGTGATAAGAAATGTTGTTACTGCAGACAGTAGTTGGAGTGGATTGAAACAATTAAACGTTGTGCTGTTCATGGCTCTCAGGAAACAATGTATCATTGCCAGTGTTGGACAAAGAACACAGCTTCTGTATTAGAGTGAAAGTAGAGATAAGCAAGTTCCTGCTAATTTAAGTGTCAAAAAAGTACTGTGAGAATAATTATTATGCTGTAATTTTGATGAACAGTTTCTTGTAAGCAGATACAAAGTAGTCAAATGTCCCTGTTTATGAAAAAATTACATTAATCCATAAAAGTGATATTTGAATGAATAAATGAATGAATACTTTAATGAAATGTAGATAAAAGTATTTAAGTACAGTAAGCTTGTTTTGGGTGCATAAAACAAAAACTTTACTAGAATAAAATGCAGCTAAAATGTTTTTTACATGTGGAGACAAAAATCACACAAAACAATGCATAGTGGCAGAAAACCCATAACAGAAAGCTTAAAATGACTGGAAGATATTTACTGTAGGATCAGTAGATAGTGATGTTGGCTGCGAGCCAGTGTGGGCGAGCCCCATCCTGGTCCCTTTGACCTTAACATTGACTCTGTCCTACGCTTATGCCCCTTTCAGGCTGCCCCTGGCCGGCTGCCAGACACTACTAAGTCCCGTGGTGAGCTGTGGCCCTCCGGGCGTGGTCCTCACCCGCCCGGTCATCATCAGTATGGACCATTGTTCAGATGCTTGCCCTGAGAACTGGGCTGTCCGGCTGAAGAAGCAGTCTTACGAGGGATCATGGGAGGTAAGGCAGAGATTGTATTTGTGTGAATGCCTACTTAGAAACTCACAGGATACTTTATTAGAAACTGGGCCTTGAATCCAATTTCCGGTCCAGGATTTTGTAATCAAGAACTGCTGATGTAACTTAGATAGGATAAAGTAATCCACCCCAATAAGGAAGGTTATCAAAGGATACCGAAAAAATGAAACTCCTGATAATTATGCAAGACCTGATCGTCCACCAGAAAGATAAACAGTATTTAACCCTCACAAACTTGTGCACAAACTTGCCCATACGTCAAATATGATGTGTCTATAAATGTTTCAATATCTTTGCGATTATACGGTACAGAATTACGGTTAAAACATTTCCTAAATCTGTAGAGTCGCCCTTTCCATTTCATCTTATAACAAGTTTGCATGTGACTCATATCCGGAGTTATGAGGCTATAAAGAGAGATTGAGATGTTCATTAACTGCCTCTTACTATGTGTAATTGGTGGATTTGTGTGTCCATCTACATGTTGTGTGAAAATGAGATGTGAGGAAATCACTAAGGACTGACCCATCACCTCGGAAACCCTGTGGATGCAGTAGTTTTTGAAAGTAGCGACGAAGATACCAGAGCATTTTGATATCCAGCTCTCTTTATTGGATTTCTTAATCGGATTTCTAGACTTTATGTTGATCTAAGAAATCAGAATATGCTGTTTACGTGACCACTTGAGTAATCAGATAACTGCAGAAATCTAATTATGATTGGATTATTAAGTGTATGTAAATGCATTCAGTGGCATTGACATATGTAAAAACCCCAGCATCACTGCTGATACATGTATACCCACCATGCTACTACCATGTCAGTGATGTCAAGAATGGTCCACTACTCAAATAATATTTGGGAACAATGGTCCTGTGGTCAGAAACTGAACAATAATGAACAGCGTAAAGGGGGACTGAAAGACAGTCTGTTATTGTACGCTTATATAGTGGACCCATGAGGTAAGTGGACCACATAAAGTGGCCAGTGAGTGGAAGTACAAGTTGGAAGTGGAAGGCGAGTATATGACTGTGTATATAGTATATTTGCTGGCCCCACAACTTTAATCACTACTTCAGCTGTGTCCAGCCGTATGTGCTCAGCTGGTCCATTCTGCCACTGACTTCTCTCTTCTTTCCTTTCCTTTTGTTACCAGACTAACCATATCCTCCATCAGTTGTTCAAACAGACCCTCAGACAGTAATCTTCTGAAAAGTGGTCTCAGGAAAAGAACTTGTCTGCTAGCTACCTAAAGACAGTGCCTTTCACAGCAGCTCAGTTTAGTAGTGCAGAATCTTTGTGATTCACCATGATGACCAGCAACATCTGCCAGTATTTTTTAGAGTTATTATTGTCATTTTGCCATACTATTTTAAGGTAATAATATACTATTAATTAATGTTACACTTTTTATATTTGCATTTAATTTACATTTTGTATCTAGTTTTTTCCCCTTTAGTTTTGACGTCAACAAAAAGATGGTTTTCCTTTCTGAAAGTCCAGACTGCATGTGCAGCAATAGCTTTTCATCAGATTCAAATCATCTCTGACATACAAACACAAAAGCAATGCAAAATGAAAATAATTCAGAAAATTGCAGATGAAAACTGTGACTTCCACGGCTGGCATGACACAGTGAAACACTTCAGTTGCTTGAAACCTGCATGAAAATAAATTGCACTTGAGTTGCATAATGTAGAGCATTCTGGAACTCATTCAAAGCTCAGCCGCAATGGTAGCAAGCATCTCAAGTTTCATTTAAAACAAAATGGTGATTACGCTAAATGAGATACTTAAAACTGACCGATTTCACCAGATCAATTGAAGAAAATAAAACAGAATATGGTTTATTGGGTGGCTGAAAAGGAGATCCTTGTGAATGTGTTGCATGCAGCTTGATTTTTAAAATTGCCTTGTTTTACTGTTAAGTTGCATGAAATCATGTTGCAGCTATCTCACATTACACAACTACTTGCCTATTAGTTTCACCCTGTCAGGTCAGCCTAAGGATTAATGCTTTTAGGCAAGAGTTAAGGCCATTATGCACCAAATGCAATGGGAAAAAGTGACAAATAAGAAATATTCTGAAGCAATATTTTTGCATCAACACATCATGTACATACCGATCATGATGAAATGTTTTGTGGAATTTCACAAAATTGTTTATGCCAAAAGAAACAGATGGGCAGAATATCAACAAAAAAGTCCTTTGCTTCTTACAAAATGGGCTACTCTGACATTGCTTAGGATACAAAAAACAGAGTTTCTCTGCTTCATTCAGGAGCTTAAACTTTATTGACTCTCCTTCACAGGTCTGATCTCCATAACTCAGTAAGAGCTGATTTTGGAGATGTAGCTCCACACAAGATGAAACAAAAAACAAACATACAGACTGCTCTTCAAATGTAGTTATGTTATAACTGAAGCTTGGGGGGAGGAACATGCCTGAAACCCCCCCTTCTACCAATCTAATGCCTTATAACTTTACATACTCACCTTCCATTCCCGTGATGAAGGGTTCACAATCCCCACTGCCACCACATCTTTCCCCAGTTCCTCAGTCCTACATCAATCCTGCTACTGCTATGAGGGGACATCTGGCCTTCTAACTACAGGCAGAAGCTGCCCAGTACTCCAGCCCAAGTTCTCAGAGTTCGCCCCTCCCCCAAAGTGCCAATAAGATCTCCTTTGCCGTTTGTTTTGGAAAAGTGAAAGTAGCGTGAAGAGCTTCATCGCTTTGTTCAGAAGCTGAAACTTTGAGTGCTTCCACACAGGCTTTAACTTGAATGCTTGTAGCCCAGTTTGAGCCCTGCTTGAGCTGCTTTTGGAGATTCTGATCCTTTTAGCAGACAAACCAACTAGGAAAAAAATTGCTAGTCAGCTTGGTTGTCGCCATGCCAACACCAGAGATGACTCTGAATGTTCAGAGAGTTCTAGTCACAGAAGAAAGTTCACAGAAATCAAACAGATAATACCATATTTTTGCTGTTTAAAATCGCATTTAATTCTACCATCGGGTGCTGGAATTAATTTATTGTCATCTGACTAAATTATGCAAATAAATTACGCTCTGTGTGTAAAGAGCTTTAAGGCCATCACACAATGGATGTGTTGCGCAGTATTGTGTAACAAATAGTCACATAGCATCATGTAGCAGAGTGCGGCTATAGAATGCCTGCAGGAAGAGCTCTAAAACATCAGGTTCAGGTTCATTTTTACACTGTGCTCATAAAAATTGCATGAAATAAAGTGTTAAGCATCACTTATCATGCTTGGCACCCATTTACTACCTCTTCACAGACTGGCTGTTTTTGGGCTGAAAGATATAACCTTAAAAAGGCTCAGATAGTAACGTTAGCTGAGTTAACTTACCTTTAGCATCTTTCTGCTTACCTAAAAGACTGACTGCCTTTCTCTGCGCAAACTTCAAGCCAATTTTCAGGCTTACTGTGGTCTCAGTATAGCTTTCATTTAATGTAGTAATGGCAAAATCCTGCATGGCATGCTGTGACGCGCTAAGAACTTGAGCAGTGCTCAGAGTCATGTCGGCACCTGTGTGCGTACCTCCATGGTTTCACATTTTTAAACGCTGCGTGACGCAACTCAGTGCATCCAGTGTGCAACAGCCTTTAAAGTGGTCTAAATGGAATGTCACATGACTGTGTGCAATGGTATCTAGACAATTCAGTTGAATTCTAGAACTGCATTTAGAATTCCAGACACAAAAAGCTTCGCTCTGCCATTGAGAGTGTTGGGGCCAGAATGGGACAGGCAGCACACAGAGGGGAGGAAGAGGAGGAACCAGAGGGAGAAGGATGAAGAAGCAGAAGGCGGGGAGCGAAGGTCCTCTTTCATGTTCGATATTGTGCATAAATTATTCAGGCCCCTCGGTGTGGCAGCAGTGGGGCGTCTGCAGAATGAATTGGCCTGTCTTAGGCTGGGGTTAGAAGAGCACTTTTAATCATTCACCAGCCCAAATATAGCCCACGGGCGACAGGTCGCCCCGCTCACCCAGGTACCCCCAGACAAAGGCAGGAAACGGGCAAGTTTGTCCTGGATAGGAGTCTTGGCAGACTGGCTTAGAGCAGTTAATTTCTCCAGAGAACGCAGACCTGTGAAGCGACAGGAAGAAGTAGCTGGCCTGGGTTGATATTGAACCACTGGAACAGAGGTTTGGATTTGAGAGTGAGAGGGAAAAGATATATCGTGGTTGACATTTCAACAGCTTGTATCTCCATTGTTTTGGTGTTTGTCCATTTATTTATCTATCTCTCATTTGAAAAAGCCTGCTGCCTTTTACATTGTGAGAAAATTTCATGATGAATGGACAAATGGAAATGACCCAAAATGACTTGGAATAAAATGACTTTGCATTAACAAATATTGAAGTTAAGAATGTTTTCCAGCTTCTTTCCATTTTGGAGGCCTCTCACTAATTCTAATGGAAGAAAATGAGAGTTCATTATGATGGAATGCGAAATGCCTCATGTCGATACTAATTTCATTGATGAAGACAGTGGCTTATTTTATCGATTGGCAGGATGTAATTTCCTGGCCAAGGCATCCCTAGGTGCATGACGGTGGGACCGCGGCCGTGAGGTTGATTAGATGGCCGTGAGTGGGAGGGTGTGCGAGTGTGAAAGCGAAAGAAAGTGGAGTCTCTGTGATGAGCTTCCTCCACAAGTTCCTGTCACTAAGGGTCCCACTTGCCTTTTCTTCTAATTAAAGCCACACTGGGGAGCCATTATAAGATTGTATCTGACCACAGGCTACGAAAGAACGACATGTTTCATTAGGACATTGCTGCTCGGTGGGAGATTTCCTTTTTACCCTGCCACATTTCTCTCCATACAAACCTCATACCTTATATTCAGGCATGTACGAGTTTGCTGTTACACATTTCGGCATACAGGAGTCACCAGCTGGCGCGGCCCTAATGAACGTCTCACACTTGAATGTCCCAGCATGGTCCCAGCTTCAATTAATTCATTCCCATGGCTGTTAAAGAAAAGTGCATCTAATTGTCAAAGCGGCTAATTGATTAACGGATGGGTGAAGTGTAAAATGGCGAGGGATTGGTCACGCCGTTGCCTTGGCAATGTTAATGAGCGTAGCCAACACGGGGGTCGAGGTCACATCTTTTTACCCGGGCCGAGATTGCATCACCGACATTCCGACCGGAGCTGTCTGCGTATGCATAATGAGCAAAACATTCACAATTACACACTGTAAAACTGCATCTTCTATTCTTGCCTTTTCATTTAATGGCTGTATTATCAAATAGATAAAGAGGAAATTGCCGAGGAAGAATTCATTCACATGACGTATTCTGTGCCCTTTCATTTTTCTTATGCAAACACCTACATTTCTGTCTTGGATAGAAATGTGTGTGTTTTTTTTTTTGGTGTGTCTGTGTGTAAATGTATGAGTATCAAATATAATCACTTACTGGTAAGGGTTTTGAACATGGACTAATAGCACTAATAAGAAAACAGGTAATTACAAATCAGCTCAATGATTCATTGGAATTAATTTAATGGGATTCAGATCTGATATGTAAAAGAACTCTAGAGAAAAACAGAATGCATCTTAAACAACCTGCACTGGCCTACAAGCACCCTGCGTCTGTTTCTCTGCCCCTGTGTGTATGATGCAAATGCAATAACGTTTCTGTCTTTTTTTTTTTTTTACATAATTTTAAACCTCCAGGTGCCCTTTGCATTGTGTGTAAATGTTCTGATGAATGCACGAATAGAAATGCCCCAAAATTACTTGCAATAAAATCTTTTTACATTAACATTTTTACATCTATAATGCACATTGGGCACATACATATTATATGTATTATATATACATATAGGTACTTATTCATTATTGTTCAAAAGTCAGACCCCACCCCTCATTTATTGCATTTCTAGTCAAAACAGCCATTAACTAGAGGTTATTCATTTTCCAGAATTAGGAAAAAAGCAGGAAAAAAAAACAGAAAATTACATAACAACCAAATATAATGTCATTTTTTCAACATTTATAGACTTTTAGTTATTGAAAGAATTCTGCTATATTTCCACACTTCCACAGTTCAGTCTTAGAAATTGGTTGCATTTTCTGCTTCTCACAAACAGAGTAGTCTCGAACACATTCAATGATGCTGAGGTCTGTTGGTCTTTTCTCTTTTTCTTCCTTTTCTCAGTAATGGCTTCTTAGCAGCTACACATCCAATCAGAACTAGTTGTCTTCATACAGTGGATTTTTCCAGATCTGAAGCAAAAGTGGAGCTTGATTTTCTCTTATTCTCAAAGATGAAAGCTTTAAGAGCTGTTTATCCGATGGGAACAGTTTTGGTGGTCTACCTGGTCTTGCATGGTTGCTAGGAGTTCCATTTTCTCCTTATTTTTTTTTTTACTCTTGTTTTGGAATCTCCTGTTTTTTTATTTTGACTTTAATCAGCCTTATCTATGAATTTCTTAGAAATATGTCCTGAAAAAATTACATTTTACATATTGATCAGAAATTTAAATAAATTAGTGGGGACTTTTGCACAGTACTCTACATATAAGTACATTCTTACATACTATGTAAAGCGTCCTTGGGTTTGTGAAAGGGGCTATATAAATTCAACTATAAATTGAAAAATAAAAACACTGGTGGCCCACAGATTTGTTGGGATTTTTTAAATATTGCCCTTTCAGTGGTTCAATTTGACACCCCTGGCCTAGAGGTACTTACACATATATAACACAAATGTACATCCTGAATTCGTACAAAAACAGTGCTGTGTGTGTGTTAGGATGTGCTGCTGCTGGGAGAGGAGCTGGTGTCTGAGCCGTATTACTGCCAGCTGGAGGCGGAGACGTGTCGCGTGTTCACTGAGCAGCTGGGCCGCTTTGCCCTGGTGGGAGAGTCTCTCAGCATGGCGGCCGCAAAACGCCTCAAACTGCTGCTGTTCGCCCCCGCCTACTGCTCCACGCTGGAGTACAGCATCCGCGTCTACTGCACAGATGACACACAGGACCTCATCAAGGTAAGTACAGCCCAAGTTTTTCTTCTCTTCTTCTTGCTCTTAGGGAGTTTTCCCACCCTCAGTGATCCTCAGTGATGCTTACTAAGGGGCTGGACCCACATTTCTGGAAAGACAGTGTTGGAGAAAGCGCTGAAGAAACTGAATTAAATTGGACGCACTGGTTCTCATTAAGCAACAGTCAAAGATGACGAAGCTGTTTCATTATTGTGGAACGGTATAGTGTTGTTTAGTATGGTATATAGTGCAGTGTGTTCTCACATATTCTTTTAGATTGTAAGCTCCTCAGACAAAAATTAGTAACCTTGCGTGTTAAAAGCGCTAGAAACTTCAAGCTCCTGCAGATGGCATGGTACGAGGATGATCGGGCTATAAATACCTGTGGGGTGTCCAACAGGATTCATAGATTGAGAAAAGGTGGTACAGTGCAGTGAACGTCTCATTCGATGTGTGGAAAATGGGTCGCAAAGCAGATGTTAATGATTGGCAAAAAGGAGTGACTGCATTTGAGCGTGTCAAAGGCCACAGTGGGAAGAAAGTAGCTGAATTTGCAGGTGTATTGAAGCATGCGGTCATACGGGTCAACCAGCAGTGGCAAAAGTCCCAGTCTACAGGGAATTCTCATCAGAATTGTGGCTGAAAGATGAAAATGACGGACAGGGACTGCTGACATGTTTCGTGTCTTGTGATTGAGTGGTCCTTCAGAAATTGGTTGTGAAGAACCTGCGTTGACTTCTAGAAGCAGTTCTTGACTGCAAGTAAAGCAATTTTTATTCACAAGCTCCCTGGACAAAAAATTACTCACCTTGCATATTCAAGGTGGTGACTAATTCAAATGTAGTTAATCTATATAGCACTAATACAGTGTTCTACAATTACATGTTGCCTTCCTACTGATTTTCTAACTCCAAGTGCCAACAGTGTATCAGTAATTGATCACGTTCTTGCTTTATTTTGATTGTGGCTTTAAAATAAAAAAAAAGAAAAAATATAACAATAACTAACTGGCATAAAAATGAAAATGGCAAAGAAACAATATGATCAAACACAACAAAGAACAAACAGACTCCAAAAATCAAAGACAATCATGGCTAATATACATATATCAACTAAACAAGACACAGGTGAAATAAAAAATACTGGCCAAAAATATACCCTTTTAAAAAAGTGTGTTCTGATTGGTTGATATGTTGGTTTAAAGAGCGCTGTTTGGTTGCTATGTTGGTCTAGTGAGTGCTGATTGGTTGTTGATCTGTTGGTGTAATGAGCAATGTTTGGTTGCTATGTTGATCTAGTGAGTGCTGATTGGTTGTTGTGATGTTGGTGTAACGAGCACCTTTTGGTTGCTATGTGGGTCTAGTGAGTGCTGAATGGTTGTTGATATGTCGGTGTAATGAGCGCTGTTTGGTTGCTAGGTTGGTCTAGTACATGCTGATTGGTTGCTATGTTGGTGAGGTGAGTCGTAATTTGTATCTAAGGGCAGTGACTGGTGATTGGTTGACATTGTTGTGTGGTAAGTACTGATTGGGCAGGTTACCGTTCTGTTCTGTTTCCATCTGTTTTCCGTTCGGCTGCCTCTCTCCCGGCTGTGCTATTTCAGCTTCTCCTTCTGAACGGATGAAGAATAATCAGGAGCTAATGCCAAAGCTGGCTCCCTGGAGGAGTGCGTCTGAGTAGCCTGTTAAGATTTCATTTGCATGGTTAATTAGTAAATGAAAAAGAGAAGCTCTGTGGCTGCGGCCTCGCGGTCACCACGAGAGACCTCAGCTGAGCACTAGCCACTCCAACCACACACAGCCTGCCAGAGAGAGAAAGAGAGAGAGAGAAGAAAGAGAAAGAGAGAGGGAACCAGAAAGAGACAGCATGAAAGTAAGAAAGATGGAATGAAGGAGAGGGCTGGAAAGAAGAGAAAGTAGGAAGGATGGTGGGAGTCAGAGAGAGAGAGAGGGAACGCGTGAGACAGAGTGAAAGTGAAAAAGAAGGAGAGCTTGGGTGCCAGTATTGGCCTGGTGGGCTTAAATGGAGCTGTTAGTCTTGCAGAGTTTAGAGGATTAGGGGTCCTGGAGCTGGATTTAAACCCACAGCTCTGGCCCAGGCCTTATGTAGGAAATTTGGGAGAACACTGGCCTTTCCAGAAGAAACCGCTACAGCCTGACATTTGAGCTATTAATGTGAGAGGGTTCCTCAGTCCGGCACTGTTTGAAATGTTCCCAACAACTATTCCTTACATTGGAAACTCAGAAGCAAACACTGACACAGGAAGTAGGAATCATCTACTAATCACTGTTCCCTACATTGGGAAACCACAGTATTCCAGAAACTTCCTACCTTTAGTCCTACACTCTCAGAAAAAAGGTACAAAACTGTCACTGGGGCAGTACCTCTCTTGCTTCTTGTCACTGGGGTGGTACCCTCAAGGGTACATCTCAGTACCTTAAGTCAGGGAACATATCTGTGCCATAATCCATTGAAATTATATTTTCTAAGTTGTATTGACTCCACACACCCCGTCTCGTCTCCAGGCTTTTTATTTTATTGTTCTGTTTTAAAACATTAGTTTATGAAAAGGTACAAATACGAACTTTTTACCTGAAAGAAACCTATTTAAAGTACTGTTGTACCTTTGAGGGAACATTTAAATTGTTTGTACCTCGATGAATGAAAAGTGTACCTGCGCAGAACCTTTATTTCTAACAGTGTAGTTAAGGTCTAGATTCTTTTCCTGCAGATTCTCACATAAGCAAAATTGATCTCCTCATCTTACAGCATCTCCGAATAGGAAACAATACTCAGTTGAAGTTGATAATTAATTTGTTACATCTGTTACCAAGCAACCAATGATACATGCTCAGCTGGAGATGTAATGATCAAGAAATATAAACAAAATATGTTAGTTACTTAGATGGCAAGACAGCTACTGATGTAAAAAAAAAACTAAAGCGAGATGAACCAGAAGTTTGAAAAAGCCACGCTTATGTCATTTTTCCTAATAAGCAGCCACACATTCAGCTCATCTCAGTATTCGCTCCCATTTCTGCAATATATTTTTACAGGTTTTTGTATTAACATTTTAATACTCATAACATCTTAACATGTTCAAATTAACCCTTTGGAGCCTAAGGGCATTTTCTTCATTTTTGCATATATTCTTAAATATTTAACTATTTATTTAATACTTAAATAAGTTATATTTAAATATAAATATAACCCAATACCTACATATTACATATCAAAATGTTCAGAACAATCTCAGCTGTTTAAAGCTGAAAAATTGAAGTCTGGTTTTAAAATGCTTAATATCTCTTGTGAAAACATAGCTTTACTCATCTAGACTCATTGTTTTGGTGCTTTACCAAAGTCATAGGTTCACAAAAGTAGTGGAATGTATGAATAAAATAGTAGATAAATGTTGTCATCATCACTTTTTTCAAAACCGCTGCAGCAACTTTAGCAGCTGTAAACCTTTTACACACCGTTTCATGTCTGTGTTCGAGGCAACTGGACAAAAAATGGAAGGTTACCAATGTAATGTGTAAGTCCTGAGTGTCCATTGGTCAGTTTCACACAAAATATAGACTGACAAACCAATTACAGGCAGATGACGGACACATGAATCCACTAGTTACACACTGGGAGAGGCAGATGGCATGAATCCCAACTTGTCTTTGTTGGCTCATGAGTCACGTACCATCTCATGATAAGATGGAGTGGAAAGGACGACTCTATAGATTCAGGAACTTTTTGAACCTAATTTCTGTGCTGAATTATAACAAAGATAATAATAGAAACACTGAGAAACATCTAATTTGACTTGCCAGCACGTTCTGCAACCCCAGAGGGTTAAACACATGCAAGTAATAAGAGGGAAAGAGGGAAAACGTGTGTACAGTGTCTAGGATTTTCTGAAGTACAGAGTTAGAAAAAAAACATGACTCTCACTTGTGAAACCGCCACTTTCCTATATGAATATACAGCATTTAATGCTAGTTCATGCTAGTCCTTACAGAAAAGTCACGTTATTTCATGTGTAAAATGTGTAACAACCATGTCTTTACAAGTAATCACTTGGTTTTTCACTTTTGGACCCGTTTTCAATGTAATCACATGTTATTGACATGTAATAACACATTTTTTAACATGAATTATGGAAAAAAACATGTTTACAGGTAAAGATGTTTTTTTACATGAAAATATCCACTGATGTCTATTTACATCTAAATAATTCAATTTCATTTTAATAATTCATGAAAAAAGACAAACAACTTTGAAATATAAATCACAAAATGCTATGAAATGCAATTTTGTCTGTTTAGTAAAAAGTTATAATTATATTAAATTATATTAATTACACAGTAATATTATAAATCAATTAACTGATTTTATTATTATTATTATTATTATTATTATTATTATTATGTGAATAAATGTAGCAGCATGTTGTGCTGGTTCATGCTAGCCCTCACAGAAATGTCACACATTTCATAGAAGAAATGTGCGAAAACACATGTATTCACTAGTAATCATATGGTTTTTCACATGTGATCACATTTTTTCACTTTTGAACGTTTTCAATGTGATCACATGTTATTTCCATGTAATAACACATTTGTAACATGTCAATTGTGCAAAAAACACATTTACAAGTAACGATGTGTTTTTGTACATGAAAATATCCACTGATGTCAAATTATTATATCTTAATAACTCAACTAATTATTATTAAATACTTTTTGCTTTCAAATTAGCAGCTTCTTGATCTTTGGTGCAGAACTCTATGTAAAATTCTAATAAAGAATAACTTTCAACTTTGTGGTTTGCTGTTAATTAAGAAGTCACTCACCAATTAACAAACATTCCAAAGTTTAAGTCATCGATATCAAATTACCACTACAAAGCTTTTTAGAAAACGTAACCCTGGGCAGTAATATAACATTATTACATACACAAATAAACATAAATGCAGTAAAAACTAACAAGAATGTCTGGATTTCAAAAAAGTTGAGATGGTTAAAAGAACAGGTTTGGTTTCTCTTTTCCTCCATGCAGTCTTCTTTCACAAATAGTACTGATCATGCCAAAGTAATCAAATTGAATCATGATGAAAGTCAAGATTTCATGATGTGCTGGAAGAACTTTTATCTGATCACATCATTAGGGGGTCAGGAGTTTCAGCCCCTACGGTAAAAAGTGAACAGGGGGTAGTTTTGCGCAGGCTTTATCAGCAGCTAACGGCTAACAACGGCCCACTGCAGCTCACGACCTTGACCTCTCTCACAGTCAGCTTGGCCTCAGCCCCAGGTGCCAGAGGCTGCCCTGAGGGAGCTTCCTCCGCAAGAACGTGACACTCGGGCAGTGCGCCGCCGTCCACCGGTCTAAGTGCATTTACTGCGCTCCTCACGCATGCACACACAGACAGCTCGCTGTGGTAAGCCACAGTAGCCTCATGAGGGATGTAGTCTTTTCTTACAGGCTGATTTAGAGAGAGTCTTGTAGCGTGGCAACGTAGGCTGTGTGTGCTGATCACTGTCAGGCTGAGATTGCTCACTTTCTATCTCCCTGGAGAGGGTTATGAGCTGAGATCTTCACACACCCTTCCACAGACATGGAAGTGATTGCAACGAATCAAGCTTCCTTGCTTGCATGCGAGTCATTTTAGTATGAAGCTCCAAATTCTCATGGTCGTTACCAACCTTGGTCATAAAAGAAGTAAGCAAAAATGAAAAAAATACAACTAACTACTGCTAAAGCTAATCACAATGGCATAGGATTGTCTGGATGAAATATGTATACAATATAAACAATTATACAACAGTTAGTTCTGGCCACGCAAGCTGATTGGTTGAGAAGCATTCTACATTTTTTTGTCACAAACACTGTATCACAGCTGTAGGAGACGCTCAAAAAATTTGAACGTTTTTACTTCTTACTTTGTACAAACAGAAAATCGTTACTTTTAAGATCACATTTGACCGACAGCCGATTTGGTCAGACTCTGAAGATGAGACTACACTAAATTCCCAAACTGTCATCACCACTGAGTAGCTTCTCAGTCAGCAGCTGTGACAGAAGAACAGCTAAACAACCTGGAATCAGCCAGAAATGAACCCAATACCATTCACCAAACGTGTAGTCTGATCTTCAGAGTCTGACCAAATCGGACTGAGCCATAAAGCTGCTGCAATAAAAAACAAAAAAGTTGCTCAGCGATGATGACAGTTTGGGAATTTAGTGTAAGGAGCTGGAGAACAAACTGCCGGCTGTGCAGCGAGTGAGCGGAGCTCGTTACTCTGAGGTAGCAACAAGCTGCTTGTTAAGGAACTATAATTTGGTGGAAGGAACTGCGAACATTAAAGCATATTAAAAGCCACATTTACAGCCCAGTTTATTTATTTCTTACCTTATTTATTTAGCTGTTGTATAAAAGCAATAGAACACTCGAGTTTGTGTGTTATCGCTATAACATCACGGCTGTCATGATCTACGGCAATCACGATAACACAGTCCCTCTTGTGTTCTGTTGCTTAAACACAAAGCAGAACATAAGACTTTGTAAAATGAAAGACTGGCTGAAGGGCTATAATCAGACAAACAAGACACAGGTGAAAAGAATAATCTGATGGTGCCAGAGTAGAGTTAAAGCAACAGTTTCCCAACTCCATATATATCAGCCTAGATACAGTTAGTTTATTAGCTTTGCTTCTTTAGAATTACACTGGAACTATGAAGCTAATAATGCTAACAAGTAATTAAAGCTTATACCCTCAAAATTAGCATTGTGCAAACTGCATGTCAAAGACATCAGTTGTTAAGTAATCTCAAATAAGCATGCTTATGGTTTACGGCACTGTATGATGCACTAGTGTCTTAAAAATTAACGTAAGTACATTGTATGGCTGTTGCTAGTTTATTCCTGTGGTATCCCAGGTGGTTGCTATGGTGTTGCTAAGTAGTTGGTGTGGTATGTACAGTGGTTGCCAAGGTGTTGCTAGGCCAGTTCTATGGTGTATCTGGTGATTGCTAAAGTATTGCTAAGCAGTAGATATGGTGTGTACAGTGGTTGCTAAGGTGTTGCTAGGCTGTTGCTTTGGTATCCCAACTTGTTCTTAAGGTGTTTCTCAGCCATTGCTATGGCGTTCCTGGTGGTTGCTAGGCAGCTGGTGCGATATGTATGGTGGTTACTACGATGTTGCTAGGTCATTGCTATGGTATTCCAGGTGGTTGTTCAAGGTGTTGCTAGTTCATTCCTGTGGTATGCCAGGTGGTTGCTAAGGTATTGCTAAGCAGTAGGTATGGTATGTACAGTGGTGGCTAAGGTGTTGCTATGCCTTTGCTATGGTGTCCCTGGTGGTTGCTAAGGTGTTGCTACACAGTTGGTATGGTATGTACAGTGGTTGCTAAGCTGTTGCTATGGTATCCCAAGTTGTTCTTAAGGTGTTTCTAGTGGTACAGTGCTTGCTATGGGGTTGCCAGGCCATTGCTATGGTAGCCCAGGTGGTGGCTGAGGTGTTGTTAGGCCACTACTGTGGTGTGCCAAGTGGTTGCTAAGATGTTGCTAGGCTGTTCCTATGTCATCCTAGTTGATTGATAAGGTGTTGCTAGGCCATTGCTATGATATCCTAGGTAGTTGCTAAGGTGTTTCTAGGCCGTTGCTATAGTATCCAATGTGGCTGCTAAGGTGTTGCTAGGCTGTTGCTATGGTATCCAATGTGATCACTAAGATGTTGCAAGGCTGTTGGTGTGGTATCCAATGTGCTATATGTATATATGTAAGTAATGTCTATAAGGGGCAACTTTGAGATATTATTTGTCATATTTGTCAAGCCAAAGTTTATAAATTTTTTTGGCCAAACCATAATTTTAACTGTACCATGGCACCACATTACTATTATTACTTTCACCTGTGTCTTGTTTAGTTAGTATATATAGAGTCTTAAGTTTGGGGAGCTGGGGGGCTGTAAATTGAGTGCGGCACTAGGACACATTTCTCTCTGACTGGGTTCCTGTAAAGGCACAGCTCCTGATTTATAGTGATTGACTGTAGATCATTATGCTAATCACTGCTAGCACGAAAAGTGAGTTGCTTGAATTTGCATTCCAGTGCAGACAGCATAAGATCCAACATCGTTATTTCTCTCTCGTCCTCCATCGCTTCGTCTCTGGCGAAGTGTTAATTGTTTTATGGACTGTAATGATTGCCATCAGGCATTGCACACGTAGATACACTCACACGTGTGCACACATCTCACCATGATTCCAAATTAGCTTAAAAGATAATAATGTGCTGGCGATGGGATAAACACCCGTGTAATTTTGGAGGGTGTAATGGTTTTGCCGTTGCCTTGGGGCAGCTGAGCTGACAACTTGCTACCTGGTATCTCTTATTTTCTCCCAACTCTTTCTACCTCAACCTCTCTCTCTCTCTCTCTCTCTCTCTCTCTCTCCCTGCCTCCCTCACTCCTGTCATTCAACAGCGGTATGTCTTCAGTCCAGCAGCTCAGCAGGAACAGCTTTCTTTCATCTCCCAATTAAGGACGATTAAAAACAGTGTAATTGTCTTTGATCGTGAGTGTGTGGTGACGCCCGGGAGTCGGTGACATTTTCCTCAATATGCTAGCGGCCTTACGGGACCAATTAGATCAATATTTAACGTGCAGCTTGTTCTTCTCTAGAGCTGCCGGTCGTGTAGACTGGACGTGACATAGAGTCTCTTTCCTCACTGCCCTGCCTGTAACTGGACCCGAATGAGAGCTGTTGCCTTGGCTTGGTGTGAGTTTGAGTGCCGTAACTAGGATCTTACAAGCCCTCCTGCAACATGATCAATTTAATGATTAAAAAATGGTAATTAATGTAATTTGATTGCTTTTGCTATGTCTCAAACAGGTTAATGCTAGCAAGTATACACTGTATAGTTGTTGCTAGGCCATTTCGGTGGTGTCCCAGGTGACTGCTAAGGCAATACTGGTTGCTACGGTATCCTAAGTTGTTGCTAAGGCTGTTGCTAGGCCATTGCTATGGTGTTGCTAAGCAGTTGATGTGGTATGTACAGTGGTTGCTAAGGTGTTGCTAGGCCATTGCTATGGTGTCCCTGGTGGTTGCTAAGGTGTTGCTAAGCAGTTGGTGTGGTATGTACAGTGGTTGTTAAGGTGTTGCTAGGCCGCTGCTATAGTGTCCTACGTAGTTGCGAAGCTGTTGCTATGTTATTCCAAGTCTTGGCTAAGGTGTGGATAGGCTGTTGCTATGGTATCCCAAGCGGTTGCTAACGTAATGCTAGGCCACTGCTATGGTATCCCAGGTAGTTGCTAAGGTGTTGCTTGGCTGCTGCTATGGTATCCCAAGTGGTTGCTTGGGTTTTGCTAGTCCATTGCCATGGTATTACAGGTAGTTGCTATGGTGTTGCTAGGCCATTGCTACGCTATGTAATTTGCTTGCTAAGGTGTTGCTAGACCATTGCTATGGTATCACAGTTAGTTGCTAAGGTGTTGCTAGGTCATTGCTATGGTATCCCAGGTAGTTGCAAAGGTGTTGCTAGTCCCTTGCCCTGATATTACAGGTGGTTGCTATGGTGTTGCTAGGACATTGCTATGGTATCCAATTTTCTTGCTAAGGTCTTGCTAGGCTGTTGCTATGGCGTCCCAGGTGGTTGATAATATGTGTATATATACATGTACTAGAAAGTAAGTAATGGCTATGAGGGACACCTTTGTGATATCATTTGTCTCATTTGTCAAGTCATTAGCGTTATTAATGGAAAAAAAATAATGGCTAATGATTGAAGTATATTATACTAGTATATTATTTATATATTATTTATATAAGTATATTATTTCACTGCATAGTGTACTGCAGTCTGTAGGAATGACTGCATGTTTCTATGCTAAACCCCATTATAGTTAAAGTACATATACACTTTTTTTTAAATAAATGTTGTCAGCACATTTCAGATAAAAAGCACCTCACAAACCTGGCTTGTAACTTACTGAGTCACATATATTTAGCAGGTTGAAGATGCTCCACATGCTTTTAACACTCAACTTACTGTGCATTATTGAAAGGGAGGAAACTGTCATGGCCCTTACCAGCACAATCTCACTGAGGCATGTATGTTTGCATGCACAAATGGCATTTAGGTGAAATAAAGGCCCTAAACACAACCTATGTAAGCAGGAAAATACAGATGGCTTAATGTGCTAAGCTTTTTGTGCCAATCTCAAGAATTAATTAAATAAATTCTGTCCTTGTGGTGTGTATGAAACTGGCACATGAGCGCAAGTTATTGACAGTTTGCATGGTGAAACGCAAAATGCTTGTGTTCCTACTGTATGCATTTGCAGTAAAAGTGGGTGGAGATATTATGCATGCAGGTGACTGTACATTCAGCTCAATTTATGAAAGTTTGAGTAGCGTCAATTTTGCTTCGATTTTCTCCTGCCTTCTAAAAGAAGCTGTAAATTTTCATGAGGGTCTCAAAAGATGTACAGAAAGCACAGTTTGCATGATAAGCTGCAGTTTAGTAAACTGAAGGTTAAATTCAGGTGCATTGTGGGCACATATAGTGAATGTAGGAAAGAGTGATAATGGGTTGCTATGAAAGAATGGGGCCTCACATCAGTCACACCGTTTAGTCCGACGGTCGTTGTTGACGTCTGCACTGCGGCGCTTTGTTGTTCAATTGAAAGAATCGTTTTCCATTGCAGTAAAACGTCCTAACGTGCCATTCTGCTGTTATTGATGTGGTTGATGTCTTTTCGTGCTTTTGTTGAGTGTTATGATAAAGGGTTGGGTGCTTTTATTTGGCGCTTTATCCAGCGAATCCCCTGAATTATAAAACTCGCTTCCGATGCAGCTTCCCTCAAATTTAGTTAGCACGGTGTCTAGACTGCAGATGAGATTTTTCCTCTCTATGACCACTCTGGATGTCTGTTAGCGTCTGGTGTTTCATATCTGCTGACTGAGCTCAGCGTGTGTGTGTGTGTGTGAGTACACACTCTCAAATTTGACCTTTGTCTAAAAACAGACTAATTGGCTGTGTGTGTGTTGTAGTGAGAGAGAGAGAGAGAGAGAGAGAGAGAGAGAGCAGTCAGAAAGTGCAGCATCAGCTCCGTAACGCCTCATGCTTTGAACGCTGACGTAAAGTTTAACAAGACAGGCGGCTTCATCATGGAAAGAGAGAGAGAGAGACAGACAGAGAGAGAGAGAGAGAGAGAGAGAGAGAAATGACACACCGCCACAGTGTTGCACTTACTTTTTCATGATGATTTATCAAGTGCAGAGTGCTGAAATCTCCCCCTCCTACAAACAACAAACTGTCTGTGTGTGTGTGTGTGTGTGTGTGTGTGTGTGTGTGTGTGTGTGTGTGTGTGTGTGTGTGTTTGTGTGTGGTGTGTGTGTGCGTGTTCCTACATTCACAGTTATTAATCAAGAAGGCTGTGGAAGAGTGGCTGATGGGCTCTCTCCATCAGAGAGAGAGAGAGAGAGAGAGAGAGAGAGAGAGAGAGAGAGCGAAAGAGGAGGAGTGAGAGAAGGGGAAAGAGAGTATTTGATAGACAGAGAGAAGGACAGAGAGAGAGAGAGAGGGAGAGAGGGAGAGAGGGAGGCCGATTGAGGGAGAGAGAGAACTAGAGAAAGGGGCAGAGAGAAGAGTAGAGAAAGAGAGAGAGAAATGAAGACAGGTAGGGGGAGACAAAAAGAGGAGAGACGAAAAAGGAAAAGGGAGACAATGGGAAAGACTAAGACAATAACAGAAAGAGAGAGGGAGAGAGAGAGAGAAATCAGGAAATGAGCAAGAAAGAAAGCAAGAGAAAAAGAAAGATAGAAACAGACAGAGAGAGGAGGGGAGGAGAAAAAGTGACAGAAAGACAGCAAGAAAGAGAAAGAGAGGGAGACAAAAACAGCTAAAGAGTGAAAGAAAGGAATAGAGAGAAACAGAGAAAGAGAGAAAGAAAGAGAAAGAGAAAGAGAGAGAGAGAGAGAGAGAGAGAGAGAGAGAGAGAGAGAGAGAGAGAGAAGGGTAAAGAGTGAAAGAGAATAGAGAATAATGCCATGATAATGAGAGAGAAAATCAGAAGAAGAGAGAAAGGAGAAAGAGTGGGAAGAGAAATGAAAAACAGAGAGGGAGAAAGAAAGAAAGAAAAGAGTGAGAGAGGAAGAAGGAGAAAGACAGAGAGAAGATGACCAAATAGAGAACGGGAGAGTAGAAAGAAAGAAAGAAAGAAAGAAAGAAAGAAAGAAATGGAGAGAAAAAAGAGAGCAAGAAAGCGAGGGAGAAAAGAAAAAGAAATAGAAAGAAAGAAGAAAGATACAGACAGATGTGATGAGAGGGTGACAGAAGTGGAGAGAAAGTGGAGAGAGAGAAATACAGAAGAAAGAGAGGGAGAGAAATAAAGAGGTACAGACAGAAGTGAAATGAGGGTGACAGATAGAGAGAGAGTGAGTCGTTAATGAGAAAGAGAGAGGGGGAGAGAGAGAGAGAGAGAGTAAGCGTTTATGAGAGAGATAGAGAGAGAGAGAGAGAGAGAGAGAGAGAGGGGGAGAGAGAGGTAAACGGTAAATAAAGCTCTCTGCCCGGCTGTTTAAACGTATGCAGACTCACATCTATAATGAACAACTGCAGGCGGCTTTACGTCATCATTCAAAGCGCCTGCTTGGCTTCAGTGTATTGTTTGTCAACTTAATGTAAAGGCCTCGTTCATCTGGCGCGTCACTTTCTCAGGCAGAGACTCAACTTTTAATCTGTTCTGAAAAATGCTGAACGCTGTGTTTGAGTCACGGCTTTAGTGGGAGACACTGATTGAAGCGCTGCGGTTATGTAACTGTATTGTACGAGTGGCTGGAATGATAATTAATTCATGGCTCATGTTAGTTTTATGGGATGTGATGGCTATCTGCTGTAGCTTACAGCTGGTCAGACGTTTAGGACAAAACAGAGATACAGGCTGCGAGTTCATAGAGCGTCTGAGTGCTGATGTGGGTACCAGCTGAAAGTGTGGACACACCTGTACACCACGCCTAAAAAAGGGGTTTTACTCTTTAACCATTTTAGAATAATAATGACGACATCTAGGCTACAAAATAACACATACAGAACTAGAGCTGCATTTCCAGAAGTACAGTAACATATCACAAAAAACAACATGTGTAAGGAGAGACTTAAATGTAGTAAAATGGAAAAAAGAAAACAAGGAAGAGAGAAAGAAAGAAAGAAAGAAAGAAAGAAAGAAAGAAGGACAAGAAAAAGAAAAAGAAAGGAGTCAAGGAAAAGAAAGAAAGACAGACAGAAAGAAGGAAGAAAGAAAAGGAGGACAGAAGAAAAAGAAAGAAAAAGAAATGAGCGTAAGATTCAATGAAAAAGAAAGAAAGAAAAAGAAAGAAGGTAAGGAGTCAAGGAAAAGAAAGCAAGACAGAAAGAAAGAAGGAAAGAAAAAAAGGAGGACAAAAGAAAAAGAAAGAAAAAGAAATGAGTGAATGACCCAATGAAAAAGAAAGAAAGAAAGAAAGAAAGAAAAGAAGGACAGAAGAAAAAGAAAAAGAAGGAAGAAAAAGAAAGGAGGGAAGGAGTCAAGGAAAAGAAACAAAGACAGAAAGAAATAAGGAAGAAAGAAAAGGAGGACAGAAGAAAAAGGAAGAAAAAGAAATGAGTGTAGTACTCAATGAAAAAGAAAGAAAGAAAAAAGAAAGAAAGAAAGAAGGACAGAAGAAAAAGAAAAAGAAGGAAGAAAAAGAAAGGAGGGAAGGAGTCAAGGAAAAGAAACAAAGACAGAAAGAAAGAATAAAGAAAGAAAGAAGGACAGAAGAAAAAGAAGAAAGAAAAAGAAAGGAGGGAAGAAGTCAAGGAAAAGAAAGAAAGGAAAGAAGAACAAGAAAAAAAGGAAGAAAAAGAAAGGAGGGGACAAGTCAAGAAAAATGAAGAATCAAGAGAGAAAGGCTGAGATGGAGAGAGAAAAAACAGAGGAAGAAAGAAAGAGGGTGAGAAAAGAAAGAAAGAAAAAAGAAAGAGAGATGAGGAGACAGAAAGAGGGAGAAAAGAAGGGAAGATTTTAAAAGAAAGAAAGCCTAAAACATGGGGTTTAGAAAACGTCATTGCATTATTGCATTAAATTATTAAAAAATATTGCACAAATACAAACTTAATGAAAATGAAAAATGGATCTATGACATGGTGTTTAAATGGACTGTCTGCATAATGCGGTTCGAGCCATATTAATTGTGTTTGAAGAAGAAAAAGAAAGAAAGAAAGAAAGAAAGAAGACTGTTGAAAAATTGGTAATGTTTATTCAGATTTTGAAACACACACATTCAATTCTGTGTACCTTAATGTTTGACTAATGGTCCTGATCCTTAGACCTCAGTTATCACTCAGGACACGAGGGCATGCAGAAATTTTGATATGAATTATTTCTCACTCGAAGCTCAATGAAGAAAGCAGAGAACTCTTTCTCAAAGTGCGAAACTTTCAATCCATTTGTGGTTCATAAGTAGAAGCGGAGATCTTTTTGAACAGTTATTATTGAGTGTACAGAACAAAAAATCTGGTAACGAACTCTGCTACATAACACTGACATATCTGTGCCATAAATATGTAATGGCAGACTTCATATGTTGTCAAGATAGTTAGAGTGTCAGGTTACCATTGTTATAACAGATGTCATAATGTGTGATGTTATGACAGCTTATATCACATGTGAATATCTGCTGTGTACTCTAGTCACACATAATGACGACAACCATTGTGACATCTGTCATGACAATCATCGCTGATGATGGCATCTCGTCCATATGGCATCTGCCATGACATGTTTACAGTATAGTTCTGTTAGTGCTGTATCTCGAAGTGTTACTAAACATGCTTTACACTTTTATCATGTTTTGTCATTTTTTGACTTTGAGAAAAGAGCAGAGTTGTCGACACAGAATGTAAATGTAATTCAACCATATAATTATTATTGATTATGTAATTACCTTTTAATAGCGCATCAAAATGAAGGTAATCACTCTAAACTTCCAGGGTTTAAACCAAGCCACTCTGTAAACTCTGATCTGTTCTTCTGGGTCCCTCTATAATCCAGTAAATGGCGTTTTCGTGCCTATTTGGGCCGCCCTGAACCGTGCTTCGCCGCGACCTCTCCTCGCTAAATAGCTTTTAAATGTTTTTTATTTCCCTGGCCGAGGACGTTTTGTTGTCTAAAAGTCGGGGCGGCTAACCTCCTTCTGTCAGAGGCAGGGAGGGAGATTAACTGTCCAAGCGTCTCTCCTTTTCCCAGATGGACTGCCGAGTGAGTCCAGCAGAAGCCGGGCGTGCGTCCGGCCGGCTGGACGAGCGCGAAAGGCCGGGGTTTGTTCGGGAGAGCCGCGGCCAGGCCTGCAGTAATCCCGTTATCTGTCTCTCTGAAGCTTAGCACTCTTCTGACCTCCAGACACAAACGTTAAGCCGCCTCTCCATCCTTCCTCGCTCGCTCTCGCTCTCTTCTTCTCTAAGTGTTCTTTTCACTCTTCTTCGTTGCCTCTCTACCTTTTCTTTCTTTTTTCTCTCTCTGCCTCACTTCTTTAAACACAAAGAAAAGGCAAGTTGTTTTTCCTAGGAGTGGGCGTGGCTTGTTTAAATTTGGTAGACTCATCTTAATATCTGGTTAATTGGTGGCCTGTGTAGTTTGGAATAAAACTAAAACAGGTGTCATAGGTGTCTGCCAACATACACGTGAGGTGAATGGATGCCACTAGAGGGCAGTGTCCAAACCAGAATGCACAGAAATGGAATCACTCTCCAAGAATTAATAATCACTTTGTGTCCTGCGCCCGTCCCTGGGGCCCCGATGAGAGCTGCTAAAACCAGCGGGAAGATTCCCAAACACCGCCAAGGTCATTGAGTGAATCCCAAACACCGCCAATCCCAAACACCGCCAGGAGTTTGGGACTCGCATCCTGCCTTCATGGCTCTTGTGGATGTCATCGTCATCGTTCCCCCTCTCTGACAGCTTACGTCCTCCTCCCGCCATCACTCGCGTCCAACGGGACCAGGGGACAGGCGCAGGGCACACACTTTTTGTAATGTTTAGGAGATGGGTCATATAAATATTTGTAACGTCAGACCTCTTTGCCAGCTGATCCTCAAACTGATCCATTTTGCACTAGTTCTAATTCAGGTCACATCTTGATTGGGTTTCATTCCACCTCCAACACAAGGTGGGAATAAGTCTTGACAAGTCTTGAAAGTCTTGAGTAAATTCCCAATTCAAAGCAGTCAAGTTGTGATTAGGCCAGGATCATCACATTAGAGTGCCCTGGGTACAAATGTTTGGTGGGCCCCTACCTGGCTTTTTTGCTTTTTTGTAGCATTAGAGCATATGAACCATGGTGTTGGGTTCGTCACCACTATAAACTTTTTATTTTACTTTTTTCTGAAAGAACTATTCTGAATGTTCTCACCAAGCTGCATATTCTGGGGCTAAACTAAAATCAGGTTACCTGTTTCACACTGTTTCAGTCCCCTACCTGGGCAAGCACCCTACACTATACCAAAAGGAGTCCTTGGGCAAGAGTCCTAACACTACCCTCACTTAACTGTGTAAAATGATCAAACTGTAAGTTGCTCTGGATAAGAGGGTCTGCCAAATGCCATACATGTAATGTCATTTATTTGTTGTTGTTTATGCCCTGGACAATAAGAAATTCATTTTCCAAAAATACTATGTCCTGCTATGCCATGATCTGAGGTTATAGGCAGTGGTGGCAGAAGTACACGAGTCCCTTATCTGTACTTTATCAAGCCCCTGAGCACACGGCCATAAAACCCATGGAATGATCCCATGGAGTCCCAGGTCTTTACAGACTGGTTTCAAGTCGAGTCCCAGTGACTAAAATTTAATGCCATTTTAACACTTAACACAGAAAATGATGGCAACATTAATATGGCCTATTTACTGAAAGCGGCTCATTTTGACAAGCAATACACAAATTCTGTGATTTTTAACACATTGAAGGTCATATGACAAAAATAACACTAATTAGCTGGGCATAATCTAAAAACAACCACTAGTTTGAATTAAATTTAGACGACAAAGTATAGAAATCAGAATGGCTGCCTAATTCAACTATTTAAATAACTATTGATTATGCAATTACATTTTAATAGTGCAGCTAAACAAACGTTAACTTCTAGAGGTCAAGTCAAGCCACTCTACAAATCAAAATGACCATGATGATCAAAGTTTACAGGAAAGAGTGTTTATTTTAACTGTGAAAGAAATCATTCAAGCAGAGAAAGAGGACCCAGTTCCTTTTGTTTACTTGCAATAGAGAAAAACAGTAGCCTACGTTTGTGTATGTAGCAAACATATCATGTGCCGAGCATTGAATTTCACTAGACTCCAGGCTCTGGAGGCAAACTTGAAATGTCGTGCTTGTCTCCTTTATCCTGCAAAATGAAATATGCATAGTAACAACAGTACCTGAAATTTGATGACCTTGTTTTAACGATATTTTGTCAAAAATCCTTTTGATGCAGTTCCGGCATGCCTGTGCAAAGAAAAGGAATTTGGTGTAATTTGTGTTTAATTCAAAGTTTAATTCAGAAGTCTTTTTAATTTTGTTGAGTCGAGTCATTAAATTCATGACCCGAGTCCACCCTTCTGCTTGGCATGTTCTAGCCTCTGTGCACCTCTGCAAGCAATGCTTTCCCATGAACCCCTTTACTGTGCAGATAAGTTTGTGTGCATCTTCACAGAAGATGTTTAACATATTGGAAAAAAAAATGTGCCATTCAACATTTGGACAGGCCACATTTTGTGTTATATTGTTCAATTGAGCAAATAAACAGTGATTATGTATTAAATTCGCAGTGTGTTCTGTAGAGGATGTGTTAAATTGTCATTTAGAAAACCAACAAAACGTCATTTGTCCAGGGGCACCCAAACTTTTGAAGAATCAATAATTTTATCAACAATATATAAACAATTGATATCATTATTCTTGGCAGTGTAAAACATTTTATCATTGGGATTTTTGAAGGCTGTGCATTTAAAATATTTGAATGGCAAAAACGATGGAAATGTCCATCCCTAGTTTTAGCTCTAGCTGTCTTGACAAAAGGCTAGAACTTGACATTTTCTCTCAGACAGAGAGCTTTCCTCCCATGATGAAGTCATCGTCCTCATCTTCCTCCTCCACTGTATAAATCAGCGAGAAACCTCCTTTGATCCAGTGACAAAGGTGTCAGGCACTTTCCTGGACTGAATAAAGTTTTAGGGAGTTCTAGTGTTTCTCCTCATAAATGTGCCATTGCACAAAGTAATTTATTAAGAAGACAATGAGGCGTACAGGAGGCCATTACTCTCTCTGTCTAAACCATATGTCGAAAGTAAACACACAAACTGCGAGCACTGTTTTTTTTTCCCCCACTTTTTTACGTTCGGAGCGTGATGTTGTAAAAACGGCAGGCCCAGACTGACATGTTTACACACTCTTATTTCCAACCTCGTCTTGTTAATCGAAGGCGGTCCTGACGTGGCGGGGGCCATCTCTGCATTGGTATGCAGGGTCCCGGCTCTTCATAATGGGATAATTGGCAGGCTCTCAGCTAGATCTGCTGATAGGTCAGAATCTGGATCAAAGTCCACAAGCATGCAATTTGCAATGCTAATTTCCGCCCGAAGAGTAATTGTGCTTAGGAGAGGGGCGCTAAACGAGGAGCTTTGTAGCCTCTCTAAAGAGCCTTTTGTCTGGCTGAAAGCCACAAAGGGAGAGATTATATTGCTCTTCAGATTTGATTGGCCTCTGCCATTGACTTACATGACCCCAAGGACTGGAGAGATAAACCCTGACCTTTGACCCCTGTAAAGGGCACAAGGATGTGACTGAGGAAGGCAGTGGGCTGAAAGAGAGGAACTTTGGTGTCTCAAAAGAACAAATGGACGGGAGATTTCAACAATTGCTGGGTTAAAAAGCGTCCTCAGTAGAGATAGTGCTTGAAATTAGCCTCATTATCTCTCACTTGAGAACATCACGAGAGCTTTGCAGATTCCTGGTAAAAGAGAATGAAGTGTGGAGATTAGAAGTTAAAAGTGCTCTGAGGGGGCATGTGAGTTATGAGTTAAATACAGCTCAATCATCACTAGTACTTTAATCAGGCATGAATTTTTTATTCAAACCTGGATGTAGGGCAAGAATTTCTGCCGGAGATCTTCCCTCAGCACCAGGTTTAGAATCTGAACCAGACTGTAGCCCAACTAAATTCTGTCCAAACACTCATGTAGTCCAAAAAAATTCTGTCCAACCCTAACCGTAGCCCAACAAAATTCTGTTTGAACCTGATTGCAGCCTGATAGCAGTCTGTCCAAACCTAACTGTAGCCTGACAAAATTCTGTCTGAACCCAACCATAGCCCAGGAAAATTCTGTCCGAACCCAACCGTAACCCCAAAAACCCAAAAACCCAACTGTATCGTGACAAAGTTCTGTCCAAAATTGATTATATTTCAAGAAACATCTTTCTGTCTACTCGACTGTAGCCCAACCAAAATTCTGTCCACGTTTGTTTTTAGCCCAACAAAATTCCATTTGAACCTGAATGCAGCCCAATAGGATTCTATCCAAACCAAATCCAAAGTGTAGCCTGACAAAGTTCTGTCTGACCCCAAATGTAGCCAACAAAGTTCTGCCCACATCCAGCCTTAGCTCAACAAAATTCTCTCTGAACCCAACCATAGCCCAACAAAATTCTGTCTGAACTCAACCATAGCCCAACAAAATTCTGTCTGAACTCAACCATAGCCCAACAAAATTCTGTCTGAACTGTAATGTAGCCTGACAAAATTCTGCCACAGCCCAACTGTAGCCACTCTTAATTTTGTCCAAACCTAAGTGTAGGAAATCTAAATTTTATCTAAATCTGATTGTAACCCAAATGTAACTGGAAAATATTCTATGTGACCCTGACTATAACCTGATGAAGTTGTTCAAACTTGTCTGTAGCTTGATAATTGTCTGTCTGCATCCAACTAGTCCAACAAAATTCCATCTGAACTTGACTGCAGCCAAACAAAATTCTGTCTGCACCTGTTTCTAGACCAACAAAATTCTGCCCAAACCCAACAGTAGACCAACAAAATTCTGTTCAAATTCAACTGTAGCCCAACAAATTTCTATCTGAACCCAACTGTAACCTGACAAAAATTTCTCCAAAAATCAGTCCCAGTCTTATCAGAGCATGACCACCATCAACCAGTGACTCAATAAAACTAAAGCATGTAGGTAGGTGGAAACAGGGATAAATGTAGGTCATAATTTATTAACAGTGGGAGATTTGCTATGAAAAACAGAACATGAAATTTGAACTAATTCTGATTGAGCTCACCTAAACCCAATGAATACTCAAGTTTCGATGAGTTATGTCAAATATTTCAAGCTCTTCTCTTAAGCAGCCAGTGCTGAAGGAAAGTTCCAGCCACGCTGATGCAGGTAGGCCTATTCCAAATAATTATCAGGTTCCTTACCACTTTAATTGAAATCGGTCTAGCCTGAACTGAGTGCTGAAGAAAATGTAATCATCGGGGGGGTCCCAGATAAGAATTTCTAAGATTCTTCGTCTTAATTAGAGTCGCTCTCCAAACCCTATCCATGTGCATCCACATTCGCCCAGCAAAGGCATCAAACCATACGGTCATTATCCGTGCCGCCACTTCCGTCTGCCCTTCTGTTGTCTGTTTGTTCCAGCAGATTTGCTTCATATTTCCCTCTCGTGAATTCATCTTGTTCTTCATTCTGAGATTTACATGCCATGCTGTTTCTTGTGTCACGGTTTGAAGGCCATGAAAAGCAGGCCGTCCTCAGCGGCAAGGTCCAAGAGTCCTTTAAACCTGCTCATTCGATTCATCATGTGGTTTGCGTCTTTGCGCATTTGGCTGCGAGCCTTTCTGTGGGAGGCTTCCAGGCCTGCGAGACCCCATGCTCCTTCAGCTCGCAGGGGAATTAGAGTGATAGATCAGGGAGGAAGCGTGCACGGTTATTATTACCTAATTCCAGATGGCTGCTTTGATGGCAACAAATGGCCTGCAGCCGCGCGAGCGCCCGGCGATGAAACGGTCAGGCCATGCTAGCGCAGATTTCTCCTGGCACAGGCGCAGGACTGAAATTAAGGAGCTCTGCGAGGCGGGAATACTGACTTGCTGACTAATGACTCACAGAATCTTCATCAGCGTGGACTCCTTGTTCTCACTGCGGCACTGCGAGCGAGGCTTCCCTTGCGTTGACCTTGTACCTTGACCTTGAGGGAGCAAAGAGAGTGGGAGTGGATCTCAGGGAGTGGGTCGGTCAGAATATGTCCTTTTACTGTTGAGTGTTTACAACTTTTCCCAAATGTTGTCCAGCAGCCAAGACCAAAATTGGTATTTAAAGCTTGCTTTTGTAGTTCTGGAGCTACAAAGCTTTGTAAACATGGACAAAAGTGGACAAATTTCAGTCTTCAAAATGGCATCTATTACTCCATATTTCAAAGAATGTCAGAAACCATATAAGCAACTCTACTTGAGACGACTTGACACAGTTTAAGTCAAGCATGGTGTGGTATTGCAGTATATGCATTCATGACTTAGCTACATTAGCCTTGCAGCTCTAGTGCCAAACTAAAGAAGCCAACTTCAGACACCAAGCGCAGTTTGGTTGATCATCTATAGGGGATCACTTAATGGGAAAATTCCATAAATCTGATTAATCGCAAAACTATTTTCACACTTGTGTGTTTTGTGGCATACTGCTAACTCATCATGATGCGCTAACTCCCCTGTATTGTGTGGCTGTGCTGTACTCTGTAGGAGGTGATGCAGATGGAGGCGCAGCTGGGAGGCCGACTGATTGACGAGCCACACGTGCTTCTCTTCAAAGACAGCTACCACAACCTGCGCCTCTCCATCCATGACCTGCCCCAGGCTCACTGGAGGAGCAAGCTACTCACCGGCTACCAGGTGGGACTCTTTCTTCCTTTCATTATCCCTCTTCTTCTTTCTTTTCTCCCTTTTGTTCTCAATCTTTTTTCCTTGGCTTCTATCTCCATTCCTACCTCCCCCTCTTCTCCTCTCCATTTCTGACTCACTCTCCCTGCTATTACACTTATTTATCCTTAAGATGGCTGTTAGCCATTGTTCTCTTCCATTTTTTTTAAGCAGTGCTTGCGCGTTCCACTGTCTGAGCTTGATCATTGGCCCTCTGAGCAGGAGTTTAGCTGATTTCCCTGTGGGGGCCACATTTAAAAAGGCTTCTTGATATGTTGTCCCAGCCAACGTGAGATTCTTAATGCTGGGTGCACTTCTGTGTTGGAGAGTGCTCTAATTGGATATTTCTTTGGTTTGGCCTCATTAGGCCATTTCTGAACATGCAGGGATTGTGCCGAAACCCCATTAAAGAGCGAACGGCCGTGCAGGGAGCGCAGGAGTGCTGCTCTTTATAGCCTGCCTGGCCTTGGCCATGAGCTAACAGCTCCTTGAACCCTAAGAGAAGCATCCGGAGAGCAGGAGGCCTCACTAGTGCTTCTAAACAGGTTTAAAACTAATTCTGGCTTTCTCAAAGCCCTCGTTTCAGGAGGGAGTTACGTCTAGAGTTGCATGTAAATGCTGAAGACTGACTCTCCTACCTGTTGTTAGAACCTGTCAGAAGTATTTTTAGCATATCATACATCTGTGTTAGCTTGTTAAATGGTGGACTTTGTACTTTTATTTCAGGTTCTGCTTTTATTTTCTATATTCATATTGAAACGTTGAGGACGCAGCTTCCCGTCATTCTTCCCACCACTCGGTGGGTTTTGTTGATTATCAACAGTCCCTTTAGGTAGGTTTTAAATTTTAAGACATATCCTCACGGCAACAAATATATTTAAGTGCATTTTGTATGTTTTTGTTATTTAAACCATAGTAGCTTAATACAGGATAAAAAAAAATACAGTAATAGTAAATTCTGTACAGTCGTTGTAAAAATAGACCAGGTCAGTCTTATAAAGCATGACATAATAACTATTGAAAATATGCATTTAGAAGGTAGCTAATCGGTGTATGTCACATATTTATTGTTCAGCAGTCCAGCAGCCCCAACTTAAAATGCCTTCCTGCATTCCAGGTATGTGTTATGTGTACATTCTCTCAGAGTTGGAGGAGAAATGGAGTAAAGCAGAGCTTCTCCAGGGACAATGAAGCAGTAGAATACTGTGCTAAGGCAGAGTGCAGATGTGTACCAGCAGTTCCATCTCACCATGGACACATTCCTCAGCCTTTATCTCAGTAATGCTCATCTTAGCACGAGCCTAGCACATCAGCTACACTCAGTCTGTACAACAGCTCCCCCTACAGGGGACAGCAGTGCACTGACTGAGCTCATCAACTTGAAGAAGTGACTCAAAACAAGAGGCTGCCTGCTGCTCTGTAGATGCCACACTTGCTTAAGGGGTATGAAACAAATGTCAGCTTTAGACAGGCAGCATAAAATAAAACTAACGTTATAGAGTAAACAGAGAAAACCATTGTCTAGTGAATCAGAGTTAACAGGCACCATTAAGCATTGTTCAAAGGAAATCATGCCAATTTGTCAGGTTGAGCTAAACAATCTAAAAATGCTTTAAAAGTTCTCATCTAAAAGAGTGGTAACTTAAAGTATATTGCTTCTAGTGTAATATGTCGCTGCTAGATACTATTGTTAGCTATTTTTGCCCTGCTAAAAAAGCACCATTAGAAACCATTAGGGTTAAAACTACATGGTTTTGCTTTCTAATGGGAATTGGCTTAATAGTTTCTACCAGAGACCACTAGCTCCGGTAGAACACCTTAAGATTCCATTAGGAAACATATAGAAACAGCCATTAGTCCCATGTTAAACCATTGGGATCGTTTACATTGTGTTATGAATCCATTAAAAAAGCCAAAATACATTACAAAACCATCAGGAACAGAAACACTTAATGGTTTTTATGGTTTTTGGTTGTGCAAAAAATCTAAAAATTGGTAAAAAGCAATAAAAAAGGTCTGGTTGCTCATTATTTTTGTTGAGTTAAAATGTACATTAAAAAAATATTACCTCCAATATAATGTGTGTTTGCTAGCTACCCACCATTAACATTGTTTAAGTGTTTTTGTTGGTTCCTGATGGTTTTACAATGTTTTGGCCTTTTTTAATGAATTGATATCACAAAGTAAAGGATCCTAATGGTTTAACGGGTGACCAGTGGCTGATTCTAAATGTATTTGATGAATTCCTAATGGGATGTAAAGGTGTTCTACAGGAAACTAGTGGTATCTATTGGAAACCAATTCCCAATAGAATGCAAGATCATTAGGTCCTTTTTCAGCAGGGTAGTTGCTAGCTTTAACATACAGATCAGTCAGATTAGCATATGAACTCTACAAATAGCTAACTTAAAGCATATTGCTTCCAGTGTAATGTGTGGATGCTAGCTTTCTCTCATTGTTAGTCAGGTTAGCATAGTTAGTTGACCTAAAGAATCTAAAAATTATTAATAAATGTAGCCTTGAGCAAATTGCTTCCAGGATAATATGTGACTGCTAGCGTCCACTCCCTGTTAGTCATTAGGTTTAGCTAAAAGAAATCTAAAAATAGGTAGAGGCTAACTTTAAACATATTGCTAGTTATGTGTGGTTGCTAGCTTTCAGTGTTAGCCATGTTAGCGTACTTGATTTAGCTAAAAATGGCTTCCCTGCTGAAACAGGATTGTTAGAAACCTTTGGGATTTAAACCTACAGGTTTTGCTTTCTCATAGGAATTAGCTCAATGGTTTTCAATAGAGACCACTCGTTTCCTGTAGAACACCTTAAAATACCATTAGGAAACCAACAAATGCATTTAGAATCAGCCACTGGTCACCTTGGGGATTTAAACCTAATGGTTTTGCTTTCTCATAGGAATTAGCTCAATGGTTTTCAATAGAGACCACTCGGTTCCTGTAGAACACCTTAAAATACCATTAGGAAACCAACAAATGCATTTAGAATCAGCCACTGGTCACCTGTTAAACCATTAGGATCCTTTATGTTCTAATATCAATCCATTAAAAAAGCCAAAACACATTAGAAAACCACCAGAAACCAACATAAACACAATGTTTTTTTTTTTCAGGAGGGTTAAAAAGTATCTTAAAATATGTAATTTCCAGTGTTATATGGTTGCTAAAGTTATAAATGAAATCTTGTATCCTGTAAACGTTTTTTGACTGTTTTCAGCGCTTCTTTAAGCTATCAGTAGCAGTAAACGCTCGCACCTGGATGTGTAGACCAGCTTTCTTGACTGCTTAGTCATAAATCATATTGTGGTCTCTGTTACCCCAAATAACACTGAAGACCTGAGCATCCAAAACTGTAACATCAGATTAAATAGTTTTGTTGCAAAAGTTCGCTTTCATTTTTCTCGGACATGTTGGAACAGGTTCAGGCCGTCCAGTGGCAGGTGCTTAACTGCAGGTTCAGAAATGGGAAAAGGTTTTTTGTTGTATCGCTTATTCTTTTTGAATAAAAGTAGCATGGGCTGCTATGGCGTATAGTATTAAGCTGTAGTTGATATACACAGTACGGTTGGTGCATGGGCTGTTAAGCTCACTACTGGAGTCCAGAGAGCTCTACTCTGGGTCATAGGGCCCAAGAGGCAGATATGCTTCTAGGTCTAGAGCTGGAGCGTTCACTTACAACACAGAAGGGCCTGATGTAATCCCTGCACTGAAAAAAGGATGCATTGAATTGACATGATTCAAGTGTGTGCACCATAATTGCGTTGATGTAATCATTTGTTGATGTAATACAGTACTATGCAAAAGTTAGAGACCACAGTTCTTTTATTATTTCTAGTCAAAACAGCCATTAAGTACAAGTCATTCATTTTTCAGCATCTGGAAAAAAGCAGAAAATATATATTTAAAAGAAAATTATACAGAAGCCTCAACAACTAAATTTAATAGAATTTTTTTCAGCATTTATTTTGTCCACTCTACCTTTATTACAGCTTCCATTCTTTTCAGGAGACTTGTTTTCAGTTTTTCAAAGAAATCTGCAGGGATATTTTTCCACATCTCCAAAGTTCAGTCTTAGAAGTTGGTTGCACTTCCTGCGTCTCACTGTTCAGGTAATCCCACAATGATGTTGAGGTCTGAACTTTGGGGTGGTCAGTCCATTGTTGTTTCTCTGTCTGATTTAATCATTTTTTGGAATCATTGTGGAAACTCCTGTTGTTTTTTTTAATTTCCAAAATTGGAGTTTTGGAAGTGGAGTTGAAAACACAAACAAACCAAAAAGTAGTTGAGATCTTGTGAGCTGGTTAGAGGAACAAAGGTTTGATTTTAGTTTTCTTTGTTTGATTTGTAAATGTTGTTTTTTCTCAGTGAGGCTTCCTGACAGCTACACATCCTTTCAGACCCATAGCACTGAGTCGTCTTCTCAGAGTGGAAGGATGGACAGAAACACCTGTGGATGTTTAAGATCTAAAGCAGCTTGATTTTCTCCTCTCTCTCAAAGATGAAAGCTTTAAGTGCCGTTTATGTGATGGGGGCAGTTTTGGTGGTCTACCAGGTCTTCCAGGTGGTTATTAGGAGTCCAATTTTCTGAACTCCAGTTTTAGAAACTCCTGTTTTCTCACTTTGACTTTCTTCTTCCGTATGCAGGTGGATTATTTTATCTGATTTCAGAATTATCTCCTGAAAAATGAAGAACTTGTACTTAATGATTGTCTTCACTGGAAATTACCTACACTGTGGTGGTCTTTGACTTCTAAGCATAAGTCTTTGACTCAGCATATCGAGGATAATAGACAATATTAACTTAATCACATGTTTTTGACTGGTAATGTATAACTAATGACTGGTAATGTATAAGTAATAATTAAAAGTATGAACATTTCATTATTATATCATCTCTGACTTTCCATACTGCTCTCTCTCTCTCTCTCTCTCTCTCTCTCTCTCTCTCTCTCTCTCTCTCTCTCTCTCTCTCTCTCTCACTGTATAGGAGATCCCATTCTATCACATCTGGAGTGGCTCCCAGAGGAGCTTGCACTGCACGTTCACGCTGGAGAGGCTGAGTGTGAGCACGTGTGAGCTTTCCTGCACGCTGTGTGTGTGGCAGGTGGAGGGAGAAGGCCAGAGCTTCAGCCTCGACTTCAATATCTCCAAGGTAACTGGACCGCCGCTGTCCACTCACAGTCCAGCAGGGCAAGCACGCTGCATCATTTCCTCTGATTTAACACCTCATGCATAATGCATCGGCCAACTCTGACAACCTTCATGAGGGGAATCAGAAGGAAAGCGTGTTGCACTGGCATGACGACAGCTTACTGACACAGCTGCTCGACTTCAGGAGTCATTACTGCTGTTTTGGTTCTTGGTATTGGCGTTCCAGTGCAGTTATTAGGGCTTTAAAATAATTAAAATAATCACAATCAATCACATTCTTTTGTCATTAATAGTGACCCTAAAGAAACCTTTTGTCCCATTTACAAACCTGTGGTTTTTGCGTTGACTGTATGAGTGGACAGTAAGCTTCACCAGAAGATAATTATCACTTTCAGTAATTCAGTAACATGATTTGAATCCAAGATTAATGTAAAAAGGGGGGGGCGTAGTTTTGAAAGTGGCTAGCTAGTGATAAAATGAAAACTGGTGAACGCTTTTATCTTAAAAGTGACAATCATGATGGTCAATATGCTACAAACTAATGCGGAGTGAGTGAAGGTCAGCATTTCCCACTGCTCACCTGCTCAGATATGTCCTCATCCTGCTTAAGAAGCTTGGCTTCTCAGTGCCAGCTCACAGTAGCTGGCCAATAATGCTACCGGCCCACAGGGATGCTGGAAACTCTCCTGATTACCCACTATGGCACTGCTCTGTCCACATATACTTTTTTTCTGAAAACAGCTTTTCTCTGGGTTTTATGACCCTCTATATATACATCTCATAGAGGGACATAAAATTATGTGTTAGTGTGTTAGAGTGTCAGCATTCAGTTTACATTAAAGCAAAAAAAACTAAAAATTCATGAAGAAGGCCAGAAGTGACCCCACATGGTCATTATGATATTTTGCATTCAACACATTTCAAAACCTGAAAGTGGCCCAGTCCCAAAGAGTTAAAATTACAATATTAAAGGAATATTTTTACAAAAGCTAACCCAGAAAATTAAAATCTAGTTAATTACCAGTCTTCAAGGTGCCCTACAAAAGGTGTTCTCAAAGCTCCATCTTTAGATAACTGGTAAAGTTTCACATAAAGGTGAGCTATATGACAAAAAACACAGCATTGTGATACTTGAAGACAGATATCTATCATGTCTCATTTTCTTGGAAAGGACAAGATGCATCAGCAAAACAACAGTACCACAATTAGAAATGAGTACAGCATTTATTTTTTACCTTATAATCTGTTAACTGTAGAAAATCTGAATTTGTCGGTAATTTGTTCAGTGCATTTATATGTACTCAGATAATGAGATAAAGGGAAACTGGATCTACATCAGTGAGGAAATAATCAGATTTCTGCTTCACAACCTGCCAATAAACTCGCATAAGAAGACGTGAAACAAACATAATGTAAAACTCAAACATCATTCATTGGCTTTTTTTTAAACACTGTGTCACTTTAGCGGAAAATATAAATATACATCGTCTTAAAGATGAAGGATTTTTAAATTCTTTGTTTCGTCTAACGTAGTTGGTTTCAGCGTCACTCCAAAAGTGTTTTGTTGCCTTCTCGTTGGTGCCACGTTAAACGCTGCTTGCTCTCTTTATCAGATTCCTTAATCGGATTTCTAAGCCTTAATTCGATCCAAGAAATCAAAGTATGCTGTTTACATGACCACTTGAATAATCAGATAACTGCAGAAATCCGATAACGATTCGATAATTTAGTGCAGGAAACGTGCTTGATGGTAACATCTTTAACATTTGGTTAAAAAACATTAATTAAATAAGATGATGTCATGATGGGCTGACATCCAATCATCTATGCAGAACGAGTGTTTTTACTCATAACCACTCAGCACAGAAAATGCTACAAAGTTTCATTTATACCTGATTCTGTGTAGACATTTGTATTGCAGAAAAGTGCAGTGTGTCATTTGAGCCAGTATTGTAAGCTAACTAACAAGCAAAGATCTAATTAGCCTAATTAGATGCTTTTGAGTGACCAAAAGACCAAAAAAGACCATTAAATTGTTAATTGTGGTTCCAGCTATCCAGCTAGATCTGTAAGTCCTGTTGGTTGACGTTTGGGTGCGTTCTTGTTTGTGAATGTGCTGTGGGAAAACACCCTTATAAAGCTAATGCTTCTTTATTAAACCTTGCAGTGCAATGTGTGGCTTGTTCACAATTATATGACAAAAAATAAGCACACAAATGCATTATTGATCTGGAAGATCAGCTTGAAAAAGCTTTGTTTCTCCAATATGTTGGGTAAATAAATCTCAGGATTAGTACAGATCCTTTTATACCAGTGCAGCACTATTCACCCAGAGGTTCTTTGCTGTTCTGACATGATGCTGATGACATGATTTGTCCTATAACTGGTCCAAACCTACATATATATACATATTGCTGTTGTCGGAAGAAAACCTCGTATCTCCAAAAAACCTACTTTACTTTTAATGTAAGTCTAGGGAACCAGACTTTTTTCCAAGTCATTTGGGGCTGTTTCTTTTGGTCCATTCATCATGAAATTTACAGACAGTGTAAAGGACAACAAGCATTTTCAAATTATGTCATAAACTGAAAAAGTATCTCACAAAAATAGAGATACAAGGTTTTCTTCCGACAACAGCGATATATATATATATATATAACACAACAAGGCGCTGTTATTGATAAATGTTTCATAGTGCACAGTATGAGATCATTGTCTTTAATAGCATGCCTGCATCATCTTACGCTCTCAGCACATGGGCATTGTAGAAACGCTGTATACCATAAAACCATGAAATATGGGAGATTGTAGGCCTGCTCCGAAAGCTATTCTCACTATCTGGGCATTTCAAAATGAGCAATTACAGGAGTCCACCAGGACACAAAGCCACAAATGTCAAAGTGCAGTTTTGCAATTACTTCCTCCATTAAAAATAAGCATTAAACCTTCTCTAGCCATTGGCTTATAGCTGGTGGCTGTAGTTTAAGCCAAGACGTTGTAATCGTCTTTCTCACCACCAGAGTATAAATCTGTTTATGATACACGCTTTTGTTCAGTGCTCTGCTAACCACACCAATTATGTACTCAAAAACAGAGTATTGTTGCTTAATTTATCACGATGACGATAACGCACTGCTCGCCCCTAGCTTTATGCTTATGATCATACACTGTTTTATTATATCCTGACCCTGCAGGATAACAGGCCACTGGACAGTGATTTCCTGCTGGTGGACAACAGTACTCCAGCCTTGGCGGGCCCCAGCGCCTTTCAGATCCCGTACCTCATCCGGCAGAAAATCTGCAGCAGTCTGGACGCTCCCTGCCCCAACGGAGCTGACTGGAGGCTGCTGGCTCAGAGACTCAAGCTCGACAGGTAACTCTGTCTGCTCATTACAGAATCTGAACAGAGAGTGATAGATATGCAGGGTTTCATTCCAAAACACTATATCTGTTTATAAGAATTCGAATTTTTTGAAAAAAATAATAGCTGATGATAATGGAAGACATATTTATTTATTAATCATATCATTCATATTTTTTATATGTGTGAAGTCCACTCCCAACAACCTATAAAAAAATTGAATGTGGTCTGTAATGTGTTTTGCAAAAAAGCCCTTCATATATATATATATATATATATATACAAAATATGGTTCTTCAAGGGTTCTGAACACTCAAAGAACCCTTCGTGTAATTAAAGGGTTATTTTCATCATTAAAGGGTTCTTCAGATTGATGGAGAGAGTGCTATATAGAACCCTTTTCAGAAAGGTTCTATATAGAACCATCTACAGCACATTCTCTATGAATCTGAAGAGCTCCTTAACAATGCAAATAACGCTTTAATCACGCAGTCTCCATGGTTCTATATAGAACCATTTCTATACTGAAGAACCCTTGAAGAACCATCATTTTTAAGAGTTCACATTTTTCTGTCCAAAAATTCAAGCTATAAAACTCCTCTCAGTGAGGACTGGACTCTCAGCAATGTCCTTGCTTTTCTTTCCAAAACCTTGTTGGGACTTATGTAATACTTATATAATGTTCATGAAAAGTTAATTCCAAACACAGCATGTTGTAGCTACTTCTAGGCTTCCATGTGGAATATAGGCCCAAAAACTCAACTCACCTGTCTAATGCTGTACTTGGAAGTGGGATGCTGGAATTACATCATTTTGGACCAGCACAAAGCCGTGCGATGGCTGAAGTGCAGCAAGTCAGGAAAAAAACCTGTGTTCTATGAGCCATGATATCAATAACTTCTGAAGGCAAGAAAGTCTTGATACATTTAAGCGGATTTTTACTATTGCTTTTAATGTTTATTTGCATTTCTTCTAATGTTGTTCTAATAGTGTTTTACTGGTAAAAACACACCACACCTCACACCTCTCAATTTTCATGAGGCTCACTGTTGTTGAGCATCAGCAGCATTGTAACTCTTACTCTTGTGATCTAGTATCAACTAGCAAATGATGCTAGTAAAACAAGCTAAACAAAAGACAGCTGTTTTAGTTTATGTCATGCCAATTTTAATTTCTGAAGTTGGTTCAGGGTACTCAGCAACAGCGGCCATCACTGAAGGTCCACCTTCCTTTTGTTCTGATTTGACAGTACAGAAAAAACACTGGTTCCACTTTAGATTAAGTGTCTCTAATAACTGTGTAGTTACATGTGAACAACATATGCAACAACAATGTAACTGCTAATGATTTAGTCACTGTTACAGATGGATTACAGAAGGACACCTTATGTAATTACACATGTGTATCAACTTTAGTTTTGCCTCATGTAGTTACACAAGTGTATCTTAATAGTTCTAACAGCATATTCTCTCTCATGTAATTACATAAGGGTAATAACATAAATGTAATTACATTGTAATCAGACTGTCATTTTTTTCTGTTTTTTTTCCAGCAGTAAAAGGAAGTTAAGGAAGATAAGACATTACTTACACTGTATCTGCCAGCTTTCCTAACATTTAGCTTTTATTTTTTTATTGCATTTATGTTGCTAGTGCTGTGATACTGTAACCAGTTTCAACTTTAAACCATTCTGTAATGTGACAGTACAGCAGATGCCCTCTTATCTTAAAATATAACTTTTATAACATTAATTAAATGTGTTGCATTTACCCCAAAAGCAACGTCTATATTACCACTACATTATTACACAGTACCTACATAACAACTACACAGGAACTCTCCACTTATTTTAAAGTGTAACTTTAACACTACACTACAGGAAAGTTCCTGTGTAGAAGATACACTTGTGTAATGAGGCAAAACTGAAGTTGATACACACATGTAATTACATTGGCTGTACTTCTGTAATCTATCTGTAACATTGACTAAGTCTTTAGTAGTTACAGTGTTGTTGCATATGTTATTCATGTGTAACTACACAGTTATTGAAGACACTTAAAAAAGTGGGACCAAAACACTCATAACATAGGCTATTTGAGAAGGAGCACCCTGCACAAAAACAGCCGCACTAGGCCCCTGCATGCAAAGCGCATCTCTCCCAGTGAAAACAATTGCAAAAAGTGCCTTGGTCAGCAAAAAACACGTCCAGTGTGAACCACCCCTGAGGGTTTTGCACAGAACTGTATATTCAAGAAAATGAATCAAAGAGATATTTTGTAGACATGACATTTACCCACAGTTATAGAATAACTCAGTTTCACTAGCCCCTATTAGCTCCTTACATTGCTCACTTATTAACCTTATGTGTAATAAAACTATGGAATGTACACTGTGTGGCCAAAGTGAGGAAACCCCTTCTAATTACTGAGTTGTGGTGTTTCAGCCACACCCAGTGCTAACAGGTGTATAAAATCAGGTACCATAATCTCCATAGGCACTGCCTTAGGATGTCACCTTTGCCCTGCTAGATCTGTCAACTGTAAGTTCTATTATTGTGAATTGGAATCAACTAGGAGCAACAACAGCTCAACCACAAAGCAGTAGAGGGGGGCTGCTGAGTGCTGAAGCTCATAGAGTGTAAAAATCTTCTGGTGCATCGCTCACTACAGAGTTCCAAACCACCTCTGGAAGCAACATCAACACAAGAACTGTGCACTGGGAGCTTCATGAAATGGGTTTCCATGGCCGAACAGCTGCATACAAGCCTAAGATCACCATATGCAATACGAAGTGTCGGCTAGAGTGGTGTAAAGCATGGAGCCACTGGACTCTGGAAACACACTTCACTGTCTAGCAGTCTGATGGATGAATCTGGGTTTGGCGGATGCCAGGAAAAAGCTACCTACCGAAATGTAACAGTAAAGTTTGGCTGAGGAGGAATAATGGGCTGGGTCTATTTTTCAGGGTTTGGGCCCCTTAGTTCCAGCGAAGGGTAATGTTGATGCTACGGCAAAGACGTTTTAGACAATTATATGCTTCCAACTTTTTGGCAATAGTTCGTACCCCTGTGAACAAAGTGAGCTCCATAAAGTCACGGTTTAAGGAGTTTGATGTGGATGAACTCCAGTGGCCTGCACCGAGCCCTGACCTCAACGTCACTGAACACCTTTGGGATAAATTCGAATATCAGTTGTGAGCCAGACCTTCTCGTCCAACATCATTGCCTGACCACACAAATGCTCTTTTGACTGAAAGGGCACAAATTCCCACAGACACACTCCAAACTTTGATGAAAAGCTTTCCCAGAAGAGTGTTTCTGTCTTTGTGGGTGTTATGGCTGGGGAGGGACTCCACTTAATGCCCATGACATTAGACATTTATATGTGATGGTCAGGTCTTCATTGGCCACATAGTGTATGTAGTCATGAGTGTGAGGAATAAAATAGGTTTGAACAGTTTGACTCAATATTATCAATGTGGCTAATTGACCGCTACACGCAAACATGATTTCTGGCTGAAGGCTAAGATTCACTTTAGCTTAAAGTTAGTTCAGACAGTGGCAGGTGGCTGTAGATCAGTGGTGTGTTATCGGCTCTTCCACCTGGTCGGGTTCCTCCCCACGCTGCCCTGAGCTGCTTATCGAACACAGGCTGAGTCCACAGGAAATTACAAGGCTGTGATTTAATTATTCTCCTGTTTAACTTCCTCTAGGTAATGAAACATAATGGGTAGACTTCATTTGTCCAATAAGCTTTACTTGGTCCAATTAATTACAATTTGAAGTGGTGAGGCTCGGGTTCAATTAGCACACAGGCCCAAAACAATCCATTTTCATTTAGTCCATTGAGAAGACTGTGGAAATTTAGACGCATTTCCAAATAACTGTTTTATCCCCTCATAAAACTCTTCTACAGAGGTGCATAGAGTGACCTAAACCCACACTCGAGCAAGAGTCTTGTTATTATTCATAGGACTATGAATAAATGTTTACATGGGTTTATTTTAATTGTAGATATTATATCATCTTTCAGTAACATGTTACTTGAACATAACTGAATGTTTTAGCATTTAAAAAATACTCAGAGTGCAAATTTATTACCATTTTACTTAAGTATGTGTAACTGAGTAAATGGACATGGTTAATGTCGACCTCTGGCCTTCTAAGTGTGTTTGAAACAGAGAATCCAGCTCTTGCCCTCTTTATACCCCACCACTCTGAAGCTCTGTGCGAGTTTTCACTCTAGATAAAGTGCATGTAGAGAACAACGCTCCAAGCCTCTGGGCATTTGAAGAACAGAAAAAGGCCGTTAGATCGAAGTAGCCACTCCAGCAAGCTTTTGGAGATGCCATCTTCCAGCGTTGGCCATGCAGCCGACAAGAGCCTCCGCTTTGTTGTTATCGATCAGCTTTGATCCGAAAGGTTCTGGCTGGTCAATGGGAAAAAGGTCACAGGCTACCTGAATATCAGTGCCGCAATGGACTGGCGGGCTCGCTGTAAACTATTCATCAAAGGAATAGTCTGGAGAGCTGATGGTAGTTATTTTAAAGCAATTCCAGGCAAGACTGTCCAGTACAGTACAGTACATGTCCAAAAATATGACACCTGCATATTCAACTTTTCTTCTGAATTCAAGAATATTAATGAGGAGTTAGGCTTCACACTAGATGTTAAAACATTGCTGTGAGGATCTAATTGCAGGCAAAAAAGCTTAAGTGAGGTCAGATCACTCTAAGGTCCAATCCTATTTCTTATTTATATCCCAACCCTTTGTTTTCGAGGGTCACCTAACTCAGTTCCAAGGGGTAGTGGTTGAAATCTTCCCTATGAAATGAGACCCTTAAATAAAAAAGAACATTGCTTCATTAACAGGCTACTAGCTGTGCTCTGTAGGCGACCCTGCCAGTCTGCAGTGATAGCAGAGGGGGGTAAAGTTCGGCAACCTCACTGCTGGGCTTTAGTTAAATTTAGCGCATCATATGCTTTCAAAGAGGGGGGATGCGATAATTATTATCTCCCACCGCTAAGTCTTCTGTGATATGAAGCTGAAGTCAGTTATTCTCCAGCTTCTTGTTCAAATTTTCCCGTTCTGCCTTAAATGGCGCAGCAGTTACATTCTGGCGCTTCAGGCAGTAGAACCCTTGGACTATTTAAGGCGGAACGGGAAATTTAGCTAGCTAGCTACCAAGACATTAGCATACTATTAGTGATTTTTTTTATGCTTGTTATGAAGAAAAGGACCATAAAACACTGAAATGACATTAAACTAAGATAACACAGTGGTTATTGTAACTTTTTAACTGAGAAAATTCTAACATTTGTGGGTCTCTTTGGTCATTTGTGCAGACATCTTGCCAGTTTTTTTTCCTCATAACACTCTGTTTGGTGTGTGCCTCTGAAAGACCTCCGTTTGGAGGGCCACATAGCCCTAACGCTTCTCCCTACCCATCTATCTCAACAAAAATCAGGACACCCTAACCCTATGTGTCAATGTGCAAAACGGAGAGCTAAGGGCTAAGTGGTAGGGGCAAGGAGTGAAAAGGGATTGGGCCTAACTCATCCCAAAGGTATCGGATGGAGCTCCAGCACTCCAGAGTGTGTAAAATATATGTATCTTCTTCAGTCGTATCTGAAAAGCATCTCAGGTGGCTCCTCATGAAGCTGTTAGTGAGAATGCCAAGACCAGTAACCTGTAACCCCTGGTAACCTAAAAGCATGTTTTCTTTCTAACTTGCTTAAACTTTCTTTCGTGGACATACAATGTACATATACCAAGTATGCCCTATGAATAACACTCTAGTGGCCAATAAATGACCAATGTATTTGGCCAAAATCCTTTCCTTTTGATTTAAACGGGCAGTCTTAATCTTGGGTAAGTCACCATTGTCACATTGGCTTGTTGTGCCAACACAGGCTTAACAAAACTATGCATTTCCCAAAGGTTTCTTTCTCTAAGACTTGGGGAAACTTGCTAAACAAAGGCTAACAACCAAGCAAAAGCTAACCAAGGAAGCATAACTGAGCTACCAAACTAGCTCACTTGTCATCCATCCTTTCAATCAGCTGGCCTTCCCAGTATTTCATCCATTGTTTCGGCCGTCCAACCGGTCATGCCAGCATTTCATGTGAATTCCACAACCAGCAGTGAAATGAATAAGAACCTTGTCTCCTGTTAAAGCATCACCACATAAAAGCTATTCGATGTTTTTAATGAGCTGTGTGGGACACAGGGGGGTCTACAACACTCCTGTAGATGTAGAGCCTGTTTAGGTTCATTCTGCTTCAGTGTCGTAGCAGACCAGGAATGTTGGACAGAGAAATGACCACGCTCAGACAAATCTTAGATCTGATCAGTGGAGTTTTTCATTTTAAAGTCTGAGTCCAAACGTCTGACTGGTGCTGTATAGTGAAGCGACATTAGAAACCAGCATATACACTGAATAATTCAGGTAGTTTATTATTCAGAAGATGTGAACATGGAGAGACTGTGTACATTGGTTGGTGTGTAGAACAGCACAAACAAAATGTTCTCCGCTCAGTTCCCGTCGGACACCCACACACAGCTATTTCTACAGTCTGTTAATATAGAATAACAGATGTATTACTGCTCTGTGCAATCAGATATATATATATATATATATATATATATATATATATATATATATATTTTACTCACTAATGTTAAGCTTTTGTGTAAGCCTGTCCTGCTTCAGCGCCTATATGCTAAATAATAGTGAAGGTCAAATGGGACTATTACAGTTGTGCTTAAGCTCGCTGATGCTCAGTGACACTCATGTTGCATCAAGTCTGGATGTAGCTCACACTGTAAGTAGTGAAACAAGCACATTGGCTTGGAGTTTTCAACAGTGAGTGCAGTAAACACTAAATGTTTCATTGGTTGCAGAAGTAGATGCTGGTGGTGGTATTACTCTGCCAAGGCCTTTGCTATCAAAAACTATCAGTATGTCGGCCGTGGAGCAGTGGGAACTGCATTCCCTGAATGATGGAGCTCTATCCAATGCCTTTGGGATGAGCTGTGGTCCAGAACTAATCATACAACCTGACCTCAGTAATGGTCTTGTGGCTGAATGCAATCAAACATTCACAGCAGTGTTCCACCATCTAGTGTAAAGCCTTAGCCAAAGAGTAGAGCAAATGGGGGGGTTAAAAGAAAACTTTGGTTTGAAACAATTCTTGAAATATTCAATGGAAAATTGTCCATTTAGAATTTTTTTTTTCTGTAGTAGATACAGCCAAGCAAGCTCTTCCATTGGTAAGGCTGACTGCATTAGATAAGTTGCCAACATAATTGGGAAGTGACAGAGGAATCAACCAATCACGTTTTGATGTCAAATCAGTGGGGCCAATTTTGTTAGAAAATCCGAGGCCTTCTGGAAGTCCAACTTACATCGCTGATTGCAAGTATGAGTCGTAGTCTAACCAGGTTTCAGTTGTTAGAAATGGGAAAATAAGTCAACGATATGTTAACGTATGTTTCAAACTTGAAATAAAACATGAAATGTCGTTTACAAGCTTTAACTGTCCACTTTTAGAGCAAAAACAAGATCTATAAGCTTTAAATGTCCATGTTTAGTCCAAGTGTAAACCAAAACACCAGTGTTAGCTTGTGCTAACATACTATTAGAAACCCCATAGGGTGCTAGCAGAAAATGGCCTTATCCTAAAAGTGGGTTTATGTTTTTTGACAAAGCTTTGACATTCATGGTTCGAACTTCCAAGCACCAATCAGAACCAATTTGCTGAAAACAATCCTAGGCCTTCTGGAAGCCCTCAATACAGTGTGCAAATATGAAGTGTTAGGTCTCAGTCAGTGATTAGAAATGGAAAACAGCAGCAGTAGCTCTTTAGTGAAGGAGTCACTATAAATGCTAATAAACTTCAAATAAAACATGGAATGTCTTTGAAAGCATCACGTGAACTACCATTAGCTTAAAGGTGAAGTACTGCTAGAATCCCATAGGGCCGCTAGCAGAAATTAGCATTATTATAGAGGTGTTTTTGTGATTTGACATTTATGGTCCAAACTGAAGTCATGGTTCTCCACTGATACCCTTAATTTCAGACGAAACGTTGGATGAGCAGATGCCCACAAACGTCTGGACATATAGTGTCTTTTAGCCTTGAAGCTTCAGTGCAAAACTAAAGCAAATGTCATGCTTTCATTTGTGCACATTTAATTTTGGATCTCTAACAATGTGCTTATGTCTCTTTGTTGTCAGGCACATGAGCTTCTTTGCATCCAAAGCGAGCCCCACGTCGGTGATCCTGGACCTATGGGAAGCCCAGCACTTCCACAGCGGAAACCTCAACCAGCTGGCCGCCGTCATGGCCGAGATCGGCAAGCAGGAGGCCATGATATTCCTGGTGTCTGATGGGGAGTGCTAACACACAAACACACAGACAGACAGAGAGACAGGCAGACAGACAGACTCTCTGAATGGTGGGAGTAGAAAAGGTCCGCACCCTCCATTAATTAATAGAGAAAGGACTAATCTAAGAACAGGGTTTACCCACCATGCAAGGCCATTTGGGTGTGCTGTGATTAACAGTATCCAACTCCCCACTCACACGCAGTGCATTTCTGTCCAGCAACGATGTATAAAAAACACCCCCCCATCTCTAATCACATTTGACCAATAAGTACTTTTTACCCACTGTAGTGTCCGGCACATTTGTATCTGATTTTTTTACTCAAATCTGAAAAGCCAATTGGAACAACAATGGACGAATGAAGGCTAAGCATGCCACACTAAAGCGGTCATCTTTGGGATACTCATTCAGACTTTGTAAATGCATTTAGCAATATGCAAATGTACACTGTATTCTGACAATTTCATGAGGCCACACATTACCTCACAGAGCATTCACGAAGAGTCAAATTAACCTCCTAATAACGTCTGGAGACAACCATGAAGAATTTTGGGCTAAATTCGGGTGGGAATGTAGACTTTCGTGAAGGTGGCGCTCAAAGTAAGGGGTAACAGTGCGCTACTTAACACTGTCTCATGGACATCTACCCTGTCGTTGGCCCATGGATGTAACGTAAGTTAGCATGGCTGAAAAGAGCCCCCAAAAAAACTCTATGTATGTAGAGTTATGTGGGTCATGTATGCGGAGAACACATTAAACTAAACACTGCCTATGTTCTAGGCAATGTTCTAGCTAGCTTTTTTTGTTTGCGTGATTATACTCTGGACGTTAAAAGAGAACCGACTTGAATTTGGGGGTGTTTTCAGAGGGGGCGCACCCTTGTTAGCCACAAGCCAGTACCAAAACTTTAACAAGTCGTCCCCACACAAGTATTCTCATTACGTCTGGTCCCATGAAACTACGTAAAAAGTAGAATATGTAAGATTTTCCATGACCAAATTATATAAATACAAAAAGCTTCTGACAAGAATTAAGTTAATGTCCTCTAACTGAGTAGAGTGGTGGTGAAATGAGGTTTTATGCCAGTCATGCTAAATAGCTAATTAGCTAAACTACTTGGCAAAGCATTACTTACTGTACCGTTAATGAGGTCAAATCGATCAAATGATGAAAACTGTGTTTTGTGAGAGCCATCAGCTTTTTTTCGGACCCGCTTCAGGCACCCGTGATGCGGCTCCAATGCGATTCAAAGCCATAATCAGAAATTCCCGAATGCAATGACGCTAAATGATAACGTCCTCAAGTGTGTGGCTAATGTATGCAGGCTCTCTAGAAACGTAGCTGAGGTTTCAGTAGAAATGCGTTCAGGGACTTTCTTTTTGTTTTCACCCAGCAGTCTGTGCTGCTGTTTGCTCCTGTGTAGTCTGAGCAACTGATGTTTTGGCAAGAGAGGGTTGGAAACGCATCTCACCTTCTGTTAGGACTGTGGCCACAACCGCCCAAAGCTTGCCTTTAAGATGTCATACACAGTCCTCTTGATTTTCACATGATTCACAGAAATCAATCATTATAGTCGAGAATGCTCTAGAAGAAAGATTTTTACCTTAAGATGCAATACTACCAAATGTTTCACAGCCATTCGTTTTCTTACTTAACATGGGTTTTTTCAAAAAGCCATGTGGCTTTAGGGCATTCTGAACTGGTAAGACGAGGCGTGTTTCCCAGTGTCATGACTAAGGGGCAGATCTACTAGCTGTTTGCGCGGCTGTGAACTCTCTTTTGGAGTTAAAAAGTGTGTCGTGATTTAATTTAGTCATCATCCTGCCCATAAACTCCAGGTCTGAGCTGATTTCTCCATGAGAAAAATGAACGAACTTTCAAAATCTGCTGTTATCACGGCCTGATGTTTTGCCATCCTCCTCATTTTGATGGATCCTCTCAATTACTTGGTCGCAAAGGAGGTGAAATCTGACTGTTACATGCCGCCAGCTAACACTGCTGTGTACTGAACTGACATCAGAAGACTGGTAACCTCACCAAAATACCCCACACACACCAGCAAGCTTTGTCAGTTGTGGTTGTTCAGTTGCTTTGGAAGTTTTACCCTACAGTTTGAGTAGCTGGTGTTGGTATAAATCAGTAAGTGCGTTTGCATGCACTTAATAATCCGATAACTGAAGAAAATCAGATTTTGTCAGTAATCCGATCAATGCGTTTACATGCACTTGGGTAACCAGATAATGGGGAAAAAACAGGCCTATATGAGTCAGGCAGTAATCAGATTTCTGTTTTACAACCAGCCAATAAACTCAGAAGACATGACAAACTTCATGACGCAATTTTTTTTAAAACTTTGTGCTACTTGAAAATATAAACATACATCATCTAGAAGATAAAGAATATTTAAATCTTTCATTTAGCCAAGGACATAGTTGGTTTTAGCGTCGCTCCAAAAGTGTTTTGCTCCCATCTTGTGGCAATGCTGCTCGTTTATTTCCGGTACCGCGGTCAGTTTTTGCACATGCGCCGATTGAGACATCCGAAAGAAATCAGAGTAAGAGTTTACATGCACTGAGAAGTCAGATTGCTGAGCTAAAATCCAGCTTTATCGGAATTCTAGATCTTACTTCGATCTAAGAAATCGGAGTATGCTGTTTACACGACCACTTGAATAATCACAACTGCAGAAATCTGATTATTGATATGTATATGATCGGATTATTAAGTACATGTAAACGCACTCAGTGTTGAAGTTTGATAGTAGATTTACTTCCATGTGACGTCAATTCAATGTGCAGCATGTTAGCTTGCTTGGAGCATATATACAACATTTATACTTAATATTTATACTTAAACACTAAACAAACTCATAATTGGCGAAACATGCACATACGACAAAATATATATCTGGTTTGGAACTGTTTACCACAGGATGCAATAGTGGTGATTTTCAAAAGCCCCATTCATTTCTCTTACAAAAATCCAGCTTAGACCCAGAGTTCCTAATATGGGCAGGACACCAACCACACATGACTTCATCGGTTCAGCGCACACACATTTATGGGAATTTCCCTTTCAAAGCGCAAAATACTGGGAGGAGATTAGAAAGTATCATCTATTCTGATTAGTCATGACTGATGGTGAATTATGATTTGTGAAAATATTGAATGCCTCTGAAAATCCTCTTATTTTGGTGTTACCATGGAAGCCCTTTTAGAAAAAAAATGGCTTGTTTTTTGCTCTCGTTTTTGGCAGTACATTAAATTTGAAGCTTGAATTTTGTGACGAAATCGACAATTTTTTTTAAAACAATGTTTTCTTAATCAACTCAATTATTTCGACATACTAAGTCAAAGTCTCAAAAAATGTGTAATTTTTTTTCACTTAATAAGTCAAATTATTGAGAAAACAAGCCATTATTTTAAGATGAAGAGTCAAGCTTAGGACATATATGCTGCTGGAAACAGGCATCCCTACAAAAATGATGTGAGCAAAACAGCAGACAGAATTATAAAGCTACATCTTTGCTCACACATGAAAGTTCTCGGAAGATAAACCCACTAAATTGGCCATCTTTACCAGCACAAAGTCTCCAGGCTGCCAGCAATTAGCGCCTCTTTTAGTAAATCTGCCCCTCAATCTGATTTCAGTTCCATGAGGGGAAGTTAAAGTGAAACACTATGTGAGAATTCTTTGAATGAGATGGTGAAGGCCTACAAGAAACAAAGCTCCAGATTAGAAACCGTAACCAACCATTAACCCACGGAATCAGAAGCAGGACATGAAGATGTGTAATTTAGTCTCCTTGTATTCCCCCCAGTAATTTCCAGGGTGATGTAACTGACCCCACGAATGTGTGCAGGACAGTTTCATGATTGTCAGTTATTTTGAATGTGAAAGGTTTTATCTCTAGTTGCGGTCCACTAAATGGCCTCACCTTAATCTATGACGGTCACAAGTGCGTCTGGAAAATTTCAGCTGTGGTGGCACGTCGAAGTGGGCATATTTCACTACACTAACAACCCGGAACGTATGTATAATATAAGGTTTCGAGCTTTTAGCGGGAACCTTATGCTTTTGAAATGGTTCCTGAGTTTGATTTCCTGATTGCATTTACTTAAATCATGTACTTTTTTACTTTCGTCTAAAAAATTCATGTTGTGTATATATATAAAAAAAACCTTTTCTATTCCAGTTTTGATGCTGGCACTACATGTAACATCTCTGGAAGTTGGTAACCAAAGTTTATGAGCCATCTGAGACAAATTTTGTTGGCATCCTTTAACATTGTCCACATCGTTCTCTGGTTATCTGTGCAAATATCCACAAAATACCACCCAACAATGCAGTCAACTTGCGAAAAATCAACCAATCAAGCAAATCAATCAAAGTCCATTTCTGATATGAATTTAATTTCAAAAATGTAAATTTTAAATTGTGCAGCATTTTAATATTGAACATTTCACTGGTAACGCAGTTTAAATATTTATTATATAGCACTTTGTAAGTAAATGTAAATGATATTTTAATATTGAGCTGAAAAAAAAGAAAAAAAAAAAAAACTAAGTTTAAACATGAACATTTCAGCATCATCTTTATGATGTTAAACACACCAGTATCAGTAACTTTCACTGAGACTGAAGCTGAAATATGAGAAGGAACACTTTCACTAGTGAACATGATCCCTCAGTGAACAGACTCACTTAATATGGAGTGAAAGTGTTTAAATGAGCAGAGCAGGACTGTCTGTTCACAACACTCACCTCAAAAGGTTTTCCAGGTGTGAAAGGGAAGAAAGAATCGTCTTCTACTATTGAGCACCAACGATTCTGAATCAAGGCGGCCATCACCATCAACTGCCTCCCATGGTCATTGAAGCGAGGGTTGAAATGAAAGGCTACATGTTTGCCTTTACAGATGTTAATGGCGAATCTAATGGGAGAGTGGAAGAAAAAATGACTTTTTAAACCATTTCATTCATATTTATTACATATCTAATTGCATTATTTAATATACTTTTACTTGTCAACATCTTCTTTCGGTGCTCCGTAGATGGTGATGAGTGTTTTGTCTTTGAGTCCTTCAGGCAAAACCTGTATATATGGAACTCTTAGGAAGTAGCCCTCTAGAAAGAAAGCAGGAGAGAATAAAGTGTTGAAAATGAAAGGATAAATTCTGCTCTTCCTGCTCTGTGAGCTGCACACATCACTCTTACCAAAGCTGAATAGGTAATGACATTGGGCTTTCTTTAAAGTGTCCAGTTGACACTCCTTCAATGGTCAATGAATGTCATTTTTACTTTTCATGATTATTTATGAGATTTTAGTGAAAAAAAGAGAATTGTGTATTGGAGCTCTGAGTTGAGCTTTCAGTTACTAAAGTATCTGGATCATTTTCCAACAACTTCCCCTAAAGCTGGCAGGTCACATCATGGATTTCCATGAAAGAGAAATCAAGCAGCCTACTTCAACAATGCAACCATGTAAAATGACAAAGCTGTGCTAAAATAATTATTTACTTTTTTACTATTTACTTCCATTACGCAAAACCTAACCTGACCAACCTTACCCAATCTTAACCCTCACCCTGGCCTTCATCCTAACCCTAAACTTAACCCAAAACCTAACCTGAACTCTGGCCCTAATCCTAACTCTAACCTTAATCTCAACCCAAAACCTAACCCTATTCCTCATCCTGGCCCTAATCCTGACTCTAAACTTAACCTCAAACCAAAACCTAATCCTAACCCTCACCCTGGCCCTAATCCTAACCCTAACCTTAACCTCAACCCACATCCTAATTCTAACCCTCATATGTTTTTGACATGCTACTGAGAGACATGCTACCTGAGTGCAAAAGAACCACTCTAAATGAAGTGTCACCCAAACTCCAGATGGTTTATATAGTTGTATTATGAAATATGAACATTCTTGGCCATGAAATCAGCAGCTTGGCTAAGAGCTGCTGCACATCTTCAATTGGAGCGTATGGCATGATTCCTTTGTCAGGGCAATATTTACACAGAGTTGTATGCACCGGGCAAAATGAGCCATGATGAAAACAAAATATGTATCCAAAATGCAACAGACATTACCAGTAAAATAAGGTTGGAGCAAAACTGGATGCAGATTCATCTACTAACTGTACACAGAACCTCCTACTAACTGTACGCAGGATCATCTAGTAACTGTACACAGGATCATCTAGTAACTGTACACAGAACCTCCTACTAACTGTACACAGGACCATCTATTAACTGTACGCAGGATCACCTACTAACTGTACGCAGGATCATCTACTAACTGTACACAGGATCATCTACTAACTGTACACAGAACCTCCTACTAACTGTACACAGAACCATCTATTAACTGTACACAGGACCTCCTACGAACTGTACATAAGACCTCCTACTAACTGTACACAGAATCATCTACTAACTGGACAGAGAACCTCCTACTAACTGTACACAGGATCATCTATTAACTGTACGCAGGATCACCTACTAACTGTACGCAGGATCACCTACTAACTGTACGCAGGATCACCTACTAACTGTACACAGGATCATCTACTAACTGTACACAGGATCATCTACTAACTGGACAGAGAACCTCCTACTAACTGTACACAGGATCATCTATTAACTGTACGCAGGATCACCTACTAACTGTACACAGGATCATCTACTAACTGTACTCAGGATCACCTACTAACTGGACAGAAAACCTCCTACTAACTGTACACAGGATCATCTATTAACTGTACGCAGGATCACCTACTAACTGTACGCAGGATCACCTACTAAATGTACACAGGATCATCTACTAACTGTACACAGAATCATCTACTAACTGTACACAGGATCATCTAACTGTACACAGGATCATCTACTAACTGTACACAGGATCATCTACTAACTGTACACAGAATCATCTAACTGTACACAGGATCATCTACTAACTGTACACAGGATCATCTACTAACTGTACTCAGGATCATCTAACTGTACACAGGATCACCTACTAACTGGACAGAAAACCTCCTACTAACTGTACACAGGATCATCTATTAACTGTACGCAGGATCACCTACTAACTGTACGCAGGATCACCTACTAACTGTACACAGGATCATCTACTAACTGTACACAGAATCATCTACTAACTGTACACCTTCAGATTTTGTGGCTTTGTTTTCTTCATTAGTGTGAGACCATCATGGTGCAGTATCAGAGTCCAGAGGAACAGAAGAACACTGTAATCTTTGTTTTGGAGCTCAGAACTGGGAATGTCAGTATATTGTTGCTGTGAATGAGCAGCTTTGGAACAGCAGACCCTCCTCAATGCTGTTGATGTCTGTTTCACGTCTTTTTGTTGTTTTAATGTCCTCACTGTGGAGTTTGAATAATTCTTAAAATATGAATGGTACAACTTATATCAAACATTAAAAGTAAAACAGTAAAATCCAACCATATAAAACTTGTATTATGGAGTTTGGGCATCAGAACAGACCAAATGTTCCAGGATGGATAGTCTTGAGTACAGCATTTTTAGAGTGTACAAACACTTTATAATGTGTTAACAATGCATAATGCAGAACAAAAATGTTTATAATCTGTAATGGGTTGTTATAAACATTCATTAATGCATTATAATGTCATGAATGTGTTTAGAGTTTTGTACAGACATTATTCACAGAAACTGTTACCTACATTTTTTGTACGATTACATACCTACGTGAACGTATTTGAGGTCAACTCCTTCAATTAAGATGTGTGTCATTTTCTCAAGATCCATGATGCGATGTGCATAATGCAGCACAAGATTGCTGTCAGTTTCAACTCTGTATCCAGAGGCTGTGCACAAAATCTTGATCTGACAAACAGACACGAGATTTGACTCAAACTGAAGGATCTGTTTAAGGGTCCACAGTCCAGTTCCTTAGTCTCTCTACAGATCTGACACAAGTTTCACTGGAGAATTCATAGTAGAATCTGAAGAGCTTCTAATATATATTTAATACATTATAGTAGATACTGAATTACTCATAGTACTTCATAAGAGTTATTCAATAATTTATAGCAGTTACATAATAAATAAGATTAGTTACAGAATAGGCAGACTGCAGTTTGAGGGGTTAATCTCAGTGTTTTTGAATCAAAAATATGTAACTCATTAATTTCTCTGTCATCCTGCCAGTTAGATTAACTTTAATATTTCATCATCATCATCCCTTTGACGCTAAACACACCAGTATCAGTAACTTTCACTGAGACTGAAGCTGAAATGTAAGAAGGAACACTTTCACTAGTGAACATGATCCCTCAGTGAACAGACTCACTTAATATGGAGTGAAAGTGTTTAAATGAGCAGAGCAGGACTGTCTGTTCACAACACTCACCACAAAAGGTTTTCCACGTCTGAAAGGGAAGAAAGGAATGTGTCTTTCCTCAGGGCCCCAATCACCATTGATTCTGGTGGTCCGCACAATCGCCTGCCCCCCACTCTCATTGAAACGAGGGTTGAAATGAAAGGCTACATCATGACCTTTACAGATGTTAATGTCGAATCTAATGGCAGACAAGAAAACAATTCACTTTTCTTAACCATTTTATTTTTGGATCTATCATTCTATGTGTATTATTTTTATACTCTTACCTTTCAACATCTACTTTAGGCGCTCCATGGACAGTGATGAGCATTTGGTCTATGACTCCTTTAGGCAGAATCTGCACATATGGATCTTTTAGGAAGATTTTTCCTAGAAGGAAAGCAGAGGAGAGAATAAAGTGTTGAAAGGACGAGTTCTGTGCTTCCTGCTCTGTAAGCTGCACCCATCTCTCTCACCAAAGCTGGATAGATAATGACATTGAGCTTTATTAACACTTCTTGTTGCTTAATACAGTCCACTTGACACTTCTTCAATGGTAAAATCTTCACTTTTCTTGTTAGTGAAGTTTTAATGACAACAGTTATTGCAGCTGAGTTGAGCTTTCAGTTACTAAGCTAAACTAAAGTTCCAACAACTTCCCCAAAACCTGGCTGTTCACATCATAGATGTCCATGAAAGAAAAGTCAAGCAAAATCAAGCCTTTTCATTAATTAATTTAGTTAGGATTTGACTCATCAGGTGACTGAACTGAGCTGATCTCATATTTTTAAATGCGATGTTTCAATTACTTTTCAAACTTAAGGTAGTTTCAGTAGTTTTATGAAAGAAGTTCAGCTGCTTGGCTAAGAGATGCTGCACAGCTTATCTACTTTTGCTTATCTACTAACTGTACACAGGACCATCTACTAACTGTACTCAGGATCATCTACTAACTGTACACAGGACCATCTATTAACTCTACACAGGATCACCTACTAACTGTACTCAGGATCATCTACTAACTGTATACATGACCATCTACTAACTCTACACAGGATCACCTACTAACTGTACACAGGATCACCTACTAACTGTACACAGGATCATCTACTAACTGTACACAGGACCATCTACTAACTCTACACAGGATCACCTACTAACTGTACACAGGATCACCTACTAACTGTACACAGGATCATCTACTAACTGTACACAGGACCATCTACTAACTGTACACAGGATCACCTACTAACTGTACACAGGACCATCTACTAACTGTACACAGAATCATCTACTAACTGTACTCAGGATCATCTACTAACTTTACACAGAATCATCTACTAACTGTACACATGACAATCTACTAACTGTACACAGGATCATCTACTAACTGTACACAGGATCATATACTAACTGTACACAGGACCATCTACTAACTGTACACAGGATCATCTACTAACTGTACACAGGACCATCTACTAACTGTACACAGGATCATCTACTAACTGTACACAGGATCATCTACTAACTGTACACAGCACCATCTACTAACTGTACACAGGACCATCTACTAACCATACACAGGATCATCTACTATTTCTTTACGATTTTGTGGCTTTGTTTTCTTCATTAGTGTGAGACCATCATGGTGCAGTATCAGAGTCCAGAGGAACAGAAGAACACTGTACTCTTTGTTTTGGAGCTCAGAACTGGGAATGTCAGTATAATGTTGTTGTGAATGAGCAACTTTGGAACAGCAGACCCTCCTCAATGCTGTTGATGTCTGTTTCACGTCTTTTTGTTGTTTTAATTAGCTGACTGAGGAGTTTGAGTAATTATTAAAATATCAACGGTAAAATCACACATGTATCTTTTAAACCGCTTATCCTTCTGGGTCGCGTGGGGGGGGGCGGGGGCTTATCCCAGCTGTCATTGGGCGGAAAGCCAGATCTAATGGCAGACAAGCCTCCCTCCAGCCTGGCTGAAACTACAGCCAGCAGGGCTGCCCAGGACTCCAATTCCCAGAACTTCTTGCTGCATCACATGACTATGGACTCTTATCAGCCCAACTATCAGTGCTCCTCATCTCCAGACTACTGATTACTCTCACACCTGTTCCTTATTTCCTTTGTTAGTTAGTTTAGTATTTAAGCCCGCCCTTTAGGATAGGTTATTTGAGAAGTATCATCTCCTTGTTGAGCAGAACGAGTGTTATTTCTGATGTCTGTTTTCATCTGTTTTGTGTATGAGCCATATCTTGTTTATGATGGTGATCATTAATAACTTGATCTTTGCGCTTTTGTTTGGATCACTGGTTTTCGACTTTTGGCTTCTGTTTTTCGGCTGTGCTTTTGGATCAAACCTTTGATATTAAAGTTCATAACTCAAGCCTTGTCTGCGAGCATCTGGTTCTGTCTGCCACCGTTACAGGATACTTCACCATCATGCAGATGGTGGACATCGAGGCAGTTCAGAAGATCCTGGGCGACCAAGGTCAACTTCTGGGACATCTTCAGCAGGTATTGGCCGGTGTCACTCAGTCAGTCGGAGATTTAACAACAACAACAAACTGAACAACAAACAAGCTCACTCAACTCCTGACTGGTATCAAGGACATCACCTCACAACTGAGTAATCTCTCCATCGTGAGTAGTGACTTGGTTTTTCCCGTGAGTAAACCTAACACATTTGATGGATCTCTCAAAAAATGTCTTGGTTTCCTCCTTCGATGTTCTTTTGCAACTTACTAGGTAGTACTCACCGAGCTAAAATAGCATTTGTAATTTCACGTCTTTCAGACAAGGCATTAAAATGGGCTACTGCTGAATGGTCTTGTGCAGGCTGAAACAAGGCAATCACTCAGTTCCAGTTTCAGCTCCTGTTCCAGCTCCCACTCCAGCTCCCACTCCCGGTTCAGTTCCAGCTCTGTTTCCAGTTCCAGTTTCAGGACCTGTCACGCCTCCCTGCGGCCTGGCTGAAACTATAGACAATGGGGCCTCCCAGGACTCCAATTCCCAGAACTCCTTACTTCAGACTTCTGTCTGCCAACATTACAGGACCCTATAAATTCTACCTACAGAAGTGCCAAAATTACTTCAGTAGGTGTTTTCAACCTTGGCTTCAGTGACCACTGCCCTATTGGATGTGTGAGGAACATATGCACAAAAAAATTGTGTCTCAGATAGCAGTTATAAGAAATTAAAAAAAAATAAATCAACAAGGTTTTCTAAATGACCTATCACTCAGGTTATTTATTGCACATTAGAAATCATAGATATCAGCTTGACACTAAAGTCGATAAGCATGCCCCTTTTAAAATTTTTAGAATTCAGGATAGATGTAGTCTCTGCTTCACTTTAAGCAAAAATTAAGCCTGGGGACCTGGGGACAGAGACCACTGTCTTACATTTATTCAGCTGACATGCTAAATCTAACTTTATCTTCATTTATTTAAAAATATTTCAGCAAGTTCTGGAAGACAGTTAATTAACTCAGCGGTAATTAAGGACACTTTCTAACCTACATCTCACTTTATGACCATCAAAGACTTGATCAGAAAGAGCTGTACCAAGCCTTTAATGTGCATTTCTCACCTGCAGGATATTTATTTGAAAATCTAGATTTGGAACCTCCTCTTCACACAACAGATGTAACCATGACTGTAAGCCATACTCACTTCACTTTTCACCCACTCTCTTCTTACATGGTTCCTATAGTTCTTAGTGCTGTTCTTCTGTCTCAGTAGCAATGGAACAATTGCAGTGTTCTTTTAATGCTTCACAAATTGGCTATTAAGATTAAGTGACTGTTATTACTCACACAACGGGCAAATTTCACTTCCACAATCTAACCCATCTGTGCAGTGAAACACCACATACACACTAGTGAACACACACACTAGAGTGCAGTGAGCACACTTGCCTGGAGTGGTAGGCAGCTCTATCAACAGCACCCGGGGAGCAGTTGGGGGTTAGGTTTCTTGCTCAAGGACACCTCAGTCATGTACTGTCGACTCACGGGATCGAACCAGCGACCTTCCAGTCGCAAGCTGGTTCCCTAACCTCCAACCAATGACTAAACTAGTCATAAAACTAGTTAATTACAGCTATAAACTAGTTTATTACAGCTATAAACTAGTTTTATATGCAGAAAACAATTCATTTTATGCCGTTTTCACAGTTTCCAACATTAATTAGAAAAGCTGAGATGCTGAAAAGCGTAGTGTTATGCATTCCTCTACCGCTGGTTCATTAATAAATTCCACTTCCCAGAACTCCCTGGGAGGTCATGTGATTGTGGCACCACCACCAACAACAAATCGATGAATACAACTTGTTCAAAACCTTAGAGTTCTTACTAGCTAGAGTACTAACTCACACAAAAAAGGGAGAAATATAACATCTGTTTTAGCTTCATTACACTGATTGTCTCTCTCTTTCAAAATTGATTTCTTTTCAGAATCCTATACTGGTTTATGAAACTCTTAATGGATTATCACCTACATACATATCTGAATGCAGAATGTGCTCCAATTTGTGCTTTAAGATCATCAAGTGCTGCTGTATTGAATGTTCTCAGGACGAAGTACTGAAAGACAGTGATGCAGTGTTCTGTTCATCAAAAATCTGGCACTCTTTATCAATTAATATTCACCAGGCTTCATCTTTTACCAGCTTTACAAAATCAGCTGAAAATGTTTTTTATTTCACTTAACATTCTGTTAAATTCCAGTTTTTATAGCAAATATTATATTTTTCTTTTTTTATTCTTATTTCTCATTCTGTGTACAGTGTATTTCTGTCAATTGTTTCTATTTTGCTTTTTACTGTTTTACTTACGTTATTTTGATATTTTTTTATTTTATTGTGAAGCACTTTGAGCTGCATTTTTATGTATTCAAAATGTGCTATATGAAAAAAAATATATATATAATTGTTATTCAGCACTTTGGAAATCAGAACCCTGAAGGGATCCATTACTGAAAGAGTCACTGAAAATAAGTCAACTTGGTGTATGAAGATCAATAACCTCGCAAATTGAGAATTGAGACCAAAACTGGGGCTACTGTATCGACACAAAATGTGTTTTATGGTGCACATCAGGAAAAGGATTGTTGAAGAAACACTATTATTTACTCTGGATTACAGTGATGTGATGTACAAATATGCACCCTAAAACCTTTACATTCAGTCTATCACTCAGCTCTGAGATCCATCACCCCTACAGCACTCATCACTGCTCACTCTATGGAGTAGGCTGGTTCTCTCTGGCTGTACGTCAGGAAACACTCTGGCTTTTGTTTATTTATAAAGCACTTATTGGTTATATGTCACCATATATCACATCTATGCTCAATGCAAATAACAGAAATGATCAAACAGGTGCTGAGAGCTTTTACTGAACTGTGAAAATGTGCTTTTAGCTGCAGAGCGACAACCAGCTGGACTTTATTACAGGAAACTCTAAAACTCTAAAACGACCATTTTAAACTTTTCATCTCTAACCACCTCCACTCAGCCTGCAACCAGTACTTGATCTTAACTGGTACCTATTTGAGTTTGGTTTGTTTTACTGTTTTTGGTTTTTATATATTTATTTATTTTTAAGTATTTCTTAATAATTATGTTTATATTTACCTATTTTAAATTTGGTAATGATGGCTAGGTTATGTTTCATTTTATCTCTTTTTACTGGTTTGATATGTTTTACCTGTTTATTTCAATGCTTATTACTCTTTTCATTCCTTGCTCTCTGTTCTAAAGCTCGGCTATTTTGTAAATGAGGGTCAACCTTGAGGTACTCTGAGTTTAAATAAAGGCTGATTTGATTGATTGATTGATTGATTGATTGGTTGATAATGGACAGTACCATAAGTGCATTTTCAGGGACCCACCAAATTTTGATTTTGTGTCTTTCAGGAGGTCCAGATGCTTAATTGGGGACCACCCCACATTTCTCCCCTTGGTTTTTATCACGATTTCATGAAATCATGTCTTTTCTTATCTGTAAGTTATTAGAACATACCATCCCTATCGCTAAGGTGTTCAACGATGTCTTCCAGGATGTTCCATGGGGACAGCATATTCTACGACACTCCTGTTTCTCCTGTGTAAGTAAACACAGCCACGTGTGTGAGCACCAATCAGCTCACAGGACTGGTTAAAGACCGGGGATCCAGAAGAACCACAGAAGAAAGAGGAACTGTAGGTGATCTGGGTGTCATGGTGTTGCCAGTTCTCTGTGACAGATTTCTGGGTAATTATATGGATGTAATCTGGGTTCTGATCAAGGTGCTTCTGAACAGACTGATCTTGTTCTTCTTTTTGAATGATGAAGCAGAAGTCCAGCTTCTTGGTCCTGCGAATTATTTCCTCCTTCATTTCCACCTCGGTGCCTTTGCTGTCTGGTTCTTCATGATCAAATACAGCAGTGACAGGGCGTGATAGCGTCATTGTGAATGGGTCATATTCCCCAGTAACGTGCGTTAGTGAGGATGTAGTTTCCAGTGAACAGAAATCCAGTCCCTAGTGGAGGCTAGGTTTCCTTTATTAATGTCATTGCTGTAGATTTGGCAGACACACTTCACACCTAGCCACAATACCTTTGTTATACCTGTGTCTGTATAAAGCCTCTACTTTTCTGTTGTGCTCCCCAGCTTCAGAGCTTTCTCTCCAGTGGTCATCAGTATTTGCGAATAAACTACATTTTCATCAATCCATGACAGGTCTGTGTTTATTGTAAAGTTCCCAAGAAACTGCAGGAGGTCTAGCGAACTTTAGAGGCCCAACTGTCCACATTAGGGTTTGTGCTTAATGAGCGATACATATATATATATATATATATATATATATATATATATATATATATATATATATATTGCCTTCTAAGGTCATTAAATGTACATAAGAATGAGTTGTATGTACAATACATGTTTGGCCTGCTCCTCTCAATTTGTGTCAAATTAAAATTGTAAACAGACTAAACCTTCATCTTATGTCATCATCTGAGTTTGTTTTGACTAGTGATGGAAGCCACAGCAACACAGGTAGAGACAATATTCACACCCAGTATGAGTTTTCTAACAAATTTCAGAGCAGAAGTTCAGTAAACTTTGAAAAGGAAAGTGCAGATCACAAACACATTCATTCAAAACAGTAACATACTCTGCATAATCTACATTACCAAATCCTGTAAAAATATTAAATACTCACTGTTTTTGGCCGTGGTTTGCAGTGGATTTCCAAGAGTAATGTTCTCCACTCCAACTGTAACTAAATAAATAAGGCCAGTGTATCATTTAAAACAGAGACATTCAATTCAGCTTGTTTAAATCTTTTCTTTTGGCTTTGAAATCATGAAACAGGTTATTTGAAACAATAATATATAAGCTACATGGGCATCATGTGACATTTCAGGGAACAGGAGGTTCAGTGAATGATTAAAGTTTAAGCCCCTGTTACACTCAGAGTTAAAGCAGTGAGAACCCTCATTAATGTTGTAACAGAAAAGGAAAAGATGGACTCTGAAGTTCCATCCACAGCTTCCTCAGCTAAGATTTGCTGTCTGCTTCACAATCAGACATGTTTTTCTTCTTTATGCTCTTTACAGTTCAAGCTTGGCCTGATTCTAGATGTTTTCCAAAAACAAGGAATATTTTTATTGAAATGATATTTTCTACCTCAATATCAGTTTAAAACCCCTGAATCTCTAAAACCCATCAGAGCTGTTGTTACTGGGAGAAACAGTTTAATACCTTTCAGTAACATTTAGTAACACTTTACAATACTGACTCACAAATAAGCATGTATTAATACTTAACTAATGCTTTCATCACAGTGAATTACTGCATAAATTAATACTAGCATATTTAATATTTTATTACAATTAAATATTAACAAATATTTACATCATCATTAAGTAATGCTGAGTGTGGATAAAGCAGACTGTATATAAATATAAGAAGTAATGATACTGAAATATAAAACATATAGGATTTGAAATGATTATGTTGTTGCATATTGAGTTAACATGATGATGCATACTTTTCTTTTTGCAGTGCAGTTAGAAATAGGTTTGTTGATCATGTGACACACTGGTTTGCCTTTAGCAGATTACATTATTAAAACATTCTTTAATAGTGTGAACATGCTTACTACCTTTTTGAGAGAAGATATGGTGTCATTAGTGCATCATTTCAAAGATGCATAAATATGTTAAGTTAAGAAATTTGAAAATGTATCATCACATACTCACTTTTTTCCTGCTCCATCATTACAGATTAAGTAAACACACAGCACAGCATGTGATCATCAGAGCTCAACCACAATAAAAAACTGTAGTATTGTATTTTGTTAAACATGTTTAATTTGCTGCATACGAGCCATTGATGTTCCTGCAGACTATTGTAATGTTTACTGGCCTATAATATGCATTAACCTACATCATCTCCAAACAGATGTTATGCATTATAGAAAAGATCTTAATTAATATATCAGGTCATGGTATTAATTAACAGAATGGGTTAAATATGAATGGCTCTGACTTTTTTATTAAAGGCTCTGACTGATTCTTTATTAAAGTACACACTTCATTATTTCCTGATGTGTAAAGTATTAGTCTGTGCATTAATTCACTGTGATTAAAGCGTTAATTAAGCATTAATAGATGCTTATTTGTGGACCAGATTTGTAGAGTTTAAACCTCAATTTTATACACATTAATGTTAATCATCAAATAAAGTTAATTAATTAATTAAACATAGTTTAACATAGTTCAGAGTTAACACAAAATATTTTCAGTGCAATTTACTGAGCTGATGCTGCTGCATTAAAAAACAGTTACTGTGGTTACAAAAAATCTGGCTGTGTTAAATTTTAGTTTAGATGAACAAAATCAACATTTTTATATCAATTCACAGCTCAAAAACACTTCAGGATCAGCTTCTACTCTCTACACTGCAGCTGCTGAGCAGTGAATCTTTACATGTTGAATTAAAAACACTGGATCTGCTGTTTCATTCTGGTTGTAGTGTTCTGTAAAAGCTGAGCTCCACATCTGCTTCATTTCACTGCAGCAGTTACTACAAACACATCTAATGAATGTAAGAAGATTTAATTTACCTTGATTATGAATGGATGGTAATGAGTGACATATATCCAAACTTTCTGTCCATTGCCTTCTAAGGTCATGAAATGTACACCTGAGTGAGGTATCTGTATGGTGTGTGTGTTAGAAGCAGGCAGAGGAGCACAGACTTTGATCTGCTCCTCTTTATGTAATTTAATATACCTGATGTAAAGTGAAAACCAATAATGCCTTAGTAATGCATTACAAACATCTATTAAACATTACTAAAGGTTTAAAAGGTCTTGTTCAGTGAATTTAATATACCTGATGTACTTGGGGACAGTGTGGATTGGAAACAGCATGAGCTTCACTTTGGCAGCTTACTGCTAATCACCTGATGCTGATGTGGTGTGTTTGCTGTGAATTTGGACAGTGATCATAGTTTCTTATAGACATGGAATTCATAGAAAGCACCAAGGTTCCTTGTACAATTACATACCTATGTGAACATGTTTGAGGACAACGTCATGATGAATGTGGAGGTGTGTTATCTGGTCAAGCTCCTTCATACGATGTACATAATTCAGCAAATGCCTGTCATCAACTTCAACTCTGTATTCAGAGGATGTGCACAAAATCTTGATCTGAAAAACAGAAAAAAGTTCTCTCAAACTGTAAGGATCTGTATGAGGGTCCGGTTCTTTACTCTCTCTACAGATCTAACACATTAGATTCACTGAATAACACAATAGCACAATCTGAGGAGCTCATAGTAGACGCTCAGTTACAGTGCTGAGTATCTACTATAATTACAGTAACTACATTATGCTACATTATACAGTGCTGTGAACCGTTTGTGAAGTTTATCATTTTGTGAATTTCTACAAAAATGTGACTTAAAATATCATCAGATTTTCATTGAACTCAAAACAGTAGATAAACATAACAAAAATTAATAATAAACAAATAAACAATTATTTTTTTGATACATTTATTGAACAAAGTTAAACATTAAATTGTCTTTGTTGGCAAACGTTTGTGAACCTATAGGATTATCAGTTTAATATAGGGGGATAATGAGGGTCAGGGTGTTCAATCATTTGGTTGACAATCAGGTGTGAGGGGAGCTGAACCTGCTCCATTTAGAAAACTTAAACCTGAATATTTACCATAAAAGTCTTGTCTTTACACTAACATTTGTTAGTGCCTGCTGTGTCTCAGTCAAAGGAGATTTCTCAGGTCATTTCTCATTAGGCTGGAAAAGGTCCCACAACCATTCCTGATGAGTTTGGACTACATCAGTCTACTACCAGGCAGATAGTGTGCAAGTGGAGAAACTTTAACACCACTGTTACCCTTCCTTGGAGTGCTCTTCCAACAAAAATGACTCCAAGATTAAGGCCTAAAAAATTCTGGGAGATCACAAGGAACCCCAGGGTAACTTCTGAGGATCTTTATGGCTTAAATGCAAGATATTTGGCAGAACTGAACACTGCATTCCAGAATAAAAACCTCATTCCAACTTTGAAACATGGTGGTGGCAGCATCATTGTTTGGAGCTATTTTGCTGCTATTGGACCAGGACAGCTGGCCATCATTTGATGGAGTTATGAATTGTGATTGTATCAAGAAATTCTACAGGAGGATGTTAGGTTGTCTATCCGGGAACTTTACCTCAACAGAAGGTGGGTCCTGCAGAAAAACAAAGAACCTAAAACCACCAATTAGTGTACAAAGAATGGTGGAAGCAGAAGTAATGTTGCATTTGGAATGGCTCATCAAAATCCAGAGCTAATCCAGTAGAAAAGTTGAGGCAGAACCTGAGGTGTGGCATTCATGCAAGAAAGCCCACCGACATAACAGAGTTAACGCAGTTCTGTAAGGAGGAACGGGCCCAGAGTCCTCCAAGTCAATGTGAGGGCTGATCAACATTTATAGGAGCCGTTTGGTTGAAGTCATTGCTGCTCAAGGGGGTCAAACCAGTTCCTGAAAGCAGAGGTTCTCATACTTTTGCCAATAAAGAAATGTATTGTTAGATACCTTAGTTCAGTAAATGAAAGAAAAACTGTACACTTTTGCGTTATTAGTTTCATTTGGTTCTCTTCATGTAGTGCAGGGGTGTCTAATCGTATCCACAGAGGCCCGGTGTGGCTGCAGGCTTTATTCCAGCAAAGCAGGAGATCACCTGATCATCAGTGTGAAGACTGATACCAACTGATTAAACAAGTGGAATCAGGTGAGCTCCAGCTTGTTTTGAGTGAAACCCTGCGGCCACACCCGCCCTTTGTTGATAAGATTGGACACCACTGATTTAGTGATCTTATTTTGGGTCACATTTATGTAGAAATTCCCAAAGTGATAAAGGGTTCACAAACTTTCAAACAGAACTGTAACAGTTACAGAATAATTCATAGTTAATACAGAATAATTCTGCAGTTTAAGGAATTAATCTCAGATCTCTTTATCCAACAATATTTCATTCATTCGTTTCACAATCGTCCTGCCAGTCAGGTGCTGGGATTTGTTTCATTTTCTAGTTTTCTCTTCTTTTTCCTTGTTTTAGATGTTCTTCACTGAAGCAGTGTTACTGTTGAAGAGTTATTTTGGGATTAAGGAGGATTTGGCCTTCCTGGGACAGGCAGACACTAATGTATTAACGATAGGATCTGAGTCCCTGAGAAAGCCAACTCGGTCCTTTCACAATAGGATCTAAGGCTCTGAGAACACTGACTTTGGTCATTTACGATGGTACCAAGGGTCCTGAGGGGGGTCGATGGCAAGGTATAATAACTGTTCAGACTGGGCGAAGACTGGAACAGAGCATGTGCAGAGCACTCTGAATAAAATCATATTTTCTGGAAACCCTGGTCTCCTGAATCTCTGTGTGTGGCAAGACCAAAGATTTACTAAAACACCAGTATTAGTAACTTCCACTGAGACTAAAGCTGAAGCTGAAATATGAGAAGGAACACTTTCACTAGTGAACATGATCCCTCAGTGAACAGACTCACTTAATATGGAGTGAAAGTGTATAAATGAGCAGAGCAGGACTGTCTGTTCACAACACTCACCTCAAAAGGTTTTCCACGCCTGAAAGGGAAGGAAGGAAGTTCTTTTTCTTCAAAGTCCCAAACATCATTAATCCTGCTGGCCCTCACGATCACCTGCTTCCCATCCTCATTGAAGCGAGGGTTGAAATGAAAGGCTATATCATCACCTTTACAGATGTCAATCATAAATCTAAAGGGAGAGAAAACAAAACAAAATCACTTTAACCATTTTATTTTTAGATGTGTCCTTCTCTGTGTACTGTTTATTATACTCTTACCTATCAGCATTTGGTTTGGGTTCTCCGCGGACGGTGATCAGTGTTTGGTTCTTGAGTCCTTCGGGCAGAACTTGCCTACAAGGAACTTCTGGGAAGAAGTCTAGAAAGAAAGCAGAGGAGAGACTGAAGGGATGAAAATGAAAGTATGATCTCTGATCTTGATGCTCTGTGAGCTGCATCCATCACTCTTACCAAAGCTGGAGAGATAATGATGTTGGGCTTTATTTAACACCTCCTGTTGCAGAGTACAGTCGACCTGACACTCATTCAACGGTCACTGAATGTATTCCTTAAAAAATCACATATTGTAGCTCTAAGTTGAGCTTTCATTTACAAAACAAAAGTATCTTGATCATTTTCCACCAACTCCCCTTAAACCTGGCAGGTCACGTTGTGGATTTCCATGAAAGAAAAATCAAGCAACCTTTCATTCATGCTACCATGCAATATGTCATAGCTGTGCTAAAATAATTATTTGGTAATAATTATTTAAAGTTTGCCCCGTCAGAATTTTTAAATCATTTAAAAACTTTTTAAACCCTCATATTTTTAAAATGTTATTTTTCAATCACTTTTTAAAATTCAGGTAGTTTCTGTAGATTTCATATGTTTTATTCTTACATTTTATTAATCTTCTGTGTAAAAAATAGGAGAACACACACGATAAGGAGCAGGGAAAAGAGCAGGGAGACGGAGTGAACTATATGGCGCTCATACCATATATGTGCGACCTAATTATGTTCAAGTGAACGGCTGTCTGAACGTGTGAGTACATTCCAGTGCCGGGTTGGTGAATAGAGAGCCCATGCAGGAGTTTTGCACACAGTTTGTCGAATGTTGAAGTAAGAGCTTAGCTCGATAAGCTAACTCTGCTGCTCAAAGTATCGCCCGTTGTATTGTTCATAACACAAGCTGCAGTAGGCTAACTCAGGCTGCTAAAGTGCACCCTAGCTCTATACTCCATGTGTTATTACGTTAATAAGCTCAGTAAGCATAATTCCCCTATAGTGTGTGTGTTATCATCGCCATCCCAAGTCTACCAGCATAAAGACTTTCCAGTTAGTGACTGGGGTGACCCCAGTTTCCACTGGCTACGTTGGAGTACGGACGTTAACTGCCCTGTGTGTCTGGCTGCTTCACTACAATACTCCATTCCACTGCTGCAGAGAGAGAGAGAGAGAGAGAGAGAGAGAAAGAGAGAGAGAGAGGTGCAGTAGAGAGACAGAGCCACTCCCACAGAGGTAACTTTTGTTTTGTTTATTGCTCTTCGGAGTGAAGAGGCCAATTGAATTATCTTTTTTCGGCCGCTACGCACCCGAGCCACGTATCAGGCCTGCAACTCGTCCGTTTAGCTAGTAGAGACTCTACTTAGAGTGAGCTGTGTGTGTGAGAGTGTGTGTGTGTGTGTGTGTGTGTGTGTGTGTGAGTGTGTGAGAGTGTGAGAGTGTGTGTGGGCCCTTTTTGTTTTGTTTTATTTTGTTCAGGCTTTGCCAATACATGTATTTTAAACGAAAATCTACTGTGTTGGACGTGTTCTATTTTTCACATATTCAGAAATTATTTGTTAGTGCTATAATTGTATTTGAAGTTCATATTGAGTGTATAGTGGTAACAAAGTTCTGTCAGATATATTTATCAGTCACTTATGCCTAAACAAATTTAGAAGGTACTGAGTAACCCAGGGCCCCAGCTATATTTAATCACTTAAATAACCACCTATCTACTGGGTACCTAGCTGGGGCGCTACATATGAATCAATGTACTTGAATAATGACAGATATGCCCTTAATAAGTACTCAGACCATTTAATTCACTCAATTTCCAGTCTACATGGACATCAAGCACAAGTTATTCATTTTTCAGCATCAGAAAAAGCACAAAACATTTAAATACAATTTGGCACCCTCCACAGGCTTTACGTGGCCAGTAGGAACTCAGGGGTGTGTCCATGCAAAGTGGCTTTTAGATCGTGTCATTTTCCTGAATAAAAAGGTCATTTCAGTCAGAACCACTTAAAATAAAATATTGTGTTTCCATTTGCAGTTAGTGGTATTTGGCAGCATGGGTCTGTTCTGGGACCTCCCTGCCCTTCTACACTATATTTCCAAAAGTATTCACTCACCCATCCAAATCATTGAATTCAGGTGTTCCAATCACTTCCATGGCCACAGGTGTATAAAACCGAGCCCCTAGGCCTGCAGACTGCTTCTACAGACATTAGTGAAAGAATGGGTCGCTCTCAGTAGCTCAGTGAGTTCCAGCGTGGTACCGTGATAGGATGCCACCTGTGCAACAAGTCCAGTCGTGAAATTTCCTCACTACTACATATTCCACAGTCAACTGTCAGTGGTGTTATAACAAAGTGGAAGCGATTGGGAATGACAACAACTCAGCCACGAAGTGGTCGGCCACGTAAAATGACAGAGCGGGGTCAGCGGATGCTGAGGCGCATAGTGCACAGAGGTCGCCAACTTTCTGCAGAGTCACTCGCTACAGACCTCCAAACTTCATGTGGCCTTCAGATTAGCTCAAGAACAGCATAGAGAGCTTCATGGAATGGGTTTCCATGGCCGAGCAGCTGCATCCAAGCCTTACATCACTAAGCGCAATGCAAAGTGTCGAATGCAGTGGTGTAAAGCGCCGCCACTGGACACTAGAGCAGTGGAGACGTGTTCTCTGGAGTGACCAATCACGCTTCTAGGTCTGGCGATCTGATGGACGAGTCTGGGTTTGGCGGTTGCCAGGAGACGGTACTTGTCTGACTGAATTGTGCTAAGTGTAAAGTTTGGTGGAGGGGGGGTTATGGTGTGGGGGTGTTTTTCAGGAGTTGGGCTCGGCCCCTTAGTTCCAGTGAAAGGAACTCTTAATGCTTCAGCACCAAGAGATTTTGGACAATTTCATGCTCCCAACTTTGTGGGAACAGTTTGGGGAGTTTGGCCCCTTCCTGTTCCAACATGACTGCGCACCAGTGCACAAAGCAAGGTCCATAAAGACATGGATGAGCGAGTTTGGTGTGGAAGAACTTGACTGACCTGCACAGAGTCCTGACCTCAACCTGATAGAACACCTTTGGGATGAATTAGAGCAGAGACTGCGAGCCAGACCTTCCCAGAAGAGTTGAAGCTGTTATAGCTGCAAAGGGTGGACCGACATCATATTAAACCCTATGGATTAAGAATGGGATGTCACTCAAGTTCATATGCGTTTGAAGGCAGAGAAGCGAATACTTCTGGCAATATTGTGTATGTGCATACATATAAAATAGGGTACAGAACAAAGAAGACATCAATGACAGCAAACACTGGCTATGTTTACATGCAACGATTTTTGCCAATCCGATTGAATACAATCCGATTACAGATTTAGACTGAGGTGTTTATATGCACTCTATTCAACAATCTGATGGAAAATCTTCGTTTACATGCTCACTACAAGTAATCCGATGCAAAATGACGCGCATGTGTGGAGTAGCGCTTGGAGTAAACGTTACCATGACAGCGAACATCACGTGAGGTCCAGACCAGTTTCTGCTCCGCCATGTTGAGCGGTGTAAACTTTCGCCGTGACGCGACGCACATGCGCAGAACATACTTGCACGTTCCGATTGGAATGTAATCGGATTCAGGCGTTTACATGGCTATTATTCTTCTATTTAATGGATTATTTAGAAGTTTACCCACCTCGTTTAATCGGATAGAAATTGTATTCCGAATGGCCTCAATCGGATTAGACTATTCCGATTGAGGTGTTTACATGGACGTGTTCTTTTTCCGATTGAGCTATTAGTCGGATTATTAACGGATTATCAGGCTGCATGTAAACGTGGCTACTGAGTCAGGCACAGCACAAAGGAGGAATTGGGGTGGAGAGAGTTTGCAAAGTGGCTCATAGGGGAGCGACGAGAATGGGCAGGCTAAAGCAGGTTAAATAAGCACCCGATGAATGTAACCAATCATATGAATAACAGGCGACCAGCTGAGTCGTCAGCTGAATAAGATCAGCTGATAACAGCTGATAATTTGAGACTGGGGCCTCAGAACGTTTCCGGTGGCATGGCATATAGCTGCAGCGACAACTTCAGCAACAAAAAAACAGTGCTTTTTTGCTCTTTTTTTATTTACTATTTGATAGACTGTGGGAAGAGCTGCGCGAGCTAGGCCTGCTACGATCCATGGCACTGCATGAGCCTGCTGACTGAAAGTGATGTGCAAGAAGGCGCAAGCGAGACAAGTGAGCCGGGGTGCACGCTAGGCTAATGGCTAACTCCAGACAGCCAGCTGTGCCATCGGTCCTGCTTTTTACCGTTTGTTCTTTGTAGGATAAACTGGACTATCTCCGGATCCAGTGGGCTACCCAGCATGAGTTCAGAGACTGCTATGCGGTAAGACTTGAGGTGGGGGCCTGTGTGTTTACATTAACACTGAATGGTGTAAAAGTGCGGTGCTAGTCTCCAGTCACTGCTCACCGCTGGTGGAGTTTGCGATTGTCAGAGCCAGGCCTTTTTATTTGCCAAGAGACCTGACGACAATGTACATAGCAGCAGTGTATATAGCTCCCAGTGCTAATGCTAAAACTGCACTGAACGAGCTGTACAACACTATCAGTGATCTCCAAAACATGCACCCAGATGGACTGTTTATTGTCACTGGAGATTTGAAGCATGCTAATCTGAAGTCAGTGCTCCTTAAATTTCACCAGTATGTGGACTTTGCAACCCAGGGGGTTAACGTGCTGCATCTTGTTTACACACACACCCTGGCACATACAGGGCCAAGCCCCGCCCCCACTACGGTTACTCAGACTACATCTTTGTGATGCTCACTCCAGCATACATACCCCTCATCAGGCGTGCTAAACCAGACCAGAACTTGGCCGCCAGGAGCTATCTCTGCTCTTCAGGACAGCAGCAACTTCTGGTGACTCTATCTACCTGGAGGAGTATAAAGAATCAGTGACTGGCTACATCAGCAAGTGCATTGATCTCCAAACTCATCACAATTCACCCCAACTAGAAACCATAGATGACTGCAGAGGTGTGCATGCTGCTGAGAATTCGCGACAAGGCCTTCAAGTCAGGGGATAAGGCAAGCCTCAGAACAGCAAGAGCCAAACTTTCCCGGGCCATCAGAGCGGTGGCATCAGAGAAGCACGCCTACTCAAAGAAAATCCATGAACACTTTCAAAACATTGCTGACACACAGCGCATGTGGCAGGGCATCCAGGCCATCACCATCTACAAGACACCTCCACCTGCTTGTGACAGTGATGCCTCCCTTTCAGATGTGCTGAACAAATTCTATGCTTGGTTTGAAGAACAGAAGACCACACTTCCTCCAAATGAACAGGTACTGTGTCTGTCCACAGCTGATGTGCAGAGAACTCTACACAGAGTCAACTCATGAAAAGCCCTAGGATCTGACAGCATACCAGGCAGAGTGCTTAGAGAATGCGCTGAACAGCTGGCTGATGTTCTCACAGACATGTTCAACATCTCTCTGAGCACTGCAATCGTTCCAACATGCTTCAAGTCCATGATCATCATCCCTGTGCCGAAGAAGTCTCCAGTGTCCTGCCTCAATGACTACCGTCCCATTGCACTCACTCCCATCATCATGAAGTGCTTCGAGAGGCTTGTCATGAGGCACATTAAAGGCCAGCTCCCCCCTTCACTGGACCCACTTGCCTGAAATAACTCTATGCTCAATTTTGTTGTGACTGCTGCTGTTGTTGTCACTGGGTGGCTTGGTTTGTAATTAGAGTAACTGTAACCGAGGAAAGAGAGATACAGTGCTTGTTGTTGGAACTGTTTATCCCTCATGTCTTCTGAGCTGATGCAACATTGGTGTCAGAAGTGGAATGTGGCTGCCATACTGGAAGAAGTCAAACTCAAAGGCTATGCTGGATCAATGAACTCAAAGGTGGAACATGAAGAAGACATGGCCTGGATGAAAGGGTACCGACTGCAACACCTGTCCCTTCTCTGATGGGTCCAGCCAGTCGAGAGCGAGGCGGCTGGCTGGGGAAGATGGAAAAACAAAACAGCCTGGCGAGGCCTGATGGCAGAGGCCTGGTGGCAGAGCTCAGCTGGAACCCGGTGAGAGGGATATGGCATGCATCTGCACACTTCACTTCAACTGTAAGTGCACCTGCGAGCCATACTCCACACAACTGCAAGTGGTCCCTCAGTATTATAGCTGGACAGTGGCCATCACCGTGACACAGCTGTGTTTGGCCCTGGAGGGAAAAGCAATACTATTGTTATTGTTGATCTGCAGCCCGAATAACATGTTGACCTAGCAGTGTTGATCATGGCCTTCCAGTGTTTCTTTGGGCAGGCGTTGGTGGCAAGATTCATCAGGCGGCTGCTTCCAGAGAGGCAGAGGCTAAAGGAAGAGAGGATCTCAGCAGAGCTGAACATGATGGTTCAGCAGGTTTAATTGGCATTATAGAAGACTATTAAGGCAGCTTGAATGGTTGTTCATCTGAAGCAGGATGTCTGCATGAACAAATTCAACTGTTGTATTAACCCAAAGAATCTTACCTATATTACCCTGCTGTTCTCACATTGTCTCACAAATTTCAAAATTCACACCTAAAACAAACATTTTAATAAAGCCCAACAGTTTTAAACAGAGGGAAGTTAAAACTCCAAAATGCAAAGAAGAAACCAAATATAAACAGGATCCAGAAACACTGCCACCTTCTCTGGGCCTGAGCTCATTTAAAATAGACTGAGGTGAAGTGGAAAAGTGTCCTGTGGTCCAACGAATTAACATTTGAAATTCTTTTTGGAAATCATGGACACTGTGTCCTCCGATTCACAGTTCAAAAGCCAGTATTCATGAGCATAGGGGAGCATTATTGTGTATTCTATGGCATGGGTGACAATAGGGTTGGGATAGCTACTTAAAAATTTACAGCTAGCTACTTTGTGGCTACCTTCCCAAAAATTGTAGCTAACTACAGTTTAGCTACTTTTCCAGAAAAAGTAGCATCTACTTTTTAGTTACTTTCAAAGTGCGATTGTCAGAATTGTGTTTGTGAATCACCACCTGACTCACCAAACAAGCCCAACTGATAGTGTGAACAAGACACTGCATTTAATCATGAGCCAGAAGGAAACATACAATTGAAAAGCTGCAAATATACAAAAAGTATAACCAACAATCAAACTTACACAACCAAAGGCATGATATCCAACAGAAATTTAGATTAAGTAAAGGCAAAGTCAGTCACTCCAGGTTTTTCCTCATAAAAATCAACTAAAATAATCGACACAAACCAAACAACTTTGTGCAAAGAATTGCCAACTGTTGAAATAAAACTGCTCCAATTTAAGCATTTCAGCACGATATGTACAGACATGAAATTCAGAGTCCTTTAAACTTCAGCAACACTTTAGCCTCAAAATCCTCATCAGTGACTCTGGCTCTGTAACATAATAATCCTCCTTTACTGTAAAATCATTATAACACCCAGTTCAAACACAGTTTTCACAATAAACAGTCTTAAACGCAGGAGTTAACGCATAACTGCTAATTCACCAGCCTCAATTTTGTTGTGACTGCTGCTGTTGTTGTCGGCTTGGTTTGGGTGGCTTGGTTTGTAATTAGAGTAACTGTAATCGAGGAAAGTGAGATACAGTGCTTTGGAAGTGTTTATCCCTCATGTCTTCTGAGCTGATGCAACATTGGTGTCAGAAGTGGAATGTGGCTGCAGCTCCACAGCAGAACTAGATTTCTAGGTAAAATAACATAATAATTCTCCTTTACTGTAAAATTGTTATAACACACAGTTCAAACACAGTTTTCACAATAAACAGTCTTAAATGCTGAAGTTAATGCATAACTGCTAATTCACCAGCCTCAATTTTAATGCTGAAGACTGACGCGCAGACTGCTGGACACACAGCAACGCAGATAACCTCAACTAGCTCATAGATAATGAAATGGCAAAGAGAAAGATTTAAGATGAACATCAATAATTTGGAGATGAATGGACTTATTTGCATTTATAAGCGCTCAGCTGGTTTTCTCATACATTTAATCTGCAACTTGAAGCTGAAATCGCTTCTCATTCTCCTGTTTTTCATTTGAATTTTCCAGTTCCACCTTAAATGGCGCAGCAGTATAATTTGGCACTTCAGGTACCATTTAAAAGTCGAACACTGAGAGACATTTTACAAGAAACTCGTAGAAAACTTTCCTGAGATGCGAGAAAAGCGGCTACAGCTGAGCTAAAGGTTAAAACAGAGCAAAGTGAGTTTGCGTTTCGTTTATTTAATTTTTAGCCTGTACTAGAACATTAGCGCATACTTACTTACATACAGCCAAGATAGTAAAATGGCTATAAAATGTTGTGCCTCCCAAGGTGGTTTGATTTTTGTTGAAAAGATAAAATGGCTCTTCTTAATATTTCGGTTGTGACCCCTGTGCTAAGTGGTCACATGCTGATTAAGGGGTGATCAGCATGTGACCATTTGCTCAAACTGTCCGCGGCTCAGTCAGGGCTGTGACGCGTTCTGTGGTTCAGATTTAGCGCACATTGACTGAAAAATTATTGCTATGGCTACACAAAAATTTGTAGGTGCTACAGCTACTAACTACATTCCATAAAACTGTAGCTACAAAAAGTAGCATGCTACCCTCCCATCCATGGGTGACGTGCACATCTGTGAAGGCATCATTAATGCTGAACAATATGTACAGGTTTTGGCAACATATGCTGCCATCCAGACGACAACCTTTTTAGGGAAGGGCTTGATTATTTCACTAACACAATGTAAAACCACATTCTGCATGTATTACAACAGCATTGCTCTGTATTAAAAGAGTCCAGTGGCTAAACTGACCTGCCTGCAGTCCAGATCTGTCACCACTGATAATATTTGGCACATTATGAATGAAAAATATGACAAATGAGCCCCTGAACTGATGAGCAGCTGAAATCCTGTATCAAACAAGAACAGGAAAACATTTCACTTTCTAAACTACAGCAGTAGAGGTGATGAAACACAGTGGTAAACAGGCCCCTGTCCCAACTTTTTGGAACGCGTCATTGGCATCAATTTCAAAATGGGCAGGTATTTTTAAAGAAACAATAAAATTTCTCAGTTTCAACATTTGATATGTTGTCCTTGTAGTATTTACCTTTAAAAATATGTTTTGCATGATTTGTGTATCATGGCATTCTATTTTTATTTACATTCTGCACAGCATCCAAACTTTTTTGGAAATGGGGTTGTACATTAACCAATCTAGTAAACATATTTATACTCACTGTTTTCGGCCATGGTTTGCAGTGGATTATTTCCACGATTAAAGTTCTTCACTCCAGCTGTAATTAAATGAATAAGGTCAGTGGATCATTTAAAATAGAGACATTCAATTCAGCTTGTTTAAATCTTTGGTTTTGAAATCATGAAACAGGTTATTTGAAACAATAATATAAGCTACAGAGGCATCATGTGATATTTCTGCTGGTGTTCAGGGAACAGGAGTTTCAGTGAATGATTAAAGTTTAAGCCCCTGTTACACTCAGAGTTAAAGCACTGATAACCCTCATTAATGTTGTAACAGAAAAGGAAAAGATGGACTCTGAAGTTCCATCCAAGATTTGCTGTCTGCTTTACAATCAGATATGTTTTTTTTCTTTATGGTCTTTACAATTCAAGCTTGGTCTGATTCTAGATGTTTTTCAAAAACAAGGAATATTTTTTATTGAAATTATATTTTCTACCTCAATATTATTTTGATACTCTTGTTTCTCCAAAACCCATCAGAGCTGTTGTTACTGGGAGAAACACTTCAATACCTTTTAGTAACACTTTACAATACTGGCCCACAAATACTAAACTAATGCTTTCATCACAGTGAATTATTGCATACATTAATACTTTAATATTTTATATTGTATTACAATGAAAAGTTTAACATATATTTACACCATAACTTTACTGGGTGGGACACATCATCATTAAGTAAATATATCACATATAGGATTTGAAATTATTATTTTGTTGCATATTATTATTATTATTATTTAACATAACGACACATGCTTTTCTCTTTGCAATGCAGTCAGAAATGGGCTTGTTTATCATGTGACACACTGGTTTGCCTTTACATTTACACCATTTGGCAGACGCTCTGATCCAGAGCGACTTACAATTTGATCTTTTTTTTTTCACACAGGTAGGCAAAGGTAGTGTTAGGAGTCTTGCCCAAGGACTCTTACTAGTATAGTGTAGGGTGTTTACCCATGCAGGGGTTAAACCCCAGTCTACAGCATAGAAGTCAGAGGTGTTACCCCCTACACTATACCAACCTGTAGCAGATTACTTTATTGGTAAGCTAATCGATATGAACCAAACAATATAAATGTCCATATCATTCTGATATATATATATATATATATATATATATATATATATATATATATATATATATATACATATATATATATATATATATGCTATAGACTGGGGCAATCATGGAGGTTAGGGAACCAGCCCTGTGACCAGAAGGTCACCGGTTTGATCCCCAGAGCCGACAGTACATGACTGAGGTGTCCTTGAGCACCTAAGCCCCCAACTGCTCCCCTGGCACTGGAGATAGGGCTACCCACCGCTCCGGGCAAGTGTGCTCACTGCCCCCTAGTGTGTGTGCTCACTAGTGTGTATGTGGCGTTTCGCTTCACGGATGGGTTAAATGTGGAGGTGAAATTTCCCCATTGTGACTAATAAGGGTTAAAAAAAATATGGGTTATTCTACAGAAATGGCCATTTTTGTGTCCCTAGCCTTTACAGATAAATCACACTTGAAAAACACATTACAGTTACAATTTTTCTAGATTTTAATGATTACACCTTCTTGAGTCATCGATTTAGCAATATTGTTTTTTAAATCAATCATATAAAATGCCAAGCACCACCGAAGTGCTTGTCCCCATGTGTGAGGTAAAAAAAAATAATTGAGGTAAAAAAAAATAAACATGTTTTTTTGTGAAATTAATTTCATAAAAAAAGGTCTCTGGTGTTACCTTTATTATGTGTAACACCAGTGATGATCAGTAACACCAGTCACTCCTGTGCACAGATAAATGTTATTCAAAGCTGTTCATTGAGTTCCTTTCCATGAAATACCGCACAGATTTTATGATTATAATGTTTCTTTATCAATGTTAATTCCTTTTTTCGGTCAGTAATGCTGACCAAAGCTGAGAAGCAGCAACTTTATAAACAGCGTAGAGATGCTGATCCTGAACACAGAGCAGAATACTTGCAGAAAGAAACAGGGCTTTGCCAGAGACATTGAGAAAAAGGAGGAAAGGAATAAATGATTTAAGTTAAAGGTAGATAAAAAGCTGTTTAGTAACTGTGTTTACATGCAGATAAAACAGAGCTCAGAGTCTAAGATCACACCCAGGTTTCTACTGCGGGTTTAGTTTATGAAGATAAAGAACCAAGTTTCTCATAAAGCATTTTCTCTGAGTTTTAGTACCAAAGATCAATATTATCTTCTTTTGTGATTTAATTGTAGAGAATTTTGCAACATCCACTAAGAAAGATCTGACCTACAGCTGGTTAGTCTGTCTACAGAGTCTTGATCATCAGAGGGAATGGAAATGTATAACTGGGTGTCAAGCAAAGCTATTAAAATTTATATTTTGTTTCTTAATGACATCACATTGAGAGGTAACATGCACAAAGAGAAAAGAAAAGGTCCTAAAACTGAACCTTGAGGGACTCCACAAGAAATGTTACATTTTTTGATGAATGATTTCCCATTGAAACCATGAATTGTCTATTACCTAATTATGATTTAAATCATTCTGAAACTGTACCTGAGTGGAGACCCAGTATTCAAGATTGTGTACTAGAATATTGTGGTCAACATCATCAAAAGCTGCACTAAGATCCGATAAGTCAAGAATAGTTGGATTTTGTGCATCAGTGCAACCAGAGCTGTCTCAGTACTATGATTAGAACAAAAACCTGATTGAAACTTCTCATATAACTTGTTTGATATTAGATACGCATTTAATTCTCTGAAAACAGAGAATTTTGCTAAGATTTTACTTTGAACAAAGGACGGTTTGAAATTGATCTAACCATTACATGAAAATTGAGGACCATTCCACTTTACTCTTCTTATTCATAACCTTGTAACATAGTATGACATAAACACTGATGGTTTACTTTATTGGAGAGGTTTAGTTGTTTTCTAACAAAGTTATTTATTTTTAAACTGTTGTTTATGACTTATGTATTTTACTTAGTGCTTTCATTAAGCATCAATAATAACCTTTGATTTTATGCTAAATGTAACAATTTAGTCTCACTTTCTTAATTAGATGTGGGAGATCTTTGCTCTTATGTATGTTGGACGAGAAGGTCTGGCTCGCAGTCTCCGCTCTAATTCATCCCAAAAGAGTTCTGTCAGGTTGAGGTCAGGAGGCCAGTCAAGTTCTTCCACACCAAACTCGCTCATCCATGTCTTTATGGAACTTGCTTTGTGCACTGGTGCGCAGTCATGTTGGAACAGGAAGGGACCAAACTCCCCAAACTGTTCCCACAAAGTTGGGGGCATGAAATCGTCCCAAATCTCTTGGTGCTGAAGCATTAAGAGTTCCTTTCACTGGAACTAAGGGGCCGAGCCCAACTCCTGAAAAACAACCCCACACCATAATCCCCCCTCCACCAAACTTGGGTTTGGTGGTTGTCGACTCGTCCATCGGATTGGCCGACGGAGAAGCGTGACTGGACACTCCAGAGAACACGTCTCCACTGCTCTAGAGTCCAGTGGCGGCGCTTTACACCACTGCATTCGACGCTTTGCATTGCGCTTGGTGATGTAAGGCTTGGATGCAGCTGCTCGGCCATGGAAACCCATTCCATGAAGCTCTCTACACTGTTCCTCAGCTGATCTGAAGGCCACATGAAGTTTGGAGGTCTGTAGTGATTGACTCTGCAGAAAGTTGGTGACCTCTGCGCACTCTGCGCCTCAGCATCCGCTGACCCCGCTCTGTCATTTTACGTGGCCGACCACTTCGTGGCTGAGTTGCTGTCGTTCCCAATCGCTTCCACTTTGTTATAACACCACTGACAGTTGACTGTGGAATATTTAGTAGCGGGGAAATTTCATGACTGGACTTGTTGCACAGGTGGCATCCTATCACGGTACCACGCTGGAGTTCACTGAGCTCCTGAGAGCGACCCATTCTTTCACTAATGTCTGTAGAAGCAGTCTGCAGGCCTAGGGGCTTGGTTTTATACACCTGTGGCCATGGAAGTGATTGGAAAACCTGAATTCAATTATTTGGATGGGTGAATACTTTTGGAAATATAGTGTATTCCATTTTGTTAAACATGTTTAACTTTCTGCATATGAGCCATTGAGTGTAATGTTTACTATAACATTGCATTAACCTACATCATCTCCAAACAGACATTATGGATTATAGAAAAGATCTTAATTAATATATCAGGTAATCTTATTAATGAACAGAATAGGTTAAAAATATTAATGGCTCTGACTTTTTTATTAAAGGCTCTGACTGAGTCTTTATTAAAGTACACACTTCATTATTTCCTGATGTGTAAAGTATTAGTCTGTGCATTAATTCACTGTGATGAAAGCGTTAGTTAAGCATTAATACATGCTTATTTGTGGACCAGATTTGTAGAGTTTAAATATCAGTTTTGTAAACATTAACATTAATCATCAAATAAAATTAATTGATTAAGTAAAAACTGTTTCAAACAGATCAAAGCTGCATAGTTCAGTGTTAACATTTTCAGTGCACTTTACTGAGTTGATGATGCTGCATTATAAAACAGTTACTGTGGTTACAAGAAATCTGGCTGTGTTAAATTTTAGTTTAGATGAACAAAATCAACATTTTTATATCAATTCACAGCTCAAAAACACTTCAGGATCAGCTTCTACTCTCTACACCGCAGCTGCTGAGCAGTGAATCTTTACATGTTGAATTAAAAACACTGGATCTGCTGTTTCATTCTGGTTGTAGTGTTCTGTAAAAGCTGAGCTCCACATCTGCTTTGTTTCACTGCAGCAGTTACTACAAACACATCTAATGAATGTAAGTAAATTTCACTTACTTTGTTTTTGAGTGGATGGTTCTCGTGTTCTCAGGAACTTGTGGAATGTATGAACCTGAGTAGATACATAAAGTCAAGATCTTCCTGACAGTCTAACATTACTTACATTTACATCATTTAGCAGACGCTTTTATCCAAAGCGACTTAGAAAAAGTGCTTTGTCTATCCAGAGAAAGTATCTTTGCTAGTTACCAATAGGTTACAGAGAAAGCCAGTCCAGCTCAGATACTGCTAGAATAAGAAAGTCATTGACACCTAGAGAAAAAGGAACTGAGTTAAACACAGAGCAGTGCAATACAATACAATACAATACAATACAATACATAAGTGCTGTACAATGCATTACAAGCAATACTTAATTCAGTGCTCATTTAAGTGCTACTTCACTAACAAACAGTAGTTTCAAACGACACCCTGTAAAAAGAGATTCTGTGTTTCCGCCAGAGGAACTACTGTTATGTAGAGTGAACTGAGCAGCCATTACAGCTAAATAAAGTTTAAAAACTTCAACATGAAAACTTACATATAAGCTGGTTTGATTGAAAAACGTTTTTCCAAAACAAAAGTTTTGGGCTGCGTCTCACAAGACCACAAGGCCCTTCTTCTAAAAGCCTCTTCTTCTAAAAGCCTTTCCCTTCACAAGGCGTTTCCTCTCCAAGGCATTTCCTCTACAAGGCACTCCCAATGAAAGGCATTTCCACTAGGAGAGAGGCCTATGCAACAAATGTGTGTAGTCTACGCTGCCATCTAGTGTGTCTGTAGTGAACTGCAGTACAGCTCTTCATTTCTGTTGTTTTATCATTCACACACTGAGGAGATGAGGACTTACCAATTTCTTGCATTATTATTATTAATTAGTTTTTGGTGTCAGTGTACAGTATTGTGCACTGTACATTGTCTCGTTTAGATCACTCCAGCTATAATCTTAACTTTAGTGCTCTGTAGCTTTAGTACGTTTATTACAATTAAATTACAATTACAATTAAACTTAGTTTCATAAAGACATTGATTAATCTGAATTGTTTAAAAACATCATAGTGCCAAGTAGCCTGTTTATACCTTTGCCAAATTTAGAATTCATTTGTGTACCTAAATAATACATTTCACAGTTTGCATTGATATTCCATTGTGCTTACTTATATGAACATATAACAATTTAATGCTCTCTGAACACCAAAGCCATGAATGATTACAGATCATAGTTTGCATGTGGAGCCAACAGGTCTATAGACAGTGCCATTTATTTGGCTCTTTCCTACATCCTGAAACACCTGGATGGCCCTAACACTTATATAACCTGTGTGCTGTTTGTAGACTTTAGCTCAGCATTATAGACCATCACTCTTGCCTGTTGTGAATGGTGAACTACAGTGAATGGTGCAGTGTGCAGAGAAAGTCATCAGCTGTTGGCTCTCCACCCTCAAAGATTTGTACTCATTTAGGATGAGGAAGAGGGTGAGGAAAATGACGGCTGACCCCTCACATTCTGATCACTCTCTCTTCCAGCAGTTTCCATCTCAGCAGAGACCAAGACTGATAACTCTGAAGACCAACTGCAACCTCCACAGAACATCATCGTCCTGAACAAGGAGCCTCCTCACATCCCTCTGCTTTAAACTGCTGCACATGCTCTTTATTACACAAACTGTACTGTTCAAAACCACTGGATATCCTTCTGAATAAGAGCCTCTTCCACTCTCTTCTACTGTAAGTATGTATGTTTACACTTAGATTTTTATTTGTTGCTCAATTCTCTCAGCTGTACATGCTGCTAAATAATTCAGTACTACAGTATCTGGTTGTATCTGTACTTATCTCCCATTACACAGTGTTTTACTTTAATATAACTTTTCTACTTGTGTTTCATTGGATTTAATTTCATGGTGAAACCTGCTCTGCTGAATAAAGATTCTGATTCTGATTTTAATCTAAATATATCATCACTGACATTATTTTAGAGCTAATAGATTATAATTCCAGAGCTAGCAGAGATTAGCATTTTCATAGAACTGTTTTTTCATGTTTTGACAGAAACTTGTAAGGAAAATGATGAAGACAAACTGCTGAATGGGCCACAGAGAGCAGAGTGTGAAAGTGGATTGCAGGTGCACCGGTCAACACGCAGTCCAGTTTCTCAGACTGCTATGACGTTCAGCATTGCTACCAAACAGGGTGTTCAGTCTTACCCACAAAGTGGTGGTGTGACTGCACATTGTCATTCTGAACAGTGTAGCTCTCCTGATTCTCCTCCTAAAATCATTTCCCTCTCATCATGTCTGCTCACTATTAACCAGGACTGCAAGATGAGAGAGAACAAGACCCTGGACCTGTTGTATGTCCATGTTAAAGAAACATATAATGCTAAAGTTCTTCCCCCACTGTGCCATTCAGACCATAATCTGGTTCACCTCACTGTACAGGCCTCTGGTTCAGAGACAGATAGTGACCACAAGGACAGTGAGGAAGGGCTCACCTGAGGCTGTAGAATCACTGAGTGGCTGCCTGGACAGTTTAGAAAAGTCAAAATGGATTAGTAAAGAAAATAAATTGAGCATTAATCAACAGCCAGTAGTTCTTTGACAAGTCATGGTCTGAACGAGAGATGGCCAATCAACGCTAAGTGGGTATTACCTCTGTCTATCCCCCGAGAGACATTGTGGTATCTGGAGCTTCATGTGTTATCTGATGTTGCAGGTTTGGAATGTGAGGGGGCCCCTGGTCCAAAATTTCAAGGGTTAAGGTCTCCTTCCTCTTTAGTTCCAGAGGAATGAGACTATTATAAGAAGGACCACATGTTCTGTTCCCTTTTTCCACAACAACCACCCTATATAAGCAGAAGGTTATATTGTTCTGAAGGGGACACTTTAGAATTGGCACGGATCCCCTCTCAGGTACTTCATAGTGCTTGATATGATACTGTTTTACTTTGTAATAAACATCTTATACAAGCAAGACAGTGTCAGCCTTCTTCATCATCTTCACATCATCGCTATTTAATAAACAACAACATCCTGTGAAGAAAATGCAGAGCCAGAAGAAGAGAGAACACTGAAGTAAAATAACAAAGAAAAACTAAGATATACTAATCAAACAAGTATTCTAATGGATTTTTGATACCTAGAACCACTAAATATTTGGGACTGGAAGCTACTAGAAAGTCAGCTAAATAGAACTATTGAGCTGCTGTTACACTCTATGCTATAAGTTGCCTTTGGTGAAGGGTAATGCTAACTGCCATTTTGTACTACTAAACAGTGATCCAGCCATGTGGTGTTACGAGGGTACTAATGTGTATATATTGGAAAAGAAAAGTGAAATGTGCTTTGTAAACTGGTTTTGAACAATATGTGTGGGTGTATTATGATGCTGTTTTGTGAACAGGTCAGTTTTTTTGTTGGTTTGTTTCAACTCTCCCCTGCATTCGGCTGCACGTGGCGCGTGCACCCATTTGGACACTAGAAATGCGAGCCAAGCCCATGTCTAGAGGACAACTCAATGGACTTTCGAGTTCGAGCACTATAGACGGACTTTTCTCTCGGTGACTACACTCAACAGTGTGGTAGGACTGAAACTCTCAATTTCCCCTGTGAACCTAAATTAAAAAAAAAAAAAAGGGAGACACATATTTTATTTCATTTTTGAACCACTTCTAGTTAAAAAAAGGTTGAATTTGTATCTTGGTTATTGTCTGGTTGATTGATATTTGTTTGTTTTGTTGTTTAATTCATTTTTTAATAGATTTGTTTTAAAAGAACAAAGGTTTATCTTTTAAGGTTTGAGCATTGTGGAAACTAAAATAAGTAGAACTAAAACCATAAAGTAGCACTTTATACACTAGAATATAAAGCTAAACTGACACCTAAACCATAAACAGAGATTAGTACTTACCTTAGCCGACTTAAATCCTAAACCCTAACTTAAAGTACAGATACAAAAAGTTAATTAATTACTAAAACTTTAATACAGTGCACCAATTAGACTGACAAACTGAAAAAAATATAACTACTGATTGTCCAAGGACTGCGTCAATAAAATTCAATATATTATATTGATTAACATGAGGTCAATACCTGGGAAAAAAAGGATCCCTGTTGATTGTTTGAATTAGAGGGCAATTGAAGCTTTTGTGAACACTTGAATGGTCCTCACTGTATTGTTTTTTTATTTTACTATTTGTTTTCATTGCTGCACTTATCTTTGTGGAGTTTATTAATTCTGTTGAAGCTAAGAAATTATAAATTCATTCCTTAATACAAACTCGTATGGTTTTATCTGCACTGGTCTTGTCCTTTTTTATATTTTATGTAAAGTGCCGCTCCCTGAGTGAACCTACACTGGTCCATTTAAAACCCCTGAAACCTAGTTTAGTGCTAGAGCTGATGCACGGGTTACAAGTAACTTAAAGTTCCTGCTGAACCAGAAGAAAGGAGCATTTAGGGCAGGAGACGGGGAGGAATTGAAGAGGGTACAAAAAGACCTTAAAATAGGATTAAAAAAGCCAAAGAGGAGTATAAGTCAAAGACTAAAGTCTAAAACAATAATTAGTCTAAAACAAGTTAGAGCTGAAAACACTCAGGATGTGGGGAGAAGTTATTATTTAGCTTAAAATCAGAATCAGAATCTTTATTCTCCAGTGCAGGTTTCACCATTAAATTAAATCCAATGAAACACAAGTAGAAAAGTTATATTAAAGTAAAAGAATGTCTAAAGGGAGATAAGTACAGATACATCCTAAATGAGAAAAAGGGGTCACCTGAGGCTGTAGAATCACTGAGGGGCTGCCTGAAGGCTACAGAATGGGGTGTCCTATGTGAACCATATGATGAGGACATTGATGCAATAACAGCATGCAGCACTGACTACATCAATGTCTGTGTGGACTCATACCCTCCAAGACTGTCCAGTTCTTTTACAACAACAAACCCTGGGTCACCAATGATTTAAAGTCCCTGCTGAAATGGAAGAAAAGAGCATTTAGGGCAGGAGACAGGAAGGAACTGAGGAGGGTACAAAAAGACCTTAAACTAGTTAGGAAGGCCAAAGAGGAGTATAAGTCTAAGCTGGAAAACAAATTGGAGCTGAACAAAATTTGGGATGTGGGGAGAGGCTTAAAGGACATTACTGGCTCCAACCAACGCAGCCCTATTCCAGCAGAGGGAAAGCATGAATGCGTGCATACACATTTTCAAGGCATACATTTCACACCACACCATTGTTTTATGGCCTGACCCTAGACCAGCTCATAACAGGGTCTGCGGTTTACAAAGTGAACTCCTGAATCCAGCAGAAAGCAGCTCCACTCCTGAATCCTGTAGGTCATTGTGACTGAGGTCCAGATCTTTCAGGGAGGAGTTTACTGACTTTATAGCTGATGTTTTTTGTTTTTTTTTCTCCACAGGACATTGTTGTTAGATTATAGGCAGCTAAGTCAGATTAAATACAGTGCATTGTACAAGGACAATCAAATTCAGGAGAAGTAGAATGGAGTGATGTTACTCTCCTTTTACTTTTTTTTGTATTTCCTTCCAGAAATAAGTAGAAACACAGGGAATCCTAAATAAAACTGTAAGTATTTAATGTTCACAGTTTATTGTGCTTTATCAGCTTAACTTTTTTATTTTCAGTTCAAAATGTATTCACAGAAAGTTCACCTGAGAATCTCCAGTTTACAGTAATAATGCTTCAGTCCACCAAATAAGGAGTGATCCACTCCTGAGTCCTGCAAGTCTTTGTTACTGAGGTCCAGCTCTTTCGGGTTAGCTGCTTTACAAGTACAATAAATTAAAGATCAGTACAATGTTATGACCCCACAGGCAAGTCTAGGGGACAATGGGGTCAGCAACATATTATATTCTGGACCTGGTTGGCGTTAAATGAAAGAAATCATCAAAACAAACAGAAGGAAAAACACCAGCCTAGCTCTTTAATTTAAGTTCTCACTTATCTGTAAAACAAAATAGCTATTTACACTGATCTTTCCTATTCCAAAACATAAATACAAGGGTTGGAGCCCACCCCTTACTGAATGTGTCTATACATTGGGCTGCTGTGTGGTGGAAAAATGTATGAGCGTGCCCATCTAACCTGTCCAGAACCCCAAGAAAGCACAGCAGCATATGAGAGAGAAAGAGCATAAACAGAAGTAAAACAGCAATAAAGCTGGTGTGATTAACAACTTATGAAAGCACAAGCTGACATGGACCAGACAAATCTCCATCTGGCATGACAAAGCTAGCACAGACACACACAAAACTGCATGAGTGAAGGAGTACAAAGTGAGAGAGAGAGAGAGAGAGAGAGAGAGAGAGAGAGAAACACCAGCCAGACACCCCGTATCCAGGCCGGACACGTAACAATTACTTGTTTGCGTACCTGAATGCAGATGATAAAGTTTTATTTTTCTCTTTTCTCCTTCTAGTGCTCTAGCAGTCATGCAGATTTGTAGAAGAAGAGACGTCATGAAACAAGGACTACAGCACCAAGACCAACCAAGCCAAAGACTTTTAAACACACTGGACACACTTTAACACTCATCCAGGCAACATGAGGATCTTCTGACACCAGAGGAGCTTTCCTAGTCTAGAAACGTCTGACTGTGTTTTTAACCACAGTGATTTTTAGACAAATGTTTGTTTAAAAAAAAAAATTGCATAAAATTTAACTTTGGGGAAATGGAGAGCACTCATTACACTAAATGTTGAGTATTACTTAAATGCATTGTGTATTACCTATGAGTTTTAAGAAATATTATGTGTGTGTTAATACAGTAGTTACATTACTGTTAATACATTAGGTACAATATTTTTAGACTTGAAGCATTTGACCTTCATGATTGCAAATTACAAAGTACAAAATAAATGGTCATCTAAATACAGTAGTTGTACTTCTATATAATACTACAAATTTCTATTGTGTGCTATAGGTAAAATAATTAGTACAGAAGAGGTATATAACATAGAATGCTAAGAATGTATTTCAGTACACCTTAGTAAAGACTTAAAGTACATACTTCAGTAAACTGAACCAGTATTGCAAGAATACAAGGAGGATTCAGCAAATATACTTGACTGTATTTGTAAATATACTGATAATATACTGGGATGATATAACTTGATATACTAATTAGGTGATTAAAGAGCACAGAGTTACTATTACAAACATACTTTTATCACAGTTTAAATTTAGAGTAAATTTAGAGTAAATTTGGCAACACAGACTAGTATACCTAGTGTACATAAAGCATAACTTAAATATATATCAAATACACATTAGTGGTGATTTAGTACAAATTACTGGATCCAAAATAATATAAGCATATACCTTTGTTAGCACTATGTTAGTACATTTTTTTCAGAAGGGTTTATAGTGTCTTAATGTAAACCATCTTGGGCGGACACCTCATGGATGTTGCCTACATGTTTATATTGCAGTGAAAGGGTGCACACCTCCTCAGGCCAAGCTAACGTAGTAGCTATGTGCTCAAAGACACAGAAGCAGGTATTTACTTTGTGCTCACAAAATGGAGGCATTAAAACAATCACGTCAAAACTGGGACCTGTAATTGGGTTCAGCAGTGACTCCAACTCCCATAACCAAATTTCTCTCTCCATCTCCAGCTCCAACTTGTGGAAAGCTATTTTTGTTTCATGTTCAGCTTGGAGAGCCTGTGCCTCCAATCGGAGACGCGCCATACGCACCTTCAAATGAGCCTCTTTCCCAGATGATGAAGGAGATAAAGGAAAGTACGACGCTTTGGTTTCACTTCTGCCTCTGCAACATAAGGTGCTCCCAGCCAGCCGGCAACTTCCTATATGTCGGCAACAGTGGTGTAAACAAGACTAGTGTGCCCCCCTTAGAACCCCCAAGCCCTCCTAGCCTAGCAACAACTATCTGTTTTATCTCCTTTTTAACTAGTCTTAGAGATACGAACGTGAAGTGTAATTACCAACAAATTAGGATCCAAACATTATCCATCTTCTGTAAAGAAGTCAAGAATTTAACCTTCAAGCCATGAGCTGAGCCGAAAATGTAATTTTATTTAAATTAAAATAATAAGTTAACAGAGTGTAAAACAGATTATCATTCAGAACTTATTGTTAGATGTATAGTTAACTCAACATTTGTAAGCAGCCAGGTTACTTACATTTTTAACTGAAACAAATATTTCTTTTTACAGTAAATGAAGCTCTGTATAACATTCAGACAAAAGGGGCAAATTCAGAGGTAAAAGGGGCAAATTCAGAGGTAAAAGGGGCAAAGTCAGAGGTAAAAGGGGCAAAGTCAGGTCACTGCATCTTTTTTTTTTAACAAAAATTCTGCTTGTGAATGAATTCTTCATAAAAGTTCACTCCCTTTCCAGTTAGTGACTGTATGTTTACTGAACTACACAAACGTAACTTTCTCATGATTATGTGCCTCTTAAGCTCCGCCCTCCAGAGCTGGTCACTGGTTGGCCACATCTATAAATGATCTGCTGCAGAAACTTCATCTGCACAAACTGCTTCTCTACAGACGCTGACACTTCACTTCTACAGCCTCTACTGACCACCGTGAGTACTGCACTTATACACACACACACACACACACAGATGACTGTTAGTGATAACACAGCTTTAGTGATTTAGTGCTTACAACTGCAACAAAATACTGAAAATATATACAGTTATATGTAATATGAAGTAAAACCACCATATAGAGAAATTGTTAGAGTTTCTTTTATCTTACAGCAATTATTGCAGTGAAATTATAATTAATAAACTGTAAACATTCTACAGGAAAATGAGCAGGAACACACTGTTCACCAATCAGGAACTGCATAAGGGGGAGTATCTGATTTCTACTGATGGAAACCACAAAGCCGTCTTCCAGGTACAACACCTGCTGACAACAGCACACAGTTTTAACTGTTAACTCTGAAAACATAATTTGAGTACAAGCTGTTCTCTGGGCAAACACCATGAAGGTTTCCTTTACCTGACTGACATTTCCTGTATGTTTGCACTCATTCAGGATGATGGGAACTTTGTGGTTTACAGCTGGAAACCAGTTTGGGCTTCAGATACTTGCGGCAAACCAGGAACTCGTCTGGTAATGCAGGAGGACGGAAACCTGGTCATGTACACCGATGATAGCAAAGCCTTATGGGCCAGTAACAGCTGGCAGAAGAGTGGCACCAAGGACAACCGTCTGTCCATCAACAACGATGGCAGCCTGATCATCCAGAGAGGAGCCACAGTGCTCTGGACAGCTAAAAAATAAGACTGTATATAGCCCTGTGTGGGTGCAAGCTTTCAGAGTAATATCTGACTGAAATAAAGAAATTACATTAAAATGATATACATGAGCTTTTGTGATATTAAACTCATAAATGACTGCAAAATAAAAGAAAATGATGGAAAACAAGGTTTGTTTGAATGAACTACATCTTACAAATAAAAAATCTGATTCACATTAAAAAAATGCAATTTGTCTTCATTTTTGGATTTAAATGATTTAATTTGTGATTTTATTTCACTTAATGTGTAAAATGTGTAAACATTGTGTAAACTTCATGTTTAAATCTACCTGATTATAAAACGAGGGGCTTCTGCCCTTCCACAGGGCACCTTTAGCTCCAGAAAAGCTGGGACAGTGTGTGAAATACTGATAAAAACAGGAAGCAGTGATCAGTAAATTCTGTTTCATCTGTATTAAATTGAAAACACATAAAAATATAATATGTAACTTCATGCACTTTGGACCTCATTCTTGAATATCTTCCTAAGTGTGTTCTTAAGTGTGTTCTTGAGAAAGATCCCAAGAAAAAGTCTCCGTCAGATTCATGTCGTTTTCTTAAAGCGCAGAACTGTTCTCAGCTTTGTGCTCTTGAGTGTGTGTAGATTCGGTTTCCCCCAATTTTCTTCCCAATTTAGTCATATTCAATTCCACCCACTAGTTCTGTGTCCCCCAATCATACAATCACACCAGCTCTAGGAGGGTGAAGGCAAAGTCTTCCTCGAGTTCTGTGAAGCTCCACCGCATCTTTACAAACTGCTGCTAACGCAGCTCACTGTACAGCCGAACGGGCTCGGAGGAGAACGGTAACCACCAGATCTGTTACACCAGCTAACAGATGCCTGCACTGACTAGCATGCGCTGAGTGATGGGGAGACAGGAAGCCGTCCTGCCCATTTAGAGAGAGAGCGGACTGTTGTGCTCTCTGGGACTCCCAGACATGGACGGATGTAGCATGACCGGGGATCAAAATCTATAAATTCTGTTCTTCCTAAGAACAAATCCCAGAGAACACTGGTGAGTCAGAATCTTCATCAAAACTGTGCAAGTGGGTTTAAGAAGAAATTTCTCCAGTTGGAGAATGAGGACCAATATTGCTTGTTTAAATCAGAATCGTTTTGTTTTGCCAAACATGTTACACATACAAGGAATCAGTCTTGGTGAGCCACACGTGTATGACACTAACATACTGAACAGACAAGAACACAGACTGATAACAAGTACTGAACTGAGGGGAAAGTAAAATACAATAAACAGAATATAAAGAGTAATAATAATAAAAAAGCAGCCAATGTGAAAGGAGCTCAGGAGATGTACATATGAGATGTGTGGGTGTCTGTGCATATGTAGATATGAACATATGTATGTAGGTCAGACTTGTGCTATAAAATACACTATAATAATTATTGTATGCAGAATATTACACAGTGATATAGACATTTGTAAAAAAAACATTACTTGTACAGTAGTGCAAATAACATTGTGCTACAGAGGAGTTACTGTAACACAGTGAGGAGATTTGATGGTCAGTTTAAGTGTGAAGTGTCCACTGTGGTCAATGAGCTACAGCTCTGGGGAAAAAGCTGTTAGCATGTCTGGCTGTGCTGGTTTTGATGGTCCTAAATCTTCAAAGGGGAGTGTCTGGAGTAGCTGATGTCCAGGATGAGAGGGGTCAGCTGTTACTTTGCCGGCGCTCTGTTGTTGTAGACATCCTGAAGCATTTGCAGATACATCTGATGATCCTCTCCGCTGGTCTGATTATGGGCTGGACTTTGGCTCGTTCTTGTGAGGTGGAGGAACCGAACCAGATGGTTATGGATGATGTGAGGATGGACTCCTCACAGTAGAGCTGGATCATCAGGCTCTGTGGCAGGTGGAACTTCTTCAGCTGTCTCTGGAAGAACACTCTCTACTGGGTACTCTTGGCAACGGGGTTCCTCTCCCACTTCAGGTCCCTGGACATGGTGGGAACCAGGAACCTGTGACTCCACAGTGGAAACCACACAGCCATTGATGTGGGGGGTGGGTAGGGAGGAAGGGGTGCACCTGAAATCCATCACCATCACCGTCTTTTGTGTGTTCAGCAAAAGGTGGTTGCTGCTGCATCAGACTTCTGGACTTCATCTCTGTAGGCAGACTCATCACCATTGGCTATGAGGCCCACCACAGTGGTGTAATCTGCAAACTTCAGGATCTTCACAGCTGGTTCTTTAGAGACACAGTCATTGGTGTAAAGACTGAAGAGAAGGGGTGAGAGTACACAGCCTTGGGGCACCCCCGTACTGAGGGTCCGGGGGTCTGACGTGTTTTTCTAGACGCACCTGCTGTCTCCTACTTGTGAGGAAGCCAAAATTTGATGCCTACAGCACATTCCAAAAAGTTGGGACAGCTGCATGTTTACCACTGAGTTACATCACCTTTCCTTTTAACAACATTTAATAAACATTTGGAGACTGAAGACACAAACTGCTCAAGTTTTGAAAGTGGAATTTTTGTCATTCTTCAGTTATACAGGTCTTCAGTTTCCTTTGTCATATTTTGTCCATCATAATGCACCACACATTTTCACTGGTAGACAGTTTTAGACTGCCATCAGTTCAGCCTGCATCTGCACTCTCTGAGTATGCAGTCATGCTGCTGTAACATGTGCAGAATGTGTCTTGGTGTTGAGCTTTCACAGATGTCTATTATTTCCATAAACAATCTGAAAGGTTGACTCATCAGGCCACAATACACATTTCCACTGAGCATCAGTGAATTTCAAATGAGCTTGAGCCCAGAGAAGTCAGATGTTAACATTTCACATGTTAACGTTTAACATGTTAATAGTCTTAAATTGCTCCTGTCTCATCTTTTATGGAATGTGTTGAAGGCATCAATTTTAGAATGAGCGTATATTTAAAAAAATGAATGAAGTTATACTGTAGTTGATCTTTGTTCTACTTTTGTTTAAATACAGGTCAATTTACAAATCACTGCTTTATGTTTTTGCTTGCATATCACATACTGTCCCAACTTTTTTGGATAAATATAAAAGTATAAAGTATACGTTTTATAAACTTTAAACCCATATGTCAAATTAAATTTTTATATCCTCTGAACATTTAAACCTTCATACCAACTAATTATTTTAATTTGCATTTTTAATCATTATATCACATGATGCGACCATTTAAAAGATTTTGAATAAGATATAATAAAAATCATGCATCAAAATAATAGAGCTTACTTGTTTCTTTTGATCCATAGCACTTCTGTTTTGTCACCAAGGTATTTACCAATGCTAGACAGCAGCTGTTTCTTGTAGCAATCCTGTAGAAATTCATAATAGCATAGATCATGTTCATTAGTTCAGTTTTCAAAGCTTATAACATCATGAAAGAACTATATTTAAGACTTTAGAATGTACTAATGTGCTAACCGTGAGCCCCTATTCTCAAGCTGACGCACTAACCACAAGCTAATTGTGAGGTACCACATTAAGCAGGAACTACTAACTGGTAATATCCTAACTGGGAACTAATGTTCTGACTTGTGAACTAACACACTAACCACAAAGTAATGTGCTAGCTGTACATTTAATATAGTAGGTGTAAAAGGTTGTTTTTTAAAATCCATGTAAATTTGCAGAAGTCAGGTTAAATAGTTCATGATCTATAACACAGCATATATTTCAATATGGGCTGAAATGAATTAAAAGGAGACCACTTGGGTTAAAATGCAGCACTGTATCTTTAAAGGCCAGAGTACACCTGATGATTGAGAAGGAGGGTTTATTCAGCTTTTGCTAGTTATAATAAATCAGAGTCAGACAGCACACAAGCATACACATTTACTAGCGTCTACTCCTGTATCTCATACTGTATATGCACAAGCACATGTGACTACCATTTATGACATATTCCCTCTTTTGTGTTTTAATAATGTCACAGAACACTTTAACCTAAAATGGTTATCTACTTAAGCAGCACACATCCTAAACCAAAACTAACTCAACCTGAGACAGTGGTCTCTTCCTTACTCAAACAAGGTACTGTAAAATTACTGTTACAGTTATATGGTCACAAATCAATGTCATCAACATCAATACCCGTTTTCTTTTTTTTTGTCCAACTTTCCCAATCTGCCTGTTTATAATAGTTCAGCAAATACAGATACAGACTCCATCCTGTAATGATCTAGTCTCTGATCTAAGTGCTACATTACGGGAAACACTTGACGTTCTCGCTCCAGTCAAATGAAAGAAAAATTGGAGGAAAACTAAACTGCAGGTACTTTAAGATGTTCTCAAAGAGCAGATCTCAGTCTATAATAATGCTATGAAGATATCCAGACAGTCATATCTCTCCAGTGTAATTAATAAACACATAGATAATACCAAATCCTTTTTCCAGCATAGACCAACTAATTAACCCCAGCTTTTCTGCTAATGCGTCTCATGATGACTTATCTTCTAAAGTCTGTGAAGAGTTCACAATTCATTTTCAAAATAAAACAGACCTGATATGACAGGGTGTAGCTCAGCTGACTGAAACAAGCTCCTATAATGTTCCTGATAAGCCACCTACATCAGTAATGACATCTTTCTCAGTTATCAATTATCAGGAGTTTTCAACTGTTATAAACAAACTAAGTTTGTCCACATGTGATCGTGACCTGTTCCTACTTCATTCCCTAAGATGGGTTCACAATGATGTTTTAACTATTGTAAATTGTTCTCGTCAACAGATATTTTCCCAGACGCTTTTAAAACTGCCCTGGTGAAGCCTCTGCTAAAAAGAGTAGTATGGATCCTTCAGTGCTAAATAATTTTAGACCAACTTCAACCCTGCCTTTTTAAGAAAAGTTTTAGAAGAAGTTGTTTTCAAACAACTGAATATGTATCTAATATCAAACAATTTATATGAGAAGTTTCAGTTAGGTTTTGGTTCTAACCATAGTACAGAGACAGCATTGGTTCACGTTATGAATGACCTCAGGCTCAGCGTTGATGCACAAAATCCTTCTATTTTGGTCTTATTAGATCTTAGTGCAGCCTTTGATTCTGTTGACCATAAGATTTTACTCCAGCTTCTTCTTGGTTTCACTTGGAAATCATTAATCAAAGAAACTTAACATTTCTTGTGGAGTCCCTCAACGTTCAGTTTTAGGGCCTTTTCTTTTCTCTATGTTGCCTCTAGGTGATGTCATTAGGAAACATAATATCAATTTTCATAGCTATGCTGATGAGATGCAATTATACATTTACATTCCTTCTGATGATCAAGACTCTGTAGACAGACTGACAAATAAATCATGAAAACACTGAAACACTGCTCAGAGAAAGCTGTTTTATGAGAATCTCGGCTCTTTATCTTTATATACCAAACCTGCAGTAAAAACCTGGGTGTGATCTTAGACTCTGAGCTCTGTTTAATCTGCATGTAAACACACTAAAGCAGCTTTAATCATAAGAGAAAATCACTAAGGTTCAGCCTTTTCTCTCTCAGAGCGACGCAGAGAAACTCGTTGCAGCGTTTGTTCAGCAGAGTTGATCACTGTAATGATCTTCTTACTGGAGAGAACAGTCCATCCTCTAGAACCCGTACAGAACGCAGCAGCACGGATCCTCACAGCACCAACACAGAGAGCTCATATCACCCCGTTACACACTGCACTGACCGCCTGGATCTCTTAGAGAGAGTTTAAAGCTCTGCTGCTGGTTTTTAAAGCTCTAAATGACCTTAAAGCTCCTGAATGTCTGTTTATGATCTCAGATCTGCAGATACTGACCTTCTGAACTCCTTCAGTAAAACACAGAACACGTGGAGAGACTCTTTCAGTTATTCTGCTTCTAAACTGTGGAGCTCAGTTCAGCTTTTATTAGACAGTCGAGCTCAGAGCTCACTTTTAATAAACACCTGAACACGCAGCTCTGTATAACTCAGAGCTTCAGTAAAACTCTAAGGCTCTTACTCAGAGCTTCATTAACTCTACGGCTCTTTAACTCGGAGCTTCATTAAACTCTACGACTCTTTAACTCAGAGCTTCAGTAAACTCTACGACTCTTTAACTCAGAGCTTCATTAAACTCTACGGCTCTTTAACTCGGAGCTTCATAACTCTACGACTCTTTAACTCAGAGCTTCAGTAAAACTCTACGGCTCTTTAACTCAGAGCTTCATTAAACTCTACGGCTCTTTAACTCGGAGCTTCATTAAACTCTACGACTCTTTAACTCAGAGCTTCAGTAAAACTCTACGACTCTTTAACTCAGAGCTTCATTAAACTCTACGGCTCTTTAACCGGAGCTTCATTAAACTCTACGACTCTTAACTCAGAGCTTCAGTAAAACTCTACGCTCCTTTAACTCAGAGCTCATTAAACTCTACGGCTCTTTAATCGGAGCTTCATTAAACTTACGACTCTTTAACTCAGAGCTTCAGTAAACTCTACGACTCTTTAACTCAGAAGCTTCAGTAAACACTCTACGGCTCTTTAACTCAGAGCTTCATTAAACTCTACGGCTCTTTAACTCAGAGCTTCAGTAAAACTCTACGACTCTTTAACTCAGAGCTTCATTAAACTCTACGGCTCTTTAACTCAGAGCTTCATTAAACTCTACGACTCTTTAACTCAGAGCTTCATTAAACTCTACGGCTCTTTAACTCAGAGCTTCAGTAAAACTCTACGACTCTTTAACTCAGAGCTTCATTAAACTCTACGCAGCTCTTTAACTCAGAGCTTCAGTAAAACTCTACGACTCTTTAACTCAGAGCTTCATTAAACTCTACGGCTCTTTAACTCAGAGCTTCAGTAAAACTCTACGACTCTTTAAATCAGAGCTTCATTAAACTCTACGGCTCTTTAACTCGGAGCATCATTAAACTCTACGACTTCTCTAACTCAGAGCTTCATTAAACTCTACGGCGCTCTTAACTCAGAGCTTCAGTAAAATTCTACGACTCTTTAACTCAGAGCTTCAGTAAAACTCTACGGCTCTTTAACTCAGAGCTTCATTAAACTCTACGGCTCTTTAACTCAGAGCTTCAGTAAAATTCTACGACTCTTTAACTCAGAGCTTCAGTAAATTCTACGACTCTTAACTCAGAGCTTCATAAACTCTACGACTCTTAACTCAGAGCTTCATTAAACTCTACGCTCTTTAACTCAGAGCTTCAGTAAACTCTATGACTCTTTAACTCAGAGCTTCAGTAAAACTCTACGGCTCTTTAACTCAGAGCTTCATTAAACTCTACGACTCTTTTGGGTTTATCTGTTTAATCTGATCTGTTGTTGTCTTGTCTATCACTGTAAAACATTATCTCCCAAACAAACTCTTCTCAGCTGTCGTAGCTGCAGTGCTTGTGTGACACAACAGTGTTCAGTGCACCAATGTTTCCGTTTAAATAAACACTTACGTTTTAATGGGCTGAACTCAGTCCTGCTATAGTGACATTGAAAGGAGTCTGCTGTCCCACCTCACCAGTGTCTGCTCATTCTCTCCATTCCTCCTGCTCCTCTCCCATTTCAAAAGAACCTTGAAATTAAAAGTTTTATGATTTAAAAACAATTCTACCCAAACTCTCACTTGAGGCTGACATTGGAGAATTGTAAATGAATATTCACACTGAAGTATGAATAATATGGATGTATGAATAATATGGATGTATAAATAATGTGGATAATGAATTAACATTACATTACTGCTACTTTCCCTCCTGATTTCACTGTTTGTTGCTGTGACCCGACTACATTCAGCACATCAGTAGAGCATAAACCATTTCTGAGTCACACTCAGAGCTGTGCACAGCTATTCCACCCTGGCTAACGGTGGTGTATGTTAATATATCACAAATGACACATTATTAATTTAACATACTTTTCAATTTTTATTACTAAAGACCTGAGATAACTGCAAATGACAGTCATGTTCATATAAATACATATTTGCTAGAGAAAACAGTGTAATTCAAAGAAAATAATCAAAACATTGATCCTCATTCACCAACTGTTCTTAATGAGAAGTTTTCTCTTTAAACCCACTTACACAGTTCTGACGAAGACTCTGACTCACCATGTTCTCTTATGTGGGATTTGTTCTTAGGTAAGGACAAAATCTACACACTCAAGAGCACAAAGGAGAGAACAGCTCTGCGCTTTAAGAACACGACAAGAATCTGACACTGACTTTTTCTTAGGACCTTCTCAAGAACACACTTAAGAACACACTTAAGAACACACTTAGGAAGATATTGGAGAATGAGGCCCAATAATGTTAAGAAAGGCCAATGCTAAGGATTAAGGAGTTTCCTCTTTTTCAGCAGGGTTACTCCCTTTTCACGTCTTGGCATTTTGCAAACATTGCAAAGAAAACCTTAAATATGACATTTTCCTGCCAATTCTAGTGCACAGTTTCCGGGTTTTTTTTTCTGAGTTTAGCATATAAAACATGCCATAACTTTCGCACTGGTCACGCTTTATGTTTTCTTTTTCTCCAGTATGTTAAATTCAGTAAGTAGACACTGATTAAAATGTGCAGAAGTGTGTCTCTGTAGAGGCTGTGAAACTTATTTACACTTAGAACATCAACAGCATGTAATTTGAGCAGGACTGCACACACTTCTCCTCTATTCCTGTAAACGGAGCCTCAGAGCAGCTTCAGGTGGACAGTAAACCGAGTCTGAGTGGTGGAATAGAGTGAACAGTGAGAGCCTGAAAGGGACAGTAGAGTGATTTAGTGCTGATTCAGTCACTGCTCTGAGCTGAAACTGAATTTAGAGAAGAACGAGTCGTGGACTGATGACCTTCTGCACGTATGACTGGTTTCAGATCACATTGAGAAACATCCATCAGCTGCTCTGAACTCCCCCCATAACCACTGAGGGGTCACCAGAAGTTCATGACAACATGAAGAGGAGCACAACTGGAGCTGCTCACCCACAGCTCCATTTACAGTCAGTTAAACTGAGCGTTTATTAGTTTATTATTATGGTAGTGTGATGTGATGGTCACTTCTACAGAGATATGAGAGCTTGTTTAGTAGATGACAGATCAGTACATACGTTTACTGTGTTTCTGCGCTGCTTTGGTACTTTTCCAAACGACCTTCTGTAAATTCCATATTAAAATAATCAGATATCATCATTGTATACAAAAAAAACATATCTCAGTTCTTGTTGAAGTTTATTTTTTTGTCATCTGAGCTCTGAAGCTTCTCTTACATGTTTGTGCATGAAATGTTTGTGATGAATGGGCCAATAGAAATGCTCCACAATTACATGGAATAAAACCTGCTTATGTTAACATACATTAAACCGAAGACTTTTTTTTTTCTTCATCCTGTAAAGGTAGCATTTTGGAGATACTTGGTTTTTGTTTGTTTGTTTGTTTGCTTACTTTTTTTTGTTTTGTTTTTTTTTGTTGGGAAAATGCCAATGTGGTTTATTTTGCATATATTGATTTTTTGTATCTAATTCTTTTTCCAGAAGTTAGTAACTATGACGATGAAGGTTAAGATCTGTGTGCAAATAATAATTTCCTTTAAAAATGTAACTAGAATATTTCTATTGCACTAATGTAGTGTAAATCTAGACCAAATTCCATGTCAGAATAAACACAGATAAAATGTATAGTATATATAGATATATCTATATCGTGATATATATTATATCGATATATATATATATATATATATATATATATATATCATTTTTGTCAATTTTCATGCACCATTTCAGCTCTTTAGCTGCTCTTTACATTGTGTGAAACTTTCATGATGAATGGACCAATAGAAATGCTCCAGAATAGCTTGAAATAAAACCTCTTTACATGAACTTACATTAGAAGTAAAATTTTCTTGTAAAATTACCATTTTTGAGATACATGGGTTTTTGGACAGTGATAAAATGTTTTATTTGGACATGCTTTGACTTTGTGTTTAATTGTATTTTCCAAAGGTTAGTAAATATAATGGAGTCATACATCACTGGAAAACTTATTTCCTTCAGAAACAGAACTGGAATATTTCCTCTGCAGAAATCACAGCGTTCCCACAAGTGGTGCATGTTTTGTGCAGTTTTGAGGCTCATAATTAGCTTTTCTTCACATTCAGATCCAGAAGTCTCAGCTTGTAGAACTCCTGTGTTCATTGTGGTCAAGTCTGTAGACCAATCAGAGGCTGTGTTCCTGACTCGTCAACCAATCAGAGGCTGTGTTCCTGACGTGTAGACCAAGCAGAGGCTGTGTTCCTGAGAGAACAACACTACCAAACAGACAGAACAAATCTACCAAACCTGAAGTACGAAAGCTGGGTGTGATCTTAGACTCTGAGCTCTGTTTTATCTCACATGTAAACACAGTCACTAAAGTAGCTTTTTATCATTCAAGAAATATCGCTAAAGTTCAGCCTTTTCTGTCTCAGAGCGATGCAGAGAAACTTGTTCATGCTTTGTACCGCAGCGTTGGTCACGTAATGTCTATCTTTTTGACTTCTAAGTAAAACTACACATCCCTTACAACTGTACAAAATGCAGCAGCATCCTACACAAAACAACACAGAGAGATCAGATCACTCCATTTTGATATGGGCTGCACTGGCTGCGGTATCATTCAGGATAGATTTCAAGGTTCTGCTGACCAGTCTTAAAGCACAAAAACAAACCTTATAAAGCACTGCTTACATCACAGAGTGTCTGTCGGTTATGTTGCCAGCACGCAATCTAGATCTGCAGATAGTGGCCTTCTACAGACACCCTCTGTACAATACAGAAAACATGGAGAGAGACGCGTTCAGATATTATGCCTCTGTTGATTCGGACAGTCAAGCTCAGTGACTCACTTTAAGAAGCACCTACGTATCTCTGTTGAATTAGCATTAATTTAAAACTGACGTCTACTGGTTTTATCTTGTAATTTAATCTTCTTCATTTTCTTCTGATATGTTGTATATGATATCATTGACCTGAGAGGGGTGACACTGCCACCCTGCTGAAACTCTCTGCCCCCCCTGGTAAAATGTTCTAGATCCTCCAGAGCCTCTCCATGTTTTACTGTTCTTCTGTTTCATACCATAAAAGATCAGGTACAGTTAGCAGTTTAATGTCTTAGTGATGCTGATTTTCTGTATATTATAAAGCAATTATTCCTGCTTCACTTCTACTGTACTCCAGTCTGATCATAAATATACTGCAGGCAACATGAACACATGTTTGACTGGATAAACCAAATGTGGAACTTCTTCATCCTGAGATCTCTCATTATGAGTAGAATAATAAGGGAAGAAATCTGCTAGTGAGCCTATGAGGACAGTTTCATACAGACTGTGTGGTTATAAATGCCCACAGACAGTCATCTGAACCTGCATGACTATGACCAAAAGATCTGAAAGGGAAAAATGCTATAAAAAAAAACAGAATGTTTTAAGAAACTGATTCAGGAACTGCTGGGTGGGGAAATTTATTTCAGAGAAGAAAAGGTCGTGACTCATGACCCTGCATTAGTACAGCTAGTTTCACATCACACTTTGAATTGTTCATGAATTGCTATAAACAAACACCCCAAAACCACTGAAGCGTCACCGAAAATGTAACCAATTTAAAGTCACACTGGACTACAGGAGAAAAAAAAAATTCATAATAATGTCTTTCTGTTTGGTCAGATCAGATTACGAAGATCATGAGATTATGAAGACCATCAGAAACATCTTCAGTGTGATACTGGACTGCAATAGAGGTTCACCAGTTATGAACAATGGCCATTTTTATAATAGAAAAGAGATCAAGCAATTTTTGCCTATGGCTACTTCTTTGTGTCCAAGCAGATTAAAAATGTTTATGACTGTTTGAAACTGCGGTAACTGACACAAATACCCCCTAAATTTGTCACCTTTGACCACTGGTCCTGTGCATTCTGAAGATTTGACCTTCAGCTCCTGCCATGAACGTTTTAATTTGTAATGACTACTTAGGGCAGTCTTGATGATCATATACAGGTATAGATTCAGTGACAGGCTCCCAACTCACACGTTCACCTGACACAATAAACAATTTATTTTAGACTTTATTTATTTATTTATTTATTTATATTTATTTCAGACAACAAATGAAGGCACTGGCCTCAGAAAATAGTCTTTAATCTCCAATGTTTAATCATTACTGTCTTGCATGTTTTCTCTCATGAGGAACTGTCCTGCCCAGGGTGATTTGTAGAGAAATATTATGAAGCAATCATCATGTATGTGTCTGAGACACCAGTATAAGAGAGAAAACGAAACTCACTGAGCTGTTTCTCATCTTCTAGTCACAGGTTGGCTTGGCTCAAACACAAGGACAAGTCATTCTCAGAGATCATCAGTGGTGGACGTGGAAGTACACAAACCATGTACCTGAGTTAAAGTAGAGATACCCAAGGTAAAATATTACTTCCAGTAAAAAGTAGAGTTCATCCATTAGACTGCCCCTTGAGTAAAAGTACTTAAGTATGCCTTCAACTGTACTAAGTCTCTCAAAAGTAAAAGTACTACAGATTAATTATGGGTCTGATGTCCATATCATTTGCACAAGACTCGCTCATAACTCAGTTAGGTGAAAATACTCAGTGTCTCTCTGGGTAAACCGTCTTTTAATAGCGTCAGTGAATTAGTGACGCTGGTGCTATTAAAAGTATCATATAGCACAAAAACAGGAAGGTGAACAGTTTCCATCAGGTCAGAACTGAGTGGCTCTGAAATCACTTTACAAACTAGCAAAGTTCAGTTTAAGGTACCATCATTTATGTTGTATAGGACTCTTCAAAATTTACGCTGCATGCACTGATGTGAACGAGTGCTGCACTGGGTGCGGTCTATGCCAACAGGTCAAAACAAGCTCAAAACTAAGTGCGGCTGTGCCCTGATTGGTGTTCTTGCTTTGTGCTTCTTTCGCTTTCATGTTATGTTTTTATACACACATAAACCAAAAGGAATGACAGATTCTGCAAAATGTAGTAGAGTAAAAAGTAAGATGTTTGAAATGTAGTGGAGTGAAAGAGAAATGTCGCGCAAAATGCGAAACAACTCACCGTACAGATACACACACTACTAAGTACAGTAACGAATTACATTTACTTAGTTACTGTTTACCACTGGAGATCATGCATATTTCTCTGTGCGGTTTGTCTCCTCCTCCTCCTATTTGGCTGGTGTCCACCAGGGGGAACCCTTCTAATTGGAAAAGGGTGCTGTGACGACTGTCTAGGGGTGCTGCCAAAAAATTTGATAAAATGTTGAATTTACCTCTCAAACCCTCCTTATATTCCCAGCACAGTGTACTGCTGCCAACACATCTTTTCTGTGTTAATAAAGTAACGTTAACATCTAGCTGGCATTTTGATGTAATCTCATCTGCACTGTCCCTGTTTTTATTTTTCAGTGGTCAGGTTAGATTATGTTAGGTGAACTGTTTTGATAGTAAAAGACAAAGTAAATTGTTGCTATCATTCGCTTCAGACTGTATTAAGCCCCCTCTGACATCTGAACATTATAGAGGGGGGTTAATACAGCCTGAGCTGTACACCTCCTACTACAGTGTGTCAGGTAAGTAATACAGCAAGCTTTTTTAACCAATGATTGCATTACTAAATACTAGTTTAAGTGCTTATATAGATTTTTAATAGTCAGTTTGATCTGAGTGACTTAGCTTATTCATTTTTTGCAAGTCCAGTATTTTTCAGTTACCATCTGATACGTATTTTATCTAATTAAACCTTCATTAAATTCAATCAGATGATGGAACTGAACAAATCCATGTAATGGCCAGAGAGCTGTCAGGAACCAAACCTGTGTTCTTCTTATTCATCTAACCTTTTGAAGACTTTAATCATTCATTCACTTCATATTCATAACTTTACTGAAAATAACACTCTTAGATAAATAGTTCATGGGTGCCTCATACTTTCACACGCGTGCCTACATGTGGGTTACGTGTAGTGATATGTCATATGTGTGATACCAAATATAAATGTTAAAATAAGGCTAAAGAAAGAAAGCATTAATTGAGACACATTATGAGGTGTAAGTTCTAATGAGTGCAGTAACACCAGAGGGCAGCCGTGAGGTAACATTGATTTTATCATTAATGAACAGTACAGCATGTATGAGGAGCATGCGAGCAGGGTCGGTACCTCGTCGCTGCTCCAGTGGGAACTTTGCTGTCCTCGTATGACGGATCTGTAGGAGGAACGCATTCATGGTACGGCAGCTGGTACTCCTCCACCATGCCTGCGCAGAACATCAGACAGAGCATCAAATACCAATAGCCAGTAAACTACCAATCACATAACACACAGCGTCAAAACCACTAATCAACACTGTCACATTAAACTACAGTACCAGCACACTGATCACATTACATCAAATAACATTTCACAGTAAACTACCAATCAGCCAACACGCCACATTAAACTACCAATCACATAACACACAGCTTCAACTATACTAATCAACAATGTCACATAAACTAACAATTACCACAGCACACTGTATACAAACTATTACACTCAGATACATTCACAATAAACTACGAATCAACCAACACGTCACATTAAACTACCAATCACAGGAAACACACCGCTTCAACCACTAATCAACATGTCACATTACAACCACTGTGCCAGCACACTGGGATCGAACTGTTACATCAAATAATCATGTCACAATAAACTACAATCAGCAAAAAACACACAGTAAACTACCAATCACATAACACACAGCGTCAACCACTAATCAGCAGTCACCTTAAACTACCAGTACCAGTCACACGGTATCAATATTACATCAAATAACATTTCCCAGTGCAAACTACAATCAGCCAAAAACACGTCACATTAAACTACCATCACATAGAACACACAGCTGCAACCACTAATCAACATGTCACATTAAACTACAGTACCCAGCACACTGTATCAACTATTCCATCAGATAAACATTTCACAATAAACTACCAATCAGCCACACGCCACCAGTAAACTACGTATCACATAACACACAGCTTCAACCACTAATCACATGTCACTCAAACTACAATTACCAGCACACTGTATCAACTATTACATCAGATAACATTTCACAATAAACTACGAATCAACCAACACGTCACATTAAACTACCAATCACGTAACACACAGCTTCAACCACTAATCAACATGTCGCATTAAACTACCAACTACCCAGCACACTGTACCCAGCACACTGTATCAACTATTACATCAAATAACATTTCACAATAAACTACCAATCAGCCAAAACACACACATTAAACTACAATCAATAACACACAGCTCAACACTACTCAACATGTTTTTCACCACAATGTTTTTACTAACTACCAATTACCCAGCACACTGTATCAACTATTACATCCGATACATTCACAATATAAAATTACAATCAGCCAAAACACCACATTAAACTACCAATCAGCCAACATGTCACATTAAACTACCAATCAGCCAACATGTCACATTAAACTACCAATCACATAACACACAGCTTCAACTACTAATCAACATGTCACATTAAACTACCAGGAACCCAGCACACTGTACAAACTATTACATCAAATAAAATTTCACAATAAACCAGAATCAAACCAAACACGTAACATTTAAACTACCAATCACGTAACACACAGCTTAAACCACTACTCAACATGTCACATTAAACTTACCACGTTACCCAGCACAATGTATCAACTATTAAATCAGATAACCATTTTTTTCAAATTAATACTACCAATCAGCCCAAACACGCCACATTAAATACCAATCACATTAAACACACCGCTTCAACATAATCACAACATGTCACATTAAAACTACTGTTACCCAGCACCACTTGTATCAACTACTACATCAAATAACATTGCACAGTAAAACTACCATCAGCCAAAACACCCACATTAAACCATCAATACACATAACACACAGCGTCAACCACTAATAACATGTCACATAAATACCAGTGTACCCAGCACACTGTATCAACTATTACATCAGATAACATTTCACAATAAACTACGAATCAACCAACACGTCACATTAAACTACCATCTACATAACACACAGCTTCAACCACTAATCAACATGTCACATTAAACTACCAATTACCCAGCACACTGTATCAACTATTACATCAGATAACATTTCACAATAAACTACGAATCAACCAACACGTCACATTAAACTACCAATCACGTAACACACAGCTTAACACCACTAATAAAACATGTACATTAAAACTACCAATTACCCAGCCACGTCTCAACTATTACATCAGGATAACATCTACACAATAACCAACTACGAATCAACCAACACGCACATTAAACTACCAATCAACATAAACACACAGCTTCAACCACTTAATCAAAATGTTCACATTAAACTACCGTTACCCAGCACACGTATCAAATATTACATACAAATAACAGTCACAGTAAACTACCAATCAGCCAAAACACCACATTAAACTACCAATCAGCAACACAGACAGCAGGAATGAGTCAGTTTACTGGGGAGATCATTTGAGGAGGTAAAGGTCAGACAGCAGCACTGAATCTAGATAACAGTGTTTAATATGAAGACTGTAAAAGCTGATTTCATTCCACAGGCAGACTCTGATAAAATGAGATTTTACTCTGTTATTTTGACCATTTCTATTGGTCAAATCATCCTGTTTGTAAAGACAGAGATGATTACATATACAGTGAGGTGAAGTTCAGTGCTTAATGCTCCAAATTATATGTTATTAGCTATGATGTTACAGATATGAAATTATAAATAGGTTTTCTAATATTAACCCATTTCTATTAGTAGTTTAATTATTATTAAATGAGTGGTTCCTCAGTCTAACAATTATTAATTAGTTTTACATCGCTAAGTAAATTTATAATTCACATGGTGGCATATTTAACGCATACTGCCACGCCTATGGAGTCTGCCCCACCCCTCAAGCGTTCGGCATCGCCGGCCCATCGATCACTGGCTCCGCCCTCTCTTCCTGCGTTTGCACACCTGGTTCTCATCACTGTCCTTTTAAATATGCCCACATATACTGTAGCTGTACTTCTGGAAAGAGCTGCTAATATGTGCATGGCAACAAATAGTGAGGTTAAATTATAAAATTCATGATAACACCTAATGAACTCATAATTCACAGAATTTAAGATATGATTAACTTTACTGAATTGAATTCAGAACCTTTAGACAACAGTGTTGTGCACACAGAGGAATTAGACCCATCCGTGCAGTGAAACACTGGGTTCGTAGTTCTAGAAGGAAATAACATGTTATCTTGTTACTCTCTGCTAAAGCATAATCTCATATAATGACCTGTATAATTATTAAACTTGTCCATGTTAATACAGTATTTACAACACAATGTAACAGCATGCAGAAGATTAAAGGAACAGTTTGGTGAAAAATCAAATTATATGACTTCCACCTCCCCAAACAGTCACTCTGTCAAGGACAGTTTGTTGTCAAAGTTTTCCTTCTTCAGTTTTAGAACTGGAGCTGCTAGGTAACATTGATAACAAACACTGTAAGTCAATAGTCACCCAAACTGTTTCTCAAATGCATTCCAAAAGCTTCATATAATTTCCTTCAAATTACATCAATAAGCTACATAAACTCAAAGCATAGGCAGACTTTATTTACACATTTAAGCTAAAATTGGAGCTACATTATCATCTGCAGAACATCCTGCTTTCCAGAACTATTCTTACTGTAAGAGAGTTGAGACACTGCACCTCAGTTGGCACACTTTCCACAAATACACCACCCAGTTCCTGTCCTTTGGGTACTAAGTGTCCCTGGAAAGTCACTGGTGGGTCTGGCATCCAACTGATACACTTCTTCATGTGTATATTGAGGTTGGGCCAACATAGCGATTTAGGTTCATCTGTGCAGAAAACGAGGTCCTCAGTTTCATAATTGGACATTGTAGTGACTTTCTGAATACGCCTGCTGAGCTTCTCTACCTACGTTACATACCATACAGTCTGTCTGTGTTGTGAAGCCCTGACTTTGGCTCGTCCTTGCACAGAATGATACCAAACTGTGCTCAGGAAAGAAGTGATTCTGGTTTGCGCTCCTGAACAACTACTCCTTCTTTTAGCATGTCACTGAGAGGTTCTTTCCCTTTTTATAGTTTACAGTCTCACTGTTTAGTGTTACACACATCAACTCGTCTGCAAGAGCTGAATGAATGACTGCATTTGGAAGTGGGGAATCATGTAAATTGGATTTTTCACTGAAGTATCTTCTTAAGAATAAATTAAAAAACATAAGCAAGTGAGTTCAGGTGGCACCTGCAGTGAGTTATTCCTGACCTGCTCAGTTTCTGTGGGCAGGATCTCTATTTCTGTATGGAGAATAAAGTAATTAGTTACAGTTTCCCACACTTTAAAAAGCGCCAGTTGAATAAAGTATACCAACATTGCTAACACTTTGAATGCTAAACAAACACTTTTCATGTTTAAATATGATGCTCCATCATGATAAACTACTTTTAGGAATTTATAACAGGTGTTTTACTTTACTTCAGAGTGAAATGAAATATGAATATATGAATGAAATATTATTGCTTATAGACTTACCTTCAGATGTCTCAGTGTCCTGTGTGCCAGCATTCATTGTTACTGTAAAACAAAAAAGATTCCTCGACTCCTTGCTGGCTACAACTCAGGCGATCAGCACCGGGCTAGACGGCAGTCTTCCTTGAGGGGCTGCTACGGTTGTCCAGGACGAGGATCACTGGCCTTGGCTAGGAGCAAAACCCAAGGCCAGGGAGGTGTGCTGCTACACGCCGTGCCGGACTGAGCCGTGGTCCGTTGCAGGTGGGGGTCTGCGTGGTGGTAGGCGCTCTGCCTGCCACCCGATTCCACGAAAGGTTCACCTGAGCAAAAGATTCCCTGTGTTGGAGGACAAACAATCGTCAGTACAGAACATCCGAGTGAGCTCTCCAGCGATAAACTTCACCCGGCTCATTGGAACCCCACTGTGCAGCGGGCCCGCCACTCCACCTCTCAGCCGGACACAGCCGGACAGTCAAACGCTGCCTACCTGCCCAGGCCATCTCCACCTCCACACAGCCTCCCTGCTGAGCTCCCTCACAGCTCCAACATGGACAGCTGGACCGCCGCTCTCCGCACTGGAATTCTGCCGTGATGACCCCTCGTTTCCCGCCACCACTGGTTTCTGAGCCACGAACCCATCGTCCATCCCTGCCCTTAGCTAGACCGACTGACCTAAGCCTCCACACGCTCATAGTAGGAGACTCAATCATCAGAACCGTAGTTCACTCTATCTCTGGTGCTAAAGTGTCTGACTTTACACAGCAGCTCACCGGTCTTCTGAAGAAATACGACTCAGTGAAGAAGATAGTAATACATGTGGGATGTAACGACATCAGAAATCAGAACACAGAACTGCTGAAAAAGGCTTCACAAGCCTGCTGTCTTCTGTACAAGACTGTGGTAGATCGTTTTATCTATGGACCAATTCCCGTTCACGGGAAGAGGTTCAGGACGTTTAGCTGCATTTTTTAAACCTTCACACTGGCTCAAAACCTGGCCTTATGCAAAAGACTTGACTTTATGACAATTTAACCGTTTCGGAACCGCCCTTTCTTTTACAGAGTTGAAGGGATTCATCCCAATATCCTGGGTTCACAGATTTTAGGCCACAATATATTTTACTCTGTTTTTAACTCCAGATGACTATTACACACGTCAAACTCAAACTCAAATATCTCTGTAGTTCTGGGTTGAAGACCCAGGACCAGCTCTTCGTCAAAAAGAAATAACAAAGAAGTGAAAGATGTTAATGTTTTTTTAATCCAGAACATCTATTTTTATGATCCAACTCAATACTTTACAATATAAAAGGGATGCAATAAAAGTCCTGACTGCACAATCTGATCCAGATATTTTGATACTAACAGAGACCTGGCTTAGACAGTCTGTAAGTGATGAAGACACGGCTTTACATGATTTTAACCTTTATAGAATAGACAGAGAATCAAGAGGAGGCGGAGTTGCTATTTATGTTAGAGTAAATATACAAGCCACTTTATTAACGTTCATAGCTCTGAAAGCTTCCCTTGGGATAAATAACTCTCTACCAAATCTACCCTGCTAGACTTAATTCTGTCCAGGAAAATGGACATAATTACTGCCTCAGCAGTACTGCCCCATTGGATGCATTAGAAACAGTTGCAAGAACAAAACAAGATCTCGGGTGGTGGTTAGAGGAAATTTTAAACATTTAATGAACAAGCTTTTCTATCTGACTTATGCAATGATGTGAAAATCCCTTACACAAGTGGACACCGTGAGAGAGGGTCCAGTTCGCTGGTGCTGTAACTAAAAGATTTTCCCAGTTCACTAAAAACCCTCGGTACCTGGCATGTGATCCAGCCCCGGAGCGCAGTGATAAAAACCATTATTTACAGACATCACTGAAAGTACACCCAATAGCATGCACATACGGCCGGAGAGGAGAGAGTGTTTTATAAATAAAAATAAACCAGGGTGTTTCCCGCTGTGCTGCTAGTGAGGGCCATCCAACTTTTCCATACAGCCTGCAGTGATGAGAAACAGATTTATTTCTAAATAGATAACTGAGCTTCTGTCTACATTTGCAACCCCAGGTTTATTAATATGGGGGTTTGAGAAGTGGTTTATCACAGCCCATACTCTGTGACTCTCTCGATGTTGGATCTCATCAGGGTAGTGGTATTTACAGAATTAAGATCAGTATTAGTAGATCTGGAAAACAGCAGAACTTAGTTCTAGCATTGAAACCAGTTTGTGTTTACACAAAGCAACCTGTAGGCATTAAAGGAGATTTCAGTCTTTTACTGAAGATGATTGTGTCAAATGTCGCGTTCTCAGCCTCTAATGGACAAACCGGCAACCAAACCTATAGCAGAGATAGGAAGGAAACGAGGAGAGGAGTCATGTGGGACAAACAGAGGAAAAGAGAGAGAACGAGCGAGCAAGAGAGAGAGAGAGAGAAACACCAGCCAGACACCCCTTATCTAGCCCGTAACACGTAACACGCCAACAAAGAGGAAACCTGTTTGAGAAAAAGAAGAAAAACTAATCTCGCCCTAGAGAGCATCAGGAATGACATTTTCAGCTCCCTTCTTATGATGAACATCCAAATTATGGTCTTGTATAATCAGAAACCATCGCTTAAGTCAGCAGTTTTGGTTGTACATTCTAGACAAAAACACAAGGGCATGGTGGTCAGTGAAAACCACCACAGGCAAAGGACTTGAACCTACATAGACCTCAAAATACTGTAATGCTAACACTAAAGCTAGTGCCTCTTTCTCAATGCTGGAGTACCTAAGCTGATGCTTGTTGAATTTGCAAGAAAAATACCAGACTGGATGATCCACCGTAGCGGATCAGGTGTAGTAAAATCAGGGGCTCCAAGCACAGGAGCAAAACACAACAAGCTTTAATGCTGTTCAATGCCTCAACAAACAGGGGACCAGCTAAAAGAGGTTGAGGGACTCAGTAAAGCAGTCAGAGGTTCAGCCACAGTAGAACAGTTCTTACAAACACTGTGGTAATGGCCAACCATGCCTAAAAACTGCCGTAACTCACGTCTCGTTTTGGGAGTGGGAAACTTTCACCTCTAGAGGGCGGGCTTGCACATGACCAACCTGTTTACCCAAGTATGTTATTGTAGCCTGAGCAAATTCACATTTGGCTAAATTCAGTGTTACGTTAGCCTCTGAAAAGAGACGGATACTGTTTAATTAAGGCTGTGATATCTTCTCAGTGTGGATGTGGAAAATGTCCTACTAAAGTTGAATCTAACTTGGCCAGTAATTCTGAATTTGGCAACCTAGCTCCTAACTGGGTAATGGAACGGAACTCTAACCCATCATCCTCTTCTGATGAACTAAAGATTGTATCAACTGATGCGGACGCTAATGCTACAGGCGCCGGGCTGTGTGCACTCTTGGGGACAACACATTTACCTGGACAGGTTCCATGCTCATAGTCAGGTTTACCATGTTTATATGACAAACTCTGGACTCACATTACGATCAGGGGTGCTGACAATGTAATCAACCTCGCTCAGGTCTTCTTTGATGACGTACGGGCCAGCAAACCTGGAAGACATTGTGGATCCAAGAACAGGTAAAAATACCAATACTTTGTCACTGACAGTAAAATCACAGACTACAGCTTTTTATCAAATGAAGCCCGATGCCAGCGCTCATGAAAAGAAACTCACATAATCTAAAACATTCATGTTCACGTTGGGCAGTTCTGCCTCAAAAGACTCCTTAAGCACCTTCATTGGCCCACGTACTGAGTGACTGAAAACTACTTCGGCTGGACTAAACTGCAGAGACTCCTGTTTAGCTTCCTGAGCAGCAAATAAAGCTAAAGGCACGCTCCCATCCCAGTCCTTCCCACTGTCTAAGCAATACTTCCGTAACATCGACTTTAAGGACCGATGAAACCGCTCTAATGCTCCTTGTGACTCAGGATGGTAACTTTCAACAACAGACTTCGTACTTAACTTTCAACAGCAGGTGGGTTATTTAGCTCTGTCTGGCCTGTGATTGGTCATGACTAAAGCTGCACTTTAGAACGTGGAACACATCTTTAAATTTTACAGACTTATTAAAGTCTTATTAGCTCTAAAGAAATGAATTCCACGAGTCACCTGATCCTGTCTATTGGAATCAAATGTTGCTCACTGTAAGCAAATTATATTTGAATTCTGATCATTATTTAATATTTAATAATTGGCAAAATAAGGACTTAAATAGTCTATTGTGCATTATTGCAATTATTAGTGATTTCCATAAGCCTGGCTTCCAGTTATGAACTAATACAGGCCATAATGAATAAAGCTCAATGCAAACTGTTCAGAAGAGTCTAATTCATAACCTTCATTAATATTCAATATGTGTTTTTAATAAAATGTTATCATCAGTTTATTAGATAAGTCAAATGTTTAGAAAGAAGAAAATGTTGTCAGTATGTGGAGAATTTATCTAATTATTCCTACTTTTCCTAAAACCAGCCTTTCTGAGAGGAGAAGATTTCAGTGTCTCTGATCTTTACTGCATTTTTATTATCTTTAATTAAACCATAAATGAAATATTACCCATACAGATTTAATCTAGTAAAACTGGGTGAGTTAGAAGGGTTTAGAATTGTAATATCTAATCAATAAAACTCATTCTGGTCATATTTCAGAGATGTAATAGTTTTATTAACGTTTATATTCCAGATTCCAAACACCTTTAATCCAGTTATCAATAACACACACAATATCCTCACCGATTATTCTCATCTGATCTGTATTAAACATAGAGTCTGATGATTTCAGTCACCACTAGGTGGCGCCATAGACCAGGTTAAGAGTCTGTTTCCCCTGTTTATCATCTACAATCATCAGATCATTAAACACACCTCACACCACCCTGCCTCCAAACTAAGCTCTCATTATAAAATGATGTAGAATTAATAATAATACAATAATATAATAAAGCTCAGTGACCTCAGAGCCATAATGACCATAAGAGGATCTGCAGATACACAGTGAAGATAAAACAATTACAATGATGTAGAATTAATAATAATACAGTAATATAATAAAGCTCAGTGACCTCAGAGCCATAATGACCATAAGAGGATCTGCAGATACACAGTGAAGATAAAAACCAATACAAGATGTCGACTAAGCAATAAACAGTAATATAATAAAGCTCAGTGACCCTCAGAAGCCATTAATGACCCTTAAGAGGATCTGCAGATACACAGTGAAGATAAAACAATTACAATGATGTAGAATTAATAATAAGCAACAGCAACTATGACTGCAAACAAAATGGAGGA